>NW_028126170.1:0-607787 GCF_965194825.1 Balaenoptera physalus
AAAACCCTTGCTAAAGGTCACTAAATATTCACCAAACTTGCAGTTTGGTAAATGACACCTGCTCTCTAAAAAAGTCTGAGGTGAAGATCGACCAAAAAATTCAAAAGAGGGCAGCCTTCCAAGAAGACAATATCAAGAGTTATATTGTACTCCCAATTGTTTCCTTTTTTTAACAGAAAAGAAAACCGCGGAGAAAAATGATGAGTTTTACGAATTTTCAAAGACATGCAAACCCAAATTACAAAACCCTATCAGCTCACAGGAGCCAGTAGGGCCATTAGCATAAATGCTGCAAACAATAAATGCTGAAGCGATTGAGGAGAAACGTGTACCCTCGATTCTAAGGGGGACGTGCTAAGTGCCACGAATGAAAACACAAAGAAAGTGCTTGAAAAGGGAAAAACGGTGCTACCAGTCAGTCAATCACACCCACTGCTGGGCCTATCACCTGAGAAAATGAGAATCAAAAAGTCACAGGCTGGCAATCCTGCACTCCAACAATATTTACCATAGCCAACACTTGGAAGCAATGAAATGTCCATCAACCAAGGAATGCACAAAGAAGAAGTGGTCCACGTACACAGTGGAAAATTACTCAAATAAAAAATAAAAATTAAATTTAAAAATCCAACAAAAGTAAGGAGACATCAGCTTGTGTGGGTTTGTCCGGGCACACTCCACTCTAATTTATAACCGAGAAACACCACAGGCAGCAAGGGCTTTTCCCTAGTTAACAGGGTGGGGAACATAGAAAGACTGCCGCCCTCTGGCAGTTACCTGCAAAGGCAGTTTTAAAGCCTGTGCTAATGGTCATTTCATAGGAACAAGTACTGCAGAACTGTAAATGAAACCTGCCCTCAAAATGTCTTCAGGGAGGTAATGGCCAAAACACTTCAAAATGTGACACATACTTTAAGAGAACACTCTGAAGAACTAATGGGTAATCACAGCTTGAAAAATAAAAAGGACATGCCTTCAAGCTCAATTTCAACGGATTATGAGGCACATGCGAATTCAACCACAAAGAGGTATCAGCTCACACTTGTCAGAATAACCATCAGCAAGAAAACTACAAACAATAAATGCTGAAGGTGTTGTGGAGAAATGCATACCCTCAACTTCAAGTGGGACGTAAGTTGGAAAGGACCACCAATGAGAACAGAATGGAGGTGCCTTAAAAAGGTAAACATTGAGCTACCATATGATCCAGCAGGCCCACTCCTCCACCTATAATCTAAGAAGAGAGAATTGGAAAGACACAGGCAGGCAAATCTGCATTGCACAGTATTACAATAGCCAAGATATGGAAGTAAACAGAAGTCTACCAACAGATGGGAGGACAAAGAAGAACTCCTCCATGTACAACTGGAATATTCGCTAGTGAAAAAAATGAAACAATGCCATTTGCAGCACCATAGATGAGTCTAGACGTAATCACGCCACCTGTAGTAAGTGAGAAAGCAAAAGCCACATATCCTATCATATCACTTTTAGGAATTACTTAAAAATTGATACCAATGAAGATATTTCCACAGAGAAAGGCCATCACAGATTCATTAAAAAACTTATGGTTCACCAAATAGAAAGGGATGAGGATTGGATACATTACCATATTGGGGTTAACAGAGATATACAAACCATGTGAAATATATAACCAGGAAAGACGTATGGAAGACCAGGAGAAGACTACTCAACATTGTGTCATAACCTACATGGGAAAAGGATGCGAGGAAGAATAGATACCTGTATATGTGTGAAAGAACCACATCTTGCACACCTAGAACAAACAAACCATTGTAATCAAATTTGCTGGGATAAAAAATTAAAAGTAAATTACAAATATGAACAAGAAGTAATGAGACATAAACTTAAAGGGCTTTTCCTGGCATTTTCCATTCTAATATACAACCTAGAACACCACTTCCATTAAGGCTCTGTTTCCCTAGTAACCAAATTTGGTAAAGGAGAAATGCTGCCACCTTGTGGCCGTTTCCTGCAAGAGCATCTTTAAAGTCACAGCTAATGGTCACTTAACATTCACAAGGACTCAGGGCTGTAAAGGAAACTTGCCCTAAAAATTTGTGCTGAAGTAGAGAATGGACAAAAAAATTCAAAACAGGCAAATGTTTCAAGAAGAGATTATGAAGAGTTAAGTTTTACTTACACTCTTTTTAAAAAAAGGAAAATGGATAAAAGCTCAACCTCAGGGAGTGTTAGACGCATGGTAACTAATCTACAAAAAGTTTCAACTTACACCAGTCGACTGACCATCAGCAAAATGTCTACAAACAATAAATGCTGAAGGGGTTTTAGAGAACTGTGTACCCTCTACCTGCTGGTGAGACATAAAGGGGTAACAGCCAATAGTGAGAACAGAAAGCAGCTGTGTTTAAAAGTAAAAATGGAGGTACCATTCAATCCAGCAGGGGCACCATTGGACCTCTCACCTGAGAAGACAAGAACCGAGAAGACACAGGCCGCAAAAGCTGCAGTGCAGCCTTATTCACAATATCCAAGACAGTGAAGCAATCAAAATGTCCAACAACAGGTAAATGGATAAAGAAGAAGTGGTCCATATACACAATGGAATATTAGCCATGGAAGACAATGAACCATTGCTCTTTGAGGCACCACAAATGAGTCTGGAGATAATCACAAAAGATGAGGTAAGTTGGAAAGCAAAAGACCTGTATTCTATGATATCACTTATAGGCGTTATCTAATAACTGACACAAATGAACATATTTCCGCAGAGAAAGACACTCACAGAATTAGAAAACAAACTATGCTCATCTAAAACGAAAGGTGGGGGGAATAGATAAGTTAAGATTAGTGTTACTATATGTATACAAACTCATATTATATACATATCTCAAAAAGACCGACCATATAGCAAGGGAGGTCTGCGGAACCCTCTGTTAACATTTTACATGGGAAGAGGATCTGTACTTGAATAGATATATATAATGTACAAATGAACCAGATTGTGTTCACCTAGGACAAACAATATTCTAAGCTTTACCCCAATTAAAAAAAAATTAAAACCAAGAAGAAATAATGAGACATAAACTTATGGGGCTTTCTCCATGCACATTCCAATGTAATTTACAACCTAGGAACACGACTTCCAGAAAGGCTCTGCTGCCCTATTACCCAGATTTGGGAATGGAGAAATGCTGTCTGCTTCAGGCCACTTCCCACAACAGGAGATTTAAAACCCTTGCTAAAGGTCACTAAATATTCACCAAACTTGCAGTTTGGTAAATGACACCTGCTCTCTAAAAAAAGTCTGAGGTGAAGATCGACCAAAAAATTCAAAAGAGGGCAGCCTTCCAAGAAGACAATATCAAGAGTTATATTGTACTCCCAATTGTTTCCTTTTTTTAACAGAAAAGAAAACCACGGAGAAAAATGATGAGTTTTACGAATTTTCAAAGACATGCAAACCCAAATTACAAAACCCTATCAGCTCACAGGAGCCAGTAGGGCCATTAGCATAAATGCTGCAAACAATAAATGCTGAAGCGATTGAGGAGAAACGTGTACCCTCGATTCTAAGGGGGACGTGCTAAGTGCCACGAATGAAAACACAAAGAAAGTGCTTGAAAAGGGAAAAACGGTGCTACCAGTCAGTCAATCACACCCACTGCTGGGCCTATCACCTGAGAAAATGAGAATCAAAAAGTCACAGGCTGGCAATCCTGCACTCCAACAATATTTACCATAGCCAACACTTGGAAGCAATGAAATGTCCATCAACCAAGGAATGCACAAAGAAGAAGTGGTCCACGTACACAGTGGAAAATTACTCCAATAAAAAATAAAAATTAAATTTAAAAATCCAACAAAAGTAAGGAGACATCAGCTTGTGTGGGTTTGTCCGGGCACACTCCACTCTAATTTATAACCGAGAAACACCACAGGCAGCAAGGGCTTTTCCCTAGTTAACAGGGTGGGGAACATAGAAAGGCTGCCGCCCTCTGGCAGTTACCTGCAAAGGCAGTTTTAAAGCCTGTGCTAATGGTCATTTCATAGGAACAAGTACTGCAGAACTGTAAATGAAACCTGCCCTCAAAATGTCTTCAGGGAGGTAATGGCCAAAACACTTCAAAATGTGACACATACTTTAAGAGAACACTCTGAAGAACTAATGGGTAATCACAGCTTGAAAAATAAAAAGGACATGCCTTCAAGCTCAATTTCAACGGATTATGAGGCACATGCGAATTCAACCACAAAGAGGTATCAGCTCACACTTGTCAGAATAACCATCAGCAAGAAAACTACAAACAATAAATGCTGAAGGTGTTGTGGAGAAATGCATACCCTCAACTTCAAGTGGGACGTAAGTTGGAAAGGACCACCAATGAGAACAGAATGGAGGTGCCTTAAAAAGGTAAACATTGAGCTACCATATGATCCAGCAGGCCCACTCCTCCACCTATAATCTAAGAAGAGAGAATTGGAAAGACACAGGCAGGCAAATCTGCATTGCACAGTATTACAATAGCCAAGATATGGAAGTAAACAGAAGTCTACCAACAGATGGGAGGACAAAGAAGAACTCCTCCATGTACAACTGGAATATTCGCTAGTGAAAAAAATGAAACAATGCCATTTGCAGCACCATAGATGAGTCTAGACGTAATCACGCCACCTGTAGTAAGTGAGAAAGCAAAAGCCACATATCCTATCATATCACTTTTAGGAATTACTTAAAAATTGATACCAATGAAGATATTTCCACAGAGAAAGGCAATCACAGATTCATTAAAAAACTTATGGTTCACCAAATAGAAAGGGATGAGGATTGGATACATTACCATATTGGGGTTAACAGAGATATACAAACCATGTGAAATATATAACCAGGAAAGACGTATGGAAGACCAGGAGAAGACTACTCAACATTGTGTCATAACCTACATGGGAAAAGGATGCGAGGAAGAATAGATACCTGTATATGTGTGAAAGAACCACATCTTGCACACCTAGAACAAACAAACCATTGTAATCAAATTTGCTGGGATAAAAAATTAAAAGTAAATTACAAATATGAACAAGAAGTAATGAGACATAAACTTAAAGGGCTTTTTCCTGGCATTTTCCATTCTAATATACAACCTAGAACACCACTTCCATTAAGGCTCTGTTTCCCTAGTAACCAAATTTGGTAAAGGAGAAATGCTGCCACCTTGTGGCCGTTTCCTGCAAGAGCATCTTTAAAGTCACAGCTAATGGTCACTTAACATTCACAAGGACTCAGGGCTGTAAAGGAAACTTGCCCTAAAAATTTGTGCTGAAGTAGAGAATGGACAAAAAAATTCAAAACAGGCAAATGTTTCAAGAAGAGATTATGAAGAGTTAAGTTTTACTTACACTCTTTTTAAAAAAAGGAAAATGGATAAAAGCTCAACCTCAGGGAGTGTTAGACGCATGGTAACTAATCTACAAAAAGTTTCAACTTACACCAGTCGACTGACCATCAGCAAAATGTCTACAAACAATAAATGCTGAAGGGGTTTTAGAGAACTGTGTACCCTCTACCTGCTGGTGAGACATAAAGGGGTAACAGCCAATAGTGAGAACAGAAAGCAGCTGTGTTTAAAAGTAAAAATGGAGGTACCATTCAATCCAGCAGGGGCACCATTGGACCTCTCACCTGAGAAGACAAGAACCGAGAAGACACAGGCCGCAAAAGCTGCAGTGCAGCCTTATTCACAATATCCAAGACAGTGAAGCAATCAAAATGTCCAACAACAGGTAAATGGATAAAGAAGAAGTGGTCCATATACACAATGGAATATTAGCCATGGAAGACAATGAACCATTGCTCTTTGAGGCACCACAAATGAGTCTGGAGATAATCACAAAAGATGAGGTAAGTTGGAAAGCAAAAGACCTGTATTCTATGATATCACTTATAGGCGTTATCTAATAACTGACACAAATGAACATATTTCCGCAGAGAAAGACACTCACAGAATTAGAAAACAAACTATGCTCATCTAAAACGAAAGGTGGGGGGAATAGATAAGTTAAGATTAGTGTTACTATATGTATACAAACTCATATTATATACATATCACAAAAAGACCGACCATATAGCAAGGGAGGTCTGCGTAACCCTCTGTTAACATTTTACATGGGAAGAGGATCTGTACTTGAATAGATATATATAATGTACAAATGAACCAGATTGTGTTCACCTAGGACAAACAATATTCTAAGCTTTACCCCAATTAAAAAAAAATTAAAACCAAGAAGAAATAATGAGACATAAACTTATGGGGCTTTCTCCATGCACATTCCAATGTAATTTACAACCTAGGAACACGACTTCCAGAAAGGCTCTGCTGCCCTATTACCCAGATTTGGGAATGGAGAAATGCTGTCTGCTTCAGGCCATTTCCCACAACAGGAGATTTAAAACCCTTGCTAAAGGTCACTAAATATTCACCAAACTTGCAGTTCGGTAAATGACACCTGCTCTCTAAAAAAAGTCTGAGGTGAAGATCGACCAAAAAATTCAAAAGAGGGCAGCCTTCCAAGAAGACAATATCAAGAGTTATATTGTACTCCCAATTGTTTCCTTTTTTTAACAGAAAAGAAAACCGCGGAGAAAAATGATGAGTTTTACGAATTTTCAAAGACATGCAAACCCAAATTACAAAACCCTATCAGCTCACAGGAGCCAGTAGGGCCATTAGCATAAATGCTGCAAACAATAAATGCTGAAGCGATTGAGGAGAAACGTGTACCCTCGATTCTAAGGGGGACGTGCTAAGTGCCACGAATGAAAACACAAAGAAAGTGCTTGAAAAGGGAAAAACGGTGCTACCAGTCAGTCAATCACACCCACTGCTGGGCCTATCACCTGAGAAAATGAGAATCAAAAAGTCACAGGCTGGCAATCCTGCACTCCAACAATATTTACCATAGCCAACACTTGGAAGCAATGAAATGTCCATCAACCAAGGAATGCACAAAGAAGAAGTGGTCCACGTACACAGTGGAAAATTACTCAAATAAAAAATAAAAATTAAATTTAAAAATCCAACAAAAGTAAGGAGACATCAGCTTGTGTGGGTTTGTCCGGGCACACTCCACTCTAATTTATAACCGAGAAACACCACAGGCAGCAAGGGCTTTTCCCTAGTTAACAGGGTGGGGAACATAGAAAGACTGCCGCCCTCTGGCAGTTACCTGCAAAGGCAGTTTTAAAGCCTGTGCTAATGGTCATTTCATAGGAACAAGTACTGCAGAACTGTAAATGAAACCTGCCCTCAAAATGTCTTCAGGGAGGTAATGGCCAAAACACTTCAAAATGTGACACATACTTTAAGAGAACACTCTGAAGAACTAATGGGTAATCACAGCTTGAAAAATAAAAAGGACATGCCTTCAAGCTCAATTTCAACGGATTATGAGGCACATGCGAATTCAACCACAAAGAGGTATCAGCTCACACTTGTCAGAATAACCATCAGCAAGAAAACTACAAACAATAAATGCTGAAGGTGTTGTGGAGAAATGCATACCCTCAACTTCAAGTGGGACGTAAGTTGGAAAGGACCACCAATGAGAACAGAATGGAGGTGCCTTAAAAAGGTAAACATTGAGCTACCATATGATCCAGCAGGCCCACTCCTCCACCTATAATCTAAGAAGAGAGAATTGGAAAGACACAGGCAGGCAAATCTGCATTGCACAGTATTACAATAGCCAAGATATGGAAGTAAACAGAAGTCTACCAACAGATGGGAGGACAAAGAAGAACTCCTCCATGTACAACTGGAATATTCGCTAGTGAAAAAAATGAAACAATGCCATTTGCAGCACCATAGATGAGTCTAGACGTTATCACGCCACCTGTAGTAAGTGAGAAAGCAAAAGCCACATATCCTATCATATCACTTTTAGGAATTACTTAAAAATTGATACCAATGAAGATATTTCCACAGAGAAAGGCAATCACAGATTCATTAAAAAACTTATGGTTCACCAAATAGAAAGGGATGAGGATTGGATACATTACCATATTGGGGTTAACAGAGATATACAAACCATGTGAAATATATAACCAGGAAAGACGTATGGAAGACCAGGAGAAGACTACTCAACATTGTGTCATAACCTACATGGGAAAAGGATGCGAGGAAGAATAGATACCTGTATATGTGTGAAAGAACCACATCTTGCACACCTAGAACAAACAAACCATTGTAATCAAATTTGCTGGGATAAAAAATTAAAAGTAAATTACAAATATGAACAAGAAGTAATGAGACATAAACTTAAAGGGCTTTTTCCTGGCATTTTCCATTCTAATATACAACCTAGAACACCACTTCCATTAAGGCTCTGTTTCCCTAGTAACCAAATTTGGTAAAGGAGAAATGCTGCCACCTTGTGGCCGTTTCCTGCAAGAGCATCTTTAAAGTCACAGCTAATGGTCACTTAACATTCACAAGGACTCAGGGCTGTAAAGGAAACTTGCCCTAAAAATTTGTGCTGAAGTAGAGAATGGACAAAAAAATTCAAAACAGGCAAATGTTTCAAGAAGAGATTATGAAGAGTTACGTTTTACTTACACTCTTTTTAAAAAAAGGAAAATGGATAAAAGCTCAACCTCAGGGAGTGTTAGACGCATGGTAACTAATCTACAAAAAGTTTCAACTTACACCAGTCGACTGACCATCAGCAAAATGTCTACAAACAATAAATGCTGAAGGGGTTTTAGAGAACTGTGTACCCTCTACCTGCTGGTGAGACATAAAGGGGTAACAGCCAATAGTGAGAACAGAAAGCAGCTGTGTTTAAAAGTAAAAATGGAGGTACCATTCAATCCAGCAGGGGCACCATTGGACCTCTCACCTGAGAAGACAAGAACCGAGAAGACACAGGCCGCAAAAGCTGCAGTGCAGCCTTATTCACAATATCCAAGACAGTGAAGCAATCAAAATGTCCAACAACAGGTAAATGGATAAAGAAGAAGTGGTCCATATACACAATGGAATATTAGCCATGGAAGACAATGAACCATTGCTCTTTGAGGCACCACAAATGAGTCTGGAGATAATCACGAAAGATGAGGTAAGTTGGAAAGCAAAAGACCTGTATTCTATGATATCACTTATAGGCGTTATCTAATAACTGACACAAATGAACATATTTCCGCAGAGAAAGACACTCACAGAATTAGAAAACAAACTATGCTCATCTAAAACGAAAGGTGGGGGGAATAGATAAGTTAAGATTAGTGTTACTATATGTATACAAACTCATATTATATACATATCACAAAAAGACCGACCATATAGCAAGGGAGGTCTGCGTAACCCTCTGTTAACATTTTACATGGGAAGAGGATCTGTACTTGAATAGATATATATAATGTACAAATGAACCAGATTGTGTTCACCTAGGACAAACAATATTCTAAGCTTTACCCCAATTAAAAAAAAATTAAAACCAAGAAGAAATAATGAGACATAAACTTATGGGGCTTTCTCCATGCACATTCCAATGTAATTTACAACCTAGGAACACGACTTCCAGAAAGGCTCTGCTGCCCTATTACCCAGATTTGGGAATGGAGAAATGCTGCCTGCTTCAGGCCACTTCCCACAACAGGAGATTTAAAACCCTTGCTAAAGGTCACTAAATATTCACCAAACTTGCAGTTCGGTAAATGACATCTGCTCTCTAAAAAAAGTCTGAGGTGAAAATCGACCAAAAATTTCAAAAGAGGGCAGCCTTCCAAGAAGACAATATCAAGAGTTATATTGTACTCCCAATTGTTTCCTTTTTTTAACAGAAAAGAAAACCGCGGAGAAAAATGATGAGTTTTACGAATTTTCAAAGACATGCAAACCGAAATTACAAAACCCTATCAGCTCACAGGAGCCAGTAGCGCCATTAGCATAAATGCTGCAAACAATAAATGCTGAAGCGATTGAGGAGAAACGTGTACCCTCGATTCTAAGGGGGACGTGCTAAGTGCCACGAATGAAAACACAAAGAAGGTGCTTGGAAAGTGAAAAACGTTGCTACCAGTCAGTCAATCACACCCACTGCTGGGCCTATCACCTGAGAAAATGAGAATCAAAAAGTCACAGGCTGGCAATCCTGCACTCCAACAATATTTACCATAGCCAACACTTGGAAGCAATGAAATGTCCATCAACCAAGGAATGCACAAAGAAGAAGTGGTCCACGTACACAGTGGAAAATTACTCCAATAAAAAATAAAAATTAAATTTAAAAATCCAACAAAAGTAAGGAGACATCAGCTTGTGTGGGTTTGTCCGGGCACACTCCACTCTAATTTATAACCGAGAAACACCACAGGCAGCAAGGGCTTTTCCCTAGTTAACAGGGTGGGGAACATAGAAAGACTGCCGCCCTCTGGCAGTTACCTGCAAAGGCAGTTTTAAAGCCTGTGCTAATGGTCATTTCATAGGAAAAAGTACTGCAGAACTGTAAATGAAACCTGCCCTCAAAATGTCTTCAGGGAGGTAATGGCCAAAACACTTCAAAATGTGACACATACTTTAAGAGAACACTCTGAAGAACTAATGGGTAATCACAGCTTGAAAAATAAAAAGGACATGCCTTCAAGCTCAATTTCAACGGATTATGAGGCACATGCGAATTCAACCACAAAGAGGTATCAGCTCACACTTGTCAGAATAACCATCAGCAAGAAAACTACAAACAATAAATGCTGAAGGTGTTGTGGAGAAATGCATACCCTCAACTTCAAGTGGGACGTAAGTTGGAAAGGACCACCAATGAGAACAGAATGGAGGTGCCTTAAAAAGGTAAACATTGAGCTACCATATGATCCAGCAGGCCCACTCCTCCACCTATAATCTAAGAAGAGAGAATTGGAAAGACACAGGCAGGCAAATCTGCATTGCACAGTATTACAATAGCCAAGATATGGAAGTAAACAGAAGTCTACCAACAGATGGGAGGACAAAGAAGAACTCCTCCATGTACAACTGGAATATTCGCTAGTGAAAAAAATGAAACAATGCCATTTGCAGCACCATAGATGAGTCTAGACGTTATCACGCCACCTGTAGTAAGTGAGAAAGCAAAAGCCACATATCCTATCATATCACTTTTAGGAATTACTTAAAAATTGATACCAATGAAGATATTTCCACAGAGAAAGGCAATCACAGATTCATTAAAAAACTTATGGTTCACCAAATAGAAAGGGATGAGGATTGGATACATTACCATATTGGGGTTAACAGAGATATACAAACCATGTGAAATATATAACCAGGAAAGACGTATGGAAGACCAGGAGAAGACTACTCAACATTGTGTCATAACCTACATGGGAAAAGGATGCGAGGAAGAATAGATACCTGTATATGTGTGAAAGAACCACATCTTGCACACCTAGAACAAACAAACCATTGTAATCAAATTTGCTGGGATAAAAAATTAAAAGTAAATTACAAATATGAACAAGAAGTAATGAGACATAAACTTAAAGGGCTTTTTCCTGGCATTTTCCATTCTAATATACAACCTAGAACACCACTTCCATTAAGGCTCTGTTTCCCTAGTAACCAAATTTGGTAAAGGAGAAATGCTGCCACCTTGTGGCCGTTTCCTGCAAGAGCATCTTTAAAGTCACAGCTAATGGTCACTTAACATTCACAAGGACTCAGGGCTGTAAAGGAAACTTGCCCTAAAAATTTGTGCTGAAGTAGAGAATGGACAAAAAAATTCAAAACAGGCAAATGTTTCAAGAAGAGATTATGAAGAGTTACGTTTTACTTACACTCTTTTTAAAAAAAGGAAAATGGATAAAAGCTCAACCTCAGGGAGTGTTAGACGCATGGTAACTAATCTACAAAAAGTTTCAACTTACACCAGTCGACTGACCATCAGCAAAATGTCTACAAACAATAAATGCTGAAGGGGTTTTAGAGAACTGTGTACCCTCTACCTGCTGGTGAGACATAAAGGGGTAACAGCCAATAGTGAGAACAGAAAGCAGCTGTGTTTAAAAGTAAAAATGGAGGTACCATTCAATCCAGCAGGGGCACCATTGGACCTCTCACCTGAGAAGACAAGAACCGAGAAGACACAGGCCGCAAAAGCTGCAGTGCAGCCTTATTCACAATATCCAAGACAGTGAAGCAATCAAAATGTCCAACAACAGGTAAATGGATAAAGAAGAAGTGGTCCATATACACAATGGAATATTAGCCATGGAAGACAATGAACCATTGCTCTTTGAGGCACCACAAATGAGTCTGGAGATAATCACGAAAGATGAGGTAAGTTGGAAAGCAAAAGACCTGTATTCTATGATATCACTTATAGGCGTTATCTAATAACTGACACAAATGAACATATTTCCGCAGAGAAAGACACTCACAGAATTAGAAAACAAACTATGCTCATCTAAAACGAAAGGTGGGGGGAATAGATAAGTTAAGATTAGTGTTACTATATGTATACAAACTCATATTATATACATATCACAAAAAGACCGACCATATAGCAAGGGAGGTCTGCGTAACCCTCTGTTAACATTTTACATGGGAAGAGGATCTGTACTTGAATAGATATATATAATGTACAAATGAACCAGATTGTGTTCACCTAGGACAAACAATATTCTAAGCTTTACCCCAATTAAAAAAAAATTAAAACCAAGAAGAAATAATGAGACATAAACTTATGGGGCTTTCTCCATGCACATTCCAATGTAATTTACAACCTAGGAACACGACTTCCAGAAAGGCTCTGCTGCCCTATTACCCAGATTTGGGAATGGAGAAATGCTGCCTGCTTCAGGCCACTTCCCACAACAGGAGATTTAAAACCCTTGCTAAAGGTCACTAAATATTCACCAAACTTGCAGTTCGGTAAATGACATCTGCTCTCTAAAAAAAGTCTGAGGTGAAAATCGACCAAAAATTTCAAAAGAGGGCAGCCTTCCAAGAAGACAATATCAAGAGTTATATTGTACTCCCAATTGTTTCCTTTTTTTAACAGAAAAGAAAACCGCGGAGAAAAATGATGAGTTTTACGAATTTTCAAAGACATGCAAACCGAAATTACAAAACCCTATCAGCTCACAGGAGCCAGTAGCGCCATTAGCATAAATGCTGCAAACAATAAATGCTGAAGCGATTGAGGAGAAACGTGTACCCTCGATTCTAAGGGGGACGTGCTAAGTGCCACGAATGAAAACACAAAGAAGGTGCTTGGAAAGTGAAAAACGTTGCTACCAGTCAGTCAATCACACCCACTGCTGGGCCTATCACCTGAGAAAATGAGAATCAAAAAGTCACATGCTGGCAATCCTGCACTCCAACAATATTTACCATAGCCAACACTTGGAAGCAATGAAAATGTCTATCAACCGAGGAATGCACAAAGAAGAAGTGGTCCACGTACACAGTGGAAAATTACTCCAATAAAAAATAAAAATTAAATTAAAAAATCCAACAAAAGTAAGGAGACATCAGCTTGTGTGGGTTTGTCCGGGCACACTCCACTCTAATTTATAACCGAGAAACACCACAGGCCGCAAGGGCTTTTCCCTAGTTACCAGGGTGGGGAACATAGAAAGGCTGCCGCCCTCTGGCAGTTACCTGCAAAGGCAGTTTTAAAGCCTGTGCTAATGGTCATTTCATAGGAACAAGTACTGCAGAACTGTAAATGAAACCTGCCCTCAAAATGTCTTCAGGGAGGTAATGGCCAAAACACTTCAAAATGTGACACATACTTTAAGAGAACACTCTGAAGAACTAATGGGTAATCACAGCTTGAAAAATAAAAAGGACATGCCTTCAAGCTCAATTTCAACGGATTATGAGGCACATGCGAATTCAACCACAAAGAGGTATCAGCTCACACTTGTCAGAATAACCATCAGCAAGAAAACTACAAACAATAAATGCTGAAGGTGTTGTGGAGAAATGCATACCCTCAACTTCAAGTGGGACGTAAGTTGGAAAGGACCACCAATGAGAACAGAATGGAGGTGCCTTAAAAAGGTAAACATTGAGCTACCATATGATCCAGCAGGCCCACTCCTCCACCTATAATCTAAGAAGAGAGAATTGGAAAGACACAGGCAGGCAAATCTGCATTGCACAGTATTACAATAGCCAAGATATGGAAGTAAACAGAAGTCTACCAACAGATGGGAGGACAAAGAAGAACTCCTCCATGTACAACTGGAATATTCGCTAGTGAAAAAAATGAAACAATGCCATTTGCAGCACCATAGATGAGTCTAGACGTTATCACGCCACCTGTAGTAAGTGAGAAAGCAAAAGCCACATATCCTATCATATCACTTTTAGGAATTACTTAAAAATTGATACCAATGAAGATATTTCCACAGAGAAAGGCAATCACAGATTCATTAAAAAACTTATGGTTCACCAAATAGAAAGGGATGAGGATTGGATACATTACCATATTGGGGTTAACAGAGATATACAAACCATGTGAAATATATAACCAGGAAAGACGTACGGAAGACCAGGAGAAGACTACTCCACATTGTGTCATAACCTACATGGGAAAAGGATGCGAGGAAGAATAGATACCTGTATATGTGTGAAAGAACCACATCTTGCACACCTAGAACAAACAAACCATTGTAATCAAATTTGCTGGGATAAAAAATTAAAAGTAAATTACAAATATGAACAAGAAGTAATGAGACATAAACTTAAAGGGCTTTTTCCTGGCATTTTCCATTCTAATATACAACCTAGAACACCACTTCCATTAAGGCTCTGTTTCCCTAGTAACCAAATTTGGTAAAGGAGAAATGCTGCCACCTTGTGGCCGTTTCCTGCAAGAGCAGCTTTAAAGTCACAGCTAATGGTCACTTAACATTCACAAGGACTCAGGGCTGTAAAGGAAACTTGCCCTAAAAATTTGTGCTGAAGTAGAGAATGGACAAAAAAATTCAAAACAGGCAAATGTTTCAAGAAGAGATTATGAAGAGTTACGTTTTACTTACACTCTTTTTAAAAAAAGGAAAATGGATAAAAGCTCAACCTCAGGGAGTGTTAGACGCATGGAATCTAATCTACAAAAAGTTTCAACTTACACCAGTCGACTGACCATCAGCAAAATGTCTACAAACAATAAATGCTGAAGGGGTTTTAGAGAACTGTGTACCCTCTACCTGCTGGTGAGACATAAAGGGGTAACAGCCAATAGTGAGAACAGAAAGCAGCTGTGTTTAAAAGTAAAAATGGAGGTACCATTCAATCCAGCAGGGGCACCATTGGCCCTCTCATCTGAGAAGACAAGAATCGAGAAGACACAGGCCGCAAAAGCTGCAGTGCAGCCTTATTCACAATATCCAAGACAGTGAAGCAATCAAAATGTCCAACAACAGGTAAATGGATAAAGAAGAAGTGGTCCATATACACAATGGAATATTAGCCATGAAAGACAATGACCCATTGCTCTTTGAGGCACCACAAATGAGTCTGGAGATAATCACGAAAGATGAGGTAAGTTGGAAAGCAAAAGACCTGTATTCTATGATATCACTTAGAGGCGTTATCTAATAACTGATACAAATGAACATATTTCCGCAGAGAAAGACACTCACAGATTTAGAAAACAAACTATGCTCATCTAAAACGAAAGGTGGGGGGAATAGATAAGTTAAGATTAGTGTTACTATATGTATACAAACTCATATTATATACATATCTCAAAAAGACCGACCATATAGCAAGGGAGGTCTGTGGAACCCTCTGTAACATTTTACATGGGAAGAGGCTCTGTACTTGAATAGACATATATAATGTACAAATGAACCAGATTGTGTTCACCTAGGACAAACAATATTCTAAGCTTTACCCCAATTAAAAAAAAAATTAAAACCAAGAAGAAATAATGAGACATAAACTTATGGGGCTTTCTCCATGCACATTCCAATGTAATTTACAACTTAGGAACACGACTTCCAGAAAGGCTCTGCTGCCCTAGTACCCAGATTTGGGAATGGACAAATGCTGCCTGCTTCAGGCCACTTCCCACAACAGGAGATTTAAAACCCTTGCTAAAGGTGACTAAATATTCACCAAACTTGCAGTTCGGTAAATGACACCTGCTCTCTAAAAAGAGTCTGAGGTGGAAAATCGACCAAAAAATTCAAAAGAGGGCAGCCTTCCAAGAAGACAATATCAAGACTTATATTGTACTCCCAAATGTTTCATTTTTTTAACAGAAAAGGAAACCGCGGAGAAAAATGATGAGTTTTACGAATTTTCAAAGACATGCAAACCCACATTACAAAACACTATCAGCTCACAGGAGCCAGTAGGGCCATTAGCAAAAATGCTGCAAACAATAAATGCTGAAGCGATTGTGGAGAAATGTGTACCCTCGATTCTAAGGGGGACGTGGTAAGTGCCACTAACGAAAACACAAAGAAGGTGCTTTGAAAAGGGGAAAACGTTGCTACCAGTCAGTCAATGACACCCACTGCTGGGCCTATCACCTGAGAAAATGAGAATCAAAAAGTCACAGGCTGGCAATCCCGCACTCCAACAATATTTACCATAGCCAACACTTGGAAGCAATGAAAATGTCCATCCACCGAGGAATGCACAAAGTAGAAGTGGTCCACGTACACAGTGGGAAATTACTCCAATAAAAAATAAAAATCAAAATTAAAAATCCAACAAAAGCAAGGAGACATCAGCTTGTGTGAGTTTGTCTGGGCACAGTCCACTCTAATTTATAATCGAGAAACACCACAGGCCGCAAGGGCTTTTCCCTAGTTAACAGGGTGGGGAACATAGAAAGGCTGCCGCCCTCTGGCAGTTTCCTGCAAAAGCAGTTTTAAAGCCTGTGCTAATGGTCATTTCATAGGAACAAGTACTGCAGAACTGTAAATGAAACCTGCCCTCAAAATGTCTTCAGGGAGGTAATGGCCAAAACACTTCAAAATGTGACACATACTTTAAGAGAACACTTTGAAGAACTAAGGGGTAATCACAGCTTGAAAAATAAAAAGGACATGCCTTCAAGCTCAATTTCAACGGATTATGAGGCACATGCGAATTGAAACACAAAGAGGTATCAGCTCACACTTGTCAGAATAACCATCAGCAAGAAAACTACAAACAATAAATGCTGAAGGTGTTGTGGAAAAATGCATACCCTCAACTTCAAGTGGGACGTAAGTTGGAAAGGACCACCAATGAGAACAGAATGGAGGTGCCTTAAAAAGGTAAACATTGAGCTACCATATGATCCAGCAGGCCCACTCCTCCACCTATAATCTAAGAAGAGAGAATTGGAAAGACACAGGCAGGCAAATCTGCATTGCACAGTATTACAATAGCCAAGATATGGAAGTAAACAAAAGTCTACCAACAGATGGGAGGACAAAGAAGAACTCCTCCATGTACAACTGGAATATTCGCTAGTGAAAAAAATGAAGCAATGCCATTTGCAGCACCATAGATGAGTCTAGACGTAATCACGCCACCTGTAGTAAGTGAGAAAGCAAAAGCCACATATCCTATCATATCACTTTTAGGAGTTACTTAAAAATTGATACCAATGAAGATATTTCCACAGAGAAAGGCAATCACAGATTCATTAAAAAACTTATGGTTCACCAAATAGAAAGGGATGAGGATTGGATACATTACCATATTGGGGTTAACAGAGATATACAAACCATGTGAAATATATAACCAGGAAAGACGTACGGAAGAACAGGAGAAGACTACTCCACATTGTGTCATAACCTACATGGGAAAAGGATGCGAGGAAGAATAGATACCTGTATATGTGTGAAAGAACCACATCTTGCACACCTAGAACAAACAAACCATTGTAATCAAATTTGCTGGGATAAAAAATTAAAAGTAAATTACAAATATGGACAAGAAGTAATGAGACATAAACTTAAAGGGCTTTTTCCTGGCATTTTCCATTCTAATATACAACCTAGAACACCACTTCCATTAAGGCTCTGTTTCCCTATTAACCAAATTTGGTAAAGGAGAAATGCTGCCACCTTGTGGCCGTTTCCTGCAAGAGCAGCTTTAAAGTCACAGCTAATGGTCACTTAACATTCACAAGGACTCAGGGCTGTAAAGGAAACTTGCCCTAAAAATTTGTGCTGAAGTAGAGAATGGACAAAAAAATTCAAAACAGGCAAATGTTTCAAGAAGAGATTATGAAGAGTTACGTTTTACTTACACTCTTTTTAAAAAAAGGAAAATGGATAAAAGCTCAACCTCAGGGAGTGTTAGACGCATGGAATCTAATCTACAAAAAGTTTCAACTTACACCAGTCGACTGACCATCAGCAAAATGTCTACAAACAATAAATGCTGAAGGGGTTTTAGAGAACTGTGTACCCTCTACCTGCTGGTGAGACATAAAGGGGTAACAGCCAATAGTGAGAACAGAAAGCAGCTGTGTTTAAAAGTAAAAATGGAGGTACCATTCAATCCAGCAGGGGCACCATTGGCCCTCTCATCTGAGAAGACAAGAATCGAGAAGACACAGGCCGCAAAAGCTGCAGTGCAGCCTTATTCACAATATCCAAGACAGTGAAGCAATCAAAATGTCCAACAACAGGTAAATGGATAAAGAAGAAGTGGTCCATATACACAATGGAATATTAGCCATGAAAGACAATGACCCATTGCTCTTTGAGGCACCACAAATGAGTCTGGAGATAATCACGAAAGATGAGGTAAGTTGGAAAGCAAAAGACCTGTATTCTATGATATCACTTAGAGGCGTTATCTAATAACTGATACAAATGAACATATTTCCGCAGAGAAAGACACTCACAGATTTAGAAAACAAACTATGCTCATCTAAAACGAAAGGTGGGGGGAATAGATAAGTTAAGATTAGTGTTACTATATGTATACAAACTCATATTATATACATATCTCAAAAAGACCGACCATATAGCAAGGGAGGTCTGTGGAACCCTCTGTAACATTTTACATGGGAAGAGGCTCTGTACTTGAATAGACATATATAATGTACAAATGAACCAGATTGTGTTCACCTAGGACAAACAATATTCTAAGCTTTACCCCAATTAAAAAAAAAATTAAAACCAAGAAGAAATAATGAGACATAAACTTATGGGGCTTTCTCCATGCACATTCCAATGTAATTTACAACTTAGGAACACGACTTCCAGAAAGGCTCTGCTGCCCTAGTACCCAGATTTGGGAATGGACAAATGCTGCCTGCTTCAGGCCACTTCCCACAACAGGAGATTTAAAACCCTTGCTAAAGGTGACTAAATATTCACCAAACTTGCAGTTCGGTAAATGACACCTGCTCTCTAAAAAGAGTCTGAGGTGGAAAATCGACCAAAAAATTCAAAAGAGGGCAGCCTTCCAAGAAGACAATATCAAGACTTATATTGTACTCCCAAATGTTTCATTTTTTTAACAGAAAAGGAAACCGCGGAGAAAAATGATGAGTTTTACGAATTTTCAAAGACATGCAAACCCACATTACAAAACACTATCAGCTCACAGGAGCCAGTAGGGCCATTAGCAAAAATGCTGCAAACAATAAATGCTGAAGCGATTGTGGAGAAATGTGTACCCTCGATTCCTAGGGGGACGTGGTAAGTGCCACTAACGAAAACACAAAGAAGGTGCTTTGAAAAGGGGAAAACGTTGCTACCAGTCAGTCAATGACACCCACTGCTGGGCCTATCACCTGAGAAAATGAGAATCAAAAAGTCACAGGCTGGCAATCCCGCACTCCAACAATATTTACCATAGCCAACACTTGGAAGCAATGAAAATGTCCATCCACCGAGGAATGCACAAAGTAGAAGTGGTCCACGTACACAGTGGGAAATTACTCCAATAAAAAATAAAAATCAAAATTAAAAATCCAACAAAAGCAAGGAGACATCAGCTTGTGTGAGTTTGTCTGGGCACAGTCCACTCTAATTTATAATCGAGAAACACCACAGGCCGCAAGGGCTTTTCCCTAGTTACCAGGGTGGGGAACATAGAAAGGCTGCCGCCCTCTGGCAGTTTCCTGCAAAAGCAGTTTTAAAGCCTGTGCTAATGGTCATTTCATAGGAACAAGTACTGCAGAACTGTAAATGAAACCTGCCCTCAAAATGTCTTCAGGGAGGTAATGGCCAAAACACTTCAAAATGTGACACATACTTTAAGAGAACACTTTGAAGAACTAAGGGGTAATCACAGCTTGAAAAATAAAAAGGACATGCCTTCAAGCTCAATTTCAACGGATTATGAGGCACATGCGAATTGAAACACAAAGAGGTATCAGCTCACACTTGTCAGAATAACCATCAGCAAGAAAACTACAAACAATAAATGCTGAAGGTGTTGTGGAAAAATGCATACCCTCAACTTCAAGTGGGACGTAAGTTGGAAAGGACCACCAATGAGAACAGAATGGAGGTGCCTTAAAAAGGTAAACATTGAGCTACCATATGATCCAGCAGGCCCACTCCTCCACCTATAATCTAAGAAGAGAGAATTGGAAAGACACAGGCAGGCAAATCTGCATTGCACAGTATTACAATAGCCAAGATATGGAAGTAAACAAAAGTCTACCAACAGATGGGAGGACAAAGAAGAACTCCTCCATGTACAACTGGAATATTCGCTAGTGAAAAAAATGAAACAATGCCATTTGCAGCACCATAGATGAGTCTAGACGTAATCACGCCACCTGTAGTAAGTGAGAAAGCAAAAGCCACATATCCTATCATATCACTTTTAGGAGTTACTTAAAAATTGATACCAATGAAGATATTTCCACAGAGAAAGGCAATCACAGATTCATTAAAAAACTTATGGTTCACCAAATAGAAAGGGATGAGGATTGGATACATTACCATATTGGGGTTAACAGAGATATACAAACCATGTGAAATATATAACCAGGAAAGACGTACGGAAGAACAGGAGAAGACTACTCCACATTGTGTCATAACCTACATGGGAAAAGGATGCGAGGAAGAATAGATACCTGTATATGTGTGAAAGAACCACATCTTGCACACCTAGAACAAACAAACCATTGTAATCAAATTTGCTGGGATAAAAAATTAAAAGTAAATTACAAATATGGACAAGAAGTAATGAGACATAAACTTAAAGGGCTTTTTCCTGGCATTTTCCATTCTAATATACAACCTAGAACACCACTTCCATTAAGGCTCTGTTTCCCTAGTAACCAAATTTGGTAAAGGAGAAATGCTGCCACCTTGTGGCCGTTTCCTGCAAGAGCAGCTTTAAAGTCACAGCTAATGGTCACTTAACATTCACAAGGACTCAGGGCTGTAAAGGAAACTTGCCCTAAAAATTTGTGCTGAAGTAGAGAATGGACAAAAAAATTCAAAACAGGCAAATGTTTCAAGAAGAGATTATGAAGAGTTACGTTTTACTTACACTCTTTTTAAAAAAAGGAAAATGGATAAAAGCTCAACCTCAGGGAGTGTTAGACGCATGGAATCTAATCTACAAAAAGTTTCAACTTACACCAGTCGACTGACCATCAGCAAAATGTCTACAAACAATAAATGCTGAAGGGGTTTTAGAGAACTGTGTACCCTCTACCTGCTGGTGAGACATAAAGGGGTAACAGCCAATAGTGAGAACAGAAAGCAGCTGTGTTTAAAAGTAAAAATGGAGGTACCATTCAATCCAGCAGGGGCACCATTGGCCCTCTCATCTGAGAAGACAAGAATCGAGAAGACACAGGCCGCAAAAGCTGCAGTGCAGCCTTATTCACAATATCCAAGACAGTGAAGCAATCAAAATGTCCAACAACAGGTAAATGGATAAAGAAGAAGTGGTCCATATACACAATGGAATATTAGCCATGAAAGACAATGACCCATTGCTCTTTGAGGCACCACAAATGAGTCTGGAGATAATCACGAAAGATGAGGTAAGTTGGAAAGCAAAAGACCTGTATTCTATGATATCACTTAGAGGCGTTATCTAATAACTGATACAAATGAACATATTTCCGCAGAGAAAGACACTCACAGATTTAGAAAACAAACTATGCTCATCTAAAACGAAAGGTGGGGGGAATAGATAAGTTAAGATTAGTGTTACTATATGTATACAAACTCATATTATATACATATCTCAAAAAGACCGACCATATAGCAAGGGAGGTCTGTGGAACCCTCTGTAACATTTTACATGGGAAGAGGCTCTGTACTTGAATAGACATATATAATGTACAAATGAACCAGATTGTGTTCACCTAGGACAAACAATATTCTAAGCTTTACCCCAATTAAAAAAAAAATTAAAACCAAGAAGAAATAATGAGACATAAACTTATGGGGCTTTCTCCATGCACATTCCAATGTAATTTACAACTTAGGAACACGACTTCCAGAAAGGCTCTGCTGCCCTAGTACCCAGATTTGGGAATGGACAAATGCTGCCTGCTTCAGGCCACTTCCCACAACAGGAGATTTAAAACCCTTGCTAAAGGTGACTAAATATTCACCAAACTTGCAGTTCGGTAAATGACACCTGCTCTCTAAAAAGAGTCTGAGGTGGAAAATCGACCAAAAAATTCAAAAGAGGGCAGCCTTCCAAGAAGACAATATCAAGACTTATATTGTACTCCCAAATGTTTCATTTTTTTAACAGAAAAGGAAACCGCGGAGAAAAATGATGAGTTTTACGAATTTTCAAAGACATGCAAACCCACATTACAAAACACTATCAGCTCACAGGAGCCAGTAGGGCCATTAGCAAAAATGCTGCAAACAATAAATGCTGAAGCGATTGTGGAGAAATGTGTACCCTCGATTCCTAGGGGGACGTGGTAAGTGCCACTAACGAAAACACAAAGAAGGTGCTTTGAAAAGGGGAAAACGTTGCTACCAGTCAGTCAATGACACCCACTGCTGGGCCTATCACCTGAGAAAATGAGAATCAAAAAGTCACAGGCTGGCAATCCCGCACTCCAACAATATTTACCATAGCCAACACTTGGAAGCAATGAAAATGTCCATCCACCGAGGAATGCACAAAGTAGAAGTGGTCCACGTACACAGTGGGAAATTACTCCAATAAAAAATAAAAATCAAAATTAAAAATCCAACAAAAGCAAGGAGACATCAGCTTGTGTGAGTTTGTCTGGGCACAGTCCACTCTAATTTATAATCGAGAAACACCACAGGCCGCAAGGGCTTTTCCCTAGTTACCAGGGTGGGGAACATAGAAAGGCTGCCGCCCTCTGGCAGTTTCCTGCAAAAGCAGTTTTAAAGCCTGTGCTAATGGTCATTTCATAGGAACAAGTACTGCAGAACTGTAAATGAAACCTGCCCTCAAAATGTCTTCAGGGAGGTAATGGCCAAAACACTTCAAAATGTGACACATACTTTAAGAGAACACTTTGAAGAACTAAGGGGTAATCACAGCTTGAAAAATAAAAAGGACATGCCTTCAAGCTCAATTTCAACGGATTATGAGGCACATGCGAATTGAAACACAAAGAGGTATCAGCTCACACTTGTCAGAATAACCATCAGCAAGAAGACTACAAACAATAAATGCTGAAGGTGTTGTGGAAAAATGCATACCCTCAACTTCAAGTGGGACGTAAGTTGGAAAGGACCACCAATGAGAACAGAATGGAGGTGCCTTAAAAAGGTAAACATTGAGCTACCATATGATCCAGCAGGCCCACTCCTCCACCTATAATCTAAGAAGAGAGAATTGGAAAGACACAGGCAGGCAAATCTGCATTGCACAGTATTACAATAGCCAAGATATGGAAGTAAACAAAAGTCTACCAACAGATGGGAGGACAAAGAAGAACTCCTCCATGTACAACTGGAATATTCGCTAGTGAAAAAAATGAAACAATGCCATTTGCAGCACCATAGATGAGTCTAGACGTAATCACGCCACCTGTAGTAAGTGAGAAAGCAAAAGCCACATATCCTATCATATCACTTTTAGGAGTTACTTAAAAATTGATACCAATGAAGATATTTCCACAGAGAAAGGCAATCACAGATTCATTAAAAAACTTATGGTTCACCAAATAGAAAGGGATGAGGATTGGATACATTACCATATTGGGGTTAACAGAGATATACAAACCATGTGAAATATATAACCAGGAAAGACGTACGGAAGAACAGGAGAAGACTACTCCACATTGTGTCATAACCTACATGGGAAAAGGATGCGAGGAAGAATAGATACCTGTATATGTGTGAAAGAACCACATCTTGCACACCTAGAACAAACAAACCATTGTAATCAAATTTGCTGGGATAAAAAATTAAAAGTAAATTACAAATATGGACAAGAAGTAATGAGACATAAACTTAAAGGGCTTTTTCCTGGCATTTTCCATTCTAATATACAACCTAGAACACCACTTCCATTAAGGCTCTGTTTCCCTAGTAACCAAATTTGGTAAAGGAGAAATGCTGCCACCTTGTGGCCGTTTCCTGCAAGAGCAGCTTTAAAGTCACAGCTAATGGTCACTTAACATTCACAAGGACTCAGGGCTGTAAAGGAAACTTGCCCTAAAAATTTGTGCTGAAGTAGAGAATGGACAAAAAAATTCAAAACAGGCAAATGTTTCAAGAAGAGATTATGAAGAGTTACGTTTTACTTACACTCTTTTTAAAAAAAGGAAAATGGATAAAAGCTCAACCTCAGGGAGTGTTAGACGCATGGAATCTAATCTACAAAAAGTTTCAACTTACACCAGTCGACTGACCATCAGCAAAATGTCTACAAACAATAAATGCTGAAGGGGTTTTAGAGAACTGTGTACCCTCTACCTGCTGGTGAGACATAAAGGGGTAACAGCCAATAGTGAGAACAGAAAGCAGCTGTGTTTAAAAGTAAAAATGGAGGTACCATTCAATCCAGCAGGGGCACCATTGGCCCTCTCATCTGAGAAGACAAGAATCGAGAAGACACAGGCCGCAAAAGCTGCAGTGCAGCCTTATTCACAATATCCAAGACAGTGAAGCAATCAAAATGTCCAACAACAGGTAAATGGATAAAGAAGAAGTGGTCCATATACACAATGGAATATTAGCCATGAAAGACAATGACCCATTGCTCTTTGAGGCACCACAAATGAGTCTGGAGATAATCACGAAAGATGAGGTAAGTTGGAAAGCAAAAGACCTGTATTCTATGATATCACTTAGAGGCGTTATCTAATAACTGATACAAATGAACATATTTCCGCAGAGAAAGACACTCACAGATTTAGAAAACAAACTATGCTCATCTAAAACGAAAGGTGGGGGGAATAGATAAGTTAAGATTAGTGTTACTATATGTATACAAACTCATATTATATACATATCTCAAAAAGACCGACCATATAGCAAGGGAGGTCTGTGGAACCCTCTGTAACATTTTACATGGGAAGAGGCTCTGTACTTGAATAGACATATATAATGTACAAATGAACCAGATTGTGTTCACCTAGGACAAACAATATTCTAAGCTTTACCCCAATTAAAAAAAAAATTAAAACCAAGAAGAAATAATGAGACATAAACTTATGGGGCTTTCTCCATGCACATTCCAATGTAATTTACAACTTAGGAACACGACTTCCAGAAAGGCTCTGCTGCCCTAGTACCCAGATTTGGGAATGGACAAATGCTGCCTGCTTCAGGCCACTTCCCACAACAGGAGATTTAAAACCCTTGCTAAAGGTGACTAAATATTCACCAAACTTGCAGTTCGGTAAATGACACCTGCTCTCTAAAAAGAGTCTGAGGTGGAAAATCGACCAAAAAATTCAAAAGAGGGCAGCCTTCCAAGAAGACAATATCAAGACTTATATTGTACTCCCAAATGTTTCATTTTTTTAACAGAAAAGGAAACCGCGGAGAAAAATGATGAGTTTTACGAATTTTCAAAGACATGCAAACCCACATTACAAAACACTATCAGCTCACAGGAGCCAGTAGGGCCATTAGCAAAAATGCTGCAAACAATAAATGCTGAAGCGATTGTGGAGAAATGTGTACCCTCGATTCCTAGGGGGACGTGGTAAGTGCCACTAACGAAAACACAAAGAAGGTGCTTTGAAAAGGGGAAAACGTTGCTACCAGTCAGTCAATGACACCCACTGCTGGGCCTATCACCTGAGAAAATGAGAATCAAAAAGTCACAGGCTGGCAATCCCGCACTCCAACAATATTTACCATAGCCAACACTTGGAAGCAATGAAAATGTCCATCCACCGAGGAATGCACAAAGTAGAAGTGGTCCACGTACACAGTGGGAAATTACTCCAATAAAAAATAAAAATCAAAATTAAAAATCCAACAAAAGCAAGGAGACATCAGCTTGTGTGAGTTTGTCTGGGCACAGTCCACTCTAATTTATAATCGAGAAACACCACAGGCCGCAAGGGCTTTTCCCTAGTTACCAGGGTGGGGAACATAGAAAGGCTGCCGCCCTCTGGCAGTTTCCTGCAAAAGCAGTTTTAAAGCCTGTGCTAATGGTCATTTCATAGGAACAAGTACTGCAGAACTGTAAATGAAACCTGCCCTCAAAATGTCTTCAGGGAGGTAATGGCCAAAACACTTCAAAATGTGACACATACTTTAAGAGAACACTTTGAAGAACTAAGGGGTAATCACAGCTTGAAAAATAAAAAGGACATGCCTTCAAGCTCAATTTCAACGGATTATGAGGCACATGCGAATTGAAACACAAAGAGGTATCAGCTCACACTTGTCAGAATAACCATCAGCAAGAAGACTACAAACAATAAATGCTGAAGGTGTTGTGGAAAAATGCATACCCTCAACTTCAAGTGGGACGTAAGTTGGAAAGGACCACCAATGAGAACAGAATGGAGGTGCCTTAAAAAGGTAAACATTGAGCTACCATATGATCCAGCAGGCCCACTCCTCCACCTATAATCTAAGAAGAGAGAATTGGAAAGACACAGGCAGGCAAATCTGCATTGCACAGTATTACAATAGCCAAGATATGGAAGTAAACAAAAGTCTACCAACAGATGGGAGGACAAAGAAGAACTCCTCCATGTACAACTGGAATATTCGCTAGTGAAAAAAATGAAACAATGCCATTTGCAGCACCATAGATGAGTCTAGACGTAATCACGCCACCTGTAGTAAGTGAGAAAGCAAAAGCCACATATCCTATCATATCACTTTTAGGAGTTACTTAAAAATTGATACCAATGAAGATATTTCCACAGAGAAAGGCAATCACAGATTCATTAAAAAACTTATGGTTCACCAAATAGAAAGGGATGAGGATTGGATACATTACCATATTGGGGTTAACAGAGATATACAAACCATGTGAAATATATAACCAGGAAAGACGTACGGAAGAACAGGAGAAGACTACTCCACATTGTGTCATAACCTACATGGGAAAAGGATGCGAGGAAGAATAGATACCTGTATATGTGTGAAAGAACCACATCTTGCACACCTAGAACAAACAAACCATTGTAATCAAATTTGCTGGGATAAAAAATTAAAAGTAAATTACAAATATGGACAAGAAGTAATGAGACATAAACTTAAAGGGCTTTTTCCTGGCATTTTCCATTCTAATATACAACCTAGAACACCACTTCCATTAAGGCTCTGTTTCCCTAGTAACCAAATTTGGTAAAGGAGAAATGCTGCCACCTTGTGGCCGTTTCCTGCAAGAGCAGCTTTAAAGTCACAGCTAATGGTCACTTAACATTCACAAGGACTCAGGGCTGTAAAGGAAACTTGCCCTAAAAATTTGTGCTGAAGTAGAGAATGGACAAAAAAATTCAAAACAGGCAAATGTTTCAAGAAGAGATTATGAAGAGTTACGTTTTACTTACACTCTTTTTAAAAAAAGGAAAATGGATAAAAGCTCAACCTCAGGGAGTGTTAGACGCATGGAATCTAATCTACAAAAAGTTTCAACTTACACCAGTCGACTGACCATCAGCAAAATGTCTACAAACAATAAATGCTGAAGGGGTTTTAGAGAACTGTGTACCCTCTACCTGCTGGTGAGACATAAAGGGGTAACAGCCAATAGTGAGAACAGAAAGCAGCTGTGTTTAAAAGTAAAAATGGAGGTACCATTCAATCCAGCAGGGGCACCATTGGCCCTCTCATCTGAGAAGACAAGAATCGAGAAGACACAGGCCGCAAAAGCTGCAGTGCAGCCTTATTCACAATATCCAAGACAGTGAAGCAATCAAAATGTCCAACAACAGGTAAATGGATAAAGAAGAAGTGGTCCATATACACAATGGAATATTAGCCATGAAAGACAATGACCCATTGCTCTTTGAGGCACCACAAATGAGTCTGGAGATAATCACGAAAGATGAGGTAAGTTGGAAAGCAAAAGACCTGTATTCTATGATATCACTTAGAGGCGTTATCTAATAACTGATACAAATGAACATATTTCCGCAGAGAAAGACACTCACAGATTTAGAAAACAAACTATGCTCATCTAAAACGAAAGGTGGGGGGAATAGATAAGTTAAGATTAGTGTTACTATATGTATACAAACTCATATTATATACATATCTCAAAAAGACCGACCATATAGCAAGGGAGGTCTGTGGAACCCTCTGTAACATTTTACATGGGAAGAGGCTCTGTACTTGAATAGACATATATAATGTACAAATGAACCAGATTGTGTTCACCTAGGACAAACAATATTCTAAGCTTTACCCCAATTAAAAAAAAAATTAAAACCAAGAAGAAATAATGAGACATAAACTTATGGGGCTTTCTCCATGCACATTCCAATGTAATTTACAACTTAGGAACACGACTTCCAGAAAGGCTCTGCTGCCCTAGTACCCAGATTTGGGAATGGACAAATGCTGCCTGCTTCAGGCCACTTCCCACAACAGGAGATTTAAAACCCTTGCTAAAGGTGACTAAATATTCACCAAACTTGCAGTTCGGTAAATGACACCTGCTCTCTAAAAAGAGTCTGAGGTGGAAAATCGACCAAAAAATTCAAAAGAGGGCAGCCTTCCAAGAAGACAATATCAAGACTTATATTGTACTCCCAAATGTTTCATTTTTTTAACAGAAAAGGAAACCGCGGAGAAAAATGATGAGTTTTACGAATTTTCAAAGACATGCAAACCCACATTACAAAACACTATCAGCTCACAGGAGCCAGTAGGGCCATTAGCAAAAATGCTGCAAACAATAAATGCTGAAGCGATTGTGGAGAAATGTGTACCCTCGATTCCTAGGGGGACGTGGTAAGTGCCACTAACGAAAACACAAAGAAGGTGCTTTGAAAAGGGGAAAACGTTGCTACCAGTCAGTCAATGACACCCACTGCTGGGCCTATCACCTGAGAAAATGAGAATCAAAAAGTCACAGGCTGGCAATCCCGCACTCCAACAATATTTACCATAGCCAACACTTGGAAGCAATGAAAATGTCCATCCACCGAGGAATGCACAAAGTAGAAGTGGTCCACGTACACAGTGGGAAATTACTCCAATAAAAAATAAAAATCAAAATTAAAAATCCAACAAAAGCAAGGAGACATCAGCTTGTGTGAGTTTGTCTGGGCACAGTCCACTCTAATTTATAATCGAGAAACACCACAGGCCGCAAGGGCTTTTCCCTAGTTACCAGGGTGGGGAACATAGAAAGGCTGCCGCCCTCTGGCAGTTTCCTGCAAAAGCAGTTTTAAAGCCTGTGCTAATGGTCATTTCATAGGAACAAGTACTGCAGAACTGTAAATGAAACCTGCCCTCAAAATGTCTTCAGGGAGGTAATGGCCAAAACACTTCAAAATGTGACACATACTTTAAGAGAACACTTTGAAGAACTAAGGGGTAATCACAGCTTGAAAAATAAAAAGGACATGCCTTCAAGCTCAATTTCAACGGATTATGAGGCACATGCGAATTGAAACACAAAGAGGTATCAGCTCACACTTGTCAGAATAACCATCAGCAAGAAGACTACAAACAATAAATGCTGAAGGTGTTGTGGAAAAATGCATACCCTCAACTTCAAGTGGGACGTAAGTTGGAAAGGACCACCAATGAGAACAGAATGGAGGTGCCTTAAAAAGGTAAACATTGAGCTACCATATGATCCAGCAGGCCCACTCCTCCACCTATAATCTAAGAAGAGAGAATTGGAAAGACACAGGCAGGCAAATCTGCATTGCACAGTATTACAATAGCCAAGATATGGAAGTAAACAAAAGTCTACCAACAGATGGGAGGACAAAGAAGAACTCCTCCATGTACAACTGGAATATTCGCTAGTGAAAAAAATGAAACAATGCCATTTGCAGCACCATAGATGAGTCTAGACGTAATCACGCCACCTGTAGTAAGTGAGAAAGCAAAAGCCACATATCCTATCATATCACTTTTAGGAGTTACTTAAAAATTGATACCAATGAAGATATTTCCACAGAGAAAGGCAATCACAGATTCATTAAAAAACTTATGGTTCACCAAATAGAAAGGGATGAGGATTGGATACATTACCATATTGGGGTTAACAGAGATATACAAACCATGTGAAATATATAACCAGGAAAGACGTACGGAAGAACAGGAGAAGACTACTCCACATTGTGTCATAACCTACATGGGAAAAGGATGCGAGGAAGAATAGATACCTGTATATGTGTGAAAGAACCACATCTTGCACACCTAGAACAAACAAACCATTGTAATCAAATTTGCTGGGATAAAAAATTAAAAGTAAATTACAAATATGGACAAGAAGTAATGAGACATAAACTTAAAGGGCTTTTTCCTGGCATTTTCCATTCTAATATACAACCTAGAACACCACTTCCATTAAGGCTCTGTTTCCCTAGTAACCAAATTTGGTAAAGGAGAAATGCTGCCACCTTGTGGCCGTTTCCTGCAAGAGCAGCTTTAAAGTCACAGCTAATGGTCACTTAACATTCACAAGGACTCAGGGCTGTAAAGGAAACTTGCCCTAAAAATTTGTGCTGAAGTAGAGAATGGACAAAAAAATTCAAAACAGGCAAATGTTTCAAGAAGAGATTATGAAGAGTTACGTTTTACTTACACTCTTTTTAAAAAAAGGAAAATGGATAAAAGCTCAACCTCAGGGAGTGTTAGACGCATGGAATCTAATCTACAAAAAGTTTCAACTTACACCAGTCGACTGACCATCAGCAAAATGTCTACAAACAATAAATGCTGAAGGGGTTTTAGAGAACTGTGTACCCTCTACCTGCTGGTGAGACATAAAGGGGTAACAGCCAATAGTGAGAACAGAAAGCAGCTGTGTTTAAAAGTAAAAATGGAGGTACCATTCAATCCAGCAGGGGCACCATTGGCCCTCTCATCTGAGAAGACAAGAATCGAGAAGACACAGGCCGCAAAAGCTGCAGTGCAGCCTTATTCACAATATCCAAGACAGTGAAGCAATCAAAATGTCCAACAACAGGTAAATGGATAAAGAAGAAGTGGTCCATATACACAATGGAATATTAGCCATGAAAGACAATGACCCATTGCTCTTTGAGGCACCACAAATGAGTCTGGAGATAATCACGAAAGATGAGGTAAGTTGGAAAGCAAAAGACCTGTATTCTATGATATCACTTAGAGGCGTTATCTAATAACTGATACAAATGAACATATTTCCGCAGAGAAAGACACTCACAGATTTAGAAAACAAACTATGCTCATCTAAAACGAAAGGTGGGGGGAATAGATAAGTTAAGATTAGTGTTACTATATGTATACAAACTCATATTATATACATATCTCAAAAAGACCGACCATATAGCAAGGGAGGTCTGTGGAACCCTCTGTAACATTTTACATGGGAAGAGGCTCTGTACTTGAATAGACATATATAATGTACAAATGAACCAGATTGTGTTCACCTAGGACAAACAATATTCTAAGCTTTACCCCAATTAAAAAAAAAATTAAAACCAAGAAGAAATAATGAGACATAAACTTATGGGGCTTTCTCCATGCACATTCCAATGTAATTTACAACTTAGGAACACGACTTCCAGAAAGGCTCTGCTGCCCTAGTACCCAGATTTGGGAATGGACAAATGCTGCCTGCTTCAGGCCACTTCCCACAACAGGAGATTTAAAACCCTTGCTAAAGGTGACTAAATATTCACCAAACTTGCAGTTCGGTAAATGACACCTGCTCTCTAAAAAGAGTCTGAGGTGGAAAATCGACCAAAAAATTCAAAAGAGGGCAGCCTTCCAAGAAGACAATATCAAGACTTATATTGTACTCCCAAATGTTTCATTTTTTTAACAGAAAAGGAAACCGCGGAGAAAAATGATGAGTTTTACGAATTTTCAAAGACATGCAAACCCACATTACAAAACACTATCAGCTCACAGGAGCCAGTAGGGCCATTAGCAAAAATGCTGCAAACAATAAATGCTGAAGCGATTGTGGAGAAATGTGTACCCTCGATTCCTAGGGGGACGTGGTAAGTGCCACTAACGAAAACACAAAGAAGGTGCTTTGAAAAGGGGAAAACGTTGCTACCAGTCAGTCAATGACACCCACTGCTGGGCCTATCACCTGAGAAAATGAGAATCAAAAAGTCACAGGCTGGCAATCCCGCACTCCAACAATATTTACCATAGCCAACACTTGGAAGCAATGAAAATGTCCATCCACCGAGGAATGCACAAAGTAGAAGTGGTCCACGTACACAGTGGGAAATTACTCCAATAAAAAATAAAAATCAAAATTAAAAATCCAACAAAAGCAAGGAGACATCAGCTTGTGTGAGTTTGTCTGGGCACAGTCCACTCTAATTTATAATCGAGAAACACCACAGGCCGCAAGGGCTTTTCCCTAGTTACCAGGGTGGGGAACATAGAAAGGCTGCCGCCCTCTGGCAGTTTCCTGCAAAAGCAGTTTTAAAGCCTGTGCTAATGGTCATTTCATAGGAACAAGTACTGCAGAACTGTAAATGAAACCTGCCCTCAAAATGTCTTCAGGGAGGTAATGGCCAAAACACTTCAAAATGTGACACATACTTTAAGAGAACACTTTGAAGAACTAAGGGGTAATCACAGCTTGAAAAATAAAAAGGACATGCCTTCAAGCTCAATTTCAACGGATTATGAGGCACATGCGAATTGAAACACAAAGAGGTATCAGCTCACACTTGTCAGAATAACCATCAGCAAGAAGACTACAAACAATAAATGCTGAAGGTGTTGTGGAAAAATGCATACCCTCAACTTCAAGTGGGACGTAAGTTGGAAAGGACCACCAATGAGAACAGAATGGAGGTGCCTTAAAAAGGTAAACATTGAGCTACCATATGATCCAGCAGGCCCACTCCTCCACCTATAATCTAAGAAGAGAGAATTGGAAAGACACAGGCAGGCAAATCTGCATTGCACAGTATTACAATAGCCAAGATATGGAAGTAAACAAAAGTCTACCAACAGATGGGAGGACAAAGAAGAACTCCTCCATGTACAACTGGAATATTCGCTAGTGAAAAAAATGAAACAATGCCATTTGCAGCACCATAGATGAGTCTAGACGTAATCACGCCACCTGTAGTAAGTGAGAAAGCAAAAGCCACATATCCTATCATATCACTTTTAGGAGTTACTTAAAAATTGATACCAATGAAGATATTTCCACAGAGAAAGGCAATCACAGATTCATTAAAAAACTTATGGTTCACCAAATAGAAAGGGATGAGGATTGGATACATTACCATATTGGGGTTAACAGAGATATACAAACCATGTGAAATATATAACCAGGAAAGACGTACGGAAGAACAGGAGAAGACTACTCCACATTGTGTCATAACCTACATGGGAAAAGGATGCGAGGAAGAATAGATACCTGTATATGTGTGAAAGAACCACATCTTGCACACCTAGAACAAACAAACCATTGTAATCAAATTTGCTGGGATAAAAAATTAAAAGTAAATTACAAATATGGACAAGAAGTAATGAGACATAAACTTAAAGGGCTTTTTCCTGGCATTTTCCATTCTAATATACAACCTAGAACACCACTTCCATTAAGGCTCTGTTTCCCTAGTAACCAAATTTGGTAAAGGAGAAATGCTGCCACCTTGTGGCCGTTTCCTGCAAGAGCAGCTTTAAAGTCACAGCTAATGGTCACTTAACATTCACAAGGACTCAGGGCTGTAAAGGAAACTTGCCCTAAAAATTTGTGCTGAAGTAGAGAATGGACAAAAAAATTCAAAACAGGCAAATGTTTCAAGAAGAGATTATGAAGAGTTACGTTTTACTTACACTCTTTTTAAAAAAAGGAAAATGGATAAAAGCTCAACCTCAGGGAGTGTTAGACGCATGGAATCTAATCTACAAAAAGTTTCAACTTACACCAGTCGACTGACCATCAGCAAAATGTCTACAAACAATAAATGCTGAAGGGGTTTTAGAGAACTGTGTACCCTCTACCTGCTGGTGAGACATAAAGGGGTAACAGCCAATAGTGAGAACAGAAAGCAGCTGTGTTTAAAAGTAAAAATGGAGGTACCATTCAATCCAGCAGGGGCACCATTGGCCCTCTCATCTGAGAAGACAAGAATCGAGAAGACACAGGCCGCAAAAGCTGCAGTGCAGCCTTATTCACAATATCCAAGACAGTGAAGCAATCAAAATGTCCAACAACAGGTAAATGGATAAAGAAGAAGTGGTCCATATACACAATGGAATATTAGCCATGAAAGACAATGACCCATTGCTCTTTGAGGCACCACAAATGAGTCTGGAGATAATCACGAAAGATGAGGTAAGTTGGAAAGCAAAAGACCTGTATTCTATGATATCACTTAGAGGCGTTATCTAATAACTGATACAAATGAACATATTTCCGCAGAGAAAGACACTCACAGATTTAGAAAACAAACTATGCTCATCTAAAACGAAAGGTGGGGGGAATAGATAAGTTAAGATTAGTGTTACTATATGTATACAAACTCATATTATATACATATCTCAAAAAGACCGACCATATAGCAAGGGAGGTCTGTGGAACCCTCTGTAACATTTTACATGGGAAGAGGCTCTGTACTTGAATAGACATATATAATGTACAAATGAACCAGATTGTGTTCACCTAGGACAAACAATATTCTAAGCTTTACCCCAATTAAAAAAAAAATTAAAACCAAGAAGAAATAATGAGACATAAACTTATGGGGCTTTCTCCATGCACATTCCAATGTAATTTACAACTTAGGAACACGACTTCCAGAAAGGCTCTGCTGCCCTAGTACCCAGATTTGGGAATGGACAAATGCTGCCTGCTTCAGGCCACTTCCCACAACAGGAGATTTAAAACCCTTGCTAAAGGTGACTAAATATTCACCAAACTTGCAGTTCGGTAAATGACACCTGCTCTCTAAAAAGAGTCTGAGGTGGAAAATCGACCAAAAAATTCAAAAGAGGGCAGCCTTCCAAGAAGACAATATCAAGACTTATATTGTACTCCCAAATGTTTCATTTTTTTAACAGAAAAGGAAACCGCGGAGAAAAATGATGAGTTTTACGAATTTTCAAAGACATGCAAACCCACATTACAAAACACTATCAGCTCACAGGAGCCAGTAGGGCCATTAGCAAAAATGCTGCAAACAATAAATGCTGAAGCGATTGTGGAGAAATGTGTACCCTCGATTCCTAGGGGGACGTGGTAAGTGCCACTAACGAAAACACAAAGAAGGTGCTTTGAAAAGGGGAAAACGTTGCTACCAGTCAGTCAATGACACCCACTGCTGGGCCTATCACCTGAGAAAATGAGAATCAAAAAGTCACAGGCTGGCAATCCCGCACTCCAACAATATTTACCATAGCCAACACTTGGAAGCAATGAAAATGTCCATCCACCGAGGAATGCACAAAGTAGAAGTGGTCCACGTACACAGTGGGAAATTACTCCAATAAAAAATAAAAATCAAAATTAAAAATCCAACAAAAGCAAGGAGACATCAGCTTGTGTGAGTTTGTCTGGGCACAGTCCACTCTAATTTATAATCGAGAAACACCACAGGCCGCAAGGGCTTTTCCCTAGTTACCAGGGTGGGGAACATAGAAAGGCTGCCGCCCTCTGGCAGTTTCCTGCAAAAGCAGTTTTAAAGCCTGTGCTAATGGTCATTTCATAGGAACAAGTACTGCAGAACTGTAAATGAAACCTGCCCTCAAAATGTCTTCAGGGAGGTAATGGCCAAAACACTTCAAAATGTGACACATACTTTAAGAGAACACTTTGAAGAACTAAGGGGTAATCACAGCTTGAAAAATAAAAAGGACATGCCTTCAAGCTCAATTTCAACGGATTATGAGGCACATGCGAATTGAAACACAAAGAGGTATCAGCTCACACTTGTCAGAATAACCATCAGCAAGAAGACTACAAACAATAAATGCTGAAGGTGTTGTGGAAAAATGCATACCCTCAACTTCAAGTGGGACGTAAGTTGGAAAGGACCACCAATGAGAACAGAATGGAGGTGCCTTAAAAAGGTAAACATTGAGCTACCATATGATCCAGCAGGCCCACTCCTCCACCTATAATCTAAGAAGAGAGAATTGGAAAGACACAGGCAGGCAAATCTGCATTGCACAGTATTACAATAGCCAAGATATGGAAGTAAACAAAAGTCTACCAACAGATGGGAGGACAAAGAAGAACTCCTCCATGTACAACTGGAATATTCGCTAGTGAAAAAAATGAAACAATGCCATTTGCAGCACCATAGATGAGTCTAGACGTAATCACGCCACCTGTAGTAAGTGAGAAAGCAAAAGCCACATATCCTATCATATCACTTTTAGGAGTTACTTAAAAATTGATACCAATGAAGATATTTCCACAGAGAAAGGCAATCACAGATTCATTAAAAAACTTATGGTTCACCAAATAGAAAGGGATGAGGATTGGATACATTACCATATTGGGGTTAACAGAGATATACAAACCATGTGAAATATATAACCAGGAAAGACGTACGGAAGAACAGGAGAAGACTACTCCACATTGTGTCATAACCTACATGGGAAAAGGATGCGAGGAAGAATAGATACCTGTATATGTGTGAAAGAACCACATCTTGCACACCTAGAACAAACAAACCATTGTAATCAAATTTGCTGGGATAAAAAATTAAAAGTAAATTACAAATATGGACAAGAAGTAATGAGACATAAACTTAAAGGGCTTTTTCCTGGCATTTTCCATTCTAATATACAACCTAGAACACCACTTCCATTAAGGCTCTGTTTCCCTAGTAACCAAATTTGGTAAAGGAGAAATGCTGCCACCTTGTGGCCGTTTCCTGCAAGAGCAGCTTTAAAGTCACAGCTAATGGTCACTTAACATTCACAAGGACTCAGGGCTGTAAAGGAAACTTGCCCTAAAAATTTGTGCTGAAGTAGAGAATGGACAAAAAAATTCAAAACAGGCAAATGTTTCAAGAAGAGATTATGAAGAGTTACGTTTTACTTACACTCTTTTTAAAAAAAGGAAAATGGATAAAAGCTCAACCTCAGGGAGTGTTAGACGCATGGAATCTAATCTACAAAAAGTTTCAACTTACACCAGTCGACTGACCATCAGCAAAATGTCTACAAACAATAAATGCTGAAGGGGTTTTAGAGAACTGTGTACCCTCTACCTGCTGGTGAGACATAAAGGGGTAACAGCCAATAGTGAGAACAGAAAGCAGCTGTGTTTAAAAGTAAAAATGGAGGTACCATTCAATCCAGCAGGGGCACCATTGGCCCTCTCATCTGAGAAGACAAGAATCGAGAAGACACAGGCCGCAAAAGCTGCAGTGCAGCCTTATTCACAATATCCAAGACAGTGAAGCAATCAAAATGTCCAACAACAGGTAAATGGATAAAGAAGAAGTGGTCCATATACACAATGGAATATTAGCCATGAAAGACAATGACCCATTGCTCTTTGAGGCACCACAAATGAGTCTGGAGATAATCACGAAAGATGAGGTAAGTTGGAAAGCAAAAGACCTGTATTCTATGATATCACTTAGAGGCGTTATCTAATAACTGATACAAATGAACATATTTCCGCAGAGAAAGACACTCACAGATTTAGAAAACAAACTATGCTCATCTAAAACGAAAGGTGGGGGGAATAGATAAGTTAAGATTAGTGTTACTATATGTATACAAACTCATATTATATACATATCTCAAAAAGACCGACCATATAGCAAGGGAGGTCTGTGGAACCCTCTGTAACATTTTACATGGGAAGAGGCTCTGTACTTGAATAGACATATATAATGTACAAATGAACCAGATTGTGTTCACCTAGGACAAACAATATTCTAAGCTTTACCCCAATTAAAAAAAAAATTAAAACCAAGAAGAAATAATGAGACATAAACTTATGGGGCTTTCTCCATGCACATTCCAATGTAATTTACAACTTAGGAACACGACTTCCAGAAAGGCTCTGCTGCCCTAGTACCCAGATTTGGGAATGGACAAATGCTGCCTGCTTCAGGCCACTTCCCACAACAGGAGATTTAAAACCCTTGCTAAAGGTGACTAAATATTCACCAAACTTGCAGTTCGGTAAATGACACCTGCTCTCTAAAAAGAGTCTGAGGTGGAAAATCGACCAAAAAATTCAAAAGAGGGCAGCCTTCCAAGAAGACAATATCAAGACTTATATTGTACTCCCAAATGTTTCATTTTTTTAACAGAAAAGGAAACCGCGGAGAAAAATGATGAGTTTTACGAATTTTCAAAGACATGCAAACCCACATTACAAAACACTATCAGCTCACAGGAGCCAGTAGGGCCATTAGCAAAAATGCTGCAAACAATAAATGCTGAAGCGATTGTGGAGAAATGTGTACCCTCGATTCCTAGGGGGACGTGGTAAGTGCCACTAACGAAAACACAAAGAAGGTGCTTTGAAAAGGGGAAAACGTTGCTACCAGTCAGTCAATGACACCCACTGCTGGGCCTATCACCTGAGAAAATGAGAATCAAAAAGTCACAGGCTGGCAATCCCGCACTCCAACAATATTTACCATAGCCAACACTTGGAAGCAATGAAAATGTCCATCCACCGAGGAATGCACAAAGTAGAAGTGGTCCACGTACACAGTGGGAAATTACTCCAATAAAAAATAAAAATCAAAATTAAAAATCCAACAAAAGCAAGGAGACATCAGCTTGTGTGAGTTTGTCTGGGCACAGTCCACTCTAATTTATAATCGAGAAACACCACAGGCCGCAAGGGCTTTTCCCTAGTTACCAGGGTGGGGAACATAGAAAGGCTGCCGCCCTCTGGCAGTTTCCTGCAAAAGCAGTTTTAAAGCCTGTGCTAATGGTCATTTCATAGGAACAAGTACTGCAGAACTGTAAATGAAACCTGCCCTCAAAATGTCTTCAGGGAGGTAATGGCCAAAACACTTCAAAATGTGACACATACTTTAAGAGAACACTTTGAAGAACTAAGGGGTAATCACAGCTTGAAAAATAAAAAGGACATGCCTTCAAGCTCAATTTCAACGGATTATGAGGCACATGCGAATTGAAACACAAAGAGGTATCAGCTCACACTTGTCAGAATAACCATCAGCAAGAAGACTACAAACAATAAATGCTGAAGGTGTTGTGGAAAAATGCATACCCTCAACTTCAAGTGGGACGTAAGTTGGAAAGGACCACCAATGAGAACAGAATGGAGGTGCCTTAAAAAGGTAAACATTGAGCTACCATATGATCCAGCAGGCCCACTCCTCCACCTATAATCTAAGAAGAGAGAATTGGAAAGACACAGGCAGGCAAATCTGCATTGCACAGTATTACAATAGCCAAGATATGGAAGTAAACAAAAGTCTACCAACAGATGGGAGGACAAAGAAGAACTCCTCCATGTACAACTGGAATATTCGCTAGTGAAAAAAATGAAACAATGCCATTTGCAGCACCATAGATGAGTCTAGACGTAATCACGCCACCTGTAGTAAGTGAGAAAGCAAAAGCCACATATCCTATCATATCACTTTTAGGAGTTACTTAAAAATTGATACCAATGAAGATATTTCCACAGAGAAAGGCAATCACAGATTCATTAAAAAACTTATGGTTCACCAAATAGAAAGGGATGAGGATTGGATACATTACCATATTGGGGTTAACAGAGATATACAAACCATGTGAAATATATAACCAGGAAAGACGTACGGAAGAACAGGAGAAGACTACTCCACATTGTGTCATAACCTACATGGGAAAAGGATGCGAGGAAGAATAGATACCTGTATATGTGTGAAAGAACCACATCTTGCACACCTAGAACAAACAAACCATTGTAATCAAATTTGCTGGGATAAAAAATTAAAAGTAAATTACAAATATGGACAAGAAGTAATGAGACATAAACTTAAAGGGCTTTTTCCTGGCATTTTCCATTCTAATATACAACCTAGAACACCACTTCCATTAAGGCTCTGTTTCCCTAGTAACCAAATTTGGTAAAGGAGAAATGCTGCCACCTTGTGGCCGTTTCCTGCAAGAGCAGCTTTAAAGTCACAGCTAATGGTCACTTAACATTCACAAGGACTCAGGGCTGTAAAGGAAACTTGCCCTAAAAATTTGTGCTGAAGTAGAGAATGGACAAAAAAATTCAAAACAGGCAAATGTTTCAAGAAGAGATTATGAAGAGTTACGTTTTACTTACACTCTTTTTAAAAAAAGGAAAATGGATAAAAGCTCAACCTCAGGGAGTGTTAGACGCATGGAATCTAATCTACAAAAAGTTTCAACTTACACCAGTCGACTGACCATCAGCAAAATGTCTACAAACAATAAATGCTGAAGGGGTTTTAGAGAACTGTGTACCCTCTACCTGCTGGTGAGACATAAAGGGGTAACAGCCAATAGTGAGAACAGAAAGCAGCTGTGTTTAAAAGTAAAAATGGAGGTACCATTCAATCCAGCAGGGGCACCATTGGCCCTCTCATCTGAGAAGACAAGAATCGAGAAGACACAGGCCGCAAAAGCTGCAGTGCAGCCTTATTCACAATATCCAAGACAGTGAAGCAATCAAAATGTCCAACAACAGGTAAATGGATAAAGAAGAAGTGGTCCATATACACAATGGAATATTAGCCATGAAAGACAATGACCCATTGCTCTTTGAGGCACCACAAATGAGTCTGGAGATAATCACGAAAGATGAGGTAAGTTGGAAAGCAAAAGACCTGTATTCTATGATATCACTTAGAGGCGTTATCTAATAACTGATACAAATGAACATATTTCCGCAGAGAAAGACACTCACAGATTTAGAAAACAAACTATGCTCATCTAAAACGAAAGGTGGGGGGAATAGATAAGTTAAGATTAGTGTTACTATATGTATACAAACTCATATTATATACATATCTCAAAAAGACCGACCATATAGCAAGGGAGGTCTGTGGAACCCTCTGTAACATTTTACATGGGAAGAGGCTCTGTACTTGAATAGACATATATAATGTACAAATGAACCAGATTGTGTTCACCTAGGACAAACAATATTCTAAGCTTTACCCCAATTAAAAAAAAAATTAAAACCAAGAAGAAATAATGAGACATAAACTTATGGGGCTTTCTCCATGCACATTCCAATGTAATTTACAACTTAGGAACACGACTTCCAGAAAGGCTCTGCTGCCCTAGTACCCAGATTTGGGAATGGACAAATGCTGCCTGCTTCAGGCCACTTCCCACAACAGGAGATTTAAAACCCTTGCTAAAGGTGACTAAATATTCACCAAACTTGCAGTTCGGTAAATGACACCTGCTCTCTAAAAAGAGTCTGAGGTGGAAAATCGACCAAAAAATTCAAAAGAGGGCAGCCTTCCAAGAAGACAATATCAAGACTTATATTGTACTCCCAAATGTTTCATTTTTTTAACAGAAAAGGAAACCGCGGAGAAAAATGATGAGTTTTACGAATTTTCAAAGACATGCAAACCCACATTACAAAACACTATCAGCTCACAGGAGCCAGTAGGGCCATTAGCAAAAATGCTGCAAACAATAAATGCTGAAGCGATTGTGGAGAAATGTGTACCCTCGATTCCTAGGGGGACGTGGTAAGTGCCACTAACGAAAACACAAAGAAGGTGCTTTGAAAAGGGGAAAACGTTGCTACCAGTCAGTCAATGACACCCACTGCTGGGCCTATCACCTGAGAAAATGAGAATCAAAAAGTCACAGGCTGGCAATCCCGCACTCCAACAATATTTACCATAGCCAACACTTGGAAGCAATGAAAATGTCCATCCACCGAGGAATGCACAAAGTAGAAGTGGTCCACGTACACAGTGGGAAATTACTCCAATAAAAAATAAAAATCAAAATTAAAAATCCAACAAAAGCAAGGAGACATCAGCTTGTGTGAGTTTGTCTGGGCACAGTCCACTCTAATTTATAATCGAGAAACACCACAGGCCGCAAGGGCTTTTCCCTAGTTACCAGGGTGGGGAACATAGAAAGGCTGCCGCCCTCTGGCAGTTTCCTGCAAAAGCAGTTTTAAAGCCTGTGCTAATGGTCATTTCATAGGAACAAGTACTGCAGAACTGTAAATGAAACCTGCCCTCAAAATGTCTTCAGGGAGGTAATGGCCAAAACACTTCAAAATGTGACACATACTTTAAGAGAACACTTTGAAGAACTAAGGGGTAATCACAGCTTGAAAAATAAAAAGGACATGCCTTCAAGCTCAATTTCAACGGATTATGAGGCACATGCGAATTGAAACACAAAGAGGTATCAGCTCACACTTGTCAGAATAACCATCAGCAAGAAGACTACAAACAATAAATGCTGAAGGTGTTGTGGAAAAATGCATACCCTCAACTTCAAGTGGGACGTAAGTTGGAAAGGACCACCAATGAGAACAGAATGGAGGTGCCTTAAAAAGGTAAACATTGAGCTACCATATGATCCAGCAGGCCCACTCCTCCACCTATAATCTAAGAAGAGAGAATTGGAAAGACACAGGCAGGCAAATCTGCATTGCACAGTATTACAATAGCCAAGATATGGAAGTAAACAAAAGTCTACCAACAGATGGGAGGACAAAGAAGAACTCCTCCATGTACAACTGGAATATTCGCTAGTGAAAAAAATGAAACAATGCCATTTGCAGCACCATAGATGAGTCTAGACGTAATCACGCCACCTGTAGTAAGTGAGAAAGCAAAAGCCACATATCCTATCATATCACTTTTAGGAGTTACTTAAAAATTGATACCAATGAAGATATTTCCACAGAGAAAGGCAATCACAGATTCATTAAAAAACTTATGGTTCACCAAATAGAAAGGGATGAGGATTGGATACATTACCATATTGGGGTTAACAGAGATATACAAACCATGTGAAATATATAACCAGGAAAGACGTACGGAAGAACAGGAGAAGACTACTCCACATTGTGTCATAACCTACATGGGAAAAGGATGCGAGGAAGAATAGATACCTGTATATGTGTGAAAGAACCACATCTTGCACACCTAGAACAAACAAACCATTGTAATCAAATTTGCTGGGATAAAAAATTAAAAGTAAATTACAAATATGGACAAGAAGTAATGAGACATAAACTTAAAGGGCTTTTTCCTGGCATTTTCCATTCTAATATACAACCTAGAACACCACTTCCATTAAGGCTCTGTTTCCCTAGTAACCAAATTTGGTAAAGGAGAAATGCTGCCACCTTGTGGCCGTTTCCTGCAAGAGCAGCTTTAAAGTCACAGCTAATGGTCACTTAACATTCACAAGGACTCAGGGCTGTAAAGGAAACTTGCCCTAAAAATTTGTGCTGAAGTAGAGAATGGACAAAAAAATTCAAAACAGGCAAATGTTTCAAGAAGAGATTATGAAGAGTTACGTTTTACTTACACTCTTTTTAAAAAAAGGAAAATGGATAAAAGCTCAACCTCAGGGAGTGTTAGACGCATGGAATCTAATCTACAAAAAGTTTCAACTTACACCAGTCGACTGACCATCAGCAAAATGTCTACAAACAATAAATGCTGAAGGGGTTTTAGAGAACTGTGTACCCTCTACCTGCTGGTGAGACATAAAGGGGTAACAGCCAATAGTGAGAACAGAAAGCAGCTGTGTTTAAAAGTAAAAATGGAGGTACCATTCAATCCAGCAGGGGCACCATTGGCCCTCTCATCTGAGAAGACAAGAATCGAGAAGACACAGGCCGCAAAAGCTGCAGTGCAGCCTTATTCACAATATCCAAGACAGTGAAGCAATCAAAATGTCCAACAACAGGTAAATGGATAAAGAAGAAGTGGTCCATATACACAATGGAATATTAGCCATGAAAGACAATGACCCATTGCTCTTTGAGGCACCACAAATGAGTCTGGAGATAATCACGAAAGATGAGGTAAGTTGGAAAGCAAAAGACCTGTATTCTATGATATCACTTAGAGGCGTTATCTAATAACTGATACAAATGAACATATTTCCGCAGAGAAAGACACTCACAGATTTAGAAAACAAACTATGCTCATCTAAAACGAAAGGTGGGGGGAATAGATAAGTTAAGATTAGTGTTACTATATGTATACAAACTCATATTATATACATATCTCAAAAAGACCGACCATATAGCAAGGGAGGTCTGTGGAACCCTCTGTAACATTTTACATGGGAAGAGGCTCTGTACTTGAATAGACATATATAATGTACAAATGAACCAGATTGTGTTCACCTAGGACAAACAATATTCTAAGCTTTACCCCAATTAAAAAAAAAATTAAAACCAAGAAGAAATAATGAGACATAAACTTATGGGGCTTTCTCCATGCACATTCCAATGTAATTTACAACTTAGGAACACGACTTCCAGAAAGGCTCTGCTGCCCTAGTACCCAGATTTGGGAATGGACAAATGCTGCCTGCTTCAGGCCACTTCCCACAACAGGAGATTTAAAACCCTTGCTAAAGGTGACTAAATATTCACCAAACTTGCAGTTCGGTAAATGACACCTGCTCTCTAAAAAGAGTCTGAGGTGGAAAATCGACCAAAAAATTCAAAAGAGGGCAGCCTTCCAAGAAGACAATATCAAGACTTATATTGTACTCCCAAATGTTTCATTTTTTTAACAGAAAAGGAAACCGCGGAGAAAAATGATGAGTTTTACGAATTTTCAAAGACATGCAAACCCACATTACAAAACACTATCAGCTCACAGGAGCCAGTAGGGCCATTAGCAAAAATGCTGCAAACAATAAATGCTGAAGCGATTGTGGAGAAATGTGTACCCTCGATTCCTAGGGGGACGTGGTAAGTGCCACTAACGAAAACACAAAGAAGGTGCTTTGAAAAGGGGAAAACGTTGCTACCAGTCAGTCAATGACACCCACTGCTGGGCCTATCACCTGAGAAAATGAGAATCAAAAAGTCACAGGCTGGCAATCCCGCACTCCAACAATATTTACCATAGCCAACACTTGGAAGCAATGAAAATGTCCATCCACCGAGGAATGCACAAAGTAGAAGTGGTCCACGTACACAGTGGGAAATTACTCCAATAAAAAATAAAAATCAAAATTAAAAATCCAACAAAAGCAAGGAGACATCAGCTTGTGTGAGTTTGTCTGGGCACAGTCCACTCTAATTTATAATCGAGAAACACCACAGGCCGCAAGGGCTTTTCCCTAGTTACCAGGGTGGGGAACATAGAAAGGCTGCCGCCCTCTGGCAGTTTCCTGCAAAAGCAGTTTTAAAGCCTGTGCTAATGGTCATTTCATAGGAACAAGTACTGCAGAACTGTAAATGAAACCTGCCCTCAAAATGTCTTCAGGGAGGTAATGGCCAAAACACTTCAAAATGTGACACATACTTTAAGAGAACACTTTGAAGAACTAAGGGGTAATCACAGCTTGAAAAATAAAAAGGACATGCCTTCAAGCTCAATTTCAACGGATTATGAGGCACATGCGAATTGAAACACAAAGAGGTATCAGCTCACACTTGTCAGAATAACCATCAGCAAGAAAACTACAAACAATAAATGCTGAAGGTGTTGTGGAAAAATGCATACCCTCAACTTCAAGTGGGACGTAAGTTGGAAAGGACCACCAATGAGAACAGAATGGAGGTGCCTTAAAAAGGTAAACATTGAGCTACCATATGATCCAGCAGGCCCACTCCTCCACCTATAATCTAAGAAGAGAGAATTGGAAAGACACAGGCAGGCAAATCTGCATTGCACAGTATTACAATAGCCAAGATATGGAAGTAAACAAAAGTCTACCAACAGATGGGAGGACAAAGAAGAACTCCTCCATGTACAACTGGAATATTCGCTAGTGAAAAAAATGAAACAATGCCATTTGCAGCACCATAGATGAGTCTAGACGTAATCACGCCACCTGTAGTAAGTGAGAAAGCAAAAGCCACATATCCTATCATATCACTTTTAGGAGTTACTTAAAAATTGATACCAATGAAGATATTTCCACAGAGAAAGGCAATCACAGATTCATTAAAAAACTTATGGTTCACCAAATAGAAAGGGATGAGGATTGGATACATTACCATATTGGGGTTAACAGAGATATACAAACCATGTGAAATATATAACCAGGAAAGACGTACGGAAGAACAGGAGAAGACTACTCCACATTGTGTCATAACCTACATGGGAAAAGGATGCGAGGAAGAATAGATACCTGTATATGTGTGAAAGAACCACATCTTGCACACCTAGAACAAACAAACCATTGTAATCAAATTTGCTGGGATAAAAAATTAAAAGTAAATTACAAATATGGACAAGAAGTAATGAGACATAAACTTAAAGGGCTTTTTCCTGGCATTTTCCATTCTAATATACAACCTAGAACACCACTTCCATTAAGGCTCTGTTTCCCTAGTAACCAAATTTGGTAAAGGAGAAATGCTGCCACCTTGTGGCCGTTTCCTGCAAGAGCAGCTTTAAAGTCACAGCTAATGGTCACTTAACATTCACAAGGACTCAGGGCTGTAAAGGAAACTTGCCCTAAAAATTTGTGCTGAAGTAGAGAATGGACAAAAAAATTCAAAACAGGCAAATGTTTCAAGAAGAGATTATGAAGAGTTACGTTTTACTTACACTCTTTTTAAAAAAAGGAAAATGGATAAAAGCTCAACCTCAGGGAGTGTTAGACGCATGGAATCTAATCTACAAAAAGTTTCAACTTACACCAGTCGACTGACCATCAGCAAAATGTCTACAAACAATAAATGCTGAAGGGGTTTTAGAGAACTGTGTACCCTCTACCTGCTGGTGAGACATAAAGGGGTAACAGCCAATAGTGAGAACAGAAAGCAGCTGTGTTTAAAAGTAAAAATGGAGGTACCATTCAATCCAGCAGGGGCACCATTGGCCCTCTCATCTGAGAAGACAAGAATCGAGAAGACACAGGCCGCAAAAGCTGCAGTGCAGCCTTATTCACAATATCCAAGACAGTGAAGCAATCAAAATGTCCAACAACAGGTAAATGGATAAAGAAGAAGTGGTCCATATACACAATGGAATATTAGCCATGGAAGACAATGACCCATTGCTCTTTGAGGCACCACAAATGAGTCTGGAGATAATCACGAAAGATGAGGTAAGTTGGAAAGCAAAAGACCTGTATTCTATGATATCACTTAGAGGCGTTATCTAATAACTGATACAAATGAACATATTTCCGCAGAGAAAGACACTCACAGATTTAGAAAACAAACTATGCTCATCTAAAACGAAAGGTGGGGGGAATAGATAAGTTAAGATTAGTGTTAATATATGTATGCAAACTCATATTATATACATATCTCAAAAAGACCGACCATATAGCAAGGGAGGTCTGTGGAACCCTCTGTAACATTTTACATGGGAAGAGGCTCTGTACTTGAATAGACATATATAATGTACAAATGAACCAGATTGTGTTCACCTAGGACAAACAATATTCTAAGCTTTACCCCAATTAAAAAAAAAATTAAAACCAAGTAGAAATAATGAGACATAAACTTATGGGGCTTTCTCCATGCACATTCCAATGTAATTTACAACTTAGGAACACGACTTCCAGAAAGGCTCTGCTGCCCTAGTACCCAGATTTGGGAATGGACAAATGCTGCCTGCTTCAGGCCACTTCCCACAACAGGAGATTTAAAACCCTTGCTAAAGGTGACTAAATATTCACCAAACTTGCAGTTCGGTAAATGACACCTGCTCTCTAAAAAGAGTCTGAGGTGGAAAATCGACCAAAAAATTCAAAAGAGGGCAGCCTTCCAAGAAGACAATATCAAGACTTATATTGTACTCCCAAATGTTTCATTTTTTTAACAGAAAAGGAAACCGCGGAGAAAAATGATGAGTTTTACGAATTTTCAAAGACATGCAAACCCACATTACAAAACACTATCAGCTCACAGGAGCCAGTAGGGCCATTAGCAAAAATGCTGCAAACAATAAATGCTGAAGCGATTGTGGAGAAATGTGTACCCTCGATTCCTAGGGGGACGTGGTAAGTGCCACTAACGAAAACACAAAGAAGGTGCTTTGAAAAGGGGAAAACGTTGCTACCAGTCAGTCAATGACACCCACTGCTGGGCCTATCACCTGAGAAAATGAGAATCAAAAAGTCACAGGCTGGCAATCCCGCACTCCAACAATATTTACCATAGCCAACACTTGGAAGCAATGAAAATGTCCATCCACCGAGGAATGCACAAAGTAGAAGTGGTCCACGTACACAGTGGGAAATTACTCCAATAAAAAATAAAAATCAAAATTAAAAATCCAACAAAAGCAAGGAGACATCAGCTTGTGTGAGTTTGTCTGGGCACAGTCCACTCTAATTTATAATCGAGAAACACCACAGGCCGCAAGGGCTTTTCCCTAGTTACCAGGGTGGGGAACATAGAAAGGCTGCCGCCCTCTGGCAGTTTCCTGCAAAAGCAGTTTTAAAGCCTGTGCTAATGGTCATTTCATAGGAACAAGTACTGCAGAACTGTAAATGAAACCTGCCCTCAAAATGTCTTCAGGGAGGTAATGGCCAAAACACTTCAAAATGTGACACATACTTTAAGAGAACACTTTGAAGAACTAAGGGGTAATCACCGCTTGAAAAATAAAAAGGACATGCCTTCAAGCTCAATTTCAACGGATTATGAGGCACATGCGAATTGAAACACAAAGAGGTATCAGCTCACACTTGTCAGAATAACCATCAGCAAGAAAACTACAAACAATAAATGCTGAAGGTGTTGTGGAAAAATGCATACCCTCAACTTCAAGTGGGACGTAAGTTGGAAAGGACCACCAATGAGAACAGAATGGAGGTGCCTTAAAAAGGTAAACATTGAGCTACCATATGATCCAGCAGGCCCACTCCTCCACCTATAATCTAAGAAGAGAGAATTGGAAAGACACAGGCAGGCAAATCTGCATTGCACAGTATTACAATAGCCAAGATATGGAAGTAAACAAAAGTCTACCAACAGATGGGAGGACAAAGAAGAACTCCTCCATGTACAACTGGAATATTCGCTAGTGAAAAAAATGAAACAATGCCATTTGCAGCACCATAGATGAGTCTAGACGTAATCACGCCACCTGTAGTAAGTGAGAAAGCAAAAGCCACATATCCTATCATATCACTTTTAGGAGTTACTTAAAAATTGATACCAATGAAGATATTTCCACAGAGAAAGGCAATCACAGATTCATTAAAAAACTTATGGTTCACCAAATAGAAAGGGATGAGGATTGGATACATTACCATATTGGGGTTAACAGAGATATACAAACCATGTGAAATATATAACCAGGAAAGACGTACGGAAGAACAGGAGAAGACTACTCCACATTGTGTCATAACCTACATGGGAAAAGGATGCGAGGAAGAATAGATACCTGTATATGTGTGAAAGAACCACATCTTGCACACCTAGAACAAACAAACCATTGTAATCAAATTTGCTGGGATAAAAAATTAAAAGTAAATTACAAATATGGACAAGAAGTAATGAGACATAAACTTAAAGGGCTTTTTCCTGGCATTTTCCATTCTAATATACAACCTAGAACACCACTTCCATTAAGGCTCTGTTTCCCTAGTAACCAAATTTGGTAAAGGAGAAATGCTGCCACCTTGTGGCCGTTTCCTGCAAGAGCAGCTTTAAAGTCACAGCTAATGGTCACTTAACATTCACAAGGACTCAGGGCTGTAAAGGAAACTTGCCCTAAAAATTTGTGCTGAAGTAGAGAATGGACAAAAAAATTCAAAACAGGCAAATGTTTCAAGAAGAGATTATGAAGAGTTACGTTTTACTTACACTCTTTTTAAAAAAAGGAAAATGGATAAAAGCTCAACCTCAGGGAGTGTTAGACGCATGGAATCTAATCTACAAAAAGTTTCAACTTACACCAGTCGACTGACCATCAGCAAAATGTCTACAAACAATAAATGCTGAAGGGGTTTTAGAGAACTGTGTACCCTCTACCTGCTGGTGAGACATAAAGGGGTAACAGCCAATAGTGAGAACAGAAAGCAGCTGTGTTTAAAAGTAAAAATGGAGGTACCATTCAATCCAGCAGGGGCACCATTGGCCCTCTCATCTGAGAAGACAAGAATCGAGAAGACACAGGCCGCAAAAGCTGCAGTGCAGCCTTATTCACAATATCCAAGACAGTGAAGCAATCAAAATGTCCAACAACAGGTAAATGGATAAAGAAGAAGTGGTCCATATACACAATGGAATATTAGCCATGAAAGACAATGACCCATTGCTCTTTGAGGCACCACAAATGAGTCTGGAGATAATCACGAAAGATGAGGTAAGTTGGAAAGCAAAAGACCTGTATTCTATGATATCACTTAGAGGCGTTATCTAATAACTGATACAAATGAACATATTTCCGCAGAGAAAGACACTCACAGATTTAGAAAACAAACTATGCTCATCTAAAACGAAAGGTGGGGGGAATAGATAAGTTAAGATTAGTGTTACTATATGTATACAAACTCATATTATATACATATCTCAAAAAGACCGACCATATAGCAAGGGAGGTCTGTGGAACCCTCTGTAACATTTTACATGGGAAGAGGCTCTGTACTTGAATAGACATATATAATGTACAAATGAACCAGATTGTGTTCACCTAGAACAAACAATATTCTAAGCTTTACCCCAATTAAAAAAAAAATTAAAACCAAGAAGAAATAATGAGACATAAACTTATGGGGCTTTCTCCATGCACATTCCAATGTAATTTACAACTTAGGAACACGACTTCCAGAAAGGCTCTGCTGCCCTAGTACCCAGATTTGGGAATGGAGAAATGCTGCCTGCTTCAGGCCACTTCCCACAACAGGAGATTTAAAACCCTTGCTAAAGGTGACTAAATATTCACCAAACTTGCAGTTCGGTAAATGACACCTGCTCTCTAAAAAGAGTCTGAGGTGGAAAATCGACCAAAAAATTCAAAAGAGGGCAGCCTTCCAAGAAGACAATATCAAGACTTATATTGTACTCCCAAATGTTTCATTTTTTTAACAGAAAAGGAAACCGCGGAGAAAAATGATGAGTTTTACGAATTTTCAAAGACATGCAAACCCACATTACAAAACACTATCAGCTCACAGGAGCCAGTAGGGCCATTAGCAAAAATGCTGCAAACAATAAATGCTGAAGCGATTGTGGAGAAATGTGTACCCTCGATTCCTAGGGGGACGTGGTAAGTGCCACTAACGAAAACAGAAAGAAGGTGCTTTGAAAAGGGGAAAACGTTGCTACCAGTCAGTCAATGACACCCACTGCTGGGCCTATCACCTGAGAAAATGAGAATCAAAAAGTCACAGGCTGGCAATCCCGCACTCCAACAATATTTACCATAGCCAACACTTGGAAGCAATGAAAATGTCCATCCACCGAGGAATGCACAAAGTAGAAGTGGTCCACGTACACAGTGGGAAATTACTCCAATAAAAAATAAAAATCAAAATTAAAAATCCAACAAAAGCAAGGAGACATCAGCTTGTGTGAGTTTGTCTGGGCACAGTCCACTCTAATTTATAATCGAGAAACACCACAGGCCGCAAGGGCTTTTCCCTAGTTACCAGGGTGGGGAACATAGAAAGGCTGCCGCCCTCTGGCAGTTTCCTGCAAAAGCAGTTTTAAAGCCTGTGCTAATGGTCATTTCATAGGAACAAGTACTGCAGAACTGTAAATGAAACCTGCCCTCAAAATGTCTTCAGGGAGGTAATGGCCAAAACACTTCAAAATGTGACACATACTTTAAGAGAACACTTTGAAGAACTAAGGGGTAATCACCGCTTGAAAAATAAAAAGGACATGCCTTCAAGCTCAATTTCAACGGATTATGAGGCACATGCGAATTGAAACACAAAGAGGTATCAGCTCACACTTGTCAGAATAACCATCAGCAAGAAAACTACAAACAATAAATGCTGAAGGTGTTGTGGAAAAATGCATACCCTCAACTTCAAGTGGGACGTAAGTTGGAAAGGACCACCAATGAGAACAGAATGGAGGTGCCTTAAAAAGGTAAACATTGAGCTACCATATGATCCAGCAGGCCCACTCCTCCACCTATAATCTAAGAAGAGAGAATTGGAAAGACACAGGCAGGCAAATCTGCATTGCACAGTATTACAATAGCCAAGATATGGAAGTAAACAAAAGTCTACCAACAGATGGGAGGACAAAGAAGAACTCCTCCATGTACAACTGGAATATTCGCTAGTGAAAAAAATGAAACAATGCCATTTGCAGCACCATAGATGAGTCTAGACGTAATCACGCCACCTGTAGTAAGTGAGAAAGCAAAAGCCACATATCCTATCATATCACTTTTAGGAGTTACTTAAAAATTGATACCAATGAAGATATTTCCACAGAGAAAGGCAATCACAGATTCATTAAAAAACTTATGGTTCACCAAATAGAAAGGGATGAGGATTGGATACATTACCATATTGGGGTTAACAGAGATATACAAACCATGTGAAATATATAACCAGGAAAGACGTACGGAAGAACAGGAGAAGACTACTCCACATTGTGTCATAACCTACATGGGAAAAGGATGCGAGGAAGAATAGATACCTGTATATGTGTGAAAGAACCACATCTTGCACACCTAGAACAAACAAACCATTGTAATCAAATTTGCTGGGATAAAAAATTAAAAGTAAATTACAAATATGGACAAGAAGTAATGAGACATAAACTTAAAGGGCTTTTTCCTGGCATTTTCCATTCTAATATACAACCTAGAACACCACTTCCATTAAGGCTCTGTTTCCCTAGTAACCAAATTTGGTAAAGGAGAAATGCTGCCACCTTGTGGCCGTTTCCTGCAAGAGCAGCTTTAAAGTCACAGCTAATGGTCACTTAACATTCACAAGGACTCAGGGCTGTAAAGGACACTTGCCCTAAAAATTTGTGCTGAAGTAGAGAATGGACAAAAAAATTCAAAACAGGCAAATGTTTCAAGAAGAGATTATGAAGAGTTACGTTTTACTTACACTCTTTTTAAAAAAAGGAAAATGGATAAAAGCTCAACCTCAGGGAGTGTTAGACGCATGGAATCTAATCTACAAAAAGTTTCAACTTACACCAGTCGACTGACCATCAGCAAAATGTCTACAAACAATAAATGCTGAAGGGGTTTTAGAGAACTGTGTACCCTCTACCTGCTGGTGAGACATAAAGGGGTAACAGCCAATAGTGAGAACAGAAAGCAGCTGTGTTTAAAAGTAAAAATGGAGGTACCATTCAATCCAGCAGGGGCACCATTGGCCCTCTCATCTGAGAAGACAAGAATCGAGAAGACACAGGCCGCAAAAGCTGCAGTGCAGCCTTATTCACAATATCCAAGACAGTGAAGCAATCAAAATGTCCAACAACAGGTAAATGGATAAAGAAGAAGTGGTCCATATACACAATGGAATATTAGCCATGAAAGACAATGACCCATTGCTCTTTGAGGCACCACAAATGAGTCTGGAGATAATCACGAAAGATGAGGTAAGTTGGAAAGCAAAAGACCTGTATTCTATGATATCACTTAGAGGCGTTATCTAATAACTGATACAAATGAACATATTTCCGCAGAGAAAGACACTCACAGATTTAGAAAACAAACTATGCTCATCTAAAACGAAAGGTGGGGGGAATAGATAAGTTAAGATTAGTGTTACTATATGTATACAAACTCATATTATATACATATCTCAAAAAGACCGACCATATAGCAAGGGAGGTCTGTGGAACCCTCTGTAACATTTTACATGGGAAGAGGCTCTGTACTTGAATAGACATATATAATGTACAAATGAACCAGATTGTGTTCACCTAGGACAAACAATATTCTAAGCTTTACCCCAATTAAAAAAAAAAATTAAAACCAAGAAGAAATAATGAGACATAAACTTATGGGGCTTTCTCCATGCACATTCCAATGTAATTTACAACTTAGGAACACGACTTCCAGAAAGGCTCTGCTGCCTTACTACCCAGATTTGGGAATGGACAAATGCTGCCTGCTTCAGGCAACTTCCCACAACAGGAGATTTAAAACCCTTGCTAAAGGTCACTAAATATTCACCAAACTTGCAGTTTGGTAAATGACACCTGCTTTCTAAAAAAAGTCTGAGGTGAAGATCGAACAAAAAATTCAAAAGAGGGCAGCCTTCCAAGAAGACAATATCAAGAGTTATATTGTACTCCCAATTGTTTCCTTTTTTTAACAGAAAAGAAAACCGCGGAGAAAAATGATGAGATTTACGAATTTTCAAAGACATGCAAACCCAAATTACAAAACCCTATCAGCTCACAGGAGCCAGTAGGGCCATTAGCATAAATGCTGCAAACAATAAATGCTGAAGCGATTGAGGAGAAATGTGTACCCTCGATTCTAAGGGGGACGTGCTAAGTGCCACGAATGAAAACACAAAGAAGGTGCTTGGAAAGGGAAAAACGGTGCTACCAGTCAGTCAATCACACCCACTGCTGGGCCTATCACCTGAGAAAATGAGAATCAAAAAGTCACAGGCTGGCAATCCTGCACTTCAACAATATTTACCATAGCCAACACTTGGAAGCAATGAAAATGTCCATCAACCGAGGAATGCACAAAGAAGAAGTGGTCCACGTACACAGTGGAAAATTACTCCAATAAAAAATAAAAATTAAATTTAAAAATCCAACAAAAGTAAGGAGACATCAGCTTGTGTGGGTTTGTCCGGGCACACTCCACTCTAATTTATAACCGAGAAACACCACAGGCCGCAAGGGCTTTTCCCTAGTTACCAGGGTGGGGAACATAGAAAGGCTGCCGCCCTCTGGCAGTTACCTGCACAAGCAGTTTTAAAGCCTGTGCTAATGGTAATTTCATAGGAACAAGTACTGCACAACTGTAAATGAAACCTGCCCTCAAAATGTCTTCAGGGAGGTAATGGCCAAAACATTTCAAAATGTGACACATACTTTAAGAGAACACTTTGAAGAACTAAGGGGTAATCACAGCTTGAAAAATAAAAAGGACATGCCTTCCAGCTCAATTTCAACGGATCATGGGGCACATGCGAATTCAATCACAAAGAGGTATCAGCTCACACTTGTCAGAATAACCATCAGCAAGAAAACTACAAACAATAAATGCTGAAGGTGTTGTGGAGAAATGCATACCCTCAACTTCAAGGGGGACGTAAGCTGGAAAGGACCACCAATGAGAACAGAATGGAGGTGCCTTAAAAAGGTAAACATTGAGCTACCATATGATCCAGCAGGCCCACTCCTCCACCTATAATCTAAGAAGAGAGAATTGGACAGACACAGGCAGGCAAATCTGCATTGCACAGTATTACAATAGCCAAGATATGGAAGTAAACATAAAGTCTACCAACAGATAGGAGGACAAAAAGAACTCCTCCATGTACAGATAGAATATTCGCTAGTGAAAAAAATGAAACAATGCCATTTGCAGCACCGTAGATGAGTTAGAAGTAATCACGCCACCTGTAGTAAGTGAGAAAGCAAAAGACACATATCCGATCATATCACTTTTAGGAGTTACTTAAAAATTGATACCAATGAAGATATTTCCACAGAGAAAGGCGGTCACAGATTCATTAAAAAACTTATGGTTCACCAAATAGAAAGGGATGAGGATTGGATACATTACCATATTGGGGTTAACAGAGATATACAAACCATGTGAAATATATAACCAGGAAAGACGTACGGAAGACCAGGAGAAGACTACTCAACATTGTGTCATAACCTACATGGGAAAAGGATGCGAGGAAGAATAGATACACGTATATGTGTGAAAGAACCACAACTTGCACACCTTGAACAAACAAACTATTGTAATCAAATTTGCTGGGATAAAAAATAAAAAGTAAATTACAAATATGAACAACAAGTAATGAGACATAAACCTAAAGGGCTTTTTCCTGGCACATTCCACTCTAATTTACAACCTAGAACACCACTTCCATTAAGCCTCTGTTTCCCTAGTAACCAAATTTGGTAAAGGAGAAATGCTGTCACCTTGTGGCCGTTTCCTGCAAGAGCAGCTTTAAAGTCACAGCTAATGGTCACTTAACATTCACAAGGACTCAGGGCTGTAAAGGACACTTGCCCTAAAAATTTGTGCTGAAGTAGAGAATGGACAAAAAAATTCAAAACAGGCAAATGTTTCAAGAAGAGATTATGAAGAGTTAAGTTTTACTTACACTCTTTTTAAAAAAAAGGAAAATGGATAAAAGCTCAACCTCAGGGAGTGTTAGACGCATGCAATCTAATCTACAAAAAGTTTCAACTTACACCAGTCGACGGACCATCAGCAAAATGTCTACAAACAATAAATGCTGAAGGGGTTTTAGAGAACTGTGTACCCTCTACCTGCTGGTGAGACGTAAAGGGGTAACAGCCAATAGTGAGAACAGAAAGCAGCTGTGTTTAAAAGTAAAAATGGAGGTACAATTCAATCCAGCAGGGGCACCCTTGGACCTCTCACCTGAGAAGACAAGAATCGAGAAGACACAGGCCGCAAAAGCTGCAGTGCAGCCTTATTCACAATAGCCAAGCCAGTGAAGCAATCAAAATGTCCAACAACAGGTAAATGGATAAAAAGAAGTGGTCCATATACACAATGGAATATTAGCCATGGAAGATAATGAACCATTGCTCTTTGAGGCACCACAAATGAGTCTGGAGATAATCACGAAAGATGAGGTAAGTTGGAAAGCAAAAGACCTGTATTCTATGACATCACTTATAGGCGTTATCTAATAACTGACACAAATGAACATATTTCCACAGACAAAGACAGTCAGAGACATAGAAAACAAACTATGCTCATCTAAAAGGAAAGGTGGGGGGAATGGATAAATTAAGATTAGTGTTACTATATGTATACAAACACATATTATAGACATATCTCAAAAAGACCGACCATATAGCAAGGGAGGTCTGCAGAATCCTCTGTAACATTTTACATGGGAAGAGGATCTGTACTTGAATAGACATATATAATGTACAAATGAACCAGATTGTGTTCACCTAGGACAAACAATATTCTAAGCTTTACCCCAATTAAAACACTTTTAAAAACCAAGAAGAAATAATGAGACATAAACTTATGGGGGTTTCTCCACGCACATGCCACTGTAATTTACAACCTAGGCACACGACTTCCAGAAAGGCTCGGCTGCCCTACAACCCAGATTTGTGAATGGAGAAATGCTGCCTCCTTGAGGCCACTTCCCACAACAGCAGCTTTAAACCCATTGGTAAAGGTCACTAAATATGCACCACACTTGCAGTTCGGGAAATGAGACCTGCTCTCTAAAAAAACTCTGGGGTGGAAAATCGACCAAAAAATTCAAAAGAGGGCAACCTTCCAAGAAGACAATTTCAAGAATTATATTGTACTCCCAATTGTTTCCTTTTTGTAACAGAAAAGAAAACGGCGGAGAAAAATGATGAGTTTTACGAATTTTCAAAGACATGCAAACCCATATTACAAAACGCTATCAGCTCACAGCAGCCAGTAGGGCCATTAGCATAAATGCTGCAAACAATAAATGCTGAAGCGATTGAGGAGAAATGTGTACCCTCGATTTTAAGGTGGACGTGATAAGTGCCACTAATGAAAACACAAAGAAGGTGCTTGGAAAGGGAAAAACGGTGCTACCAGTCATTCAATCACACCCAATGCTGGGCCTATCACCGGAGAAAATGAGAATCAAAAAGTCACAGGCTGGCAATCCTGCACTCCAACAATATTTACCATAGCCAACACTTGGAAGCAATGAAAATGTCCATCAACCGAGGAATGCACAAAGAAGAAGTGGTCCACGTACACAGTGGAAAATTACTCCAATAAAAAATAAAAATTAAATTTAAAAATCCAACAAAAGTAAGGAGACATCAGCTTGTGTGGGTTTGTCCGGGCACACTCCACTCTAATTTATAACCGAGAAACACCACAGGCCGCAAGGGCTTTTTCCTAGTTACCAGGGTGGGAAACATAGAAAGGCTGCCGCCCTCTGGGAGTTACCTGCACAAGCAGTTTTAAAGCCTGTGCTAATGGTCATTTCATAGGAAGAAGTAATGCAGGACTGTAAATGAAACCTGCCCTCAAAATGTCTTGAGGGAGGTAATGGCCAAAACATTTCAAAATGTGACACATACTTTAAGAGAACACTTTGAAGAACTAAGGGGTAATCACAGCTTGAAAAATAAAAAGGACATGCCATAAAGCTGAATTTCAACGGATTATGAGGCACATGCGAATTCAACCACAGAGAGGTATCAGCTCACACTTGTCAGAATAACCATCAGCAAGAAAACTACAAACAATAAATGCTGAAGGTGTTGTGGAGAAATGCATACCCTCAACTTCAATTGGGACGTAAGTTGGAAAGGACCACCAATGAGAACAGAATGGAGGTGCCTTAAAAAGATAAACATTGAGCTACCATATGATCCAGCAGGCCCACTCCTCGACCTATAATCTAAGAATATAGAATTGGAAAGACACAGGCAGGCAAATCTGCATTGCACACTATTACAATAGCCAAGATATGGAGGTAACCAAAAAGTCTATCAACAGATGGGTGGACAAAGAAGAACTCCTCCATGTACAGATGGAATATTCACTAGTGAAAAAATGCAACAATGCCATTTGCAGCACCATAGATGAGTCTAGATGTAATCACGCCACCTGTAGTAAGTGAGAAAGCAAAAGACACATATCCTATCATATCACTTTTAGGAGTTACTTAAAAATTGATACCAAAGAAGATATTTCCACAGAGAAAGACAATCACAGATTCATTAAAAAACTTATGCTTCACGAAATAAAAAGGGATGAGATTTGGATACATTACCATTTTGGGATTAACAGAGATATACAAACCATGTCAAATATATAATCACGAAAGACGTACGGACGACAAGGAGAAGACTACTCAACTTTGTGTCATAACCTACATGGGAAAAGGATGCGAGGAAGAATAGATACACGTTTATGTGTGAAAGAACCACATCTTGCACACCTAGAACAAACAAACCATTGTAATCAAATGTGCTGGGATAGAAAATAAAAAGTAAATTACAAATATGAACAAGAAGTAATGAGACATAAACTTGAAGGGCTTTTTCCTGGCATATTCCATTCTAATTTACAACCTAGAACACAACTTCCATTAAGGCTCTGTTTCCCCAGTTACCAAATCTAGTAAATGAGAAATGCTGCCACCTTGTGGCCATTTCCTGCAAGAGCAGCTTTAAACTCACAGCTAATGGTCACTTAACATTCACAAGGACTCAGGGCTGTAAAGGACACCTGCCCTAAAAAACTGTGTTGAAGTAGGGAATGGACAAAAAAATTCAAAACAGGCAAATGTTTCAAGAAGAGATTATGAAGAGTTAAGTTTTACTCACACACTTTTAAAAAAAAAGGTAAATGGATAAAAGCTCAACCTCAGGGAGTGTTAGACCTATGCAATCTAGTCTACAAAAAGTTTCAATTTACACCAGTCGACTGACCATCAGCAAAAAGTCTACAAACAATAAATGCTGAAGGGGTTTTAGAGAACCCTGTACCCTCTACCTGCTGGTGAGACGTAAAGGGATAGCAGCCAATAATGAGAACAGAAAGGAGCTGTGTTTAAAAGTAAAAATGGAGGTACCATTCAATCCAGCAGGTGCACCATTGGACCTCTCACTTGAGAAGAGAAGTATCGAGAAGACACAGGCTGCAAAAGCTGCAGTACAGCCTTATTCACAATAGGCAAGACAGTGAAGCAATCAAAATGTCCAAAAAGAGGTGAATGGATAAAGAAGAAGTGGTCCATGTACACAATGGAATAATAGCCATGGAAAACAATGAACCATTGCTCTCTGAGGCACCACAAATGAGTCTGGAGATAATCACGATACATGAGGTAAGTCGGAAAGCAAAAGACCTATATTCTATGATATCACTTATAGGCGTTATCTAATAACTGACACAAATGAACATATTTCCACAGAGAAAGACTCTCACGGACTTAGAAAACAAACTATGCTCATCTAAAAGGAAAGGTGGGGGGAATGGATAAATTAAGATTAGTGTTACTATATGTATACAAACACATATTATATACATATCACAAAAAGACCGACCATATAGCAAGGGAGGTCTGAAGAACCCTCAGTAACATTTTACATGGGAATAGCATCTGTACTTGAATAGACAAATATAATGTACAAATGAACCAGATTGTGTACACCTCGGACAAACAATATTCTAAGCTTTACCCCAATTAAAAAACAATTTAAAACCAAGAAGAAATAATGAGACATGCACTTATGGGGGTTTCTCCATGCACAGTCCAATGTAATTTACAACCTAGGAACACGACTTCCAGAAAGGCTCTGCTGCCCTAGTACCCCGGTTTGGGAATGGAGAAATGCTGCCTGCTTCAGGCCACTTCCCACAACAGGAGATTTAAAACCATTGCTAAAGGTCACTAAATATGCACCACACTTGCAGTTCGGGAAATGAGACCTGCTCTCTAAAAAAACTCTGGGGTGGAAAATCGACCAAAAAATTCCAAAGAGGTCAACCTTCCAAGAAGACAATTTCAAGAATTATATTGTACTCCCAATTGTTTCCTTTTTGTAACAGAAAAGAAAACAGCGGAGAAAAATGATGAGTTTTACGAATTTTCAAAGACATGCAAACCCATATTACAAAACCCTATCAGCTCACAGCAGCCAGTAGGGCCATTAGCATAAATGCTACAAACAATAAATGCTGAAGCGATTGAGGAGAAATGTGTACCCTCGATTCTAAGGGGGACGTGATAAGTGCCACTAATGAAAACACAAAGAAGGTGCTTGGAAAGGGAAAAACGGTGCTACCAGTCATTCAATCACACCCACTGCTGGGCCTATGACCTGAGAAAATGAGAATCAAAAAGTCACAGGCTGGCAATCCTGCACTCCAACAATATTTACCATAGCCAACACTTGGAAGCAATGAAAATGTCCATCAACCGAGGAATGCACAAAGAAGAAGTGGTCCACGTACACAGTGGAAAATTACTCCAATAAAAAATAAAAATTAAATTTAAAAATCCAACAAAAGTAAGGAGACATCAGCTTGTGTGGGTTTGTCCGGGCACACTCCACTCTAATTTATAACCGAGAAACACCACAGGCCGCAAGGGCTTTTCCCTAGTTACCAGGGTGGGGAACATAGAAAGGCTGCCGCCCTCTGGGAGTTACCTGCACAAGCAGTTTTAAAGCCTGTGCTAATGGTCATTTCATAGGAAGAAGTAATGCAGGACTGTAAATGAAACCTGCCCTCAAAAAGTCTTGAGGGAGGTAATGGCCAAATCATTTCAAAATGTGACACATACTTTAAGAGAACACTTTGAAGAACTAAGGGGTAATCACAGCTTGAAAAATAAAAAGGACATGCCTTCAAGCTGAATTTCAACGGATTATGAGGCACATGCGAATTCAACCACAGAGAGGTATCAGCTCACACTTGTCAGAATAACCATCAGCAAGAAAACTACAAACAATAAATGCTGAAGGTGTTGTGGAGAAATGCATACCCTCAACTTCAAGTGGGACGTAGGTTGGAAAGGACCACCAATGAGAACAGAATGGAGGTGCCTTAAAAAGGTAAACATTGAGCTACCATATGATCCAGCAGGCCCACTCCTCCACCTATAATCTAAGAAGAGAGAATTGGAAAGACACAGGCAGGCAAATCTGCATTGCACAGTATTACAATAGCCAAGATATGGAAGTAAACAAAAGTCTACCAACAGATGGGAGGACAAAGAAGAACTCCTCCATGTACAACTGGAATATTCGCTAGTGCAAAAAATGAAACAATGCCATTTGCAACACCATAGATGAGTCTAGACGTAATCACGCCACTGTAGTAAGTGAGAAAGCAAAAGACACATATCCTATCATATCACTTTTAGGAGTTACTTAAAAATTGACACCAATGAAGATATTTCCACAGAGAAAGGCAATCACAGATTTATAAAAAAACTTATGGTTCACCAAATAGAAAGGAATGAGGATTGGATACTTTACCATATTGGGGTTAACAGAGATATACAAACCATGTGAAATATATATCCACCAAAGACGTACGGAAGACCAGGAGAAGACTACTCAACGTTGTGTCATAACCTACATGGGAAAAGGATGCGAGGAAGAATAGATACATGTATATGTGTGAAAGAACCACATCTTGCACACCTAGAACAAACAAACCATTGTAATCAAATTTGCTGGGATAAAAAATTAAAAGTAAATTACAAATATGAACAAGAAGTAATGAGACATAAACTTAAAGGGCTTTTTCCTGGCACGTTCCATTCTAATATGCAACCTAGAACACCACTTCCATTAAGGCTCTGTTTCCCTAGTAACCAAATTAGGTAAAGGAGAAATGCTGCCACCTTGTGGCCGTTTCCTTCAAGAGCAGCTTTAACTTCACAGCTAATGGTCACTTAACATTCACAAGCACTCAGGGCTGTAAAGGACACCTGCCCTAAAAAACTGTGTTGAAGTAGAGAATGGACCAAAAAATTTAAAACAGGCAAATGTTTCAAGAGGAGATTATGAAGAGTTAAGTTTTACTTACACTCTTTTATAAAAAAAAGGAAACTGGATAAAAGCTCAACCTCAGGGACTGTTAGACCCATGCAATCTAATCTTTAAAAAGTTTCAACTTACACCAGTCGACTGACCATCAGCAAAATGTCTACAAACAATAAATGCTGAAGGGGTTTTAGAGAACTGTGTACCCTCTACCTGCTGGTGAGACGTAAAGGGGTAACAGCCAATAGTGAGAACAGAAAGCAGCTGTGTTTAAATGTAAATATGGAGGTACCGTTCAATCCAGTAGGGGCACCATTGGACCTCTCACCTGAGAAGACAAGAATCGAGAAGACACAGGCTGCAAAAGCTGCAGTACAGCCTTATTCACAATAGCCAAGACAGTGAAGCAATCAAAATGTCCAACAAGAGGTGAATGGATAAAGAAGAATTGGTCCATGTACACAATGGAATATTAGCCATGGAAAACAATGAACCATTGCTCTCTGAGGCACCACAAATGAGTTTGGAGATAGTCACGAAACATGAGATAAGTCCGAAAGCAAAAGACCTATATTCTATGATATCACTTATAGGCATTATCTAATAACTGACACAAATGAACATATTTCCACAGAGAAAGACACTCACGGACTTAGAAAACCTTGCTAAAGGTCACTAAATATGCACCACACTTGCAGTTCGGGAAATGACACCTGCTCTCTAAAAACATTCTGGGCTGGAAAATCGACCAAAAAATTAAACAGAGGGCAAACTTCCAAGAAGACAATTTCAAGAATTATATTGTACTCCCAATTGTTTCCTTTTTGTAACAGAAAAGAAAACGGCGGAGAAAAATGATGAGTTTTACGAATTTTCAAAGACATGCAAACCCATATTACAAAACGCTATCAGCTCACAGCAGCCAGTAGGGCCATTAGCATAAATGCTGCAAACAATAAATGCTGAAGCGATTGAGGAGAAATGTGTACCCTCGATTTTAAGGTGGACGTGATAAGTGCCACTAATGAAAACACAAAGAAGGTGCTTGGAAAGGGAAAAACGGTGCTACCAGTCATTCAATCACACCCAATGCTGGGCCTATCACCGGAGAAAATGAGAATCAAAAAGTCACAGGCTGGCAATCCTGCACTCCAACAATATTTACCATAGCCAACACTTGGAAGCAATGAAAATGTCCATCAACCGAGGAATGCACAAAGAAGAAGTGGTCCACGTACACAGTGGAAAATTACTCCAATAAAAAATAAAAATTAAATTTAAAAATCCAACAAAAGTAAGGAGACATCAGCTTGTGTGGGTTTGTCCGGGCACACTCCACTCTAATTTATAACCGAGAAACACCACAGGCCGCAAGGGCTTTTTCCTAGTTACCAGGGTGGGAAACATAGAAAGGCTGCCGCCCTCTGGGAGTTACCTGCACAAGCAGTTTTAAAGCCTGTGCTAATGGTCATTTCATAGGAAGAAGTAATGCAGGACTGTAAATGAAACCTGCCCTCAAAATGTCTTGAGGGAGGTAATGGCCAAAACATTTCAAAATGTGACACATACTTTAAGAGAACACTTTGAAGAACTAAGGGGTAATCACAGCTTGAAAAATAAAAAGGACATGCCTTAAAGCTGAATTTCAACGGATTATGAGGCACATGCGAATTCAACCACAGAGAGGTATCAGCTCACACTTGTCAGAATAACCATCAGCAAGAAAACTACAAACAATAAATGCTGAAGGTGTTGTGGAGAAATGCATACCCTCAACTTCAATTGGGACGTAAGTTGGAAAGGACCACCAATGAGAACAGAATGGAGGTGCCTTAAAAAGGTAAACATTGAGCTACCATATGATCCAGCAGGCCCACTCCTCGACCTATAATCTAAGAATATAGAATTGGAAAGACACAGGCAGGCAAATCTGCATTGCACACTATTACAATAGCCAAGATATGGAGGTAACCAAAAAGTCTACCAACAGATGGGTGGACAAAGAAGAACTCCTCCATGTACAGATGGAATATTCACTAGTGAAAAAAATGCAACAATGCCATTTGCAGCACCATAGATGAGTCTAGATGTAATCACGCCACCTGTAGTAAGTGAGAAAGCAAAAGACACATATCCTATCATATCACTTTTAGGAGTTACTTAAAAATTGATACCAAAGAAGATATTTCCACAGAGAAAGACAATCACAGATTCATTAAAAAACTTATGCTTCACGAAATAAAAAGGGATGAGATTTGGATACATTACCATTTTGGGATTAACAGAGATATACAAACCATGTCAAATATATAATCACGAAAGACGTACGGACGACAAGGAGAAGACTACTCAACATTGTGTCATAACCTACATGGGAAAAGGATGCGAGGAATAACAGATACACGTATATGTGTAAAAGAACCACATTTGCACACCTAGAACAAACAAACCATTGTAATCAAATGTGTTGGGATAAAAAATTAAAAGTAAATTACAAATATGAACAAGAAGTAATGAGACATAAACCTGAAGGGCGTTTTCCTGGCACATTCCATTCTAATTTACAACCTAGAACACCACTACCATTAAGGCTCTGTTTCCCCAGTTACCAAATTTGGTAAAGGAGAAATGATGCCACCTTGTGGCCGTTTCCTGCAATAGCAGATTTAAACTCACAGCTAATGGTCACTTAACATTCACAAGGACTCAGGGCTGTAAAGGACACTTGCCCTAAAAAACTGTGCTGAAGTAGGGAATGGACCAAAAAATTCAAAAGAGGCAAATGTTTCAAGAGGAGAGTATAAATAGTTACGTTTTACTCACGCTCTTTTATAAAAAAAAGGAAAATGGATAAAAGCTCAACCTCAGGGAGTGTTAGACCCATGCAATCTAATCTATAATAAGTTTCAACTTACACTAGTCGACTGAACATCAGCAAAAATTCTACAAACAATAAATGCTGAAGGGGTTTTAGGGAACCCTGTACCCTCTACCTGCTGGTGAGACGTAAAGGGGTAACAGCCAAAAATGAGAACAAAAAGGAGCTGTGTTTAAAAGTAAAAATGGCGGTACCATTCAATCCAGCATGAGCACCATTGGACCTCTCACCTGAGAAGACAAGAATCGAGAGGACACAGGCCGCAAAAGCTGCAGTACAGCCTTATTCACAATAGCCAAGACAGTGAAGCAGTCAAAATGTCCAACAACAGGTGAATGGATAAAGAAGAAGTGATCCATGTACACAATGGAATATTAGCCATGGAAAACAATGAACTATTGCTCTTTGAGGCACCACAAATGAGTTTGGAGATAGTCACAAAACATGAGATAAGTCCAAAAACAAAAGACCTATATTCTATGATATCACTTATAGGCGTTATCTAATAACTGACACAAATGAACATATTTCCACAGAGAAAGACACTCACTGATTTAGAAAACAAACTATGCTCATGTAAAAGGAAAGGTGCGGGGAATGGATAAATTTAGTGTTACTATATGTATAGAAACACATATTATATACATATCTCAAAAAGACCGACCATATAGCAAGGGAGGTGTGCGGAACCCTCTGTAACATTTTACATGGGAAGAGGATCTGTACTTGAATAGACATATATAATGTACAAATGAACCAGATTGTGTACACCTAGGACGAACAATATTCTAAGCTTTACCCCAATTAAAAACTAATTTAAAACCAAGAAGCAATAATGAGACATAAACTTATTGGGGTTTCTCCATGCACATTCCAATGTAATTTACAACCTAGGAACACGACTTCCAGAAAGGCTCTGCTGCCCTAGTACCCAGATTGGGGAATGGAGAAATGCTGCCTGCTTGAGGCCACTTCCCACAAGAGCAGCTTTAAACCCATTGCTAAAGTTCACTAAATAGTCACCAAACTTGGAGTTCGGTAAAAGACACCTGCTCTCTAAAAAAATTCTGGGGTGGAAAATCGACCAAAAATTTCAAAAGAGGGCAACCTTCCAAGAACACAATTTCAAGAGTTATATTGTACTCCCAATTGTTTCCTTCTTTTTAAGAGTAAAGAAAACGGTGGAGAAAAATGATGAGTTTTACGAATTTTCAAAGACATGCAAACCCAAATTACAAAAACCTATCAGCTCACACCAGCCAGAAGGGCCATTAGTGTAAATGCTGCAAACAATAAATGCTGGAGCGATTGTGGAGAAATGCGTACCCTCGATTCTAAGGGGGACGTGGTAAGAGCCACTAAGGAAAACACAAAGAAGGTGCTTTGAAAAGGGTAACACGGTGCTACCAGTCAATCAATCACACCTACTGCTGGGACTATCACCTGACAAAATGAGTATCAAAAAGTCACAGGATGGCAATCCTGCACTCCAACAGTATTTACCATAGCCAACACTTGGAAGCAATGAAAATGTCCATCAACCGAGGAATGCACAAAGTAGAAGTGGTCCACGTACACAGTGGAAAATTACTCCAATAAAAAATAAAAATTAAATTTAAAAATCCCACAAAAGTAAAGAGACATCAGCTTGTGTGGGTTTGTCTGGGCACACTCCACTCTAATTTATAACCGAGAAACACCACAGGCCGCAAGGGCTTTTCCATAAGTACCAGGGTGGGGAACATAGAAAGGCTGCCACCCTCTGGCAGTTACCTGCAAAAGCAGCTTTAAAGCCTGTGCTAATGGTCATTTCCTAGGAACAAGTACTGCAGGACTGTAAATGAAACCTGCCCTCAAAATGTCTTGAGGGAGGTAATGGCCAAAACATGTCAAAATGTGACACATACTTTAAGAGAACACTTTGAAGAACTAAGGGGTAATCACAGCTTGAAAAGTAAAAAGGACCTGCCTTAAAGCTCAATTTCAACGGATTATGAGGCACATGCGAATTCAACCACAAAGAGGTAGCAGCTCACACTTGTCAAAATAACCGTCAGCAAGAAAACTACAAACAATAAATGCTGAAGGTGTTGTGGAGGAATGCATACCCTGAACTTTAAGTGGGATGTAACTTGGAAAGAGCCACTAAAGAAAACAGAATGGAGGTGCCTTAAAAATGTGTACATTGAGCTACCATATGACCCAGCAATCCCACTACTGGTTATACACCCACAGAAAACCATAATTCAAAAATACACATGCACCCGAATGTTTATTACAGCACTATTTACAATAGCCTGGTCATGGAAGCAACCTAAATGCCCATCAACAGACGAATGGATAAAGAAGTTGTGGTACATATATAGAATGGAATATTTCTCAGCCACAAAAAGAACCAAATTGAGTCATTTGTTGTGACGTGGATGGATCTAGAGACTGTCATACAGAGTGAAGTCAGAAAGAGAAAAACAAATATCGTATATTAACGCAGGTATGTGAAACCTAGAAAATTGGTACAGATGAGCCAGTTTGCAGGGCAGAAGTTGAGACACAGATGTAGAGCGCAGACACATGGACACCACGCGGGGGAAATGTGGTGGGGCGGGGATGGTGTTGTGCTGAATTGGGCGATTGGGATTGACATGTATACACTGATGTGTATAAAATTGATGACTGATAAGAACCTGCAGTATACAAAAACAAACAAAACAACTAATACTAAACTTTCATTCGTTTTTTTGTATGGAAATATGTTAATATAAATGTTTCAGACATTACATGAAATTTCTAAAAATCTTATATGTTCTGGTATAATGTTATAATTCATAATCCTAGTTATTACTTTAAAATGTATATCTCAGAAATAACTAATTTTCTTGTCAACTGCATTATTATAAACTTTCATCAAATCTTTAACCGTGGTCATTTTTAAGTCTTTTGTCATTTACAGACAGTTCTGGGTGTACTCTGATGCTTTTGCAAATATGTTCCTATAAAAGGGTTTCATCTTCATGAAATTCATGGAAAAGACTCTGACAAGTACAGGTTTCTGGTAACTCTACTGTACCGCTCAACTGAATAAATAAGCATTTTCAGAACTCTAATGATAAAACTAATGAACTCATAAAAGTGCTAACAAAAGATCAAGATGAAAAAAAATTAATTACATGGGACTGAGTGAATTGATGACGATAAGTATAATTTTTGTTACTTTCTGTTTGAATTAAAAAAAAATCCCACAAGGACTCAGAGGCAAAGAATATAAAAATCAATTTTCACTGCAAAGTAAAGCAGCTGCTACAGTGAAGGATTACTGGACTGAATGTCAATATTTTGACATAGTATGAGTGTGTTTCATGTTTGGTAATTGCAATCATTGTTGCTTTTGTTGTGATCATCCATGTACAATGCTTGATGTCAGTCTATTTATCTCTTATAAAAATAAAATACAGTGTGTGTGTTTGGAAAAAAAAAACGAATAAGAACTAATGAGACATAAACTTATGGGGATTTCACCTGGCAAACTCCATTCTAATTTACAACCTAAGACAACGACTTCCAGAAAGGCTCTGCTGCCCTAGTACTTAGATTGGGGAATGGAGAAATGCTGCCTCCTTTTGGCCGTTTCCCACAACAGCAGCTTTAAACCCACTGCAAACGGTCACTAAATATTCACCAACTGGCAGTTCTGTAAATGACACCTGCCCTCCAAAAAAATTCTGGGGTCAAAAATCGAACAAAAAATTCAAAAGAGGGCAAACTTCGAAGAAGATAATTTCAAGAGGTATATTGTGCTCACAGACTTTTCTTTTGATAAAAGAAAAAGATGTGGAAAAATGATGAATCTTAGGAATTTTGAAAGATATGCAAACCCAAATTACAAATACCTATCAGATCACAGCAGTCAGAATGGCCATCAGCAAAAATGGTGCAAACAATAAATGCTGAAGCGATTGTGGAGAAATGCGAACCCTCGCTTCTAAGGGGGACGTTGTAAAAGCCACTAATAAAAACACATTGGAGGTTCTTTGAAAGAGTAAACACTGAGTGACCAGTCCATCAATCACACCCACTGCTGGGCCTATCACCAGAGAAAATGAGAATCAAAAAGTCACAGGCTGGCAATCCTGCACTCCAGCAATATTCACCATAGGCAACACTTGGAAGCAATGAAAATGTCCATCAACCGAGGAATGCACCAAGAAGAAGTGGTCCATGTACACAATGGAATATTACTCCAATACTAAATATAAATTAAATTTAAAAAAACAAACAAACAAAAGTAAGGAGACATCAGCATTTGTGGGTTTATCCGGGCACATTGCACTCTAATTTATAACCGAGGAACACCACAGGCCGGAAGGTCTGTTTCCCTAGTTACCAGAGTGGGGAACGTAGAAAGGCTGCCGCCCTCTGGCCGTTACCTGCAAAAGCAGCTTTAAAGCCTGTGCTAATGGTCACTTCATATGAACAAGTAATGCAGGGCTGTAAATGAAAACTGCCCTCAAAATGTCTCGAGGGAGGTAATGGCCAAAAATTTTCAAAATGTGACACATACTTTAAGAAAACACCTTGAAGAACTAAGCTGTAATCACTGTTTGATAAATAAAAAGGACATTCTTTCAAGCTCAATTTCAACAGATTATTGGATACATGCAAATTCAACCACAAAGGGGTATCAGCTCACAACTGTCAGAATAACCCTCAGCAAGAAAACTACAAACAATAAATACTGAAGGTGTTTTGGAGAAATGCATGCCCTCAACTTTAAGTTGGACGTAACCTGGAAAGAGCCACTAATGAGAACTGAATGGTGGTGCCTTTAAAACGTACACACTGACTTACCATATGATACAGCAAGCCCACTCCTTGGAGTATAACATAAAAAGATAGAACTGGAAAGACACAGGCAAGCAAATGTGTATTGCAGCAGTATTACAATAGCCAAGACATGGAGACAACCAAAAAGTCCATCAAGAGTTGCATGGCCAAAGAGGAACTGGCACACGTACAGATGGAATATTAGCCAGGGAAAAAAATAAAACAATGCCATTTGCAGCACCATGTATGATTCTTGAGGTAATCAGGCAAATTGTACTAAGTCAGAAAGCAAAAGACACATATCCTATAATATCACTTATAGATCTTAGCTAAAAATTGATACCAATGAAGATATTTCCACAGAGAAATGCAATCACAGATTCACTAAACTAACTTATGGTTCACCAAATGGAAAGGTGTGAGGAGTGGATACATTAGGATATTGGGGTTAACATAGATATAGAAACAAATGTGAAATGTGTAATCACCAAAGACCTACGTAATACCAAAAGAAGATTACTCAACATTGTATCATAACCTACTTGGGAAAATGATCCAAAGAAGAATAGATATATGTATATGTGTGAAAGAACCACATCTTGCGCACCTAGAACAAACAAAACATTGTAATCAAATTTGCTCTGATAAAAAATAAAAATTAAATTAAAAAAAGAACAAGAAGTAATGAGAAATAAACTTAAGGGGCTTTTTGCTGGCACATTGCATTCTAATTTACAACCAGAACATGACTTCCATTAAGGCTCTGTCATCACTAATAAAGCAGCTTTATAAGCAATGTTGAAGGTAGCTTAAAAGAAGCCTCACTAATTATTGATAGTAACAAGAAAACAAAGAAAAGTAAAAATCTCACTGCAAAAAGTATACATAGAGTAAGTCAAGGTAGATCAAACACTTATTAAACTTCTGTAAAGAATAAAAGACAACAGTAGTATGTTTTTTTTAAAAAGAGAGGGCCCAAATAAATCTGAAATGAAAGAGTTGATGTTACAACAGACCCCACAGAAATACAAAGTATCCTAAGATACACACAGGGTAACTCAGGGCTCAGATTGGACCGAGCCCACTCTCCAGTCCCCTGTACATGACTTACAGGAGCCTCAGGAACTGAGGAGGGGGTCCCTGAGGAGAGGCTCAAGATAGAATATGGTAGGCATTAACATGGCTCCATTCATCTTAAACATGCCTGAACTACATTCACACGAGATGATTTTGTCCTGTATGTACATCGGCACCTCTAGTTGGAACTGCAGATCTTTGGCTTCACCACCTCAACTGACAGCAATAGCTTCACCTGCTGTGGACCGTCTCCTATAGGATTTCTAGGACCACAAAGCATCGAAGCTTCACAGGACCCAGAGTCTGTGCGACTCCACGCAGAGTCTCAGAGTCTCAACTCCACTTAGATACTCCACTGTTGGAGGGCACACACAAAGTAGTGAGCACATCAGAACCCAGGGGAAGGAGCAGTGACCCCGTAGGAGAATGACCAGAACTACCTGATAGTTTTAGAGGGTCTCCTGCAGAGGCAGGTGGTAGCTGTGGCTGTGGCTCACCGTGAGGACAACGACACTGGCAGCAGAAGTTCTGGGAAATACTCCTTGGTGTGAGCCCTCCCAGAGTCCGCCATTAACCCCACCAAGAGCAAGGTAGGCTCCAGTGCTGGGTCACCTCAGGCGAAACTACCAACAGGGAGGGAACCCAGCCCCATGCATCAGCAGATAAGTGGATTAAACTTTTTATTAAAGTTTTATTTAATCTGCAGACAAGCAGATTAAAGCTTTGCCCACCAAAGCAACACCCAGCTCTACCCACCACCAGTCCCTCCCATCAGGAAGCTTGCACAAGCCTCTAAGATAGACTCATCCACTGGAGAGCAGACAGCAGAAGCAAGAAGAACTACAATTCTGCAGCCTGTGGAAGGAAAACCGCATTCACAGAAAGACAGACAAAATGAAAAGGCAGAGGACTTTATACCAGATTAAGGAACAAGATAAAACCCTAGGAAAAAAAACGAAATGAGGTGGAGATACGGAACCTTCCAGAAAAAGAATTCAGAATAATGATAGTGAACATGATCCAAGACCTTGGCAAAAGAATGGAGGCAAAGATCGAGAAGATGCAAGAAATGCTTAACAAAGACCTAGAAGAATTAAGGAGCAAACACCTAGAAGAATTAAAGAACAAACAAAGAGAGGTGAACAATATAATAACTGAAATGAAAAATACACCAGAAGGAATCAGTAGCAGAATAACTGTGGCAGAAGAACGGATAAGTGACCTGGAAGACAGAAAGGTGGAAATCACTGCCATGGAACAGAATAAAGAAAAAGAATGAAAATAAATGAAGACACCCTAAGAGTCCTCTGGGACAACATTAAACGCAACAACATTCACATCATAGGGGTCCCAGAAGGAGAAGAGAGAGAGAAAGGACTCGAGAATACATTTGAAGAGATTATAGTCGAAAACTTCCCTAGCATGGGAAAAGAAATAGCCACCCAAGTCCAGGAAGTGCAGAGAGTCCCAGTCAGGATAAATCAAAGGAGAAAAATGCCAAGACACATAGTAACCAAATTGACAAAAATTGAAGACAAAGAAAAATTATTGAAAGCAACAAGGGAAAAATGAGAAATAACATACAAGGGAACTCCCTTAAGGATAACAGCTGATTTCTCAGCAGAAAATCTACAAGCCAGAAGGGAGTGGCATAAATTTAAAGTGATGAAAGGGAAGAACCTACAACCAAGAGTACTCCACCCAGCAAGGATCTCATTCAGATTTGACAGAGAAATCATAAGCCCTACAGAAAAGCAAAAGCTAAGAGAATTCAGCACCATGAAACCAGCTCTACACCAAATGCTAAAGGAACTTCTTAAGTGGGAAACACAAGAGAAGAAAAGGACCCACCAAGACAAACCCATAACAATTAAGAAAATAGTAATAGGAACATACATATCAATAATTACCTTAAACGTGAATGGACTAAATGTTCCAACCAAAAGACACAGGCTCCCTGAATGGATACAAAAACAAGACCCATATATATGCTGTCTACAAGAGACCCATTTCAGACCTAGGGACACATACAGACTGAAAGTGAGGCGATGGAAAAATATATTCTATGCAAATGAAAATCAAAAGAAAGCTGGAGTAGCAATACTCATAGCAGATATAATAGACTTTAAAATAAAGAATGTTACAAGAGACAAGGAAAGACACTACATAATGGTCAAGGGATCAATCCAAGAAGAAGATATAACAATTATAAATATATATGTGCGCAACATAGGAGCACCTCAATACATAAGGCAACTGCTAACAGCTATAAAAGAGGAAATCAACAGTAACACAATAATAGCAGGGGACTTTAACAGCTCACTTACACCAGTGGAGATCATCCAGACAGAAAATTAATAAGGAAACACAAGCTTTAAATGACACAATAGACCAGATATAGTTAATTGATATTTATAGGACATTCCATCCAGAAACAGCAGATTACACGTTCTTCTCAACTGCACACAGAACATTCTCCAGGATAGATCACATCTTGGGTCACAAATAAAGCCTCAGTAAATTTAAGAAAACTGAAATCATATCAAGCAGCTGTTCCGACCACAATGCTATGAGATTAGAAATCAATAACAGGGACAAAACCGTAAAAAACACAAACACATGGAGGCTAAACAATACGTTACTAAATAACCAAGAGATCACTGAAGAAATAAAAGAGGAAATCAAAAACTACCTAGAGACAAATGACAAGAAACACACGATGATCCAAAACCTATGGGATGCAGCAAAAGCAGTTCTGAGAGGGAAGTTTATAGCAATACAAGCCTACCTCAAGAAACAAGAAAAATCTCAAATAAACAATCTAACCTTACACCTAGAGGAACTAGAGAAAGAAGAACAAAACCAAAAGTTAGTAGAATGAAAGAAATCATAAAGATCAAAGCAGAAATAAATGAAATAGAAGCAAAGAAAATGAAAGCAAAGATCAATAAAACTAAAAGCCGGTTCTTTGAGAAGATAAACAAAAATGATAAACCTTTAGCCAGACTCCAGAAAAAGAGGGAGAGGAATCAAATCAATAAAATTAGAAGTGAAAAAGGAAAAGTTACAACAGACACCACAGGAACACAAAGCACCCTAAGAGACTACTACAAGCAACTCTATGCCAATAAAATGGACAACCTGGAAGAAATGGACAAATTCTTAGAAAGGGATAACCTTCCAAGACTGAACCAGGAAGAAATAGAAAATATGAAGAAACCTATCACAAGCAATGAAATTGAAACTGTGATTAAAAATCTTCCAACAAACAAAAGTCCAGAACCAGATGGCATCACAGGTGAATTCTGTCAAACATTTAGAGAAGAGCTAACACCCAACCTTCTCAAATTCTTCAAAACAATTGCAGGGGAAGGAACACTCCCAAACTCATTCTATGAGACCACCATCACCCTGATACCAAAACCAGACAAAGATACTACAAGGAAAGAAAATTATAGACCAATATCACTGATGAATATAGATGTAAAAATCCTCAACAAAATACTAGCAAACAGAATCGAACAACACATTAAAAGGATCAAACACCATGATCAAGTGGGGTTTATCCCAGGGATGCAAGGATTCTTCAATATACACAAATCAATGTGATAGACCATATTAATAAATTGTAGAATAAAACCATATGATCATCTCAATAGATGCAGGAAAAGATTTTGAGAAAATTCAACACCCATTTACGATAAAAACTCTGCAGAGTGTGGGCATAGAGGGAAACTACCTCAACATAATAAAGGCCATATATGACAAACCCACAGCAAACATCATCCTCAACGGTGAAAAACTGAAAACGTTTCCTCTAAGATTAGGAACAAGACGAGGATGTCCACTCTCACCACTACTATTCAACATAGTTTTGGAAGTCCTAGCCATGGCAATCAGAGAAGAAAAAGAAATAAAAGAAATACAAAAAGGAAAAGAAGAAGTAAAATTGTCACTGTTTGCAAATGACATCATATCATAGATAGAGAATCCTAAAGATGCCACCAGAAAAGCACTGGAGCTAATCAATGAATTTGGTAAAGTTGCAGGATACAAAATTAATGCACAGAAATTGCTTGCATTCCTATACACTAACAATGAAAGAACAGAAAGAGAAATTAAGGAAACGATCCCATTACCACTGCAACAAAAATAAAATACCTAGGAATAAACCTACCTAAGGAAGTAAAAGACCTGTACTCAGAAAACTATAAGACACTGATGAAAGAAATCAAAGATGATATAAACAGATGGAGACATATACCATGTTCTTGGATTAGAAGAATCAATATTGTGAAAATGACTATACTACCCAAAGCAATCTACAGATTCAATGCAATCCTTATCAAATTACCAATGGCATTTTCTACAGAACTAGAAAAAAAAATCTTAAAAATTGTAGGGAGACACAAAAGACCCCGGATAGCCAAAGCAGTCTTGAGGGGGAAAAAAAGAGCTGGAGGAATCAGACTTCCAGACTTCAGACTATATTACAAAGCTACAGTAATCAAGATAATATGGTAGTGGCACAAAAACAGAAATATAGATCAAGAGAACAGGATAGAAAGCACAGAGATAAACCCACGTACCTATGGTCCACTAATCTATGACAAAGGAGGCAAGGGTATACAATGGAGAAAAGACAGTGTCTTCAGTAAGTGGTGCTGGGAAAACTGGACAGCTACATGTAAAAGAATGAAATTAGAACACTCCCTAACACCATATACAAAAATAAACTCAAAATGGATTAGAGACCTAAATGTAAGACCAGCCACTATAAAACTCTTAGAGGAAAACATAAGCAGAACAGTCTATGACATAAATCACAGCAAGATCCTTTTTGACCCACCTCCTAGAGAAATGGAAATAAAAACAAAAATAAAAAAATGGGACTTAATGAAATTTAAAATCTTTTGCACAGCAAAGGAAAACATAAGCAAGATGAAAAGAAAACCATCAGAATGGGAGAAAATATTTTCAAATGAAGCAAATGGCAAAGGATTAACCTCCAAAAAGCAGCTCCTGTAGCTCAATATCACAAAACCAAACAACCCAATCCAAAAATGGGCAGAAGACCTAAATAGACATTTCTCCAAAGAAGATATACAGGTTGCCAACAAACACATGAAAGGATGTTGAACATCACTAATTATTAGAGAAATGCAAATCAAAACTACAATGAGGTATCACCTCACACCAGTCAGAATGGCCATCATCAAAAATTCTACCAACAATAAATGCTGGAGAAGCATTTATTGGAGAAAAGGGAAACGTCTTGCACTGTTGGTGGGAATGTAAATTGATATAGCCACTAGGGAGAACGGTATGGGGGTTCCTTAAAAACTAAAAATAGAACAACCATACAACCCAGCAATCCCACTACTGGACATTTACCCTGAGAAAACCATAATTCAAAAAGAGTCATGTACCACAATGTTCATTGTAGCTCTATTTACAATAGCCAGGACATGGAAGCAACCTAAGTGTCCATCAACAGATAACTGGATAAAGAAGATGTGGCACATATATACAATGGAACATTATTCAGCCATAAAAAGAAACGAAACTGAGTTATTTGTAGTGAGGTGGATGGATCTAGAGTCTGTCCTGCAGAGTGAAGTAAGTCAGAAAGAGAAAAACAAATACCGTATGCTAACACATATATATGGAATCTAAAAGAAAAAAAGTTTATGAAAAACCTAGGGGCAGGAAAGGATTAAGGACACCGACGTAGAGAAAGGACTTGAGGACATGGGGAGGGGGAAGTGTAAGCTGGGACAAAGTGAGAGAGTGGTATGGACATATATACACTATCAAATGTAAAATTGATAGCTACTGGGAAGCAGCCACATAGCACAGGGAGATCAGCTCGGTGCTTTGTGACCACCTAAAGGGGTGGGATAAGGGAGTGAGAGGGAGGTGCAAGAGGGAGTGGATATGGTGTTATATGTATATGTATAGCTGATTCACTTTTTTATACAGCAGAAACTAACACACAATTGTAAAGCAATGATACTCCAATAAAGATGTAAAAGGAAAAAAAAAGAAAGCCCAGAGATAAACCTACACACCTATGGTCCACTAATTTATGACAAAGGAGGCAAGGATATACAATGGAGAAAAGACAGTCTCTTCAATAAGTGGTGCTGGGAAAAATGGACAACTACATGTAAAAGAATGAAATTAGAACACTCCCTAACACCATACACAAAAAATAAACTCAAAATGGATTAGAGACCGAAATGTAAGACCGGACACTCTAAAACTCTTAGAGGAAAACATAGGAAGAATACTCTTTGACAAAAATCACAACAAGATCTTTTTTCATCCACCTACTAGAGTAATGGAATAAAAAACAAAAATAAACAAAGGGGAGCAAATGAAACCTAAAAGCTTTTGCAAATCAAAGGAAACTACAAACAAGACGAAAAGACAACCTCAGAATGGGAGAAAATATTTGCAAACGAATCAATGGACAAAGGATTAATCTCCAATATATATAAACAGCACATGCAGCTCAACAGTAAAAAAACAAACAACCCAATCCAAAAATGGGCAGATGACGTAAATAGACATTTGTCCCGAGAAGACATACAGATGGTCAAGAAGCACATGAAAAGCTGCTCAACATCACTAATTATTAGAGAAATATAAACCAAAACTACAATGAGGTATCACCTCACACAAGTTAGAATGGGCATCATCAGAAAATCTACAAACAACAAATGCTGGAGAGGGTGTGGAGAAAAGGGAACCCTCTTACACTATTTGTGGGAATGTAAATTGATACAGTCACTATGGAGAACAGTATGGAGGTTCCTTAAAAAACTAAAAATAGGATTACCATATGACCCAGCAATCCCACTACTGGGCATATACCCAGAGAAAACCATAATTCAAAAAGTCACATTCACCACAATGTTCATTGCAGCACTATTTACAATAGCCAGGTCATGGAAGCAACCTAAATGCCCATAGATAGACAAATGGAAAATATGTGGTACATATATAAAATGGAATATTACTCAGCCATAAAAAGGAATGAAATTGGGTCATTTGTAGAGACGTGGAAAGATCTAGAGACTGTCATACAGAGTGAAGTAAGTCAGAAAAAGAAAAACAAGTATCGTATATTAACGCATACATGTGGAACCTAGAAAAATGGTACTGATGAACCGGTTTGCAAGGCAGAAATAGAGACACAGATGTAGAGAACAAATGTATGGTCACCAAGGGGAGAAAGTGGCAGGGTGGTTGTGGTGGGATGAATTGCGAGCCTGGGATTGACATATATACACTTATATGTATAAAATAGATAACCAATAAGAACCTGCTGTATAAAAAAATGAATAAAATAAAATTTAAAAATTAAAAAATAATATTTAAAAACATAAAACAGAAAAAAAAGTTCTGTCCTTCCCATAGACGTATTTATATGAATGAATTATTTCCATGCTTATATCTATAAATACAAAAAGAGGAATAAAACTTACCTTGAACCAAAAAAGAAAAAAAAAAACAGAACCCACTGGTCATACTGAGGAAAACCCTATCAGGGCACTTGCTCCAGTGGTAAACAATTCTGAAGTTGGTCAGAGGTGGGGAATCGTCTCCCATGCAGCCAGCAGCTCCCCCGCAAGGAGCGTCCTCATTGCAAAGCTGGGGGACCGTGAGGAGGTGTCTCTGAGTAAACGTGAGCTGAGCCTCAGGCCAGCTGCTGCTGAACTTTTCCCACCCTTCCCAGGTAAAACACCTGAATGTGTGCAAAGACTTTAAAGCCTAGAGGAAAGGGCTTGGAGTCACACCAGCGACAGCACGCAGGCCGACTTGGTGCCTGCAGGCCAGCCTGGATGGTCCTGGCCCCGGGCGCTCTTCTGGAAGCTTTCCATTTCCCTGCCTGAGGTACCCCTCCTGACCCGGTCCCCACTGCTTTTTTCCTTCCTCACCTCTGCCCGGGGAGAAATTCCAGCAGCAGTTATTGGTGACACATCGTCTTCTTTAGCAGGTGGCAGCCCGGCAAATCCTGCAGAAAGTCCAGCAGAGCCCCACTCACACGGGGCCACTCATAGAGCCCTGGGCCCTACTCCCTCCCACCAGCACAACCCCGAGACTGCTGACGGGGCAGAGAATATGGCGTCAGGCACAGCTGCAGAGGCTTTTGCTGCCTGGAGGGGTATTTATATTGACCTCAACCCAGGCACACCTGGGAAGGGCTGGCCGGCCAGGTCAGGCTGCCCAGGTCAGCCAATCCTCGCCCCTCAGGGGCTCGGAGTTGCAGATAATGGGCCTTGCTGCACCGGCCAGATCCAAGGAACAGGTGTAGGGTCCCGATAGTCAGGATAGCCAAGGGGTGGCAGCCCTGGCTTGTTTTCTAATCATTTTATCTAGTCCATGAGTGGAAGACAACTTCAAGAAGACCCTCTCCTAATGAGAGGAACCCAGGAGTCAGGGAGAGGAGAGCTGGTGGGTTGAGACAGAGGCCTGGTGCCCCGGCTGCAGTGGAAGCCCCTGGAAGACCAGGTGGAGGGAGGCCGCACAGAGTGAAGCCTAGGGTCACAGACATGTCGGAGCTGCTGTTTGTTAGTTCAAGCCCTGCTCTGAGGTGCTCTGTGTCAGCTCTGAGCGACAGGTGTGCTGGGGGTGCTCTGCAATGAGGGCTATGTGCACGGTTCCTGTGTGCCCAGCTCTGCCGGGGTACCTGTCCACGGGAGCTCCATATCCAGGGAGGGGCCTGCCCACGAGAGCCCCGTGAGCTGCTGGGTACCTGCCCAGGTGAGCTCCGTATCCAGGGAGGGGCCTGCCCACGAGAGCCCCGTGAGCTGCTGGGTACCTGCCCAGGTGAGCTCCATATCCTGGGAGGGGCCTGACCACGAGAGCCCTGTGGGCTGCTGGGTACCTGCCCAGGTGAGCTCCATATCCTGGGAGGGGCCTGACCACGAGAGCCCCGTGGGCTGCTGGGTACCTGCACAGGTGAGCTCCATATCCTGGGAGGGGCCTGACCACGAGAGCCCACTGGGCTGCTGGGTACCTGCACAGGTGAGCTCCATATCCTGGGAGGGGCCTGACCACGAGAGCCCACTAGGCTGCTGGCTACCTGCCCAGGTGAGCTCCATATCCTGGGAGGGGCCTGACCATGAGAGCCCCGTGGGCTGCTGGGGACCTGGTAAAGGACGCCAGGACAGTCAGTGAAGCCACAGAGGATATACATCCAGTAGTTCCTAATTCCTACACCCTGCTGGCCATTCTACCATCCACCAGGACATGGTATTCTGTATTAGACTTCAATGATGCCTTCTTCTGTATTCCATTAGTCCCAGAGTCACAAGAAATTTTGGCTGTGAGTGGCAGGACTCAACATACAACAAAAACAATACTGCTTGGCCGTCCTGCCCCAGGGGTTCAAAAATTCCCACACCATCTTTGGGGAAACGTTAGCTAAAACCCTAAAAGATCTACCTCTGGAGAAGTGAACCCTCCTTCAATATGCAGACGACATCCTGGGCTTCCCTGGTGGCGCAGTGGTTGAGAATCTGCCTGCCAATGCAGGGGACACAGGTTCGAGCCCTGGTCTGAGAAGATCCCATATGCCGCGGAGCAAATAGGCCCGTGAGCCACAATTACTGAGCCTGCGCGTCTGGAGCCTTGCTCCACAATAAGAGAGGCTGCGATAGTGAGAGGCCCGCACACCGCGATGAAGAGTGGCCCCCGCTTGCCGCAACTAGAGAAAGCCCTCACACAGAAACGAAGACACAACACAGCCATAAATAATAAATAAATAAATTTTAAAAAAATATGCAGACGACATTCTGATCGCCAGCCCTACTAAGGAGGCCTCTGGACTACCTAGCCAATAAAAGATAGAAGGTGTCCAAGAAAAAGGCTCAAATATCACAGACGAAGGTGACCTGCCTGGGCTTCATTCTCACAGAAGATCGGAGAAGCCCATCCCAGGAAAGGGAAGAAGCCATTTGCAGCCTCACCCTTCCTAAAACTAGAAGACAGCTTAGGGGTTCCTGGGGAGACCGGGGTTTGCTGCATCTGGATCCCTAACTACAGTCTAATACCTGGGCCTCTATATGAAACACTGAAAGGAAAAGATGATGATCCTTTTGAATAGAATCCAGAAGCGGCCTTTCAAGAATGGAAAGAGCAGTCAATTCAGACCCTTGCCCTGGACCTCCCTAATTTAGCTAAACCCTTTGACCTTTACATTCCTGTTTGAAGGCGAATCGCCCTTGGGGTTTTAGTGCCAAAACTGGGACCACTTGAAATGGAACAATGCAAGAATGCCCTCCAGGCATTGGCCAGCCACCCCATCCGACCAGGATACTGGGGGTATCTAAAAACCTGGAAATGAGCAGCCCGCAAGGCCAGCTCCCTCCTAAGGGTAAAGGACGCCACTTGGTGATCCTAAACACCCACCATGCCCTGAAGTTGCAGGGATCGCTCCATGGGCACAATGACCTCGAGTGAGGAGGCCCTCCAACTCCAACCTCCAGAGAGACAACCTGGGGCAACAGGCCCCCATGACGACTCGTGTGACCATCACTTGACCTGGAGCTTCTCTCAGAAAACCACAAGAGCGTGCCCCAAAAGAACAGACTATTGCTTGCAGGACTTACTGCACCCAGAGCGGACCTAATAAACCTGGCAGGGGACCCGTAAATAACGCTGCCACCATAGAAAAGCCTACAGACACCATGGTGACGGCGAACAATGAGACCAGATGTACTCCTGGTTACTTCAAAAGGGCGGTGACTGAGTGGCCGTCATGGTCCTGGATCACCACCGGCCCTGGACTGTCTGGGAGTTGAGCAGGCAGGGCTCTGACACCTGGTGCTGTTTGTACGTTAATTCAGTGGCCTAACTGAAGAAAGCACAGACTACTGGTCAGAGCATCTAGGCTGGCAGAAACCGTCAGCCTAAGGGGTCCGAACCAATGTGGAGCAGGGTAAAACCGGCCCCCCCAGCGTCCCTGCGCATCTCTTTCCTGGACCCTTAAAGGTCATTAGAATCTATAAAACTTCCAACGCTGGTGCTCAGGCAGACAAGCAGTGAGGGAGGAGGCCTCGGGACAATCAACCTCACCTGGAGGCTGCTGGGGAGAAGTCCTGCCCCTCCCCCCGGGTATGAGGACACCCAACTCAGCACGAAGCATTTACAGAAGAGGTGTCTGCACCCTCAGCGCCCCAAGAATGTGGAATGGGACAAGAGGCAGAGGAGGGGTTTGTCACCGGCAAAGCCCATTAAAAATTCCTGGGAGATAAAAATAGAATCTGGGCAATAAAATAAACTATAACCTTTTTTTCCTTTGTGCTTTTTCTAATTTCACTTGCTCCTAGGTTTCCACAGGCAGAGGTCCCACACCTGGCACTTCAGACCCGATTTCCTAGTGCAAAATGGCTGGGCCGACACCTCAGCTCTCGGGGCCCTGTGCAGACTCCGCCACATAGAGCCTGAGCTCCAGCCAACCCAGCCCTCGAGAGCTCCGCCCCGTCCCTCCTGCTGACGCTGACGGGATCCCTACACAGCAGCCCGGCCCACAGCCCGCGGAGGAGCGCACGCTCTCACCTCTTCATTCTCTGATCAAAATATAAAGTTTTCCTTTGCTTCTGAACCAAACTCAGTCTCGATCTGTTGGCTCCAATGACACTGGGCAGGGGGACCCTTGTTGGGGCCGACTCTGCAGGATCAGTAACAGAATTTGAGAACATTGTAACTTCAATGAACAGATGTGTGAGCCAAATATTGTAACTTCAATGAACAGATGTGTGAGCCAAATATTGTAACTTCAATGAACAGATGTGTGAGCCAAACTGTAGTTAACATAGAACAGTGTATAAGGCTCGTGTAAACTAAGGTATTTCTAACACTTCCATTTGATATTTCCATCACTTTATTATAAGCAAGTTCAGTGGAAGGGTTTGTCATATTTGTCAGGTCAACATTAGAGAAATGCAGTGATTTCTTTCCAAGGATGTGGATCTACTAATCTTGGCTGAAGTTTCAATCATGTTTTGAATGATTTTCCATTGAAAATGATACCTCTCTTTCAGCTCCTAGATTTCTGAGAAGTATAAAATCTTGTATTTTTTTATTACCAAAGGGGAAAGGTGGGAGGAGGGATAAATTAACAGTTTCGGATTAACATATACACACTGCTATGTATAAAATATATCATCAACAAGGAACTGCTGTATAGCACAGGGAACTATACTCAATATTTTGTAATAACCCCTATGGGGAAATAATCTGAAAAACAATAGATATATATATCGACATCATCTATCAACTACAGATAAAATGGAAACTAAAGGAGGCCGATGGTGAGCATTTCTGACCATGAAGACTTCAATCCTCTAAAGTTCGGACTCTGCCTACAGCCCAGTCCCTTAATGAACATACATGTACCAGTAGCTTAAAAATTCCCCAGATTGGGGTTCGGGGAGACACTGATTTGAAAAAATCCCTGGTGTTCTCCTTACATACATGGGACCTTTCCTACAGCTAAAACATGCCTGTGACACCCAGAAGATGGTACACGGTGGGATCAGGAAGATTTTGGGAAAGGCACCTCATCTCCTAATCCCCTGGTTGTCGGGTTAACACCTCCAGCCTCTTTCCTAACATTCTCCACACTTGAGGATGTCAGCATCTTCAACATCCTGCTGCACAGACTTTGGAATTTGTCCAGAGAATGAAGGGGAAGGAGGAGAAACAATGAGAGACAAGACCTAGATGTTCAGACAGGCACAGGTCACTCTAATTTCAAATCAAAAAGAAGAATTAACCACAGGCTCAGCCTGCCCCACGGAACCAGTATAAGGCCTAAAGGAATCCTGCGGTTTTGCAGCCAGCTCACAAAAAAGCGAGTTGCAAAATGGAGCTAAGGGGCACTGCAATTCACAAACATGCAGAATTATAAATGGTCACTCTCGTCTAAAAATATATTGAGGGAAGGCAACAAAGACGATATGAAAGCAAAGCCGAATTGCAGGAAACAAATTTCAGGAGGTAGATTCGAATCGCCTTTAAAGCACAGGAAAAGCGGCAAAACCTCGACAATGATGCCCTTGTCCAAAAAGGGCGTATGCGTTTTTTCCTGAATATATTCAGGAAAAAACGCATACGCCCTTTTTGGCCAACCAAGCAACCTGGAAAGGCAAATCAGCGCTACAAAGAAGTCTCGCTTCCCATCGGTCAAAAGGGCCATGCTGAAAAAGGTGTCAAAACCAGAAATGCAGGACAGGCCATGGAGAAACGGGAGCCTGCCTACGCTGATGGGCGGGATGTAAATTGCCAACAGCCACTCTGGAGAAATGTACGGTGTGTCCTGAAACATCTAGACAATTCAGCTTAGAGAGCATAGGGCACTTCCACTCATGGGCGTATAAATTGGGAAAACTAAAAATCAGCAAGACACAGGCACCCCAAAGTTCAGGGCTGCTCTGTTGACAAGAACCTCCACTTCGTTACACCTTAAATATCCCAGGAAACAGAAAAATGGAGAAAGAAGTTGTGGTCCTTATATACAATGGAATATCATTCAGCCATGAAATCAAGGTCATAAGGCTAGTAGCAGCATGATGAGTGGATTTAGGTACGACGATTCTAAGTGAAATAAGTCACACAGAAAAAGACACTTATCATAATATATCCCTTATAGAGGGAATGTAAAAACCGCTACCCTTGAACTGAATTACAAAACAGAACAGAGTCACACGTTTAGAAAACAAACTATAGCTGCTTAACGGGAAAGGTGAGGTGGGGTGATGCATAAAACAAGGGTTTCAAATTAGCTCAGATACCGTTCCATAAACCCAATATGTAATAGACAAGACCTACCCCTTGCTCAGTGAACTGGACTCAACACTCCCTATTCACGGCACAAGAATATATCTGACTAGTAAAATCTTAAAACTTATGTATTGATATCTCTCTGTAAGTGAGTCAAGTGGGTGTAAAGCAGCATAAACACAGCAGTGAAAATCAGCTAAACCCCATTCTAAAAATAAATTACCAAAAAAAAAAACCTAACAAATAAAATGAAAGAGAGAGAAATTAGTAAAAAGTTCGTTCAGGGGCAGTGAAGCAACCTGGATTGACCATATCTAGACACACGGCTGGGTTACACATAAGGCTGGACAATCTTAGGGCTGAGAGGATTGGTGAGGTTGGGTGACCAAACGCAGACCCTTTAAAGTAATACTGTGTGGTACCCATCCCATGGGTCCCAAATCTCCAGGTTCAAGGGCATCTTCCTACATCGAAAACATGCATGAGAAACCCAGAATATGATACACGGTGTGATCGGGAAAGGATTCTAAAACGCACCTCATTTCTCATTTCCTTGTGATCGGGTTAGCCATTCCAGCCACTTTACTACCAATCTCCCTCCTTGGAGAATCAGCACCTTTAACCTCCTGTTCCGTACAGGTTGCAATTTGTCCTGAGGATGAATGGGAAGAGGGGGAACCAAAGAGAGACTAGCTCTAGGTGTTGGGACAGGCACATGCCACTCTATTTTCTCATGAGGAAGAAGAATTAACCACAGGCTCAGCCTGCTCCCCGGAACCAGTATAGGGCCTGAAGCAATGCGGCGCTTTTGCAGCCAGCTCCAAGAAAGCGAGTTGAAAAATGGAGCTCAAGGGCACTGCAATTCACAATCCTGCAGAGTTATAAATGATCATTCTCGTCCACAAATATATAGAGGGAAGGCAACGAAGAGGAATTGAAAGCAAGGCAGAATTGCAGGAAACAGATTTTAGGAGGTAGATTCGAATCGCCCTTAAAGAACAGGAAAAGCGGCAAAAGCTCGACAATGATGCCCTTGGCCAAAAAGGGCGTATGCGTTTTTCCCTGAATATATTAAGGAAAAAATGCATACGCCCTTTTTGGCCAACCAAGCAACCTGGAAAGTCAAATAAGCGCTACAAAGAAGTCTCGCTTCCCATCGGTCAAAAGGGCCATGCTAAATAAAGTGTCAAAACCAGAAATGCAGGACAGGCCACGGAGAAATGGGAGCCTAGCTAAGCTGATGGGCGGGATGTAAATTTCCAACAGCCACTCTGGAGAAGTGTACGGTGTGTCCTGAAACATCTAAAAAACTCAGATTAGAGAGCATAGGGCACTTCCACTCATGGGTATATAAATTGGGAAAACTAAAAATCAGCAAGACACAGGCCCCCCAAAGTTTAGGGCTGCTCTGTTGACAACAACCACCACTTCGTTGCACCTTAAATATCCCAGGAAAGAGAAAAATGGATAAAGAAGTTGTGGTCCTTATGTACAATAGAATATCACTCAGCCATGAAATCAACATCATAAGGCTAGTAGCAGCATGATGAATGGATTTAGGTATGACGAGTCTAAGTGAAAGAAGTCACACAGAAAAGACACATATCATAAGATATCACTTAGAGAGGGAATGTAAAAACCGCTACCCTTGAACTGAATTACCAAACAGAACAGAGTCACACGTTTAGAAAACACACTATGGCTGCTTAACGGGAAAGGTGAGGTGGGGTGATGCATAAAACAGGGGTTTCAAATTAGCTCAGATACCGTTCCATAAACCCAATAGGTAATAGACAAGACCTACTCCTTGCTCAGTGAATTGGACTCAAGACCCCGTATTCACCGACCAAGAATATATCTGACTAGTAAGAATCTTAAAACCTATGTATTGATATCTCTCTGTAACTGAGTCAAGAGGGTGTAAAGCGGCATAAACACAGCACTGAAAAGCAGCTAAACCCCATTATAAAAATCAATTACTTTTAAAAACCCGTGAAACAAAGACAGAGAAATAGAGAGAAATTCTTACAAAATTCGTTCAGGGGCTGTGATGCCACCTGGATTGACCATATCTATACCCTCAGCTGAATGAGACATAAGGGTGGACACTCTTGGGGCTGAGAGGTTTGGTGAGGTTGGGAGAGGAAACGCAGACCCTTTAAAGTAATACTGCGTGGTACCCATCCCATGGGTCCCAAATCTCCAGGTTGAAAGGCATCTTCCTACATCAAAAACATGCATGAGAAACCCAGAAGATGGTACACCGTGTGATCGGGAAAGGTTTCTAAAACGCAGCTCATTTCTCATCTCCTTGTGCTCGGGTTCGCCATTCCAGCCGCTTTACTAGCAATCTCCCTCCTTGGAGAATCAGCACCTTTAACCTCCTTTTCCGTACAGGTGGCAATTTGTCCTGAGGATGAACGGGAAGAGGGGGAACCAATGAGAGACTAGCTCTAGGTGTTGGGACAGGCACAGGTCACTCTATATTCCTATCAGGAAGAAGAATAAACCACAGGCTCAGCCTGCCGCCCGGGACCAGAATAGGGCCTGAAGCAATCCTGCACTTTTGCGGCCAGCTCCCAAGAAAGCGAATTGAAAAATGGAGCTCAAGGGCACTGCAATTCACAAACCTGCAGACTTATAAATGATAACTCTCGTCCACAAATATATTGAGGGAAGGCAACGAAGAGGATTGGAAAGCAAGGCAGAATTGCAGGAAACAGACTTCAGGCGGGAGATTCGAATCGCCTTTAAAGCACAGGAAAAGCGGCAAAACCTCGACAATGATGCCCTTGGCCAAAAAGGGCGTATGCGTTTTGTCCTGAATATATTCAGGAAAAAACGCATACGCCCTTTTTGGCCAACCAAGCAACCTGGAAAGGCAAATCAGCGCTACAAAGAAGTCTCGCTTCCCATCGGTCAAAAGGGCCATGCTGAATAAAGTTTCAAAACCAGAAATGCAGGACAGGCCATGGAGGAACGGGAGCCGGGCTACGCTGATGGGCAGGATGTAAATTGCCAACAGCCACTCTGGAGAAGTGTACGTTGTGTCCTGAAACATCTAAAAAACTCAGCTTTGAGAGCATAGGGCACTTCCACTCATGGGCGTATAAATTGGGAAAACTAAAAATCAGCAAGACACAGGCACCCCAAAGTTTAGGGCAGCGCTGTTGACAAGAACCTCCACTTCGTTACACCTTAAATATCCCAGGAAAGAGAAAAATGGATAAAGAAGTTGTGGTCCTTATGTACAATGGAATATCACTCAGCCATGAAATCAACGTCATAAGGCTAGTAGCAGCATGATGAGTGGATTTAGGTACGACGATTCTAAGTGAAATAAGTCACACAGAAAAAGACACTTATAATAAGATATCACTTATAGAGGGAATGTAAAAACCGCTACCCTTGAACTGAATTACAAAACAGAACAGAGTCCCACGTTTAGAAAACACACTATGGCTGCTTAAGGGGAAAGGTGAGGTGGGGTGATGCATAAAACAAGGGTTTCAAATTAGGTCAGATACCGTTCCATAAACCCAATATGTAATAGACAAGACCTACTCCTTGATCAGTGAATTGGACTCAACACCCCCTATTGACCGCCCAAGAATATATCTGAGTAGTAAGAATCTTAAAACCTATGTTTTGATATCTCTCTGTTAGTGAGTCAAGTGGGTGTAAAGCGGCAGAAACACAGCAGTGAAAAGCAGCTAAACCCCATTATAAAAATCAATTACTTTTAAAAACCCGTGAAACAAAGACAGTGAAAGAGAGGGAAATTCTACAAAATTCGTTCAGGGGCTGTGATGCCACCTGGATTGACCATATCTAGACCCACAGCTGATGGAGACATAAGGGTGGACACTCTTGGGGCTGAGAGTTTTGGTGAGGTTGGGTGAGGAAACGCAGACCCTTTAAAGTAATACTGCGTGGTTCCCATCCCATGGGTCCCAAATCTCCAGGTTCAAGGGCATCTTCCTACATCGAAAACATGCATGAGAAACCCAGAAGATGGTACACCGTGTGATCGGGAAAGGTTTCCAAAACGCACCTCATTTCTCATCTCCTTATGCTCGGGTTCGCCATTCCAGCCGCTTTAGTAGCAATCTCCCTCCTTAGAGAATCAGCACCTTTAACCTCCTGTTCCGTACAGGTTGCAATTTGTCCTGAGGATGAACGGGGAGAGTGGGAACCAATGAGAGACTAGCTCTAGGTGTTGAGACAGGCACAGGTCACTCTACTTCCCCATCAGGAAGAAGAATTAACCACAGGCTCAGCCTGCCACCCGGGACCAGAATAGGGCCTGAAGCAATCCTGCGCTTTTGCGGCCAGCTCCCAAGAAAGCGAGTTGAAAAATGGAGCTCAGGGGCACTGCAATTCACAAACCTGCAGACTTATAAATGATAACTCTCGTCCACAAATATATTGAGGGAAGGCAACGAAGACTATTGGAAAGCAAGGCAGAATTGCAGGAAACAGATTTCAGGAGGGAGATTCGAATAGCCTTTAAAGCACAGGAAAAGCGGCAAAACCTCGACAATGATGCCCTTGGCCAAAAAGGGCGTATGCGTTTTTTCCTGAATATATTCAGGAAAAAACGCATACGCCCTTTTTGGCCAACCAAGCAACCTGGAAAGGCAAATCAGCGCTACAAAGAAGTCTCGCTTCCCATCGGTCAAAAGGGCCATGCTGAATAAAGTGTCAAAACCAGAAATGCAGGACAGGCCATGGAGAAACGGGAGCCTGGCTACGCTGATGGGAGGGATGTTAATTGCCAACAGCCACTCTGGAGAAGTGTACGGTGTGTCCTGAAACATCTAAGAAACTCAGCTTAGAGAGCACAGGGCACTTCCACTCATGGGCGTATAAATTGGGAAAACTAAAAATCAGCAAGACACAGGCACCCCAAAGTTTAGGGCTGCTCTGTTGACAAGAACCTCCACTTCGTTACACCTTAAATATCCCAGGAAAGAGAAAAATGGATAAAGAAGTTGTGGTCCTTATGTACAATGGAATATCACTCAGCCATGAAATCAACGTCATAAGGCTAGTAGCAGCATGATGAGTGGATTTAGGTACGACGATTCTAAGTGAAATAAGTCACACAGAAAAAGACACTTATCATAAGATATCACTTATAGAGGGAATGTAAAAACCGCTACCCTTGAACTGAATTACAAAACAGAACAGAGTCCCACGTTTAGAAAACACACTATGGCTGCTTAACGGGAAAGGTGAGGTGGGGTGATGCATAAAACAAGGGTTTCAAATTAGGTCAGATATCGTTCCATAAACCCAATATGTAATAGACAAGACCTACTCCTTGATCAGTGAATTGGACTCAACACCCCCTATTCACCGCCCAAGAATATATCTGAGTAGTAAGAATCTTAAAACCTATGTTTTGATATCTCTCTGTTAGTGAGTCAAGTGGGTGTAAAGCGGCAGAAACACAGAAGTGAAAAGCAGCTAAACCCCATTATAAAAATCAATTACTTTTAAAAACCCGTGAAACAAAGACAGTGAAAGACAGGGAAATTCTTACAATTCGTTCAGGGGCTGTGATGCCACCTGGATTGACCATATCTAGACCCACAGCTGATGGAGACATAAGGGTGGACACTCTTGGGGCTGAGAGGTTTGGTGAGGTTGGGTGAGGAAACGCACACCCTTTAAAGTAATACTGCGTGGTTCCCATCCCATGGGTCCCAAATCTCCAGGTTCAAGGGCATCTTCCTACATCGAAAACATGCATGAGAAACCCAGAAGATGGTACACCGTGTGATCGGGAAAGGTTTCCAAAACGCACCTCATTTCTCATATCCTTATGCTCGGGTTCGCCATTCCAGCCGCTTTACTAGCAATCTCCCCCCTTGGAGAATCAGCACCTTTAACCTCCTGTTCCGTACAGGTTGCAATTTGTCCTGAGGATGAACGGGAAGAGTGGGAACCAATGAGAGACTAGCTCTAGGTGTTGGGACAGGCACAGGTCACTCTACTTCCCCATCAGGAAGAAGAATTAACCACAGGCTCAGCCTGCCGCCCGGCACCAGAATAGGGCCTGAAGCAATCCTGCGCTTTTGCGGCCAGCTCCCAAGAAAGCGAGTTGAAAAATGGAGCTCAGGGGCACTGCAATTCACAAACCTGCAGACTTATAAATGATAACTCTCGTCCACAAATAAATTGAGGGAAGGCAACGAAGAGGATTGGAAAGCAAGGCAGAATGGCAGGAAACAGATTTCAGGAGGGAGATTCGAATCGCCTTTAAAGCACAGGAAAAGCGGCAAAACCTCGACAATGATGCCCTTGGCCAAAAAGGGCGTATGCGTTTTTTCCTGAATATATTCAGGAAAAAACGCATACGCCCTTTTTGGCCAACCAAGCAACCTGGAAAGGCAAATCAGCGCTACAAAGAAGTCTCGCTTCCCATCGGTCAAAAAGGCCATGCTGAATAAAGTGTCAAAACCAGAAATGCAGGACAGGCCATGGAGAAACGGGAGCCTGGCTACGCTGATGGGAGGGATGTAAATTGCCAACAGCCACTCTGAAGAAGTGTACGGTGTGTCCTGAAACATCTAAAAAACTCAGCTTAGAGAGCACAGGGCACTTCCACTCATGGGCGTATAAATTGGGAAAACTAAAAATCAGCAAGACACAGGCACCCCAAAGTTTAGGGCTGCTCTGTTGACAAGAACCTCCACTTCGTTACACCTTAAATATCCCAGGAAAGAGAAAAATGGATAAAGAAGTTGTGGTCCTTATGTACAATGGAATATCACTCAGCCATGAAATCAACGTCATAAGGCTAGTAGCAGCATGATGAGTGGATTTAGGTACGTCGATTATAAGTGAAATAAGTCACACAGAAAAAGACACTTATCATAAGATATCACTTATAGAGGGAATGTAAAAACCGCTACCCTTGAACTGAATTACAAAACAGAACAGAGTCCCACGTTTAGAAAACACATTATGGCTGCTTAACGGGAAAGGTGAGGTGGGGTGATGCATAAAACAAGGGTTTCAAATTAGGTCAGATACCGTTCCATAAACCCAATATGTAATAGACAAGACCTACTCCTTGATCAGTGAATTGGACTCAACACCCCCTATTCACCGCCCAAGAATATATCTGAGTAGTAAGAATCGTAAAACCTATGTTTTGATATCTCTCTGTTAGTGAGTCAAGTGGGTGTAAAGCGGCAGAAACACAGCAGTGAAAAGCAGCTAAACCCCATTATAAAAATCAATTACTTTTAAAAACCCGTGAAACAAAGACAGTGAAAGAGAGGGAAATTCTTACAAAATTCGTTCAGGGGCTGTGATGCCACCTGGATTGACCATATCTAGACCCACAGCTGATGGAGACATAAGGGTGGACACTCTTGGGGCTGAGAGGTTTGGTGAGGTTGGGTGAGGAAACGCAGACCCTTTAAAGTAATACTGCGTGGTTCCCATCCCATGGGTCCCAAATCTCCAGGTTCAAGGGCATCTTCCTACATCGAAAACATGCATGAGAAACCCAGAAGATGGTACACCGTGTGATCGGGAAAGGTTTCCAAAACGCACCTCATTTCTCATCTCCTTATGCTCGGGTTCGCCATTCCAGCCGCTTTAGTAGCAATCTCCCTCCTTGGAGAATCAGCACCTTTAACCTCCTGTTCCGTACAGGTTGCAATTTGTCCTGAGGATGAACGGGAAGAGTGGGAACCAATGAGAGACTAGCTCTAGGTGTTGGGACAGGCACAGGTCACTCTACTTTCCCATCAGGAAGAAGAATTAACCACAGGCTCAGCCTGCCGCCCGGGACCAGAATAGGGCCTGAAGCAATCCTGCGCTTTTGCGGCCAGCTCCCAAGAAAGCGAGTTGAAAAATGGAGCTCAGGGGCACTGCAATTCACAAACCTGCAGACTTATAAATGATAACTCTCGTCCACAAATATATTGAGGGAAGGCAACGAAGAGGATTGGAAAGCAAGGCAGAATTGCAGGAAACAGATTTCAGGAGGGAGATTCGAATCGCCTTTAAAGCACAGGAAAAGCGGCAAAACCTCGACAATGATGCCCTTGGCCAAAAAGGGCGTATGCGTTTTTTCCTGAATATATTCAGGAAAAAACGCATACGCCCTTTTTGGCCAAGCAAGCAACGTGGAAAGGCAAATCAACGCTACAAAGAAGTCTCGCTTCCCATCGTTCAAAAAGGCCATGCTGAATAAAGTGTCAAAACCAGAAATGCAGGACAGGCCATGGAGAAACGGGAGCCTGGCTACGCTGATGGGAGGGATGTAAATTGCCAACAGCCACTCTGGAGAAGTGTACGGTGTGTCCTGAAACATCTAAAAAACTCAGCTTACAGAGCACAGGGCACTTCCACTCATGGGCGTATAAATTGGGAAAACTAAAAATCAGCAAGACACAGGCACCCCAAAGTTTAGGGCTGCTCTGTTGACAAGAACCTCCACTTCGTTACACCTTAAATATCCCAGGAAAGAGAAAAATGGATAAAGAAGTTGTGGTCCTTATGTACAATGGAATATCACTCAGCCATGAAATCAACGTCATAAGGCTAGTAGCAGCATGATGAGTGGATTTAGGTACGACGATTCTAAGTGAAATAAGTCACACAGAAAAAGACACTTATCATAAGATATCACTTATAGAGGGAATGTAAAAACCGCTACCCTTGAACTGAATTACAAAACAGAACAGAGTCCCACGTTTAGAAAACACACTATGGCTGCTTAACGGGAAAGGTGAGGTGGGGTGTTGCATAAAACAAGGGTTTCAAATTAGGTCAGATATCGTTCCATAAACCCAATATGTAATAGACAAGACCTACTCCTTGATCAGTGAATTGGACTCAACACCCCCTATTCACCGCCCAAGAATATATCTGAGTAGTAAGAATCGTAAAACCTATGTTTTGATATCTCTCTGTAAGTGAGTCAAGTGGGTGTAAAGCGGCAGAAACACAGCAGTGAAAAGCAGCTAAACCCCATTATAAAAATCAATTACTTTTAAAAACCCGTGAAACAAAGACAGTGAAAGAGAGGGAAATTCTTACAAAATTCGTTCAGGGGCTGTGATGCCACCTGGATTGACCATATCTAGACCCACAGCTGATGGAGACATAAGGGTGGACACTCTTGGGGCTGAGAGGTTTGGTGAGGTTGGGTGAGGAAACGCAGACCCTTTAAAGTAATACTGCGTGGTTCCCATCCCATGGGTCCCAAATCTCCAGGTTCAAGGGCATCTTCCTACATCGAAAACATGCATGAGAAACCCAGAAGATGGTACACCGTGTGATCGGGAAAGGTTTCCAAAACGCACCTCATTTCTCATCTCCTTATGCTCGGGTTCGCCATTCCAGCCGCTTTAGTAGCAATCTCCCTCCTTGGAGAATCAGCACCTTTAACCTCCTGTTCCGTACAGGTTGCAATTTGTCCTGAGGATGAACGGGAAGAGTGGGAACCAATGAGAGACTAGCTCTAGGTGTTGGGACAGGCACAGGTCACTCTACTTTCCCATCAGGAAGAAGAATTAACCACAGGCTCAGCCTGCCGCCCGGGACCAGAATAGGGCCTGAAGCAATCCTGCGCTTTTGCGGCCAGCTCCCAAGAAAGCGAGTTGAAAAATGGAGCTCAGGGGCACTGCAATTCACAAACCTGCAGACTTATAAATGATAACTCTCGTCCACAAATATATTGAGGGAAGGCAACGAAGAGGATTGGAAAGCAAGGCAGAATTGCAGGAAACAGATTTCAGGAGGGAGATTCGAATCGCCTTTAAAGCACAGGAAAAGCGGCAAAACCTCGACAATGATGCCCTTGGCCAAAAAGGGCGTATGCGTTTTTTCCTGAATATATTCAGGAAAAAACGCATACGCCCTTTTTGGCCAACCAAGCAACCTGGAAAGGCAAATCAGCGCTACAAAGAAGTCTCGCTTCCCATCGGTCAAAAAGGCCATGCTGAATAAAGTGTCAAAACCAGAAATGCAGGACAGGCCATGGAGAAACGGGAGCCTGGCCACGCTGATGGGAGGGATGTAAATTGCCAACAGCCACTCTGGAGAAGTGTACGGTGTGTCCTGAAACATCTAAAAAACTCAGCTTACAGAGCACAGGGCACTTCCACTCATGGGCGTATAAATTGGGAAAACTAAAAATCAGCAAGACACAGGCACCCCAAAGTTTAGGGCTGCTCTGTTGACAAGAACCTCCACTTCGTTACACCTTAAATATCCCAGGAAAGAGAAAAATGGATAAAGAAGTTGTGGTCCTTATGTACAATGGAATATCACTCAGCCATGAAATCAACGTCATAAGGCTAGTAGCAGCATGATGAGTGGATTTAGGTACGACGATTCTAAGTGAAATAAGTCACACAGAAAAAGACACTTATCATAAGATATCACTTATAGAGGGAATGTAAAAACCGCTACCCTTGAACTGAATTACAAAACAGAACAGAGTCCCACGTTTAGAAAACACACTATGGCTGCTTAACGGGAAAGGTGAGGTGGGGTGATGCATAAAACAAGGGTTTCAAATTAGCTCAGATACCGTTCCATAAACCCAATATGTAATAGACAAGACCTACTCCTTGATCAGTGAATTGGACTCAACACCCCCTATTCACCGCCCAAGAATATATCTGAGTAGTAAGAATCGTAAAACCTATGTTTTGATATCTCTCTGTAAGTGAGTCAAGTGGGTGTAAAGCGGCAGAAACACAGCAGTGAAAAGCAGCTAAACCCCATTATAAAAATCAATTACTTTTAAAAACCCGTGAAACAAAGACAGTGAAAGAGAAGGAAATTCTTACAAAATTCGTTCAGGGGCTGTGATGCCACCTGGATTGACCATATCTAGACCCACAGCTGATGGAGACATAAGGGTGGACACTCTTGGGGCTGAGAGGTTTGGTGAGGTTGGGTGAGGAAACGCAGACCCTTTAAAGTAATACTGCGTGGTTCCCATCCCATGGGTCCCAAATCTCCAGGTTCAAGGGCATCTTCCTACATCGAAAACATGCATGAGAAACCCAGAAGATGGTACACCGTGTGATCGGGAAAGGTTTCCAAAACGCACCTCATTTCTCATCTCCTTATGCTCGGGTTCGCCATTCCAGCCGCTTTAGTAGCAATCTCCCTCCTTGGAGAATCAGCACCTTTAACCTCCTGTTCCGTACAGGTTGCAATTTGTCCTGAGGATGAACGGGAAGAGTGGGAACCAATGAGAGACTAGCTCTAGGTGTTGGGACAGGCACAGGTCACTCTACTTTCCCATCAGGAAGAAGAATTAACCACAGGCTCAGCCTGCCGCCCGGGACCAGAATAGGGCCTGAAGCAATCCTGCGCTTTTGCGGCCAGCTCCCAAGAAAGCGAGTTGAAAAATGGAGCTCAGGGGCACTGCAATTCACAAACCTGCAGACTTATAAATGATAACTCTCGTCCACAAATATATTGAGGGAAGGCAACGAAGAGGATTGGAAAGCAAGGCAGAATTGCAGGAAACAGATTTCAGGAGGGAGATTCGAATCGCCTTTAAAGCACAGGAAAAGCGGCAAAACCTCGACAATGATGCCCTTGGCCAAAAAGGGCGTATGCGTTTTTTCCTGAATATATTCAGGAAAAAACGCATACGCCCTTTTTGGCCAACCAAGCAACCTGGAAAGGCAAATCAGCGCTACAAAGAAGTCTCGGTTCCCATCGGTCAAAAAGGCCATGCTGAATAAAGTGTCAAAACCAGAAATGCAGGACAGGCCATGGAGAAACGGGAGCCTGGCCACGCTGATGGGAGGGATGTAAATTGCCAACAGCCACTCTGGAGAAGTGTACGGTGTGTCCTGAAACATCTAAAAAACTCAGCTTACAGAGCACAGGGCACTTCCACTCATGGGCGTATAAATTGGGAAAACTAAAAATCAGCAAGACACAGGCACCCCAAAGTTTAGGGCTGCTCTGTTGACAAGAACCTCCACTTCGTTACACCTTAAATATCCCAGGAAAGAGAAAAATGGATAAAGAAGTTGTGGTCCTTATGTACAATGGAATATCACTCAGCCATGAAATCAACGTCATAAGGCTAGTAGCAGCATGATGAGTGGATTTAGGTACGACGATTCTAAGTGAAATAAGTCACACAGAAAAAGACACTTATCATAAGATATCACTTATAGAGGGAATGTAAAAACCGCTACCCTTGAACTGAATTACAAAACAGAACAGAGTCCCACGTTTAGAAAACACACTATGGCTGCTTAACGGGAAAGGTGAGGTGGGGTGTTGCATAAAACAAGGGTTTCAAATTAGGTCAGATACCGTTCCATAAACCCAATATGTAATAGACAAGACCTACTCCTTGATCAGTGAATTGGACTCAACACCCCCTATTCACCGCCCAAGAATATATCTGACTAGTAAGAATCGTAAAACCTATGTTTTGATATCTCTCTGTAAGTGAGTCAAGTGGGTGTAAAGCGGCAGAAACACAGCAGTGAAAAGCAGCTAAACCCCATTATAAAAATCAATTACTTTTAAAAACCCGTGAAACAAAGACAGTGAAAGAGAGGGAAATTCTTACAAAATTCGTTCAGGGGCTGTGATGCCACCTGGATTGACCATATCTAGACCCACAGCTGATGGAGACATAAGGGTGGACACTCTTGGGGCTGAGAGGTTTGGTGAGGTTGGGTGAGGAAACGCAGACCCTTTAAAGTAATACTGCGTGGTTCCCATCCCATGGGTCCCAAATCTCCAGGTTCAAGGGCATCTTCCTACATCGAAAACATGCATGAGAAACCCAGAAGATGGTACACCGTGTGATCGGGAAAGGTTTCCAAAACGCACCTCATTTCTCATCTCCTTATGCTCGGGTTCGCCATTCCAGCCGCTTTAGTAGCAATCTCCCTCCTTGGAGAATCAGCACCTTTAACCTCCTGTTCCGTACAGGTTGCAATTTGTCCTGAGGATGAACGGGAAGAGTGGGAACCAATGAGAGACTAGCTCTAGGTGTTGGGACAGGCACAGGTCACTCTACTTTCCCATCAGGAAGAAGAATTAACCACAGGCTCAGCCTGCCGCCCGGGACCAGAATAGGGCCTGAAGCAATCCTGCGCTTTTGCGGCCAGCTCCCAAGAAAGCGAGTTGAAAAATGGAGCTCAGGGGCACTGCAATTCACAAACCTGCAGACTTATAAATGATAACTCTCGTCCACAAATATATTGAGGGAAGGCAACGAAGAGGATTGGAAAGCAAGGCAGAATTGCAGGAAACAGATTTCAGGAGGGAGATTCGAATCGCCTTTAAAGCACAGGAAAAGCGGCAAAACCTCGACAATGATGCCCTTGGCCAAAAAGGGCGTATGCGTTTTTTCCTGAATATATTCAGGAAAAAACGCATACGCCCTTTTTGGCCAACCAAGCAACGTGGAAAGGCAAATCAACGCTACAAAGAAGTCTCGCTTCCCATCGTTCAAAAAGGCCATGCTGAATAAAGTGTCAAAACCAGAAATGCAGGACAGGCCATGGAGAAACGGGAGCCTGGCTACGCTGATGGGAGGGATGTAAATTGCCAACAGCCACTCTGGAGAAGTGTACGGTGTGTCCTGAAACATCTAAAAAACTCAGCTTACAGAGCACAGGGCACTTCCACTCATGGGCGTATAAATTGGGAAAACTAAAAATCAGCAAGACACAGGCACCCCAAAGTTTAGGGCTGCTCTGTTGACAAGAACCTCCACTTCGTTACACCTTAAATATCCCAGGAAAGAGAAAAATGGATAAAGAAGTTGTGGTCCTTATGTACAATGGAATATCACTCAGCCATGAAATCAACGTCATAAGGCTAGTAGCAGCATGATGAGTGGATTTAGGTACGACGATTCTAAGTGAAATAAGTCACACAGAAAAAGACACTTATCATAAGATATCACTTATAGAGGGAATGTAAAAACCGCTACCCTTGAACTGAATTACAAAACAGAACAGAGTCCCACGTTTAGAAAACACACTATGGCTGCTTAACGGGAAAGGTGAGGTGGGGTGATGCATAAAACAAGGGTTTCAAATTAGGTCAGATACCGTTCCATAAACCCAATATGTAATACACAAGACCTACTCCTTGATCAGTGAATTGGACTCAACACCCCCTATTCACCGCCCAAGAATATATCTGAGTAGTAAGAATCGTAAAACCTATGTTTTGATATCTCTCTGTAAGTGAGTCAAGTGGGTGTAAAGCGGCAGAAACACAGCAGTGAAAAGCAGCTAAACCCCATTATACAAATCAATTACTTTTAAAAACCCGTGAAACAAAGACAGTGAAAGAGAAGGAAATTCTTACAAAATTCGTTCAGGGGCTGTGATGCCACCTGGATTGACCATATCTAGACCCACAGCTGATGGAGACATAAGGGTGGACACTCTTGGGGCTGAGAGGTTTGGTGAGGTTGGGTGAGGAAACGCAGACCCTTTAAAGTAATACTGCGTGGTTCCCATCCCATGGGTCCCAAATCTCCAGGTTCAAGGGCATCTTCCTACATCGAAAACATGCATGAGAAACCCAGAAGATGGTACACCGTGTGATCGGGAAAGGTTTCCAAAACGCACCTCATTTCTCATCTCCTTATGCTCGGGTTCGCCATTCCAGCCGCTTTAGTAGCAATCTCCCTCCTTGGAGAATCAGCACCTTTAACCTCCTGTTCCGTACAGGTTGCAATTTGTCCTGAGGATGAACGGGAAGAGTGGGAACCAATGAGAGACTAGCTCTAGGTGTTGGGACAGGCACAGGTCACTCTACTTTCCCATCAGGAAGAAGAATTAACCACAGGCTCAGCCTGCCGCCCGGGACCAGAATAGGGCCTGAAGCAATCCTGCGCTTTTGCGGCCAGCTCCCAAGAAAGCGAGTTGAAAAATGGAGCTCAGGGGCACTGCAATTCACAAACCTGCAGACTTATAAATGATAACTCTCGTCCACAAATATATTGAGGGAAGGCAACGAAGAGGATTGGAAAGCAAGGCAGAATTGCAGGAAACAGATTTCAGGAGGGAGATTCGAATCGCCTTTAAAGCACAGGAAAAGCGGCAAAACCTCGACAATGATGCCCTTGGCCAAAAAGGGCGTATGCGTTTTTTCCTGAATATATTCAGGAAAAAACGCATACGCCCTTTTTGGCCAACCAAGCAACGTGGAAAGGCAAATCAACGCTACAAAGAAGTCTCGCTTCCCATCGTTCAAAAAGGCCATGCTGAATAAAGTGTCAAAACCAGAAATGCAGGACAGGCCATGGAGAAACGGGAGCCTGGCTACGCTGATGGGAGGGATGTAAATTGCCAACAGCCACTCTGGAGAAGTGTACGGTGTGTCCTGAAACATCTAAAAAACTCAGCTTACAGAGCACAGGGCACTTCCACTCATGGGCGTATAAATTGGGAAAACTAAAAATCAGCAAGACACAGGCACCCCAAAGTTTAGGGCTGCTCTGTTGACAAGAACCTCCACTTCGTTACACCTTAAATATCCCAGGAAAGAGAAAAATGGATAAAGAAGTTGTGGTCCTTATGTACAATGGAATATCACTCAGCCATGAAATCAACGTCATAAGGCTAGTAGCAGCATGATGAGTGGATTTAGGTACGACGATTCTAAGTGAAATAAGTCACACAGAAAAAGACACTTATCATAAGATATCACTTATAGAGGGAATGTAAAAACCGCTACCCTTGAACTGAATTACAAAACAGAACAGAGTCCCACGTTTAGAAAACACACTATGGCTGCTTAACGGGAAAGGTGAGGTGGGGTGATGCATAAAACAAGGGTTTCAAATTAGGTCAGATACCGTTCCATAAACCCAATATGTAATACACAAGACCTACTCCTTGATCAGTGAATTGGACTCAACACCCCCTATTCACCGCCCAAGAATATATCTGAGTAGTAAGAATCGTAAAACCTATGTTTTGATATCTCTCTGTAAGTGAGTCAAGTGGGTGTAAAGCGGCAGAAACACAGCAGTGAAAAGCAGCTAAACCCCATTATACAAATCAATTACTTTTAAAAACCCGTGAAACAAAGACAGTGAAAGAGAAGGAAATTCTTACAAAATTCGTTCAGGGGCTGTGATGCCACCTGGATTGACCATATCTAGACCCACAGCTGATGGAGACATAAGGGTGGACACTCTTGGGGCTGAGAGGTTTGGTGAGGTTGGGTGAGGAAACGCAGACCCTTTAAAGTAATACTGCGTGGTTCCCATCCCATGGGTCCCAAATCTCCAGGTTCAAGGGCATCTTCCTACATCGAAAACATGCATGAGAAACCCAGAAGATGGTACACCGTGTGATCGGGAAAGGTTTCCAAAACGCACCTCATTTCTCATCTCCTTATGCTCGGGTTCGCCATTCCAGCCGCTTTAGTAGCAATCTCCCTCCTTGGAGAATCAGCACCTTTAACCTCCTGTTCCGTACAGGTTGCAATTTGTCCTGAGGATGAACGGGAAGAGTGGGAACCAATGAGAGACTAGCTCTAGGTGTTGGGACAGGCACAGGTCACTCTACTTTCCCATCAGGAAGAAGAATTAACCACAGGCTCAGCCTGCCGCCCGGGACCAGAATAGGGCCTGAAGCAATCCTGCGCTTTTGCGGCCAGCTCCCAAGAAAGCGAGTTGAAAAATGGAGCTCAGGGGCACTGCAATTCACAAACCTGCAGACTTATAAATGATAACTCTCGTCCACAAATATATTGAGGGAAGGCAACGAAGAGGATTGGAAAGCAAGGCAGAATTGCAGGAAACAGATTTCAGGAGGGAGATTCGAATCGCCTTTAAAGCACAGGAAAAGCGGCAAAACCTCGACAATGATGCCCTTGGCCAAAAAGGGCGTATGCGTTTTTTCCTGAATATATTCAGGAAAAAACGCATACGCCCTTTTTGGCCAACCAAGCAACCTGGAAAGGCAAATCAGCGCTACAAAGAAGTCTCGGTTCCCATCGGTCAAAAAGGCCATGCTGAATAAAGTGTCAAAACCAGAAATGCAGGACAGGCCATGGAGAAACGGGAGCCTGGCCACGCTGATGGGAGGGATGTAAATTGCCAACAGCCACTCTGGAGAAGTGTACGGTGTGTCCTGAAACATCTAAAAAACTCAGCTTACAGAGCACAGGGCACTTCCACTCATGGGCGTATAAATTGGGAAAACTAAAAATCAGCAAGACACAGGCACCCCAAAGTTTAGGGCTGCTCTGTTGACAAGAACCTCCACTTCGTTACACCTTAAATATCCCAGGAAAGAGAAAAATGGATAAAGAAGTTGTGGTCCTTATGTACAAAGGAATATCACTCAGCCATGAAATCAACGTCATAAGGCTAGTAGCAGCATGATGAGTGGATTTAGGTACGACGATTCTAAGTGAAATAAGTCACACAGAAAAAGACACTTATCATAAGATATCACTTATAGAGGGAATGTAAAAACCGCTACCCTTGAACTGAATTACAAAACAGAACAGAGTCCCACGTTTAGAAAACACACTATGGCTGCTTAACGGGAAAGGTGAGGTGGGGTGTTGCATAAAACAAGGGTTTCAAATTAGGTCAGATACCGTTCCATAAACCCAACATGTAATAGACAAGACCTACTCCTTGATCAGTGAATTGGACTCAACACCCCCTATTCACCGCCCAAGAATATATCTGACTAGTAAGAATCGTAAAACCTATGTTTTGATATCTCTCTGTAAGTGAGTCAAGTGGGTGTAAAGCGGCAGAAACACAGCAGTGAAAAGCAGCTAAACCCCATTATAAAAATCAATTACTTTTAAAAACCCGTGAAACAAAGACAGTGAAAGAGAGGGAAATTCTTACAAAATTCGTTCAGGGGCTGTGATGCCACCTGGATTGACCATATCTAGACCCACAGCTGATGGAGACATAAGGGTGGACACTCTTGGGGCTGAGAGGTTTGGTGAGGTTGGGTGAGGAAACGCAGACCCTTTAAAGTAATACTGCGTGGTTCCCATCCCATGGGTCCCAAATCTCCAGGTTCAAGGGCATCTTCCTACATCGAAAACATGCATGAGAAACCCAGAAGATGGTACACCGTGTGATCGGGAAAGGTTTCCAAAACGCACCTCATTTCTCATCTCCTTATGCTCGGGTTCGCCATTCCAGCCGCTTTAGTAGCAATCTCCCTCCTTGGAGAATCAGCACCTTTAACCTCCTGTTCCGTACAGGTTGCAATTTGTCCTGAGGATGAACGGGAAGAGTGGGAACCAATGAGAGACTAGCTCTAGGTGTTGGGACAGGCACAGGTCACTCTACTTTCCCATCAGGAAGAAGAATTAACCACAGGCTCAGCCTGCCGCCCGGGACCAGAATAGGGCCTGAAGCAATCCTGCGCTTTTGCGGCCAGCTCCCAAGAAAGCGAGTTGAAAAATGGAGCTCAGGGGCACTGCAATTCACAAACCTGCAGACTTATAAATGATAACTCTCGTCCACAAATATATTGAGGGAAGGCAACGAAGAGGATTGGAAAGCAAGGCAGAATTGCAGGAAACAGATTTCAGGAGGGAGATTCGAATCGCCTTTAAAGCACAGGAAAAGCGGCAAAACCTCGACAATGATGCCCTTGGCCAAAAAGGGCGTATGCGTTTTTTCCTGAATATATTCAGGAAAAAACGCATACGCCCTTTTTGGCCAACCAAGCAACCTGGAAAGGCAAATCAGCGCTACAAAGAAGTCTCGCTTCCCATCGGTCAAAAAGGCCATGCTGAATAAAGTGTCAAAACCAGAAATGCAGGACAGGCCATGGAGAAACGGGAGCCTGGCTACGCTGATGGGAGGGATGTAAATTGCCAACAGCCACTCTGGAGAAGTGTACGGTGTGTCCTGAAACATCTAAAAAACTCAGCTTACAGAGCACAGGGCACTTCCACTCATGGGCGTATAAATTGGGAAAACTAAAAATCAGCAAGACACAGGCACCCCAAAGTTTAGGGCTGCTCTGTTGACAAGAACCTCCACTTCGTTACACCTTAAATATCCCAGGAAAGAGAAAAATGGATAAAGAAGTTGTGGTCCTTATGTACAATGGAATATCACTCAGCCATGAAATCAACGTCATAAGGCTAGTAGCAGCATGATGAGTGGATTTAGGTACGACGATTCTAAGTGAAATAAGTCACACAGAAAAAGACACTTATCATAAGATATCACTTATAGAGGGAATGTAAAAACCGCTACCCTTGAACTGAATTACAAAACAGAACAGAGTCCCACGTTTAGAAAACACACTATGGCTGCTTAACGGGAAAGGTGAGGTGGGGTGATGCATAAAACAAGGGTTTCAAATTAGGTCAGATACCGTTCCATAAACCCAATATGTAATAGACAAGACCTACTCCTTGATCAGTGAATTGGACTCAACACCCCCTATTCACCGCCCAAGAATATATCTGACTAGTAAGAATCGTAAAACCTATGTTTTGATATCTCTCTGTAAGTGAGTCAAGTGGGTGTAAAGCGGCAGAAACACAGCAGTGAAAAGCAGCTAAACCCCATTATAAAAATCAATTACTTTTAAAAACCCGTGAAACAAAGACAGTGAAAGACATGGAAATTCTTAAAATTCGTTCAGGGGCTGTGATGCCACCTGGATTGACCATATCTAGACCCACAGCTGATGGAGACATAAGGGTGGACACTCTTGGGGCTGAGAGGTTTGGTGAGTTTGGGTGAGGAAACGCAGATCCTTTAAAGTAATACTGCGTGGTTCCCATACCATGGGTCCCAAATCTCCAGGTTCAAGGGCAACTTCCTACATCGAAAACATGCATGAGAAACCCAGAAGATGGTACACCGTGTGATCGGGAAAGGTTTCCAAAACGCACCTCATTTCTCATCTCCTTATGCTCGGGTTCGCCATTCCAGCCGCTTTAGTAGCAATCTCCCTCCTTGGAGAATCAGCACCTTTAACCTCCTGTTCCGTACAGGTTGCAATTTGTCCTGAGGATGAACGGGAAGAGTGGGAACCAATGAGAGACTAGCTCTAGGTGTTGGGACAGGCACAGGTCACTCTACTTCCCCATCAGGAAGAAGAATTAACCACAGGCTCAGCCTGCCGCCCGGGACCAGAATAGGGCCTGAAGCAATCCTGCGCTTTTGCGGCCAGCTCCCAAGAAAGCGAGTTGAAAAATGGAGCTCAGGGGCACTGCAATTCACAAACCTGCAGACTTCTAAATGATAACTCTCGTCCACAAATATATTGAGGGAAGGCAACGAAGAGGATTGGAAAGCAAGGCAGAATTGCAGGAAACAGATTTCAGGAGGGAGATTCGAATCGCCTTTAAAGCACAGCAAAAGCGGCAAAACCTCGACAATGATGCCCTTGGCCAAAAAGGGCGTATGCGTTTTTTCCTGAATATATTCAGGAAAAAACGCATACGCCCTTTTTGGCCAACCAAGCAACCTGGAAAGGCAAATCAGCGCTACAAAGAAGTCTCGCTTCCCATCGGTCAAAAGGGCCATGCTGAATAAAGTGTCAAAACCAGAAATGCAGGACAGGCCATGGAGAAACGGGAGCCTGGCCACGCTGATGGGAGGGATGTAAATTGCCAACAGCCACTCTGGAGAAGTGTACGGTGTGTCCTGAAACATCTAGGAAACTCAGCTTAGAGAGCACAGGGCACTTCCACTCATGGGCGTATAAATTGGGAAAACTAAAAATCAGCAAGACACAGGCACCCCAAAGTTTAGGGCTGCTCTGTTGACAAGAACCTCCACTTCGTTACACCTTAAATATCCCAGGAAAGAGAAAAATGGATAAAGAAGTTGTGGTCCTTATGTACAATGGAATATCACTCAGCCATGAAATCAACGTCATAAGGCTAGTAGCAGCATGATGAGTGGATTTAGGTACGACGATTCTAAGTGAAATAAGTCACACAGAAAAAGACACTTATCATAAGATATCACTTATAGAGGGAATGTAAAAACCGCTACCCTTGAACTGAATTACAAAACAGAACAGAGTCCCACGTTTAGAAAACACACTATGGCTGCTTAACGGGAAAGGTTAGGTGGGGTGATGCATAAAAGAAGGGTTTCAAATTAGGTCAGATACCGTTCCATAAACCCAATATGTAATAGACAAGACCTACTCCTTGATCAGTGAATTGGACTCAACACCCCCTATTCACCGCCCAAGAATATATCTGACTAGTAAGAATCTTAAAACCTATGTTTTGATATCTCTCTGTTAGTGAGTCAAGTGGGTGTAAAGCGGCAGAAACACAGAAGTGAAAAGCAGCTAAACCCCATTATAAAAATCAATTACTTTTAAAAACCCGTGAAACAAAGACAGTGAAAGACAGGGAAATTCTTAAAATTCGTTCAGGGGCTGTGATGCCACCTGGATTGACCATATCTAGACCCACAGCTGATGGAGACATAAGGGTGGACACTCTTGGGGCTGAGAGGTTTGGTGAGGTTGGGTGAGGAAACGCAGACCCTTTAAAGTAATACTGCGTGGTTCCCATCCCATGGGTCCCAAATCTCCAGGTTCAAGGGCATCTTCCTACATCGAAAACATGCATGAGAAACCCAGAAGATGGTACACCGTGTGATCGGGAAAGGTTTCCAAAATGCAACTCATTTCTCATCTCCTTATGCTCGGGTTCGCCATTCCAGCCGCTTTAGTAGCAATCTCCCTCTTGGAGAATCAGCACCTTTAACCTCCTGTTCCGTACAGGTTGCAATTTGTCCTGAGGATGAACGGGAAGAGTGGGAACCAATGAGAGACTAGCTCTAGGTGTTGGGACAGGCACAGGTCACTCTACTTTCCCATCAGGAAGAAGAATTAACCACAGGCTCAGCCTGCCGCCCGGGACCAGAATAGGGCCTGAAGCAATCCTGCGCTTTTGCGGCCAGCTGCCAAGAAAGCGAGTTGAAAAATGGAGCTCAGGGGCACTGCAATTCACAAACCTGCAGACTTATAAATGATAACTCTCGTCCACAAATATATTGAGGGAAGGCAATGAAGAGGATTGGAAAGCAAGGCAGAATTGCAGGAAACAGATTTCAGGAGGGAGATTCGAATCGCCTTTAAAGCACAGCAAAAGCGGCAAAACCTCGACAATGATGCCCTTGGCCAAAAAGGGCGTATGCGTTTTTTCCTGAATATATTCAGGAAAAAACGCATACGCCCTTTTTGGCCAACCAAGCAACCTGGAAAGGCAAATCAGCGCTACAAAGAAGTCTCGCTTCCCATCGGTCAAAAGGGCCATGCTGAATAAAGTGTCAAAACCAGAAATGCAGGACAGGCCATGGAGAAACGGGAGCCTGGCCACGCTGATGGGAGGGATGTAAATTGCCAACAGCCACTCTGGAGAAGTGTACGGTGTGTCCTGAAACATCTAAGAAACTCAGCTTAGAGAGCACAGGGCACTTCCACTCATGGGCGTATAAATTGGGAAAACTAAAAATCAGCAAGACACAGGCACCCCAAAGTTTAGGGCTGCTCTGTTGACAAGAACCTCCACTTCGTTACACCTTAAATATCCCAGGAAAGAGAAAAATGGATAAAGAAGTTGTGGTCCTTATGTACAATGGAATATCACTCAGCCATGAAATCAACGTCATAAGGCTAGTAGCAGCATGATGAGTGGATTTAGGTAAGACGATTCTAAGTGAAATAAGTCACACAGAAAAAGACACTTATCATAAGATATCACTTATAGAGGGAATGTAAAAACCGCTACCCTTGAACTGAATTACAAAACAGAACAGAGTCCCACGTTTAGAAAACACACTATGGCTGCTTAACGGGAAAGGTGAGGTGGGGTGATGCATAAAACAAGGGTTTCAAATTAGGTCAGATACCGTTCCATAAACCCAATATGTAATAGACAAGACCTACTCCTTGATCAGTGAATTGGACTCAACACCCCCTATTCACCGCCCAAGAATATATCTGACTAGTAAGAATCGTAAAACCTATGTTTTGATATCTCTCTGTAAGTGAGTCAAGTGGGTGTAAAGCGGCAGAAACACAGCAGTGAAAAGCAGCTAAACCCCATTATAAAAATCAATTACTTTTAAAAACCCGTGAAACAAAGACAGTGAAAGAGAGGGAAATTCTTACAAAATTCGTTCAGGGGCTGTGATGCCACCTGGATTGACCATATCTAGACCCACAGCTGATGGAGACATAAGGGTGGACACTCTTGGGGCTGAGAGGTTTGGTGAGGTTGGGTGAGGAAACGCAGACCCTTTAAAGTAATACTGCGTGGTTCCCATCCCATGGGTCCGAAATCTCCAGGTTCAAGGGCATCTTCCTACATCGAAAACATGCATGAGAAACCCAGAAGATGGTACACCGTGTGATCGGGAAAGGTTTCCAAAACGCACCTCATTTCTCATCTCCTTATGCTCGGGTTCGCCATTCCAGCCGCTTTAGTAGCAATCTCCCTCCTTGGAGAATCAGCACCTTTAACCTCCTGTTCCGTACAGGTTGCAATTTGTCCTGAGGATGAACGGGAAGAGTGGGAACCAATGAGAGACTAGCTCTAGGTGTTGGGACAGGCACAGGTCACTCTACTTTCCCATCAGGAAGAAGAATTAACCACAGGCTCAGCCTGCCGCCCGGGACCAGAATAGGGCCTGAAGCAATCCTGCGCTTTTGCGGCCAGCTCCCAAGAAAGCGAGTTGAAAAATGGAGCTCAGGGGCACTGCAATTCACAAACCTGCAGACTTATAAATGATAACTCTCGTCCACAAATATATTGAGGGAAGGCAACGAAGAGGATTGGAAAGCAAGGCAGAATTGCAGGAAACAGATTTCAGGAGGGAGATTCGAATCGCCTTTAAAGCACAGGAAAAGCGGCAAAACCTCGACAATGATGCCCTTGGCCAAAAAGGGCGTATGCGTTTTTTCCTGAATCAGGAAAAAACGCATACGCCCTTTTTGGCCAACCAAGCAACCTGGAAAGGCAAATCAGCGCTACAAAGAAATCTCGCTTCCCATCGGTCAAAAAGGCCATGCTGAATAAAGTGTCAAAACCAGAAATGCAGGACAGGCCATGGAGAAACGGGAGCCTGGCTACGCTGATGGGAGGGATGTAAATTGCCAACAGCCACTCTGGAGAAGTGTACGGTGTGTCCTGAAACATCTAAAAAACTCAGCTTACAGAGCACAGGGCACTTCCACTCATGGGCGTATAAATTGGGAAAACTAAAAATCAGCAAGACACAGGCACCCCAAAGTTTAGGGCTGCTCTGTTGACAAGAACCTCCACTTCGTTACACCTTAAATATCCCAGGAAAGAGAAAAATGGATAAAGAAGTTGTGGTCCTTATGTACAATGGAATATCACTCAGCCATGAAATCAACGTCATAAGGCTAGTAGCAGCATGATGAGTGGATTTAGGTACGACGATTCTAAGTGAAATAAGTCACACAGAAAAAGACACTTATCATAAGATATCACTTATAGAGGGAATGTAAAAACCGCTACCCTTGAACTGAATTACAAAACAGAACAGAGTCCCACGTTTAGAAAACACACTATGGCTGCTTAACGGGAAAGGTGAGGTGGGGTGATGCATAAAACAAGGGTTTCAAATTAGGTCAGATACCGTTCCATAAACCCAATATGTAATAGACAAGACCTACTCCTTGATCAGTGAATTGGACTCAACACCCCCTATTCACCGCCCAAGAATATATCTGACTAGTAAGAATCGTAAAACCTATGTTTTGATATCTCTCTGTAAGTGAGTCAAGTGGGTGTAAAGCGGCAGAAACACAGCAGTGAAAAGCAGCTAAACCCCATTATAAAAATCAATTACTTTTAAAAACCCGTGAAACAAAGACAGTGAAAGAGAGGGAAATTCTTACAAAATTCGTTCAGGGGCTGTGATGCCACCTGGATTGACCATATCTAGACCCACAGCTGATGGAGACATAAGGGTGGACACTCTTGGGGCTGAGAGGTTTGGTGAGGTTGGGTGAGGAAACGCAGACCCTTTAAAGTAATACTGCGTGGTTCCCATCCCATGGGTCCCAAATCTCCAGGTTCAAGGGCATCTTCCTACATCGAAAACATGCATGAGAAACCCAGAAGATGGTACACCGTGTGATCGGGAAAGGTTTCCAAAACGCACCTCATTTCTCATCTCCTTAGGCTCGGGTTCGCCATTCCAGCCGCTTTAGTAGCAATCTCCCTCCTTGGAGAATCAGCACCTTTAACCTCCTGTTCCGTACAGGTTGCAATTTGTCCTGAGGATGAACGGGAAGAGTGGGAACCAATGAGAGACTAGCTCTAGGTGTTGGGACAGGCACAGGTCACTCTACTTTCCCATCAGGAAGAAGAATTAACCACAGGCTCAGCCTGCCGACCGGGACCAGAATAGGGCCTGAAGCAATCCTGCGCTTTTGCGGCCAGCTCCCAAGAAAGCGAGTTGAAAAATGGAGCTCAGGGGCACTGCAATTCACAAACCTGCAGACGTATAAATGATAACTCTCGTCCACAAATATATTGAGGGAAGGCAACGAAGAGGATTGGAAAGCAAGGCAGAATTGCAGGAAACAGATTTCAGGAGGGAGATTCGAATCGCCTTTAAAGCACAGGAAAAGCGGCAAAACCTCGACAATGATGCCCTTGGCCAAAAAGGGCGTATGCGTTTTTTCCTGAATATATTCAGGAAAAAACGCATACGCCCTTTTTGGCCAACCAAGCAACTTGGAAAGGCAAATCAGCGCTACAAAGAAATCTCGCTTCCCATCGGTCAAAAAGGCCATGCTGAATAAAGTGTCAAAACCAGAAATGCAGGACAGGCCATGGAGAAACGGGAGCCTGGCTACGCTGATGGGAGGGATGTAAATTGCCAACAGCCATTCTGGAGAAGTGTACGGTGTGTCCTGAAACATCTAAAAAACTCAGCTTACAGAGCACAGGGCACTTCCACTCATGGGCGTATAAATTGGGAAAACTAAAAATCAGCAAGACACAGGCACCCCAAAGTTTAGGGCTGCTCTGTTGACAAGAACCTCCACTTCGTTACACCTTAAATATCCCAGGAAAGAGAAAAATGGATAAAGAAGTTGTGGTCCTTATGTACAATGGAATATCACTCAGCCATGAAATCAACGTCATAAGGCTAGTAGCAGCATGATGAGTGGATTTAGGTACGACGATTCTAAGTGAAATAAGTCACACAGAAAAAGACACTTATCATAAGATATCACTTATAGAGGGAATGTAAAAACCGCTACCCTTGAACTGAATTACAAAACAGAACAGAGTCCCACGTTTAGAAAACACACTATGGCTGCTTATCGGGAAAGGTGAGGTGGGGTGATGCATAAAACAAGGGTTTCAAATTAGGTCAGATACCGTTCCATAAACCCAATATGTAATAGACAAGACCTACTCCTTGATCAGTGAATTGGATTCAACACCCCCTATTCACCGCCCAAGAATATATCTGACTAGTAAGAATCGTAAAACCTATGTTTTGATATCTCTCTGTAAGTGAGTCAAGTGGGTGTAAAGCGGCAGAAACACAGCAGTGAAAAGCAGCTAAACCCCATTATAAAAATCAATTACTTTTAAAAACCCGTGAAACAAAGACAGTGAAAGACATGGAAATTCTTAAAATTCGTTCAGGGGCTGTGATGCCACCTGGATTGACCATATCTAGACCCACAGCTGATGGAGACATAAGGGTGGACACTCTTGGGGCTGAGAGGTTTGGTGAGTTTGGGTGAGGAAACGCAGATCCTTTAAAGTAATACTGCGTGGTTCCCATCCCATGGGTCCCAAATCTCCAGGTTCAAGGGCAACTTCCTACATCGAAAACATGCATGAGAAACCCAGAAGATGGTACACCGTGTGATCGGGAAAGGTTTCCAAAACGCACCTCATTTCTCATCTCCTTATGCTCGGGTTCGCCATTCCAGCCGCTTTAGTAGCAATCTCCCTCCTTGGAGAATCAGCACCTTTAACCTCCTGTTCCGTACAGGTTGCAATTTGTCCTGAGGATGAACGGGAAGAGTGGGAACCAATGAGAGACTAGCTCTAGGTGTTGGGACAGGCACAGGTCACTCTACTTCCCCATCAGGAAGAAGAATTAACCACAGGCTCAGCCTGCCGCCCGGGACCAGAATAGGGCCTGAAGCAATCCTGCGCTTTTGCGGCCAGCTCCCAAGAAAGCGAGTTGAAAAATGGAGCTCAGGGGCACTGCAATTCACAAACCTGCAGACTTCTAAATGATAACTCTCGTCCACAAATATATTGAGGGAAGGCAACGAAGAGGATTGGAAAGCAAGGCAGAATTGCAGGAAACAGATTTCAGGAGGGAGATTCGAATCGCCTTTAAAGCACAGCAAAAGCGGCAAAACCTCGACAATGATGCCCTTGGCCAAAAAGGGCGTATGCGTTTTTTCCTGAATATATTCAGGAAAAAACGCATACGCCCTTTTTGGCCAACCAAGCAACCTGGAAAGGCAAATCAGCGCTACAAAGAAGTCTCGCTTCCCATCGGTCAAAAGGGCCATGCTGAATAAAGTGTCAAAACCAGAAATGCAGGACAGGCCATGGAGAAACGGGAGCCTGGCCACGCTGATGGGAGGGATGTAAATTGCCAACAGCCACTCTGGAGAAGTGTACGGTGTGTCCTGAAACATCTAAGAAACTCAGCTTAGAGAGCACAGGGCACTTCCACTCATGGGCGTATAAATTGGGAAAACTAAAAATCAGCAAGACACAGGCACCCCAAAGTTTAGGGCTGCTCTGTTGACAAGAACCTCCACTTCGTTACACCTTAAATATCCCAGGAAAGAGAAAAATGGATAAAGAAGTTGTGGTCCTTATGTACAATGGAATATCACTCAGCCATGAAATCAACGTCATAAGGCTAGTAGCAGCATGATGAGTGGATTTAGGTACGACGATTCTAAGTGAAATAAGTCACACAGAAAAAGACACTTATCATAAGATATCACTTATAGAGGGAATGTAAAAACCGCTACCCTTGAACTGAATTACAAAACAGAACAGAGTCCCACGTTTAGAAAACACACTATGGCTGCTTAACGGGAAAGGTGAGGTGGGGTGATGCATAAAAGAAGGGTTTCAAATTAGGTCAGATACCGTTCCATAAACCCAATATGTAATAGACAAGACCTACTCCTTGATCAGTGAATTGGACTCAACACCCCCTATTCACCGCCCAAGAATATATCTGACTAGTAAGAATCGTAAAACCTATGTTTTGATATCTCTCTGTAAGTGAGTCAAGTGGGTGTAAAGCGGCAGAAACACAGCAGTGAAAAGCAGCTAAACCCCATTATAAAAATCAATTACTTTTAAAAACCCGTGAAACAAAGACAGTGAAAGACAGGGAAATTCTTACAAAATTCGTTCAGGGGCTGTGATGCCACCTGGATTGACCATATCTAGACCCACAGCTGATGGAGACATAAGGGTGGACACTCTTGGGGCTGAGAGGTTTGGTGAGGTTGGGTGAGGAAACACAGACCCTTTAAAGTAATACTGCGTGGTTCCCATCCCATGGGTCCCAAATCTCCAGGTTCAAGGGCATCTTCCTACATCGAAAACATGCATGAGAAACCCAGAAGATGGTACACCGTGTGATCGGGAAAGGTTTCCAAAATGCAACTCATTTCTCATCTCCTTATGCTCGGGTTCGCCATTCCAGCCGCTTTAGTAGCAATCTCCCTCTTGGAGAATCAGCACCTTTAACCTCCTGTTCCGTACAGGTTGCAATTTGTCCTGAGGATGAACGGGAAGAGTGGGAACCAATGAGAGACTAGCTCTAGGTGTTGGGACAGGCACAGGTCACTCTACTTTCCCATCAGGAAGAAGAATTAACCACAGGCTCAGCCTGCCGCCCGGGACCAGAATAGGGCCTGAAGCAATCCTGCGCTTTTGCGGCCAGCTGCCAAGAAAGCGAGTTGAAAAATGGAGCTCAGGGGCACTGCAATTCACAAACCTGCAGACTTATAAATGATAACTCTCGTCCACAAATATATTGAGGGAAGGCAATGAAGAGGATTGGAAAGCAAGGCAGAATTGCAGGAAACAGATTTCAGGAGGGAGATTCGAATCGCCTTTAAAGCACAGCAAAAGCGGCAAAACCTCGACAATGATGCCCTTGGCCAAAAAGGGCGTATGCGTTTTTTCCTGAATATATTCAGGAAAAAACGCATACGCCCTTTTTGGCCAACCAAGCAACCTGGAAAGGCAAATCAGCGCTACAAAGAAGTCTCGCTTCCCATCGGTCAAAAGGGCCATGCTGAATAAAGTGTCAAAACCAGAAATGCAGGACAGGCCATGGAGAAACGGGAGCCTGGCCACGCTGATGGGAGGGATGTAAATTGCCAACAGCCACTCTGGAGAAGTGTACGGTGTGTCCTGAAACATCTAAGAAACTCAGCTTAGAGAGCACAGGGCACTTCCACTCATGGGCGTATAAATTGGGAAAACTAAAAATCAGCAAGACACAGGCACCCCAAAGTTTAGGGCTGCTCTGTTGACAAGAACCTCCACTTCGTTACACCTTAAATATCCCAGGAAAGAGAAAAATGGATAAAGAAGTTGTGGTCCTTATGTACAATGGAATATCACTCAGCCATGAAATCAACGTCATAAGGCTAGTAGCAGCATGATGAGTGGATTTAGGTACGACGATTCTAAGTGAAATAAGTCACACAGAAAAAGACACTTATCATAAGATATCACTTATAGAGGGAATGTAAAAACCGCTACCCTTGAACTGAATTACAAAACAGAACAGAGTCCCACGTTTAGAAAACACACTATGGCTGCTTAACGGGAAAGGTGAGGTGGGGTGATGCATAAAACAAGGGTTTCAAATTAGGTCAGATACCGTTCCATAAACCCAATATGTAATAGACAAGACCTACTCCTTGATCAGTGAATTGGACTCAACACCCCCTATTCACCGCCCAAGAATATATCTGACTAGTAAGAATCGTAAAACCTATGTTTTGATATCTCTCTGTAAGTGAGTCAAGTGGGTGTAAAGCGGCAGAAACACAGCAGTGAAAAGCAGCTAAACCCCATTATAAAAATCAATTACTTTTAAAAACCCGTGAAACAAAGACAGTGAAAGACAGGGAAATTCTTACAAAATTCGTTCAGGGGCTGTGATGCCACCTGGATTGACCATATCTAGACCCACAGCTGATGGAGACATAAGGGTGGACACTCTTGGGGCTGAGAGGTTTGGTGAGGTTGGGTGAGGAAACACAGACCCTTTAAAGTAATACTGCGTGGTTCCCATCCCATGGGTCCCAAATCTCCAGGTTCAAGGGCATCTTCCTACATCGAAAACATGCATGAGAAACCCAGAAGATGGTACACCGTGTGATCGGGAAAGGTTTCCAAAATGCAACTCATTTCTCATCTCCTTATGCTCGGGTTCGCCATTCCATCCGCTTTAGTAGCAATCTCCCTCTTGGAGAATCAGCACCTTTAACCTCCTGTTCCGTACAGGTTGCAATTTGTCCTGAGGATGAACGGGAAGAGTGGGAACCAATGAGAGACTAGCTCTAGGTGTTGGGACAGGCACAGGTCACTCTACTTTCCCATCAGGAAGAAGAATTAACCACAGGCTCAGCCTGCCGCCCGGGACCAGAATAGGGCCTGAAGCAATCCTGCGCTTTTGCGGCCAGCTGCCAAGAAAGCGAGTTGAAAAATGGAGCTCAGGGGCACTGCAATTCACAAACCTGCAGACTTATAAATGATAACTCTCGTCCACAAATATATTGAGGGAAGGCAATGAAGAGGATTGGAAAGCAAGGCAGAATTGCAGGAAACAGATTTCAGGAGGGAGATTCGAATCGCCTTTAAAGCACAGCAAAAGCGGCAAAACCTCGACAATGATGCCCTTGGCCAAAAAGGGCGTATGCGTTTTTTCCTGAATATATTCAGGAAAAAACGCATACGCCCTTTTTGGCCAACCAAGCAACCTGGAAAGGCAAATCAGCGCTACAAAGAAGTCTCGCTTCCCATCGGTCAAAAGGGCCATGCTGAATAAAGTGTCAAAACCAGAAATGCAGGACAGGCCATGGAGAAACGGGAGCCTGGCCACGCTGATGGGAGGGATGTAAATTGCCAACAGCCACTCTGGAGAAGTGTACGGTGTGTCCTGAAACATCTAAGAAACTCAGCTTAGAGAGCACAGGGCACTTCCACTCATGGGCGTATAAATTGGGAAAACTAAAAATCAGCAAGACACAGGCACCCCAAAGTTTAGGGCTGCTCTGTTGACAAGAACCTCCACTTCGTTACACCTTAAATATCCCAGGAAAGAGAAAAATGGATAAAGAAGTTGTGGTCCTTATGTACAATGGAATATCACTCAGCCATGAAATCAACGTCATAAGGCTAGTAGCAGCATGATGAGTGGATTTAGGTACGACGATTCTAAGTGAAATAAGTCACACAGAAAAAGACACTTATCATAAGATATCACTTATAGAGGGAATGTAAAAACCGCTACCCTTGAACTGAATTACAAAACAGAACAGAGTCCCACGTTTAGAAAACACACTATGGCTGCTTAACGGGAAAGGTGAGGTGGGGTGATGCATAAAACAAGGGTTTCAAATTAGGTCAGATACCGTTCCATAAACCCAATATGTAATAGACAAGACCTACTCCTTGATCAGTGAATTGGACTCAACACCCCCTATTCACCGCCCAAGAATATATCTGACTAGTAAGAATCGTAAAACCTATGTTTTGATATCTCTCTGTAAGTGAGTCAAGTGGGTGTAAAGCGGCAGAAACACAGCAGTGAAAAGCAGCTAAACCCCATTATAAAAATCAATTACTTTTAAAAACCCGTGAAACAAAGACAGTGAAAGAGAGGGAAATTCTTACAAAATTCGTTCAGGGGCTGTGATGCCACCTGGATTGACCATATCTAGACCCACAGCTGATGGAGACATAAGGGTGGACACTCTTGGGGCTGAGAGGTTTGGTGAGGTTGGGTGAGGAAACGCAGACCCTTTAAAGTAATACTGTGTGGTTCCCATCCCATGGGTCCCAAATCTCCAGGTTCAAGGGCATCTTCCTACATCGAAAACATGCATGAGAAACCCAGAAGATGGTACACCGTGTGATCGGGAAAGGTTTCCAAAACGCACCTCATTTCTCATCTCCTTATGCTCGGGTTCGCCATTCCAGCCGCTTTAGTAGCAATCTCCCTCCTTGGAGAATCAGCACCTTTAACCTCCTGTTCCGTACAGGTTGCAATTTGTCCTGAGGATGAACGGGAAGAGTGGGAACCAATGAGAGACTAGCTCTAGGTGTTGGGACAGGCACAGGTCACTCTACTTTCCCATCAGGAAGAAGAATTAACCACAGGCTCAGCCTGCCGACCGGGACCAGAATAGGGCCTGAAGCAATCCTGCGCTTTTGCGGCCAGCTCCCAAGAAAGCGAGTTGAAAAATGGAGCTCAGGGGCACTGCAATTCACAAACCTGCAGACGTATAAATGATAACTCTCGTCCACAAATATATTGAGGGAAGGCAACGAAGAGGATTGGAAAGCAAGGCAGAATTGCAGGAAACAGATTTCAGGAGGGAGATTCGAATCGCCTTTAAAGCACAGGAAAAGCGGCAAAACCTCGACAATGATGCCCTTGGCCAAAAAGGGCGTATGCGTTTTTTCCTGAATATATTCAGGAAAAAACGCATACGCCCTTTTTGGCCAACCAAGCAACCTGGAAAGGCAAATCAGCGCTACAAAGAAGTCTCGCTTCCCATCGGTCAAAAAGGCCATGCTGAATAAAGTGTCAAAACCAGAAATGCAGGACAGGCCATGGAGAAACGGGAGCCTGGCTACGCTGATGGGAGGGATGTAAATTGCCAACAGCCACTCTGGAGAAGTGTACGGTGTGTCCTGAAACATCTAAAAAACTCAGCTTACAGAGCACAGGGCACTTCCACTCATGGGCGTATAAATTGGGAAAACTAAAAATCAGCAAGACACAGGCACCCCAAAGTTTAGGGCTGCTCTGTTGACAAGAACCTCCACTTCGTTACACCTTAAATATCCCAGGAAAGAGAAAAATGGATAAAGAAGTTGTGGTCCTTATGTACAATGGAATATCACTCAGCCATGAAATCAACGTCATAAGGCTAGTAGCAGCATGATGAGTGGATTTAGGTACGACGATTCTAAGTGAAATAAGTCACACAGAAAAAGACACTTATCATAAGATATCACTTATAGAGGGAATGTAAAAACCGCTACCCTTGAACTGAATTACAAAACAGAACAGAGTCCCACGTTTAGAAAACACACTATGGCTGCTTAACGGGAAAGGTGAGGTGGGGTGATGCATAAAACAAGGGTTTCAAATTAGGTCAGATACCGTTCCATAAACCCAATATGTAATAGACAAGACCTACTCCTTGATCAGTGAATTGGACTCAACACCCCCTATTCACCGCCCAAGAATATATCTGACTAGTAAGAATCGTAAAACCTATGTTTTGATATCTCTCTGTAAGTGAGTCAAGTGGGTGTAAAGCGGCAGAAACACAGCAGTGAAAAGCAGCTAAACCCCATTATAAAAATCAATTACTTTTAAAAACCCGTGAAACAAAGACAGTGAAAGAGAGGGAAATTCTTACAAAATTCGTTCAGGGGCTGTGAGGCCACCTGGATTGACCATATCTAGACCCACAGCTGATGGAGACATAAGGGTGGACACTCTTGGGGCTGAGAGGTTTGGTGAGGTTGGGTGAGGAAACGCAGACCCTTTAAAGTAATACTGCGTGGTTCCCATCCCATGGGTCCCAAATCTCCAGGTTCAAGGGCATCTTCCTACATCGAAAACATGCATGAGAAACCCAGAAGATGGTACACCGTGTGATCGGGAAAGGTTTCCAAAACGCACCTCATTTCTCATCTCCTTATGCTCGGGTTCGCCATTCCAGCCGCTTTAGTAGCAATCTCCCTCCTTGGAGAATCAGCACCTTTAACCTCCTGTTCCGTACAGGTTGCAATTTGTCCTGAGGATGAACGGGAAGAGTGGGAACCAATGAGAGACTAGCTCTAGGTGTTGGGACAGGCACAGGTCACTCTACTTTCCCATCAGGAAGAAGAATTAACCACAGGCTCAGCCTGCCGCCCGGGACCAGAATAGGGCCTGAAGCAATCCTGCGCTTTTGCGGCCAGCTCCCAAGAAAGCGAGTTGAAAAATGGAGCTCAGGGGCACTGCAATTCACAAACCTGCAGACGTATAAATGATAACTCTCGTCCACAAATATATTGAGGGAAGGCAACGAAGAGGATTGGAAAGCAAGGCAGAATTGCAGGAAACAGATTTCAGGAGGGAGATTCGAATCGCCTTTAAAGCACAGGAAGAGCGGCAAAACCTCGACAATGATGCCCTTGGCCAAAAAGGGCGTATGCGTTTTTTCCTGAATATATTCAGGAAAAAACGCATACGCCCTTTTTGGCCAACCAAGCAACCTGGAAAGGCAAATCAGCGCTACAAAGAAGTCTCACTTCCCATCGGTCAAAAGGGCCATGCTGAATAAAGTGTCAAAACCAGAAATGCAGGACAGGCCATGGAGAAACGGGAGCCTGGCTACGCTGATGGGAGGGATGTAAATTGCCAACAGCCACTCTGGAGAAGTGTACGGTGTGTCCTGAAACATCTAAGAAACTCAGCTTAGAGAGCACAGGGCACTTCCACTCATGGGCGTATAAATTGGGAAAACTAAAAATCAGCAAGACACAGTCACCCCAAAGTTTAGGGCTGCTCTGTTGATAAGAACCTCCACTTCGTTACACCTTAAATATCCCAGGAAAGAGAAAAATGGATAAAGAAGTTGTGGTCCTTATGTACAATGGAATATCACTCAGCCATGAAATCAACGTCATAAGGCTAGTAGCAGCATGATGAGTGGCTTTAGGTACGACGATTCTAAGTGAAATAAGTCACACAGAAAAAGACACTTATCATAAGATATCACTTATAGAGGGAATGTAAAAACCGCTACCCTTGAACTGAATTACAAAACAGAACAGAGTCCCACGTTTAGAAAACACACTATGGCTGCTTAAGGGGAAAGGTGAGGTGGGGTGATGCATAAAACAAGGGTTTCAAATTAGGTCAGATACCGTTCCATAAACCCAATATGTAATAGACAAGACCTACTCCTTGATCAGTGAATTGGACTCAACACCCCCTATTCACCGCCCAAGAATATATCTGACTAGTAAGAATCTTAAAACCTATGTTTTGATATGTCTCTGTTAGTGAGTCAAGTGGATGTAAAGCGGCAGAAACACAGCAGTGAAAAGCAGCTAAACCCCATTATAAAAATCAATTACTTTTAAAAACCCGTGAAACAAAGACAGTGAAAGAGAGAGAAATTCTTACAAAATTCGTTCAGGGGCTGTGATGCCACCTGGATTGACCATATCTAGACCCACAGCTGATGGAGACATAAGGGTGGACACTCTTGGGGCTGAGAGGTTTGGTGAGGTTGGGTGAGGAAACGCAGACCCTTTAAAGTAATACTGCGTGGTTCCCATCCCATGGGTCCCAAATCTCCAGGTTCAAGGGCATCTTCCTACATCGAAAACATGCATGAGAAACCCAGAAGATGGTACACCGTGTGATCGGGAAAGGTTTCCAAAACGCACCTCAATTCTCATCTCCTTATGCTCGGGTTCGCCATTCCAGCCGCTTTACTAGCAATCTCCCTCCTTGGAGAATCAGCACCTTTAACCTCCTGTTCCGTACAGGTTGCAATTTGTCCTGAGGATGAACGGGAAGAGTGGGAACCAATGAGAGACTAGCTCTAGGTGTTGGGACAGGCACAGGTCACTCTACTTCCCCATCAGGAAGAAGAATTAACCACAGGCTCAGCCTGCCGCCCGGCACCAGAATAGGGCCTGAAGCAATCCTGCGCTTTTGCGGCCAGCTCCCAAGAAAGCGAGTTGAAAAATGGAGCTCAGGGGCACTGCAATTCACAAACCTGCAGACTTATAAATGATAACTCTCGTCCACAAATATATTGAGGGAAGGCAACGAAGAGGATTGGAAAGCAAGGCAGAATTGCAGGAAACAGATTTCAGGAGGGAGATTCGAATCGCCTTTAAAGCACAGGAAAAGCGGCAAAACCTCGACAATGATGCCCTTGGCCAAAAAGGGCGTATGCGTTTTTTCCTGAATATATTCAGGAAAAAACGCATACGCCCTTTTTGGCCAACCAAGCAACCTGGAAAGGCAAATCAGCGCTACAAAGAAGTCTCGCTTCCCATCGGTCAAAAAGGCCATGCTGAATAAAGTGTCAAAACCAGAAATGCAGGACAGGCCATGGAGAAACGGGTGCCTGGCTACGCTGATGGGAGGGATGTAAATTGCCAACAGCCACTCTGGAGAAGTGTACGGTGTGTCCTGAAACATCTAAGAAACTCAGCTTACAGAGCACAGGGCACTTCCACTCATGGGCGTATAAATTGGGAAAACTAAAAATCAGCAAGACACAGGCACCCCAAAGTTTAGGGCTGCTCTGTTGACAAGAACCTCCACTTCGTTACACCTTAAATATCCCAGGAAAGAGAAAAATGGATAAAGAAGTTGTGGTCCTTATGTACAATGGAATATCACTCAGCCATGAAATCAACGTCATAAGGCTAGTAGCAGCATGATGAGTGGATTTAGGTACGACGATTCTAAGTGAAATAAGTCACACAGAAAAAGACACTTATCATAAGATATCACTTATAGAGGGAATGTAAAAACCGCTACCCTTGAACTGAATTACAAAACAGAACAGAGTCCCACGTTTAGAAAACACACTATGGCTGCTTAACGGGAAAGGTGAGGTGGGGTGATGCATAAAACAAGGGATTCAAATTAGGTCAGATACCGTTCCATAAACCCAATATGTAATAGACAAGACCTACTCCTTGATCAGTGAATTGGACTCAACACCCCCTATTCACCGCCCAAGAATATATCTGACTAGTAAGAATCGTAAAACCTATGTTTTGATATCTCTCTGTAAGTGAGTCAAGTGGGTGTAAAGCGGCAGAAACACAGCAGTGAAAAGCAGCTAAACCCCATTATAAAAATCAATTACTTTTAAAAACCCGTGAAACAAAGACAGTGAAAGACAGGGAAATTCTTACAAAATTCGTTCAGGGGCTGTGATGCCACCTGGATTGACCATATCTAGACCCACAGCTGATGGAGACATAAGGGTGGACACTCTTGGGGCTGAGAGGTTTGGTGAGGTTGGGTGAGGAAACGCAGACCCTTTAAAGTAATACTGCGTGGTTCCCATCCCATGGGTCCCAAATCTCCAGGTTCAAGGGCATCTTCCTACATCGAAAACATGCATGAGAAACCCAGAAGATGGTACACCGTGTGATCGGGAAAGGTTTCCAAAACGCACCTCATTTCTCATCTCCTTATGCTCGGGTTCGCCATTCCAGCCGCTTTAGTAGCAATCTCCCTCCTTGGAGAATCAGCACCTTTAACCTCCTGTTCCGTACAGGTTGCAATTTGTCCTGAGGATGAACGGGAAGAGTGGGAACCAATGAGAGACTAGCTCTAGGTGTTGGGACAGGCACAGGTCACTCTACTTTCCCATCAGGAAGAAGAATTAACCACAGGCTCAGCCTGCCGCCCGGCACCAGAATAGGGCCTGAAGCAATCCTGCGCTTTTGCGGCCAGCTCCCAAGAAAGCGAGTTGAAAAATGGAGCTCAGGGGCACTGCAATTCACAAACCTGCAGACGTATAAATGATAACTCTCGTCCACAAATATATTGAGGGAAGGCAACGAAGAGGATTGGAAAGCAAGGCAGAATTGCAGGAAACAGATTTCAGGAGGGAGATTCGAATCGCCTTTAAAGCACAGGAAAAGCGGCAAAACCTCGACAATGATGCCCTTGGCCAAAAAGGGCGTATGCGTTTTTTCCTGAATATATTCAGGAAAAAACGCATACGCCCTTTTTGGCCAACCAAGCAACCTGGAAAGGCAAATCAGCGCTACAAAGAAGTCTCGCTTCCCATCGGTCAAAAAGGCCATGCTGAATAAAGTGTCAAAACCAGAAATGCAGGACAGGCCATGGAGAAACGGGAGCCTGGCTACGCTGATGGGAGGGATGTAAATTGCCAACAGCCACTCTGGAGAAGTGTACGGTGTGTCCTGAAACATCTAAAAAACTCAGCTTACAGAGCACAGGGCACTTCCACTCATGGGCGTATAAATTGGGAAAACTAAAAATCAGCAAGACACAGGCACCCCAAAGTTTAGGGCTGCTCTGTTGACAAGAACCTCCACTTCGTTACACCTTAAATATCCCAGGAAAGAGAAAAATGGATAAAGAAGTTGTGGTCCTTATGTACAATGGAATATCACTCAGCCATGAAATCAACGTCATAAGGCTAGTAGCAGCATGATGAGTGGATTTAGGTACGACGATTCTAAGTGAAATAAGTCACACAGAAAAAGACACTTATCATAAGATATCACTTATAGAGGGAATGTAAAAACCGCTACCCTTGAACTGAATTACAAAACAGAACAGAGTCCCACGTTTAGAAAACACACTATGGCTGCTTAACGGGAAAGGTGAGGTGGGGTGATGCATAAAACAAGGGTTTCAAATTAGGTCAGATACCGTTCCATAAACCCAATATGTAATAGACAAGACCTACTCCTTGATCAGTGAATTGGACTCAACACCCCCTATTCACCGCCCAAGAATATATCTGACTAGTAAGAATCGTAAAACCTATGTTTTGATATCTCTCTGTAAGTGAGTCAAGTGGGTGTAAAGCGGCAGAAACACAGCAGTGAAAAGCAGCTAAACCCCATTATAAAAATCAATTACTTTTAAAAACCCGTGAAACAAAGACAGTGAAAGAGAGGGAAATTCTTACAAAATTCGTTCAGGGGCTGTGAGGCCACCTGGATTGACCATATCTAGACCCACAGCTGATGGAGACATAAGGGTGGACACTCTTGGGGCTGAGAGGTTTGGTGAGGTTGGGTGAGGAAACGCAGACCCTTTAAAGTAATACTGCGTGGTTCCCATCCCATGGGTCCCAAATCTCCAGGTTCAAGGGCATCTTCCTACATCGAAAACATGCATGAGAAACCCAGAAGATGGTACACCGTGTGATCGGGAAAGGTTTCCAAAACGCACCTCATTTCTCATCTCCTTATGCTCGGGTTCGCCATTCCAGCCGCTTTAGTAGCAATCTCCCTCCTTGGAGAATCAGCACCTTTAACCTCCTGTTCCGTACAGGTTGCAATTTGTCCTGAGGATGAACGGGAAGAGTGGGAACCAATGAGAGACTAGCTCTAGGTGTTGGGACAGGCACAGGTCACTCTACTTTCCCATCAGGAAGAAGAATTAACCACAGGCTCAGCCTGCCGCCCGGGAGCAGAATAGGGCCTGAAGCAATCCTGCGCTTTTGCGGCCAGCTCCCAAGAAAGCGAGTTGAAAAATGGAGCTCAGGGGCACTGCAATTCACAAACCTGCAGACTTATAAATGATAACTCTCGTCCACAAATATATTGAGGGAAGGCAACGAAGAGGATTGGAAAGCAAGGCAGAATTGCAGGAAACAGATTTCAGGAGGGAGATTCGAATCGCCTTTAAAGCACAGGAAGAGCGGCAAAACCTCGACAATGATGCCCTTGGCCAAAAAGGGCGTATGCGTTTTTTCCTGAATATATTCAGGAAAAAACGCATACGCCCTTTTTGGCCAACCAAGCAACCTGGAAAGGCAAATCAGCGCTACAAAGAAGTCTCACTTCCCATCGGTCAAAAGGGCCATGCTGAATAAAGTGTCAAAACCAGAAATGCAGGACAGGCCATGGAGAAACGGGAGCCTGGCTACGCTGATGGGAGGGATGTAAATTGCCAACAGCCACTCTGGAGAAGTGTACGGTGTGTCCTGAAACATCTAAGAAACTCAGCTTAGAGAGCACAGGGCACTTCCACTCATGGGCGTATAAATTGGGAAAACTAAAAATCAGCAAGACACAGTCACCCCAAAGTTTAGGGCTGCTCTGTTGACAAGAACCTCCACTTCGTTACACCTTAAATATCCCAGGAAAGAGAAAAATGGATAAAGAAGTTGTGGTCCTTATGTACAATGGAATATCACTCAGCCATGAAATCAACGTCATAAGGCTAGTAGCAGCATGATGAGTGGCTTTAGGTACGACGATTCTAAGTGAAATAAGTCACACAGAAAAAGACACTTATCATAAGATATCACTTATAGAGGGAATGTAAAAACCGCTACCCTTGAACTGAATTACAAAACAGAACAGAGTCCCACGTTTAGAAAACACACTATGGCTGCTTAACGGGAAAGGTGAGGTGGGGTGATGCATAAAACAAGGGTTTCAAATTAGGTCAGATACCGTTCCATAAACCCAATATGTAATAGACAAGACCTACTCCTTGATCAGTGAATTGGACTCAACACCCCCTATTCACCGCCCAAGAATATATCTGACTAGTAAGAATCGTAAAACCTATGTTTTGATATCTCTCTGTAAGTGAGTCAAGTGGGTGTAAAGCGGCAGAAACACAGCAGTGAAAAGCAGCTAAACCCCATTATAAAAATCAATTACTTTTAAAAACCCGTGAAACAAAGACAGTGAAAGAGAGGGAAATTCTTACAAAATTCGTTCAGGGGCTGTGATGCCACCTGGATTGACCATATCTAGACCCACAGCTGATGGAGACATAAGGGTGGACACTCTTGGGGCTGAGAGGTTTGGTGAGGTTGGGTGAGGAAACGCAGACCCTTTAAAGTAATACTGCGTGGTTCCCATCCCATGGGTCCCAAATCTCCAGGTTCAAGGGCATCTTCCTACATCGAAAACATGCATGAGAAACCCAGAAGATGGTACACCGTGTGATCGGGAAAGGTTTCCAAAACGCACCTCATTTCTCATCTCCTTATGCTCGGGTTCGCCATTCCAGCCGCTTTAGTAGCAATCTCCCTCCTTGGAGAATCAGCACCTTTAACCTCCTGTTCCGTACAGGTTGCAATTTGTCCTGAGGATGAACGGGAAGAGTGGGAACCAATGAGAGACTAGCTCTAGGTGTTGGGACAGGCACAGGTCACTCTACTTCCCCATCAGGAAGAAGAATTAACCACAGGCTCAGCCTGCCGCCCGGGACCAGAATAGGGCCTGAAGCAATCCTGCGCTTTTGCGGCCAGCTCCCAAGAAAGCGAGTTGAAAAATGGAGCTCAGGGGCACTGCAATTCACAAACCTGCAGACTTCTAAATGATAACTCTCGTCCACAAATATATTGAGGGAAGGCAACGAAGAGGATTGGAAAGCAAGGCAGAATTGCAGGAAACAGATTTCAGGAGGGAGATTCGAATCGCCTTTAAAGCACAGCAAAAGCGGCAAAACCTCGACAATGATGCCCTTGGCCAAAAAGGGCGTATGCGTTTTTTCCTGAATATATTCAGGAAAAAACGCATACGCCCTTTTTGGCCAACCAAGCAACCTGGAAAGGCAAATCAGCGCTACAAAGAAGTCTCGCTTCCCATCGGTTAAAAGGGCCATGCTGAATAAAGTGTCAAAACCAGAAATGCAGGACAGGCCATGGAGAAACGGGAGCCTGGCCACGCTGATGGGAGGGATGTAAATTGCCAACAGCCACTCTGGAGAAGTGTACGGTGTGTCCTGAAACATCTAGGAAACTCAGCTTAGAGAGCACAGGGCACTTCCACTCATGGGCGTATAAATTGGGAAAACTAAAAATCAGCAAGACACAGGCACCCCAAAGTTTAGGGCTGCTCTGTTGACAAGAACCTCCACTTCGTTACACCTTAAATATCCCAGGAAAGAGAAAAATGGATAAAGAAGTTGTGGTCCTTATGTACAATGGAATATCACTCAGCCATGAAATCAACGTCATAAGGCTAGTAGCAGCATGATGAGTGGATTTAGGTACAACGATTCTAAGTGAAATAAGTCACACAGAAAAAGACACTTATCATAAGATATCACTTATAGAGGGAATGTAAAAACCGCTACCCTTGAACTGAATTACAAAACAGAACAGAGTCCCACGTTTAGAAAACACACTATGGCTGCTTAACGGGAAAGGTGAGGTGGGGTGATGCATAAAAGAAGGGTTTCAAATTAGGTCAGATACCGTTCCATAAACCCAATATGTAATAGACAAGACCTACTCCTTGATCAGTGAATTGGACTCAACACCCCCTATTCACCGCCCAAGAATATATCTGACTAGTAAGAATCGTAAAACCTATGTTTTGATATCTCTCTGTAAGTGAGTCAAGTGGGTGTAAAGCGGCAGAAACACAGCAGTGAAAAGCAGCTAAACCCCATTATAAAAATCAATTACTTTTAAAAACCCGTGAAACAAAGACAGTGAAAGACAGGGAAATTCTTACAAAATTCGTTCAGGGGCTGTGATGCCACCTGGATTGACCATATCTAGACCCACAGCTGATGGAGACATAAGGGTGGACACTCTTGGGGCTGAGAGGTTTGGTGAGGTTGGGTGAGGAAACACAGACCCTTTAAAGTAATACTGCGTGGTTCCCATCCCATGGGTCCCAAATCTCCAGGTTCAAGGGCATCTTCCTACATCGAAAACATGCATGAGAAACCCAGAAGATGGTACACCGTGTGATCGGGAAAGGTTTCCAAAACGCACCTCATTTCTCATCTCCTTATGCTCGGGTTCGCCATTCCAGCCGCTTTAGTAGCAATCTCCCTCCTTGGAGAATCAGCACCTTTAACCTCCTGTTCCGTACAGGTTGCAATTTGTCCTGAGGATGAACGGGAAGAGTGGGAACCAATGAGAGACTAGCTCTAGGTGTTGGGACAGGCACAGGTCACTCTACTTTCCCATCAGGAAGAAGAATTAACCACAGGCTCAGCCTGCCGCCCGGCACCAGAATAGGGCCTGAAGCAATCCTGCGCTTTTGCGGCCAGCTCCCAAGAAAGCGAGTTGAAAAATGGAGCTCAGGGGCACTGCAATTCACAAACCTGCAGACTTATAAATGATAACTCTCGTCCACAAATATATTGAGGGAAGGCAACGAAGAGGATTGGAAAGCAAGGCAGAATTGCAGGAAACAGATTTCAGGAGGGAGATTCGAATCGCCTTTAAAGCACAGGAAAAGCGGCAAAACCTCGACAATGATGCCCTTGGCCAAAAAGGGCGTATGCGTTTTTTCCTGAATATATTCAGGAAAAAACGCATACGCCCTTTTTGGCCAACCAAGCAACCTGGAAAGACAAATCAGCGCTACAAAGAAGTCTCGCTTCCCATCGGTCAAAAAGGCCATGCTGAATAAAGTGTCAAAACCAGAAATGCAGGACAGGCCATTGAGAAACGGGAGCCTGGCTACGCTGATGGGAGGGATGTAAATTGCCAACAGCCACTCTGGAGAAGTGTACGGTGTGTCCTGAAACATCTAAAAAACTCAGCTTACAGAGCACAGGGCACTTCCACTCATGGGCGTATAAATTGGGAAAACTAAAAATCAGCAAGACACAGGCACCCCAAAGTTTAGGGCTGCTCTGTTGACAAGAACCTCCACTTCGTTACACCTTAAATATCCCAGGAAAGAGAAAAATGGATAAAGAAGTTGTGGTCCTTATGTACAATGGAATATCTCTCAGCCATGAAATCAACGTCATAAGGCTAGTAGCAGCATGATGAGTGGCTTTAGGTACGACGATTCTAAGTGAAATAAGTCACACAGAAAAAGACACTTATCATAAGATATCACTTATAGAGGGAATGTAAAAACCGCTACCCTTGAACTGAATTACAAAACAGAACAGAGTCCCACGTTTAGAAAACACACTATGGCTGCTTAACGGGAAAGGTGAGGTGGGGTGATGCATAAAACAAGGGTTTCAAATTAGGTCAGATACCGTTCCATAAACCCAATATGTAATAGACAAGACCTACTCCTTGATCAGTGAATTGGACTCAACACCCCCTATTCACCGCCCAAGAATATATCTGACTAGTAAGAATCGTAAAACCTATGTTTTGATATCTCTCTGTAAGTGAGTCAAGTGGGTGTAAAGCGGCAGAAACACAGCAGTGAAAAGCAGCTAAACCCCATTATAAAAATCAATTACTTTTAAAAACCCGTGAAACAAAGACAGTGAAAGAGAGGGAAATTCTTACAAAATTCGTTCAGGGGCTGTGATGCCACCTGGATTGACCATATCTAGACCCACAGCTGATGGAGACATAAGGGTGGACACTCTTGGGGCTGAGAGGTTTGGTGAGGTTGGGTGAGGAAACGCAGACCCTTTAAAGTAATACTGCGTGGTTCCCATCCCATGGGTCCCAAATCTCCAGGTTCAAGGGCATCTTCCTACATCGAAAACATGCATGAGAAACCCAGAAGATGGTACACCGTGTGATCGGGAAAGGTTTCCAAAACGCACCTCATTTCTCATCTCCTTAGGCTCGGGTTCGCCATTCCAGCCGCTTTAGTAGCAATCTCCCTCCTTGGAGAATCAGCACCTTTAACCTCCTGTTCCGTACAGGTTGCAATTTGTCCTGAGGATGAACGGGAAGAGTGGGAACCAATGAGAGACTAGCTCTAGGTGTTGGGACAGGCACAGGTCACTCTACTTTCCCATCAGGAAGAAGAATTAACCACAGGCTCAGCCTGCCGCCCGGGAGCAGAATAGGGCCTGAAGCAATCCTGCGCTTTTGCGGCCAGCTCCCAAGAAAGCGAGTTGAAAAATGGAGCTCAGGGGCACTGCAATTCACAAACCTGCAGACTTATAAATGATAACTCTCGTCCACAAATATATTGAGGGAAGGCAACGAAGAGGATTGGAAAGCAAGGCAGAATTGCAGGAAACAGATTTCAGGAGGGAGATTCGAATCGCCTTTAAAGCACAGGAAAAGCGGCAAAACCTCGACAATGATGCCCTTGGCCAAAAAGGGCGTATGCGTTTTTTCCTGAATATATTCAGGAAAAAACGCATACGCCCTTTTTGGCCAACCAAGCAACCTGGAAAGGCAAATCAGCGCTACAAAGAAGTCTCGCTTCCCATCGGTCAAAAAGGCCATGCTGAATAAAGTGTCAAAACCAGAAATGCAGGACAGGCCATGGAGAAACGGGAGCCTGGCTACGCTGATGGGAGGGATGTAAATTGCCAACAGCCACTCTGGAGAAGTGTACGGTGTGTCCTGAAACATCTAAAAAACTCAGCTTACAGAGCACAGGGCACTTCCACTCATGGGCGTATAAATTGGGAAAACTAAAAATCAGCAAGACACAGGCACCCCAAAGTTTAGGGCTGCTCTGTTGACAAGAACCTCCACTTCGTTACACCTTAAATATCCCAGGAAAGAGAAAAATGGATAAAGAAGTTGTGGTCCTTATGTACAATGGAATATCACTCAGCCATGAAATCAACGTCATAAGGCTAGTAGCAGCATGATGAGTGGATTTAGGTACGACGATTCTAAGTGAAATAAGTCACACAGAAAAAGACACTTATCATAAGATATCACTTATAGAGGGAATGTAAAAACCGCTACCCTTGAACTGAATTACAAAACAGAACAGAGTCCCACGTTTAGAAAACACACTATGGCTGCTTAACGGGAAAGGTGAGGTGGGGTGATGCATAAAACAAGGGTTTCAAATTAGGTCAGATACCGTTCCATAAACCCAATATGTAATAGACAAGACCTACTCCTTGATCAGTGAATTGGACTCAACACCCCCTATTCACCGCCCAAGAATATATCTGACTAGTAAGAATCGTAAAACCTATGTTTTGATATCTCTCTGTAAGTGAGTCAAGTGGGTGTAAAGCGGCAGAAACACAGCAGTGAAAAGCAGCTAAACCCCATTATAAAAATCAATTACTTTTAAAAACCCGTGAAACAAAGACAGTGAAAGAGAGGGAAATTCTTACAAAATTCGTTCAGGGGCTGTGATGCCACCTGGATTGACCATATCTAGACCCACAGCTGATGGAGACATAAGGGTGGACACTCTTGGGGCTGAGAGGTTTGGTGAGGTTGGGTGAGGAAACGCAGACCCTTTAAAGTAATACTGCGTGGTTCCCATCCCATGGGTCCCAAATCTCCAGGTTCAAGGGCATCTTCCTACATCGAAAACATGCATGAGAAACCCAGAAGATGGTACACCGTGTGATCGGGAAAGGTTTCCAAAACGCACCTCATTTCTCATCTCCTTATGCTCGGGTTCGCCATTCCAGCCGCTTTAGTAGCAATCTCCCTCCTTGGAGAATCAGCACCTTTAACCTCCTGTTCCGTACAGGTTGCAATTTGTCCTGAGGATGAACGGGAAGAGTGGGAACCAATGAGAGACTAGCTCTAGGTGTTGGGACAGGCACAGGTCACTCTACTTCCCCATCAGGAAGAAGAATTAACCACAGGCTCAGCCTGCCGCCCGGGACCAGAATAGGGCCTGAAGCAATCCTGCGCTTTTGCGGCCAGCTCCCAAGAAAGCGAGTTGAAAAATGGAGCTCAGGGGCACTGCAATTCACAAACCTGCAGACTTCTAAATGATAACTCTCGTCCACAAATATATTGAGGGAAGGCAACGAAGAGGATTGGAAAGCAAGGCAGAATTGCAGGAAACAGATTTCAGGAGGGAGATTCGAATCGCCTTTAAAGCACAGCAAAAGCGGCAAAACCTCGACAATGATGCCCTTGGCCAAAAAGGGCGTATGCGTTTTTTCCTGAATATATTCAGGAAAAAACGCATACGCCCTTTTTGGCCAACCAAGCAACCTGGAAAGGCAAATCAGCGCTACAAAGAAGTCTCGCTTCCCATCGGTTAAAAGGGCCATGCTGAATAAAGTGTCAAAACCAGAAATGCAGGACAGGCCATGGAGAAACGGGAGCCTGGCCACGCTGATGGGAGGGATGTAAATTGCCAACAGCCACTCTGGAGAAGTGTACGGTGTGTCCTGAAACATCTAGGAAACTCAGCTTAGAGAGCACAGGGCACTTCCACTCATGGGCGTATAAATTGGGAAAACTAAAAATCAGCAAGACACAGGCACCCCAAAGTTTAGGGCTGCTCTGTTGACAAGAACCTCCACTTCGTTACACCTTAAATATCCCAGGAAAGAGAAAAATGGATAAAGAAGTTGTGGTCCTTATGTACAATGGAATATCACTCAGCCATGAAATCAACGTCATAAGGCTAGTAGCAGCATGATGAGTGGATTTAGGTACAACGATTCTAAGTGAAATAAGTCACACAGAAAAAGACACTTATCATAAGATATCACTTATAGAGGGAATGTAAAAACCGCTACCCTTGAACTGAATTACAAAACAGAACAGAGTCCCACGTTTAGAAAACACACTATGGCTGCTTAACGGGAAAGGTGAGGTGGGGTGATGCATAAAAGAAGGGTTTCAAATTAGGTCAGATACCGTTCCATAAACCCAATATGTAATAGACAAGACCTACTCCTTGATCAGTGAATTGGACTCAACACCCCCTATTCACCGCCCAAGAATATATCTGACTAGTAAGAATCGTAAAACCTATGTTTTGATATCTCTCTGTAAGTGAGTCAAGTGGGTGTAAAGCGGCAGAAACACAGCAGTGAAAAGCAGCTAAACCCCATTATAAAAATCAATTACTTTTAAAAACCCGTGAAACAAAGACAGTGAAAGACAGGGAAATTCTTACAAAATTCGTTCAGGGGCTGTGATGCCACCTGGATTGACCATATCTAGACCCACAGCTGATGGAGACATAAGGGTGGACACTCTTGGGGCTGAGAGGTTTGGTGAGGTTGGGTGAGGAAACACAGACCCTTTAAAGTAATACTGCGTGGTTCCCATCCCATGGGTCCCAAATCTCCAGGTTCAAGGGCATCTTCCTACATCGAAAACATGCATGAGAAACCCAGAAGATGGTACACCGTGTGATCGGGAAAGGTTTCCAAAACGCACCTCATTTCTCATCTCCTTATGCTCGGGTTCGCCATTCCAGCCGCTTTAGTAGCAATCTCCCTCCTTGGAGAATCAGCACCTTTAACCTCCTGTTCCGTACAGGTTGCAATTTGTCCTGAGGATGAACGGGAAGAGTGGGAACCAATGAGAGACTAGCTCTAGGTGTTGGGACAGGCACAGGTCACTCTACTTTCCCATCAGGAAGAAGAATTAACCACAGGCTCAGCCTGCCGCCCGGGACCAGAATAGGGCCTGAAGCAATCCTGCGCTTTTGCGGCCAGCTCCCAAGAAAGCGAGTTGAAAAATGGAGCTCAGGGGCACTGCAATTCACAAACCTGCAGACGTATAAATGATAACTCTCGTCCACAAATATATTGAGGGAAGGCAACGAAGAGGATTGGAAAGCAAGGCAGAATTGCAGGAAACAGATTTCAGGAGGGAGATTCGAATCGCCTTTAAAGCACAGGAAAAGCGGCAAAACCTCGACAATGATGCCCTTGGCCAAAAAGGGCGTATGCGTTTTTTCCTGAATATATTCAGGAAAAAACGCATACGCCCTTTTTGGCCAACCAAGCAACCTGGAAAGGCAAATCAGCGCTACAAAGAAGTCTCGCTTCCCATCGGTCAAAAGGGCCATGCTGAATAAAGTGTCAAAACCAGAAATGCAGGACAGGCCATGGAGAAACGGGAGCCTGGCCACGCTGATGGGAGGGATGTAAATTGCCAACAGCCACTCTGGAGAAGTGTACGGTGTGTCCTGAAACATCTAAGAAACTCAGCTTAGAGAGCACAGGGCACTTCCACTCATGGGCGTATAAATTGGGAAAACTAAAAATCAGCAAGACACAGGCACCCCAAAGTTTAGGGCTGCTCTGTTGACAATAACCTCCACTTCGTTACACCTTAAATATCCCAGGAAAGAGAAAAATGGATAAAGAAGTTGTGGTCCTTATGAACAATGGAATATCACTCAGCCATGAAATCAACGTCATAAGGCTAGTAGCAGCATGATGAGTGGATTTAGGTACGACGATTCTAAGTGAAATAAGTCACACAGAAAAAGACACTTATCATAAGATATCACTTATAGAGGGAATGTAAAAACCGCTACCCTTGAACTGAATTACAAAACAGAACAGAGTCCCACGTTTAGAAAACACACTATGGCTGCTTAACGGGAAAGGTTAGGTGGGGTGATGCATAAAAGAAGGGTTTCAAATTAGGTCAGATACCGTTCCATAAACCCAATATGTAATAGACAAGACCTACTCCTTGATCAGTGAATTGGACTCAACACCCCCTATTCACCGCCCAAGCATATATCTGACTAGTAAGAATCTTAAAACCTATGTTTTGATATCTCTCTGTTAGTGAGTCAAGTGGGTGTAAAGCGGCAGAAACACAGAAGTGAAAAGCAGCTAAACCCCATTATAAAAATCAATTACTTTTAAAAACCCGTGAAACAAAGACAGTGAAAGACAGGGAAATTCTTAAAATTCGTTCAGGGGCTGTGATGCCACCTGGATTGACCATATCTAGACCCACAGCTGATGGAGACATAAGGGTGGACACTCTTGGGGCTGAGAGGTTTGGTGAGGTTGGGTGAGGAAACGCAGACCCTTTAAAGTAATACTGCGTGGTTCCCATCCCATGGGTCCCAAATCTCCAGGTTCAAGGGCATCTTCCTACATCGAAAACATGCATGAGAAACCCAGAAGATGGTACACCGTGTGATCGGGAAAGGTTTCCAAAATGCAACTCATTTCTCATCTCCTTATGCTCGGGTTCGCCATTCCAGCCGCTTTAGTAGCAATCTCCCTCTTGGAGAATCAGCACCTTTAACCTCCTGTTCCGTACAGGTTGCAATTTGTCCTGAGGATGAACGGGAAGAGTGGGAACCAATGAGAGACTAGCTCTAGGTGTTGGGACAGGCACAGGTCACTCTACTTTCCCATCAGGAAGAAGAATTAACCACAGGCTCAGCCTGCCGCCCGGGACCAGAATAGGGCCTGAAGCAATCCTGCGCTTTTGCGGCCAGCTGCCAAGAAAGCGAGTTGAAAAATGGAGCTCAGGGGCACTGCAATTCACAAACCTGCAGACTTATAAATGATAACTCTCGTCCACAAATATATTGAGGGAAGGCAATGAAGAGGATTGGAAAGCAAGGCAGAATTGCAGGAAACAGATTTCAGGAGGGAGATTCGAATCGCCTTTAAAGCACAGCAAAAGCGGCAAAACCTCGACAATGATGCCCTTGGCCAAAAAGGGCGTATGCGTTTTTTCCTGAATATATTCAGGAAAAAACGCATACGCCCTTTTTGGCCAACCAAGCAACCTGGAAAGGCAAATCAGCGCTACAAAGAAGTCTCGCTTCCCATCGGTCAAAAGGGCCATGCTGAATAAAGTGTCAAAACCAGAAATGCAGGACAGGCCATGGAGAAACGGGAGCCTGGCCACGCTGATGGGAGGGATGTAAATTGCCAACAGCCACTCTGGAGAAGTGTACGGTGTGTCCTGAAACATCTAAGAAACTCAGCTTAGAGAGCACAGGGCACTTCCACTCATGGGCGTATAAATTGGGAAAACTAAAAATCAGCAAGACACAGGCACCCCAAAGTTTAGGGCTGCTCTGTTGACAAGAACCTCCACTTCGTTACACCTTAAATATCCCAGGAAAGAGAAAAATGGATAAAGAAGTTGTGGTCCTTATGTACAATGGAATATCACTCAGCCATGAAATCAACGTCATAAGGCTAGTAGCAGCATGATGAGTGGATTTAGGTACGACGATTCTAAGTGAAATAAGTCACACAGAAAAAGACACTTATCATAAGATATCACTTATAGAGGGAATGTAAAAACCGCTACCCTTGAACTGAATTACAAAACAGAACAGAGTCCCACGTTTAGAAAACACACTATGGCTGCTTAACGGGAAAGGTGAGGTGGGGTGATGCATAAAACAAGGGTTTCAAATTAGGTCAGATACCGTTCCATAAACCCAATATGTAATAGACAAGACCTACTCCTTGATCAGTGAATTGGACTCAACACCCCCTATTCACCGCCCAAGAATATATCTGACTAGTAAGAATCGTAAAACCTATGTTTTGATATCTCTCTGTAAGTGAGTCAAGTGGGTGTAAAGCGGCAGAAACACAGCAGTGAAAAGCAGCTAAACCCCATTATAAAAATCAATTACTTTTAAAAACCCGTGAAACAAAGACAGTGAAAGAGAGGGAAATTCTTACAAAATTCGTTCAGGGGCTGTGATGCCACCTGGATTGACCATATCTAGACCCACAGCTGATGGAGACATAAGGGTGGACACTCTTGGGGCTGAGAGGTTTGGTGAGGTTGGGTGAGGAAACGCAGACCCTTTAAAGTAATACTGCGTGGTTCCCATCCCATGGGTCCGAAATCTCCAGGTTCAAGGGCATCTTCCTACATCGAAAACATGCATGAGAAACCCAGAAGATGGTACACCGTGTGATCGGGAAAGGTTTCCAAAACGCACCTCATTTCTCATCTCCTTATGCTCGGGTTCGCCATTCCAGCCGCTTTAGTAGCAATCTCCCTCCTTGGAGAATCAGCACCTTTAACCTCCTGTTCCGTACAGGTTGCAATTTGTCCTGAGGATGAACGGGAAGAGTGGGAACCAATGAGAGACTAGCTCTAGGTGTTGGGACAGGCACAGGTCACTCTACTTTCCCATCAGGAAGAAGAATTAACCACAGGCTCAGCCTGCCGCCCGGGAGCAGAATAGGGCCTGAAGCAATCCTGCGCTTTTGCGGCCAGCTCCCAAGAAAGCGAGTTGAAAAATGGAGCTCAGGGGCACTGCAATTCACAAACCTGCAGACTTATAAATGATAACTCTCGTCCACAAATATATTGAGGGAAGGCAACGAAGAGGATTGGAAAGCAAGGCAGAATTGCAGGAAACAGATTTCAGGAGGGAGATTCGAATCGCCTTTAAAGCACAGGAAAAGCGGCAAAACCTCGACAATGATGCCCTTGGCCAAAAAGGGCGTATGCGTTTTTTCCTGAATCAGGAAAAAACGCATACGCCCTTTTTGGCCAACCAAGCAACCTGGAAAGGCAAATCAGCGCTACAAAGAAGTCTCGCTTCCCATCGGTCAAAAAGGCCATGCTGAATAAAGTGTCAAAACCAGAAATGCAGGACAGGCCATGGAGAAACGGGAGCCTGGCTACGCTGATGGGAGGGATGTAAATTGCCAACAGCCACTCTGGAGAAGTGTACGGTGTGTCCTGAAACATCTAAAAAACTCAGCTTACAGAGCACAGGGCACTTCCACTCATGGGCGTATAAATTGGGAAAACTAAAAATCAGCAAGACACAGGCACCCCAAAGTTTAGGGCTGCTCTGTTGACAAGAACCTCCACTTCGTTACACCTTAAATATCCCAGGAAAGAGAAAAATGGATAAAGAAGTTGTGGTCCTTATGTACAATGGAATATCACTCAGCCATGAAATCAACGTCATAAGGCTAGTAGCAGCATGATGAGTGGATTTAGGTACGACGATTCTAAGTGAAATAAGTCACACAGAAAAAGACACTTATCATAAGATATCACTTATAGAGGGAATGTACAAACCGCTACCCTTGAACTGAATTACAAAACAGAACAGAGTCCCACGTTTAGAAAACACACTATGGCTGCTTAACGGGAAAGGTGAGGTGGGGTGATGCATAAAACAAGGGTTTCAAATTAGGTCAGATACCGTTCCATAAACCCAATATGTAATAGACAAGACCTACTCCTTGATCAGTGAATTGGACTCAACACCCCCTATTCACCGCCCAAGAATATATCTGACTAGTAAGAATCGTAAAACCTATGTTTTGATATCTCTCTGTAAGTGAGTCAAGTGGGTGTAAAGCGGCAGAAACACAGCAGTGAAAAGCAGCTAAACCCCATTATAAAAATCAATTACTTTTAAAAACCCGTGAAACAAAGACAGTGAAAGAGAGGGAAATTCTTACAAAATTCGTTCAGGGGCTGTGATGCCACCTGGATTGACCATATCTAGACCCACAGCTGATGGAGACATAAGGGTGGACACTCTTGGGGCTGAGAGGTTTGGTGAGGTTGGGTGAGGAAACGCAGACCCTTTAAAGTAATACTGCGTGGTTCCCATCCCATGGGTCCCAAATCTCCAGGTTCAAGGGCATCTTCCTACATCGAAAACATGCATGAGAAACCCAGAAGATGGTACACCGTGTGATCGGGAAAGGTTTCCAAAACGCACCTCATTTCTCATCTCCTTATGCTCGGGTTCGCCATTCCAGCCGCTTTAGTAGCAATCTCCCTCCTTGGAGAATCAGCACCTTTAACCTCCTGTTCCGTACAGGTTGCAATTTGTCCTGAGGATGAACGGGAAGAGTGGGAACCAATGAGAGACTAGCTCTAGGTGTTGGGACAGGCACAGGTCACTCTACTTTCCCATCAGGAAGAAGAATTAACCACAGGCTCAGCCTGCCGCCCGGGAGCAGAATAGGGCCTGAAGCAATCCTGCGCTTTTGCGGCCAGCTCCCAAGAAAGCGAGTTGAAAAATGGAGCTCAGGGGCACTGCAATTCACAAACCTGCAGACTTCTAAATGATAACTCTCGTCCACAAATATATTGAGGGAAGGCAACGAAGAGGATTGGAAAGCAAGGCAGAATTGCAGGAAACAGATTTCAGGAGGGAGATTCGAATCGCCTTTAAAGCACAGCAAAAGCGGCAAAACCTCGACAATGATGCCCTTGGCCAAAAAGGGCGTATGCGTTTTTTCCTGAATATATTCAGGAAAAAACGCATACGCCCTTTTTGGCCAACCAAGCAACCTGGAAAGGCAAATCAGCGCTACAAAGAAGTCTCGCTTCCCATCGGTCAAAAGGGCCATGCTGAATAAAGTGTCAAAACCAGAAATGCAGGACAGGCCATGGAGAAACGGGAGCCTGGCCACGCTGATGGGAGGGATGTAAATTGCCAACAGCCACTCTGGAGAAGTGTACGGTGTGTCCTGAAACATCTAAGAAACTCAGCTTAGAGAGCACAGGGCACTTCCACTCATGGGCGTATAAATTGGGAAAACTAAAAATCAGCAAGACACAGGCACCCCAAAGTTTAGGGCTGCTCTGTTGACAAGAACCTCCACTTCGTTACACCTTAAATATCCCAGGAAAGAGAAAAATGGATAAAGAAGTTGTGGTCCTTATGTACAATGGAATATCACTCAGCCATGAAATCAACGTCATAAGGCTAGTAGCAGCATGATGAGTGGATTTAGGTACGACGATTCTAAGTGAAATAAGTCACACAGAAAAAGACACTTATCATAAGATATCACTTATAGAGGGAATGTAAAAACCGCTACCCTTGAACTGAATTACAAAACAGAACAGAGTCCCACGTTTAGAAAACACACTATGGCTGCTTAACGGGAAAGGTGAGGTGGGGTGATGCATAAAAGAAGGGTTTCAAATTAGGTCAGATACCGTTCCATAAACCCAATATGTAATAGACAAGACCTACTCCTTGATCAGTGAATTGGACTCAACACCCCCTATTCACCGCCCAAGAATATATCTGACTAGTAAGAATCGTAAAACCTATGTTTTGATATCTCTCTGTAAGTGAGTCAAGTGGGTGTAAAGCGGCAGAAACACAGCAGTGAAAAGCAGCTAAACCCCATTATAAAAATCAATTACTTTTAAAAACCCGTGAAACAAAGACAGTGAAAGACAGGGAAATTCTTACAAAATTCGTTCAGGGGCTGTGATGCCACCTGGATTGACCATATCTAGACCCACAGCTGATGGAGACATAAGGGTGGACACTCTTGGGGCTGAGAGGTTTGGTGAGGTTGGGTGAGGAAACACAGACCCTTTAAAGTAATACTGCGTGGTTCCCATCCCATGGGTCCCAAATCTCCAGGTTCAAGGGCATCTTCCTACATCGAAAACATGCATGAGAAACCCAGAAGATGGTACACCGTGTGATCGGGAAAGGTTTCCAAAATGCAACTCATTTCTCATCTCCTTATGCTCGGGTTCGCCATTCCAGCCGCTTTAGTAGCAATCTCCCTCTTGGAGAATCAGCACCTTTAACCTCCTGTTCCGTACAGGTTGCAATTTGTCCTGAGGATGAACGGGAAGAGTGGGAACCAATGAGAGACTAGCTCTAGGTGTTGGGACAGGCACAGGTCACTCTACTTTCCCATCAGGAAGAAGAATTAACCACAGGCTCAGCCTGCCGCCCGGGACCAGAATAGGGCCTGAAGCAATCCTGCGCTTTTGCGGCCAGCTGCCAAGAAAGCGAGTTGAAAAATGGAGCTCAGGGGCACTGCAATTCACAAACCTGCAGACTTATAAATGATAACTCTCGTCCACAAATATATTGAGGGAAGGCAACGAAGAGGATTGGAAAGCAAGGCAGAATTGCAGGAAACAGATTTCAGGAGGGAGATTCGAATCGCCTTTAAAGCACAGCAAAAGCGGCAAAACCTCGACAATGATGCCCTTGGCCAAAAAGGGCGTATGCGTTTTTTCCTGAATATATTCAGGAAAAAACGCATACGCCCTTTTTGGCCAACCAAGCAACCTGGAAAGGCAAATCAGCGCTACAAAGAAGTCTCGCTTCCCATCGGTCAAAAGGGCCATGCTGAATAAAGTGTCAAAACCAGAAATGCAGGACAGGCCATGGAGAAACGGGAGCCTGGCCACGCTGATGGGAGGGATGTAAATTGCCAACAGCCACTCTGGAGAAGTGTACGGTGTGTCCTGAAACATCTAAGAAACTCAGCTTAGAGAGCACAGGGCACTTCCACTCATGGGCGTATAAATTGGGAAAACTAAAAATCAGCAAGACACAGGCACCCCAAAGTTTAGGGCTGCTCTGTTGACAAGAACCTCCACTTCGTTACACCTTAAATATCCCAGGAAAGAGAAAAATGGATAAAGAAGTTGTGGTCCTTATGTACAATGGAATATCACTCAGCCATGAAATCAACGTCATAAGGCTAGTAGCAGCATGATGAGTGGATTTAGGTACGACGATTCTAAGTGAAATAAGTCACACAGAAAAAGACACTTATCATAAGATATCACTTATAGAGGGAATGTAAAAACCGCTACCCTTGAACTGAATTACAAAACAGAACAGAGTCCCACGTTTAGAAAACACACTATGGCTGCTTAACGGGAAAGGTGAGGTGGGGTGATGCATAAAACAAGGGTTTCAAATTAGGTCAGATACCGTTCCATAAACCCAATATGTAATAGACAAGACCTACTCCTTGATCAGTGAATTGGACTCAACACCCCCTATTCACCGCCCAAGAATATATCTGACTAGTAAGAATCGTAAAACCTATGTTTTGATATCTCTCTGTAAGTGAGTCAAGTGGGTGTAAAGCGGCAGAAACACAGCAGTGAAAAGCAGCTAAACCCCATTATAAAAATCAATTACTTTTAAAAACCCGTGAAACAAAGACAGTGAAAGACAGGGAAATTCTTACAAAATTCGTTCAGGGGCTGTGATGCCACCTGGATTGACCATATCTAGACCCACAGCTGATGGAGACATAAGGGTGGACACTCTTGGGGCTGAGAGGTTTGGTGAGGTTGGGTGAGGAAACACAGACCCTTTAAAGTAATACTGCGTGGTTCCCATCCCATGGGTCCCAAATCTCCAGGTTCAAGGGCATCTTCCTACATCGAAAACATGCATGAGAAACCCAGAAGATGGTACACCGTGTGATCGGGAAAGGTTTCCAAAATGCAACTCATTTCTCATCTCCTTATGCTCGGGTTCGCCATTCCAGCCGCTTTAGTAGCAATCTCCCTCTTGGAGAATCAGCACCTTTAACCTCCTGTTCCGTACAGGTTGCAATTTGTCCTGAGGATGAACGGGAAGAGTGGGAACCAATGAGAGACTAGCTCTAGGTGTTGGGACAGGCACAGGTCACTCTACTTTCCCATCAGGAAGAAGAATTAACCACAGGCTCAGCCTGCCGCCCGGGACCAGAATAGGGCCTGAAGCAATCCTGCGCTTTTGCGGCCAGCTGCCAAGAAAGCGAGTTGAAAAATGGAGCTCAGGGGCACTGCAATTCACAAACCTGCAGACTTATAAATGATAACTCTCGTCCACAAATATATTGAGGGAAGGCAATGAAGAGGATTGGAAAGCAAGGCAGAATTGCAGGAAACAGATTTCAGGAGGGAGATTCGAATCGCCTTTAAAGCACAGCAAAAGCGGCAAAACCTCGACAATGATGCCCTTGGCCAAAAAGGGCGTATGCGTTTTTTCCTGAATATATTCAGGAAAAAACGCATACGCCCTTTTTGGCCAACCAAGCAACCTGGAAAGGCAAATCAGCGCTACAAAGAAGTCTCGCTTCCCATCGGTCAAAAGGGCCATGCTGAATAAAGTGTCAAAACCAGAAATGCAGGACAGGCCATGGAGAAACGGGAGCCTGGCCACGCTGATGGGAGGGATGTAAATTGCCAACAGCCACTCTGGAGAAGTGTACGGTGTGTCCTGAAACATCTAAGAAACTCAGCTTAGAGAGCACAGGGCACTTCCACTCATGGGCGTATAAATTGGGAAAACTAAAAATCAGCAAGACACAGGCACCCCAAAGTTTAGGGCTGCTCTGTTGACAAGAACCTCCACTTCGTTACACCTTAAATATCCCAGGAAAGAGAAAAATGGATAAAGAAGTTGTGGTCCTTATGTACAATGGAATATCACTCAGCCATGAAATCAACGTCATAAGGCTAGTAGCAGCATGATGAGTGGATTTAGGTACGACGATTCTAAGTGAAATAAGTCACACAGAAAAAGACACTTATCATAAGATATCACTTATAGAGGGAATGTAAAAACCGCTACCCTTGAACTGAATTACAAAACAGAACAGAGTCCCACGTTTAGAAAACACACTATGGCTGCTTAACGGGAAAGGTGAGGTGGGGTGATGCATAAAACAAGGGTTTCAAATTAGGTCAGATACCGTTCCATAAACCCAATATGTAATAGACAAGACCTACTCCTTGATCAGTGAATTGGACTCAACACCCCCTATTCACCGCCCAAGAATATATCTGACTAGTAAGAATCGTAAAACCTATGTTTTGATATCTCTCTGTAAGTGAGTCAAGTGGGTGTAAAGCGGCAGAAACACAGCAGTGAAAAGCAGCTAAACCCCATTATAAAAATCAATTACTTTTAAAAACCCGTGAAACAAAGACAGTGAAAGAGAGGGAAATTCTTACAAAATTCGTTCAGGGGCTGTGATGCCACCTGGATTGACCATATCTAGACCCACAGCTGATGGAGACATAAGGGTGGACACTCTTGGGGCTGAGAGGTTTGGTGAGGTTGGGTGAGGAAACGCAGACCCTTTAAAGTAATACTGCGTGGTTCCCATCCCATGGGTCCCAAATCTCCAGGTTCAAGGGCATCTTCCTACATCGAAAACATGCATGAGAAACCCAGAAGATGGTACACCGTGTGATCGGGAAAGGTTTCCAAAACGCACCTCATTTCTCATCTCCTTATGCTCGGGTTCGCCATTCCAGCCGCTTTAGTAGCAATCTCCCTCCTTGGAGAATCAGCACCTTTAACCTCCTGTTCCGTACAGGTTGCAATTTGTCCTGAGGATGAACGGGAAGAGTGGGAACCAATGAGAGACTAGCTCTAGGTGTTGGGACAGGCACAGGTCACTCTACTTTCCCATCAGGAAGAAGAATTAACCACAGGCTCAGCCTGCCGCCCGGGACCAGAATAGGGCCTGAAGCAATCCTGCGCTTTTGCGGCCAGCTCCCAAGAAAGCGAGTTGAAAAATGGAGCTCAGGGGCACTGCAATTCACAAACCTGCAGACGTATAAATGATAACTCTCGTCCACAAATATATTGAGGGAAGGCAACGAAGAGGATTGGAAAGCAAGGCAGAATTGCAGGAAACAGATTTCAGGAGGGAGATTCGAATTGCCTTTAAAGCACAGGAAGAGCGGCAAAACCTCGACAATGATGCCCTTGGCCAAAAAGGGCGTATGCGTTTTTTCCTGAATATATTCAGGAAAAAACGCATACGCCCTTTTTGGCCAACCAAGCAACCTGGAAAGGCAAATCAGCGCTACAAAGAAGTCTCACTTCCCATCGGTCAAAAGGGCCATGCTGAATAAAGTGTCAAAACCAGAAATGCAGGACAGGCCATGGAGAAACGGGAGCCTGGCTACGCTGATGGGAGGGATGTAAATTGCCAACAGCCACTCTGGAGAAGTGTACGGTGTGTCCTGAAACATCTAAGAAACTCAGCTTAGAGAGCACAGGGCACTTCCACTCATGGGCGTATAAATTGGGAAAACTAAAAATCAGCAAGACACAGTCACCCCAAAGTTTAGGGCTGCTCTGTTGACAAGAACCTCCACTTCGTTACACCTTAAATATCCCAGGAAAGAGAAAAATGGATAAAGAAGTTGTGGTCCTTATGTACAATGGAATATCACTCAGCCATGAAATCAACGTCATAAGGCTAGTAGCAGCATGATGAGTGGCTTTAGGTACGACGATTCTAAGTGAAATAAGTCACACAGAAAAAGACACTTATCATAAGATATCACTTATAGAGGGAATGTAAAAACCGCTACCCTTGAACTGAATTACAAAACAGAACAGAGTCCCACGTTTAGAAAACACACTATGGCTGCTTAAGGGGAAAGGTGAGGTGGGGTGATGCATAAAACAAGGGTTTCAAATTAGGTCAGATACCGTTCCATAAACCCAATATGTAATAGACAAGACCTACTCCTTGATCAGTGAATTGGACTCAACACCCCCTATTCACCGCCCAAGAATATATCTGACTAGTAAGAATCTTAAAACCTATGTTTTGATATGTCTCTGTTAGTGAGTCAAGTGGATGTAAAGCGGCAGAAACACAGCAGTGAAAAGCAGCTAAACCCCATTATAAAAATCAATTACTTTTAAAAACCCGTGAAACAAAGACAGTGAAAGAGAGAGAAATTCTTACAAAATTCGTTCAGGGGCTGTGATGCCACCTGGATTGACCATATCTAGACCCACAGCTGATGGAGACATAAGGGTGGACACTCTTGGGGCTGAGAGGTTTGGTGAGGTTGGGTGAGGAAACGCAGACCCTTTAAAGTAATACTGCGTGGTTCCCATCCCATGGGTCCCAAATCTCCAGGTTCAAGGGCATCTTCCTACATCGAAAACATGCATGAGAAACCCAGAAGATGGTACACCGTGTGATCGGGAAAGGTTTCCAAAACGCACCTCATTTCTCATCTCCTTAGGCTCGGGTTCGCCATTCCAGCCGCTTTAGTAGCAATCTCCCTCCTTGGAGAATCAGCACCTTTAACCTCCTGTTCCGTACAGGTTGCAATTTGTCCTGAGGATGAACGGGAAGAGTGGGAACCAATGAGAGACTAGCTCTAGGTGTTGGGACAGGCACAGGTCACTCTACTTTCCCATCAGGAAGAAGAATTAACCACAGGCTCAGCCTGCCGCCCGGGAGCAGAATAGGGCCTGAAGCAATCCTGCGCTTTTGCGGCCAGCTCCCAAGAAAGCGAGTTGAAAAATGGAGCTCAGGGGCACTGCAATTCACAAACCTGCAGACTTATAAATGATAACTCTCGTCCACAAATATATTGAGGGAAGGCAACGAAGAGGATTGGAAAGCAAGGCAGAATTGCAGGAAACAGATTTCAGGAGGGAGATTCGAATCGCCTTTAAAGCACAGGAAAAGCGGCAAAACCTCGACAATGATGCCCTTGGCCAAAAAGGGCGTATGCGTTTTTTCCTGAATATATTCAGGAAAAAACGCATACGCCCTTTTTGGCCAACCAAGCAACCTGGAAAGGCAAATCAGCGCTACAAAGAAGTCTCGCTTCCCATCGGTCAAAAAGGCCATGCTGAATAAAGTGTCAAAACCAGAAATGCAGGACAGGCCATGGAGAAACGGGAGCCTGGCTACGCTGATGGGAGGGATGTAAATTGCCAACAGCCACTCTGGAGAAGTGTACGGTGTGTCCTGAAACATCTAAAAAACTCAGCTTACAGAGCACAGGGCACTTCCACTCATGGGCGTATAAATTGGGAAAACTAAAAATCAGCAAGACACAGGCACCCCAAAGTTTAGGGCTGCTCTGTTGACAAGAACCTCCACTTCGTTACACCTTAAATATCCCAGGAAAGAGAAAAATGGATAAAGAAGTTGTGGTCCTTATGTACAATGGAATATCACTCAGCCATGAAATCAACTTCATAAGGCTAGTAGCAGCATGATGAGTGGATTTAGGTACGACGATTCTAAGTGAAATAAGTCACACAGAAAAAGACACTTATCATAAGATATCACTTATAGAGGGAATGTAAAAACCGCTACCCTTGAACTGAATTACAAAACAGAACAGAGTCCCACGTTTAGAAAACACACTATGGCTGCTTAACGGGAAAGGTGAGGTGGGGTGATGCATAAAACAAGGGTTTCAAATTAGGTCAGATACCGTTCCATAAACCCAATATGTAATAGACAAGACCTACTCCTTGATCAGTGAATTGGACTCAACACCCCCTATTCACCGCCCAAGAATATATCTGACTAGTAAGAATCGTAAAACCTATGTTTTGATATCTCTCTGTAAGTGAGTCAAGTGGGTGTAAAGCGGCAGAAACACAGCAGTGAAAAGCAGCTAAACCCCATTATAAAAATCAATTACTTTTAAAAACCCGTGAAACAAAGACAGTGAAAGAGAGGGAAATTCTTACAAAATTCGTTCAGGGGCTGTGATGCCACCTGGATTGACCATATCTAGACCCACAGCTGATGGAGACATAAGGGTGGACACTCTTGGGGCTGAGAGGTTTGGTGAGGTTGGGTGAGGAAACGCAGACCCTTTAAAGTAATACTGCGTGGTTCCCATCCCATGGGTCCCAAATCTCCAGGTTCAAGGGCATCTTCCTACATCGAAAACATGCATGAGAAACCCAGAAGATGGTACACCGTGTGATCGGGAAAGGTTTCCAAAACGCACCTCATTTCTCATCTCCTTATGCTCGGGTTCGCCATTCCAGCCGCTTTAGTAGCAATCTCCCTCCTTGGAGAATCAGCACCTTTAACCTCCTGTTCCGTACAGGTTGCAATTTGTCCTGAGGATGAACGGGAAGAGTGGGAACCAATGAGAGACTAGCTCTAGGTGTTGGGACAGGCACAGGTCACTCTACTTTCCCATCAGGAAGAAGAATTAACCACAGGCTCAGCCTGCCGCCCGGCACCAGAATAGGGCCTGAAGCAATCCTGCGCTTTTGCGGCCAGCTCCCAAGAAAGCGAGTTGAAAAATGGAGCTCAGGGGCACTGCAATTCACAAACCTGCAGACTTATAAATGATAACTCTCGTCCACAAATATATTGAGGGAAGGCAACGAAGAGGATTGGAAAGCAAGGCAGAATTGCAGGAAACAGATTTCAGGAGGGAGATTCGAATCGCCTTTAAAGCACAGGAAAAGCGGCAAAACCTCGACAATGATGCCCTTGGCCAAAAAGGGCGTATGCGTTTTTTCCTGAATATATTCAGGAAAAAACGCATACGCCCTTTTTGGCCAACCAAGCAACCTGGAAAGGCAAATCAGCGCTACAAAGAAGTCTCGCTTCCCATCGGTCAAAAAGGCCATGCTGAATAAAGTGTCAAAACCAGAAATGCAGGACAGGCCATGGAGAAACGGGAGCCTGGCTACGCTGATGGGAGGGATGTAAATTGCCAACAGCCACTCTGGAGAAGTGTACGGTGTGTCCTGAAACATCTAAAAAACTCAGCTTACAGAGCACAGGGCACTTCCACTCATGGGCGTATAAATTGGGAAAACTAAAAATCAGCAAGACACAGGCACCCCAAAGTTTAGGGCTGCTCTGTTGACAAGAACCTCCACTTCGTTACACCTTAAATATCCCAGGAAAGAGAAAAATGGATAAAGAAGTTGTGGTCCTTATGTACAATGGAATATCTCTCAGCCATGAAATCAACGTCATAAGGCTAGTAGCAGCATGATGAGTGGCTTTAGGTACGACGATTCTAAGTGAAATAAGTCACACAGAAAAAGACACTTATCATAAGATATCACTTATAGAGGGAATGTAAAAACCGCTACCCTTGAACTGAATTACAAAACAGAACAGAGTCCCACGTTTAGAAAACACACTATGGCTGCTTAACGGGAAAGGTGAGGTGGGGTGATGCATAAAACAAGGGTTTCAAATTAGGTCAGATACCGTTCCATAAACCCAATATGTAATAGACAAGACCTACTCCTTGATCAGTGAATTGGACTCAACACCCCCTATTCACCGCCCAAGAATATATCTGACTAGTAAGAATCGTAAAACCTATGTTTTGATATCTCTCTGTAAGTGAGTCAAGTGGGTGTAAAGCGGCAGAAACACAGCAGTGAAAAGCAGCTAAACCCCATTATAAAAATCAATTACTTTTAAAAACCCGTGAAACAAAGACAGTGAAAGAGAGGGAAATTCTTACAAAATTCGTTCAGGGGCTGTGATGCCACCTGGATTGACCATATCTAGACCCACAGCTGATGGAGACATAAGGGTGGACACTCTTGGGGCTGAGAGGTTTGGTGAGGTTGGGTGAGGAAACGCAGACCCTTTAAAGTAATACTGCGTGGTTCCCATCCCATGGGTCCCAAATCTCCAGGTTCAAGGGCATCTTCCTACATCGAAAACATGCATGAGAAACCCAGAAGATGGTACACCGTGTGATCGGGAAAGGTTTCCAAAACGCACCTCATTTCTCATCTCCTTAGGCTCGGGTTCGCCATTCCAGCCGCTTTAGTAGCAATCTCCCTCCTTGGAGAATCAGCACCTTTAACCTCCTGTTCCGTACAGGTTGCAATTTGTCCTGAGGATGAACGGGAAGAGTGGGAACCAATGAGAGACTAGCTCTAGGTGTTGGGACAGGCACAGGTCACTCTACTTTCCCATCAGGAAGAAGAATTAACCACAGGCTCAGCCTGCCGCCCGGGAGCAGAATAGGGCCTGAAGCAATCCTGCGCTTTTGCGGCCAGCTCCCAAGAAAGCGAGTTGAAAAATGGAGCTCAGGGGCACTGCAATTCACAAACCTGCAGACTTATAAATGATAACTCTCGTCCACAAATATATTGAGGGAAGGCAACGAAGAGGATTGGAAAGCAAGGCAGAATTGCAGGAAACAGATTTCAGGAGGGAGATTCGAATCGCCTTTAAAGCACAGGAAAAGCGGCAAAACCTCGACAATGATGCCCTTGGCCAAAAAGGGCGTATGCGTTTTTTCCTGAATATATTCAGGAAAAAACGCATACGCCCTTTTTGGCCAACCAAGCAACCTGGAAAGGCAAATCAGCGCTACAAAGAAGTCTCGCTTCCCATCGGTCAAAAAGGCCATGCTGAATAAAGTGTCAAAACCAGAAATGCAGGACAGGCCATGGAGAAACGGGAGCCTGGCTACGCTGATGGGAGGGATGTAAATTGCCAACAGCCACTCTGGAGAAGTGTACGGTGTGTCCTGAAACATCTAAAAAACTCAGCTTACAGAGCACAGGGCACTTCCACTCATGGGCGTATAAATTGGGAAAACTAAAAATCAGCAAGACACAGGCACCCCAAAGTTTAGGGCTGCTCTGTTGACAAGAACCTCCACTTCGTTACACCTTAAATATCCCAGGAAAGAGAAAAATGGATAAAGAAGTTGTGGTCCTTATGTACAATGGAATATCACTCAGCCATGAAATCAACGTCATAAGGCTAGTAGCAGCATGATGAGTGGATTTAGGTACGACGATTCTAAGTGAAATAAGTCACACAGAAAAAGACACTTATCATAAGATATCACTTATAGAGGGAATGTAAAAACCGCTACCCTTGAACTGAATTACAAAACAGAACAGAGTCCCACGTTTAGAAAACACACTATGGCTGCTTAACGGGAAAGGTGAGGTGGGGTGATGCATAAAACAAGGGTTTCAAATTAGGTCAGATACCGTTCCATAAACCCAATATGTAATAGACAAGACCTACTCCTTGATCAGTGAATTGGACTCAACACCCCCTATTCACCGCCCAAGAATATATCTGACTAGTAAGAATCGTAAAACCTATGTTTTGATATCTCTCTGTAAGTGAGTCAAGTGGGTGTAAAGCGGCAGAAACACAGCAGTGAAAAGCAGCTAAACCCCATTATAAAAATCAATTACTTTTAAAAACCCGTGAAACAAAGACAGTGAAAGAGAGGGAAATTCTTACAAAATTCGTTCAGGGGCTGTGAGGCCACCTGGATTGACCATATCTAGACCCACAGCTGATGGAGACATAAGGGTGGACACTCTTGGGGCTGAGAGGTTTGGTGAGGTTGGGTGAGGAAACGCAGACCCTTTAAAGTAATACTGCGTGGTTCCCATCCCATGGGTCCCAAATCTCCAGGTTCAAGGGCATCTTCCTACATCGAAAACATGCATGAGAAACCCAGAAGATGGTACACCGTGTGATCGGGAAAGGTTTCCAAAACGCACCTCATTTCTCATCTCCTTATGCTCGGGTTCGCCATTCCAGCCGCTTTAGTAGCAATCTCCCTCCTTGGAGAATCAGCACCTTTAACCTCCTGTTCCGTACAGGTTGCAATTTGTCCTGAGGATGAACGGGAAGAGTGGGAACCAATGAGAGACTAGCTCTAGGTGTTGGGACAGGCACAGGTCACTCTACTTTCCCATCAGGAAGAAGAATTAACCACAGGCTCAGCCTGCCGCCCGGGACCAGAATAGGGCCTGAAGCAATCCTGCGCTTTTGCGGCCAGCTCCCAAGAAAGCGAGTTGAAAAATGGAGCTCAGGGGCACTGCAATTCACAAACCTGCAGACTTATAAATGATAACTCTCGTCCACAAATATATTGAGGGAAGGCAACGAAGAGGATTGGAAAGCAAGGCAGAATTGCAGGAAACAGATTTCAGGAGGGAGATTCGAATCGCCTTTAAAGCACAGGAAAAGCGGCAAAACCTCGACAATGATGCCCTTGGCCAAAAAGGGCGTATGCGTTTTTTCCTGAATATATTCAGGAAAAAACGCATACGCCCTTTTTGGCCAACCAAGCAACCTGGAAAGGCAAATCAGCGCTACAAAGAAGTCTCGCTTCCCATCGGTCAAAAAGGCCATGCTGAATAAAGTGTCAAAACCAGAAATGCAGGACAGGCCATGGAGAAACGGGAGCCTGGCTACGCTGATGGGAGGGATGTAAATTGCCAACAGCCACTCTGGAGAAGTGTACGGTGTGTCCTGAAACATCTAAAAAACTCAGCTTACAGAGCACAGGGCACTTCCACTCATGGGCGTATAAATTGGGAAAACTAAAAATCAGCAAGACACAGGCACCCCAAAGTTTAGGGCTGCTCTGTTGACAAGAACCTCCACTTCGTTACACCTTAAATATCCCAGGAAAGAGAAAAATGGATAAAGAAGTTGTGGTCCTTATGTACAATGGAATATCTCTCAGCCATGAAATCAACGTCATAAGGCTAGTAGCAGCATGATGAGTGGCTTTAGGTACGACGATTCTAAGTGAAATAAGTCACACAGAAAAAGACACTTATCATAAGATATCACTTATAGAGGGAATGTAAAAACCGCTACCCTTGAACTGAATTACAAAACAGAACAGAGTCCCACGTTTAGAAAACACACTATGGCTGCTTAACGGGAAAGGTGAGGTGGGGTGATGCATAAAACAAGGGTTTCAAATTAGGTCAGATACCGTTCCATAAACCCAATATGTAATAGACAAGACCTACTCCTTGATCAGTGAATTGGACTCAACACCCCCTATTCACCGCCCAAGAATATATCTGACTAGTAAGAATCGTAAAACCTATGTTTTGATATCTCTCTGTAAGTGAGTCAAGTGGGTGTAAAGCGGCAGAAACACAGCAGTGAAAAGCAGCTAAACCCCATTATAAAAATCAATTACTTTTAAAAACCCGTGAAACAAAGACAGTGAAAGAGAGGGAAATTCTTACAAAATTCGTTCAGGGGCTGTGAGGCCACCTGGATTGACCATATCTAGACCCACAGCTGATGGAGACATAAGGGTGGACACTCTTGGGGCTGAGAGGTTTGGTGAGGTTGGGTGAGGAAACGCAGACCCTTTAAAGTAATACTGCGTGGTTCCCATCCCATGGGTCCCAAATCTCCAGGTTCAAGGGCATCTTCCTACATCGAAAACATGCATGAGAAACCCAGAAGATGGTACACCGTGTGATCGGGAAAGGTTTCCAAAACGCACCTCATTTCTCATCTCCTTATGCTCGGGTTCGCCATTCCAGCCGCTTTAGTAGCAATCTCCCTCCTTGGAGAATCAGCACCTTTAACCTCCTGTTCCGTACAGGTTGCAATTTGTCCTGAGGATGAACGGGAAGAGTGGGAACCAATGAGAGACTAGCTCTAGGTGTTGGGACAGGCACAGGTCACTCTACTTTCCCATCAGGAAGAAGAATTAACCACAGGCTCAGCCTGCCGCCCGGCACCAGAATAGGGCCTGAAGCAATCCTGCGCTTTTGCGGCCAGCTCCCAAGAAAGCGAGTTGAAAAATGGAGCTCAGGGGCACTGCAATTCACAAACCTGCAGACTTATAAATGATAACTCTCGTCCACAAATATATTGAGGGAAGGCAACGAAGAGGATTGGAAAGCAAGGCAGAATTGCAGGAAACAGATTTCAGGAGGGAGATTCGAATCGCCTTTAAAGCACAGGAAAAGCGGCAAAACCTCGACAATGATGCCCTTGGCCAAAAAGGGCGTATGCGTTTTTTCCTGAATATATTCAGGAAAAAACGCATACGCCCTTTTTGGCCAACCAAGCAACCTGGAAAGGCAAATCAGCGCTACAAAGAAGTCTCGCTTCCCATCGGTCAAAAAGGCCATGCTGAATAAAGTGTCAAAACCAGAAATGCAGGACAGGCCATGGAGAAACGGGAGCCTGGCTACGCTGATGGGAGGGATGTAAATTGCCAACAGCCACTCTGGAGAAGTGTACGGTGTGTCCTGAAACATCTAAAAAACTCAGCTTACAGAGCACAGGGCACTTCCACTCATGGGCGTATAAATTGGGAAAACTAAAAATCAGCAAGACACAGGCACCCCAAAGTTTAGGGCTGCTCTGTTGACAAGAACCTCCACTTCGTTACACCTTAAATATCCCAGGAAAGAGAAAAATGGATAAAGAAGTTGTGGTCCTTATGTACAATGGAATATCACTCAGCCATGAAATCAACGTCATAAGGCTAGTAGCAGCATGATGAGTGGATTTAGGTACGACGATTCTAAGTGAAATAAGTCACACAGAAAAAGACACTTATCATAAGATATCACTTATAGAGGGAATGTAAAAACCGCTACCCTTGAACTGAATTACAAAACAGAACAGAGTCCCACGTTTAGAAAACACACTATGGCTGCTTAACGGGAAAGGTGAGGTGGGGTGATGCATAAAACAAGGGTTTCAAATTAGGTCAGATACCGTTCCATAAACCCAATATGTAATAGACAAGACCTACTCCTTGATCAGTGAATTGGACTCAACACCCCCTATTCACCGCCCAAGAATATATCTGACTAGTAAGAATCGTAAAACCTATGTTTTGATATCTCTCTGTAAGTGAGTCAAGTGGGTGTAAAGCGGCAGAAACACAGCAGTGAAAAGCAGCTAAACCCCATTATAAAAATCAATTACTTTTAAAAACCCGTGAAACAAAGACAGTGAAAGAGAGGGAAATTCTTACAAAATTCGTTCAGGGGCTGTGAGGCCACCTGGATTGACCATATCTAGACCCACAGCTGATGGAGACATAAGGGTGGACACTCTTGGGGCTGAGAGGTTTGGTGAGGTTGGGTGAGGAAACGCAGACCCTTTAAAGTAATACTGCGTGGTTCCCATCCCATGGGTCCCAAATCTCCAGGTTCAAGGGCATCTTCCTACATCGAAAACATGCATGAGAAACCCAGAAGATGGTACACCGTGTGATCGGGAAAGGTTTCCAAAACGCACCTCATTTCTCATCTCCTTAGGCTCGGGTTCGCCATTCCAGCCGCTTTAGTAGCAATCTCCCTCCTTGGAGAATCAGCACCTTTAACCTCCTGTTCCGTACAGGTTGCAATTTGTCCTGAGGATGAACGGGAAGAGTGGGAACCAATGAGAGACTAGCTCTAGGTGTTGGGACAGGCACAGGTCACTCTACTTTCCCATCAGGAAGAAGAATTAACCACAGGCTCAGCCTGCCGCCCGGCACCAGAATAGGGCCTGAAGCAATCCTGCGCTTTTGCGGCCAGCTCCCAAGAAAGCGAGTTGAAAAATGGAGCTCAGGGGCACTGCAATTCACAAACCTGCAGACTTATAAATGATAACTCTCGTCCACAAATATATTGAGGGAAGGCAACGAAGAGGATTGGAAAGCAAGGCAGAATTGCAGGAAACAGATTTCAGGAGGGAGATTCGAATCGCCTTTAAAGCACAGGAAAAGCGGCAAAACCTCGACAATGATGCCCTTGGCCAAAAAGGGCGTATGCGTTTTTTCCTGAATATATTCAGGAAAAAACGCATACGCCCTTTTTGGCCAACCAAGCAACCTGGAAAGGCAAATCAGCGCTACAAAGAAGTCTCGCTTCCCATCGGTCAAAAAGGCCATGCTGAATAAAGTGTCAAAACCAGAAATGCAGGACAGGCCATGGAGAAACGGGAGCCTGGCTACGCTGATGGGAGGGATGTAAATTGCCAACAGCCACTCTGGAGAAGTGTACGGTGTGTCCTGAAACATCTAAAAACTCAGCTTACAGAGCACAGGGCATTTCCACTCATGGGCGTATAAATTGGGAAAACTAAAAATCAGCAAGACACAGGCACCCCAAAGTTTAGGGCTGCTCTGTTGACAAGAACCTCCACTTCGTTACACCTTAAATATCCCAGGAAAGAGAAAAATGGATAAAGAAGTTGTGGTCCTTATGTACAATGGAATATCTCTCAGCCATGAAATCAACGTCATAAGGCTAGTAGCAGCATGATGAGTGGATTTAGGTACGACGATTCTAAGTGAAATAAGTCACACAGAAAAAGACACTTATCATAAGATATCACTTATAGAGGGAATGTAAAAACCGCTACCCTTGAACTGAATTACAAAACAGAACAGAGTCCCACGTTTAGAAAACACACTATGGCTGCTTAACGGGAAAGGTGAGGTGGGGTGATGCATAAAACAAGGGTTTCAAATTAGGTCAGATACCGTTCCATAAACCCAATATGTAATAGACAAGACCTACTCCTTGATCAGTGAATTGGACTCAACACCCCCTATTCACCGCCCAAGAATATATCTGACTAGTAAGAATCGTAAAACCTATGTTTTGATATCTCTCTGTAAGTGAGTCAAGTGGGTGTAAAGCGGCAGAAACACAGCAGTGAAAAGCAGCTAAACCCCATTATAAAAATCAATTACTTTTAAAAACCCGTGAAACAAAGACAGTGAAAGAGAGGGAAATTCTTACAAAATTCGTTCAGGGGCTGTGAGGCCACCTGGATTGACCATATCTAGACCCACAGCTGATGGAGACATAAGGGTGGACACTCTTGGGGCTGAGAGGTTTGGTGAGGTTGGGTGAGGAAACGCAGACCCTTTAAAGTAATACTGCGTGGTTCCCATCCCATGGGTCCCAAATCTCCAGGTTCAAGGGCATCTTCCTACATCGAAAACATGCATGAGAAACCCAGAAGATGGTACACCGTGTGATCGGGAAAGGTTTCCAAAACGCACCTCATTTCTCATCTCCTTATGCTCGGGTTCGCCATTCCAGCCGCTTTAGTAGCAATCTCCCTCCTTGGAGAATCAGCACCTTTAACCTCCTGTTCCGTACAGGTTGCAATTTGTCCTGAGGATGAACGGGAAGAGTGGGAACCAATGAGAGACTAGCTCTAGGTGTTGGGACAGGCACAGGTCACTCTACTTTCCCATCAGGAAGAAGAATTAACCACAGGCTCAGCCTGCCGCCCGGGACCAGAATAGGGCCTGAAGCAATCCTCCTCTTTTGCGGCCAGCTCCCAAGAAAGCGAGTTGAAAAATGGAGCTCAGGGGCACTGCAATTCACAAACCTGCAGACTTATAAATGATAACTCTCGTCCACAAATATATTGAGGGAAGGCAACGAAGAGGATTGGAAAGCAAGGCAGAATTGCAGGAAACAGATTTCAGGAGGGAGATTCGAATCGCCTTTAAAGCACAGGAAAAGCGGCAAAACCTCGACAATGATGCCCTTGGCCAAAAAGGGCGTATGCGTTTTTTCCTGAATATATTCAGGAAAAAACGCATACGCCCTTTTTGGCCAACCAAGCAACCTGGAAAGGCAAATCAGCGCTACAAAGAAGTCTCGCTTCCCATCGGTCAAAAAGGCCATGCTGAATAAAGTGTCAAAACCAGAAATGCAGGACAGGCCATGGAGAAACGGGAGCCTGGCTACGCTGATGGGAGGGATGTAAATTGCCAACAGCCACTCTGGAGAAGTGTACGGTGTGTCCTGAAACATCTAAAAAACTCAGCTTACAGAGCACAGGGCACTTCCACTCATGGGCGTATAAATTGGGAAAACTAAAAATCAGCAAGACACAGGCACCCCAAAGTTTAGGGCTGCTCTGTTGACAAGAACCTCCACTTCGTTACACCTTAAATATCCCAGGAAAGAGAAAAATGGATAAAGAAGTTGTGGTCCTTATGTACAATGGAATATCACTCAGCCATGAAATCAACGTCATAAGGCTAGTAGCAGCATGATGAGTGGATTTAGGTACGACGATTCTAAGTGAAATAAGTCACACAGAAAAAGACACTTATCATAAGATATCACTTATAGAGGGAATGTAAAAACCGCTACCCTTGAACTGAATTACAAAACAGAACAGAGTCCCACGTTTAGAAAACACACTATGGCTGCTTAACGGGAAAGGTGAGGTGGGGTGATGCATAAAACAAGGGTTTCAAATTAGGTCAGATACCGTTCCATAAACCCAATAGGTAATAGACAAGACCTACTCCTTGATCAGTGAATTGGACTCAACACCCCCTATTCACCGCCCAAGAATATATCTGACTAGTAAGAATCGTAAAACCTATGTTTTGATATCTCTCTGTAAGTGAGTCAAGTGGGTGTAAAGCGGCAGAAACACAGCAGTGAAAAGCAGCTAAACCCCATTATAAAAATCAATTACTTTTAAAAACCCGTGAAACAAAGACAGTGAAAGAGAGGGAAATTCTTACAAAATTCGTTCAGGGGCTGTGATGCCACCTGGATTGACCATATCTAGACCCACAGCTGATGGAGACATAAGGGTGGACACTCTTGGGGCTGAGAGGTTTGGTGAGGTTGGGTGAGGAAACGCAGACCCTTTAAAGTAATACTGCGTGGTTCCCATCCCATGGGTCCCAAATCTCCAGGTTCAAGGGCATCTTCCTACATCGAAAACATGCATGAGAAACCCAGAAGATGGTACACCGTGTGATCGGGAAAGGTTTCCAAAACGCACCTCATTTCTCATCTCCTTAGGCTCGGGTTCGCCATTCCAGCCGCTTTAGTAGCAATCTCCCTCCTTGGAGAATCAGCACCTTTAACCTCCTGTTCCGTACAGGTTGCAATTTGTCCTGAGGATGAACGGGAAGAGTGGGAACCAATGAGAGACTAGCTCTAGGTGTTGGGACAGGCACAGGTCACTCTACTTTCCCATCAGGAAGAAGAATTAACCACAGGCTCAGCCTGCCGCCCGGGACCAGAATAGGGCCTGAAGCAATCCTGCGCTTTTGCGGCCAGCTCCCAAGAAAGCGAGTTGACAAATGGAGCTCGGGGCACTGCAATTCACAAACCTGCAGACTTATAAATGATAACTCTCGTCCACAAATATATTGAGGGAAGGCAACGAAGAGGATTGGAAAGCAAGGCAGAATTGCAGGAAACAGATTTCAGGAGGGAGATTCGAATCGCCTTTAAAGCACAGGAAAAGCGGCAAAACCTCGACAATGATGCCCTTGGCCAAAAAGGGCGTATGCGTTTTTTCCTGAATATATTCAGGAAAAAACGCATACGCCCTTTTTGGCCAACCAAGCAACCTGGAAAGGCAAATCAGCGCTACAAAGAAGTCTCGCTTCCCATCGGTCAAAAAGGCCATGCTGAATAAAGTGTCAAAACCAGAAATGCAGGACAGGCCATGGAGAAACGGGAGCCTGGCTACGCTGATGGGAGGGATGTAAATTGCCAACAGCCACTCTGGAGAAGTGTACGGTGTGTCCTGAAACATCTAAAAAACTCAGCTTACAGAGCACAGGGCACTTCCACTCATGGGCGTATAAATTGGGAAAACTAAAAATCAGCAAGACACAGGCACCCCAAAGTTTAGGGCTGCTCTGTTGACAAGAACCTCCACTTCGTTACACCTTAAATATCCCAGGAAAGAGAAAAATGGATAAAGAAGTTGTGGTCCTTATGTACAATGGAATATCACTCAGCCATGAAATCAACGTCATAAGGCTAGTAGCAGCATGATGAGTGGATTTAGGTACGACGATTCTAAGTGAAATAAGTCACACAGAAAAAGACACTTATCATAAGATATCACTTATAGAGGGAATGTAAAAACCGCTACCCTTGAACTGAATTACAAAACAGAACAGAGTCCCACGTTTAGAAAACACACTATGGCTGCTTAACGGGAAAGGTGAGGTGGGGTGATGCATAAAACAAGGGTTTCAAATTAGGTCAGATACCGTTCCATAAACCCAATAGGTAATAGACAAGACCTACTCCTTGATCAGTGAATTGGACTCAACACCCCCTATTCACCGCCCAAGAATATATCTGACTAGTAAGAATCGTAAAACCTATGTTTTGATATCTCTCTGTAAGTGAGTCAAGTGGGTGTAAAGCGGCAGAAACACAGCAGTGAAAAGCAGCTAAACCCCATTATAAAAATCAATTACTTTTAAAAACCCGTGAAACAAAGACAGTGAAAGAGAGGGAAATTCTTACAAAATTCGTTCAGGGGCTGTGATGCCACCTGGATTGACCATATCTAGACCCACAGCTGATGGAGACATAAGGGTGGACACTCTTGGGGCTGAGAGGTTTGGTGAGGTTGGGTGAGGAAACGCAGACCCTTTAAAGTAATACTGCGTGGTTCCCATCCCATGGGTCCCAAATCTCCAGGTTCAAGGGCATCTTCCTACATCGAAAACATGCATGAGAAACCCAGAAGATGGTACACCGTGTGATCGGGAAAGGTTTCCAAAACGCACCTCATTTCTCATCTCCTTAGGCTCGGGTTCGCCATTCCAGCCGCTTTAGTAGCAATCTCCCTCCTTGGAGAATCAGCACCTTTAACCTCCTGTTCCGTACAGGTTGCAATTTGTCCTGAGGATGAACGGGAAGAGTGGGAACCAATGAGAGACTAGCTCTAGGTGTTGGGACAGGCACAGGTCACTCTACTTTCCCATCAGGAAGAAGAATTAACCACAGGCTCAGCCTGCCGCCCGGGACCAGAATAGGGCCTGAAGCAATCCTGCGCTTTTGCGGCCAGCTCCCAAGAAAGCGAGTTGAAAAATGGAGCTCAGGGGCACTGCAATTCACAAACCTGCAGACTTATAAATGATAACTCTCGTTCACAAATATATTGAGGGAAGGCAACGAAGAGGATTGGAAAGCAAGGCAGAATTGCAGGAAACAGATTTCAGGAGGGAGATTCGAACCGCCTTTAAAGCACAGGAAAAGCGGCAAAACCTCGACAATGATGCCCTTGGCCAAAAAGGGCGTATGCGTTTTTTCCTGAATATATTCAGGAAAAAACGCATACGCCCTTTTTGGCCAACCAAGCAACCTGGAAAGGCAAATCAGCGCTACAAAGAAGTCTCGCTTCCCATCGGTCAAAAAGGCCATGCTGAATAAAGTGTCAAAACCAGAAATGCAGGACAGGCCATGGAGAAACGGGAGCCTGGCTACGCTGATGGGAGGGATGTAAATTGCCAACAGCCACTCTGGAGAAGTGTACGGTGTGTCCTGAAACATCTAAAAAACTCAGCTTACAGAGCACAGGGCACTTCCACTCATGGGCGTATAAATTGGGAAAACTAAAAATCAGCAAGACACAGGCACCCCAAAGTTTAGGGCTGCTCTGTTGACAAGAACCTCCACTTCGTTACACCTTAAATATCCCAGGAAAGAGAAAAATGGATAAAGAAGTTGTGGTCCTTATGTACAATGGAATATCACTCAGCCATGAAATCAACGTCATAAGGCTAGTAGCAGCATGATGAGTGGATTTAGGTACGACGATTCTAAGTGAAATAAGTCACACAGAAAAAGACACTTATCATAAGATATCACTTATAGAGGGAATGTAAAAACCGCTACCCTTGAACTGAATTACAAAACAGAACAGAGTCCCACGTTTAGAAAACACACTATGGCTGCTTAACGGGAAAGGTGAGGTGGGGTGATGCATAAAACAAGGGTTTCAAATTAGGTCAGATACCGTTCCATAAACCCAATATGTAATAGACAAGACCTACTCCTTGATCAGTGAATTGGACTCAACACACCCTATTCACCGCCCAAGAATATATCTGACTAGTAAGAATCGTAAAACCTATGTTTTGATATCTCTCTGTAAGTGAGTCAAGTGGGTGTAAAGCGGCAGAAACACAGCAGTGAAAAGCAGCTAAACCCCATTATAAAAATCAATTACTTTTAAAAACCCGTGAAACAAAGACAGTGAAAGAGAGGGAAATTCTTACAAAATTCGTTCAGGGGCTGTGATGCCACCTGGATTGACCATATCTAGACCCACACCTGATGGAGACATAAGGGTGGACACTCTTGGGGCTGAGAGGTTTGGTGAGGTTGGGTGAGGAAACGCAGACCCTTTAAAGTAATACTGCGTGGTTCCCATCCCATGGGTCCCAAATCTCCAGGTTCAAGGGCATCTTCCTACATCGAAAACATGCATGAGAAACCCAGAAGATGGTACACCGTGTGATCGGGAAAGGTTTCCAAAACGCACCTCATTTCTCATCTCCTTAGGCTCGGGTTCGCCATTCCAGCCGCTTTAGTAGCAATCTCCCTCCTTGGAGAATCAGCACCTTTAACCTCCTGTTCCGTACAGGTTGCAATTTGTCCTGAGGATGAACGGGAAGAGTGGGAACCAATGAGAGACTAGCTCTAGGTGTTGGGACAGGCACAGGTCACTCTACTTTCCCATCAGGAAGAAGAATTAACCACAGGCTCAGCCTGCCGCCCGGGACCAGAATAGGGCCTGAAGCAATCCTGCGCTTTTGCGGCCAGCTCCCAAGAAAGCGAGTTGAAAAATGGAGCTCAGGGGCACTGCAATTCACAAACCTGCAGACTTATAAATGATAACTCTCGTTCACAAATATATTGAGGGAAGGCAACGAAGAGGATTGGAAAGCAAGGCAGAATTGCAGGAAACAGATTTCAGGAGGGAGATTCGAACCGCCTTTAAAGCACAGGAAAAGCGGCAAAACCTCGACAATGATGCCCTTGGCCAAAAAGGGCGTATGCGTTTTTTCCTGAATATATTCAGGAAAAAACGCATACGCCCTTTTTGGCCAACCAAGCAACCTGGAAAGGCAAATCAGCGCTACAAAGAAGTCTCGCTTCCCATCGGTCAAAAAGGCCATGCTGAATAAAGTGTCAAAACCAGAAATGCAGGACAGGCCATGGAGAAACGGGAGCCTGGCTACGCTGATGGGAGGGATGTAAATTGCCAACAGCCACTCTGGAGAAGTGTACGGTGTGTCCTGAAACATCTAAAAAACTCAGCTTACAGAGCACAGGGCACTTCCACTCATGGGCGTATAAATTGGGAAAACTAAAAATCAGCAAGACACAGGCACCCCAAAGTTTAGGGCTGCTCTGTTGACAAGAACCTCCACTTCGTTACACCTTAAATATCCCAGGAAAGAGAAAAATGGATAAAGAAGTTGTGGTCCTTATGTACAATGGAATATCACTCAGCCATGAAATCAACGTCATAAGGCTAGTAGCAGCATGATGAGTGGATTTAGGTACGACGATTCTAAGTGAAATAAGTCACACAGAAAAAGACACTTATCATAAGATATCACTTATAGAGGGAATGTAAAAACCGCTACCCTTGAACTGAATTACAAAACAGAACAGAGTCCCACGTTTAGAAAACACACTATGGCTGCTTAACGGGAAAGGTGAGGTGGGGTGATGCATAAAACAAGGGTTTCAAATTAGGTCAGATACCGTTCCATAAACCCAATATGTAATAGACAAGACCTACTCCTTGATCAGTGAATTGGACTCAACACCCCCTATTCACCGCCCAAGAATATATCTGACTAGTAAGAATCGTAAAACCTATGTTTTGATATCTCTCTGTAAGTGAGTCAAGTGGGTGTAAAGCGGCAGAAACACAGCAGTGAAAAGCAGCTAAACCCCATTATAAAAATCAATTACTTTTAAAAACCCGTGAAACAAAGACAGTGAAAGAGAGGGAAATTCTTACAAAATTCGTTCAGGGGCTGTGATGCCACCTGGATTGACCATATCTAGACCCACACCTGATGGAGACATAAGGGTGGACACTCTTGGGGCTGAGAGGTTTGGTGAGGTTGGGTGAGGAAACGCAGACCCTTTAAAGTAATACTGCGTGGTTCCCATCCCATGGGTCCCAAATCTCCAGGTTCAAGGGCATCTTCCTACATCGAAAACATGCATGAGAAACCCAGAAGATGGTACACCGTGTGATCGGGAAAGGTTTCCAAAACGCACCTCATTTCTCATCTCCTTAGGCTCGGGTTCGCCATTCCAGCCGCTTTAGTAGCAATCTCCCTCCTTGGAGAATCAGCACCTTTAACCTCCTGTTCCGTACAGGTTGCAATTTGTCCTGAGGATGAACGGGAAGAGTGGGAACCAATGAGAGACTAGCTCTAGGTGTTGGGACAGGCACAGGTCACTCTACTTTCCCATCAGGAAGAAGAATTAACCACAGGCTCAGCCTGCCGCCCGGGACCAGAATAGGGCCTGAAGCAATCCTGCGCTTTTGCGGCCAGCTCCCAAGAAAGCGAGTTGAAAAATGGAGCTCAGGGGCACTGCAATTCACAAACCTGTAGACTTATAAATGATAACTCTCGTCCACAAATATATTGAGGGAAGGCAACGAAGAGGATTGGAAAGCAAGGCAGAATTGCAGGAAACAGATTTCAGGAGGGAGATTCGAACCGCCTTTAAAGCACAGGAAAAGCGGCAAAACCTCGACAATGATGCCCTTGGCCAAAAAGGGCGTATGCGTTTTTTCCTGAATATATTCAGGAAAAAACGCATACGCCCTTTTTGGCCAACCAAGCAACCTGGAAAGGCAAATCAGCGCTACAAAGAAGTCTCGCTTCCCATCGGTCAAAAAGGCCATGCTGAATAAAGTGTCAAAACCAGAAATGCAGGACAGGCCATGGAGAAACGGGAGCCTGGCTACGCTGATGGGAGGGATGTAAATTGCCAACAGCCACTCTGGAGAAGTGTACGGTGTGTCCTGAAACATCTAAAAAACTCAGCTTACAGAGCACAGGGCACTTCCACTCATGGGCGTATAAATTGGGAAAACTAAAAATCAGCAAGACACAGGCACCCCAAAGTTTAGGGCTGCTCTGTTGACAAGAACCTCCACTTCGTTACACCTTAAATATCCCAGGAAAGAGAAAAATGGATAAAGAAGTTGTGGTCCTTATGTACAATGGAATATCACTCAGCCATGAAATCAACGTCATAAGGCTAGTAGCAGCATGATGAGTGGATTTAGGTACGACGATTCTAAGTGAAATAAGTCACACAGAAAAAGACACTTATCATAAGATATCACTTATAGAGGGAATGTAAAAACCGCTACCCTTGAACTGAATTACAAAACAGAACAGAGTCCCACGTTTAGAAAACACACTATGGCTGCTTAACGGGAAAGGTGAGGTGGGGTGATGCATAAAACAAGGGTTTCAAATTAGGTCAGATACCGTTCCATAAACCCAATATGTAATAGACAAGACCTACTCCTTGATCAGTGAATTGGACTCAACACCCCCTATTCACCGCCCAAGAATATATCTGACTAGTAAGAATCGTAAAACCTATGTTTTGATATCTCTCTGTAAGTGAGTCAAGTGGGTGTAAAGCGGCAGAAACACAGCAGTGAAAAGCAGCTAAACCCCATTATAAAAATCAATTACTTTTAAAAACCCGTGAAACAAAGACAGTGAAAGAGAGGGAAATTCTTACAAAATTCGTTCAGGGGCTGTGATGCCACCTGGATTGACCATATCTAGACCCACACCTGATGGAGACATAAGGGTGGACACTCTTGGGGCTGAGAGGTTTGGTGAGGTTGGGTGAGGAAACGCAGACCCTTTAAAGTAATACTGCGTGGTTCCCATCCCATGGGTCCCAAATCTCCAGGTTCAAGGGCATCTTCCTACATCGAAAACATGCATGAGAAACCCAGAAGATGGTACACCGTGTGATCGGGAAAGGTTTCCAAAACGCACCTCATTTCTCATCTCCTTAGGCTCGGGTTCGCCATTCCAGCCGCTTTAGTAGCAATCTCCCTCCTTGGAGAATCAGCACCTTTAACCTCCTGTTCCGTACAGGTTGCAATTTGTCCTGAGGATGAACGGGAAGAGTGGGAACCAATGAGAGACTAGCTCTAGGTGTTGGGACAGGCACAGGTCACTCTACTTTCCCATCAGGAAGAAGAATTAACCACAGGCTCAGCCTGCCGCCCGGGACCAGAATAGGGCCTGAAGCAATCCTGCGCTTTTGCGGCCAGCTCCCAAGAAAGCGAGTTGAAAAATGGAGCTCAGGGGCACTGCAATTCACAAACCTGCAGACTTATAAATGATAACTCTCGTCCACAAATATATTGAGGGAAGGCAACGAAGAGGATTGGAAAGCAAGGCAGAATTGCAGGAAACAGATTTCAGGAGGGAGATTCGAATCGCCTTTAAAGCACAGGAAAAGCGGCAAAACCTCGACAATGATGCCCTTGGCCAAAAAGGGCGTATGCGTTTTTTCCTGAATATATTCAGGAAAAAACGCATACGCCCTTTTTGGCCAACCAAGCAACCTGGAAAGGCAAATCAGCGCTACAAAGAAGTCTCGCTTCCCATCGGTCAAAAAGGCCATGCTGAATAAAGTGTCAAAACCAGAAATGCAGGACAGGCCATGGAGAAACGGGAGCCTGGCTACGCTGATGGGAGGGATGTAAATTGCCAACAGCCACTCTGGAGAAGTGTACGGTGTGTCCTGAAACATCTAAAAAACTCAGCTTACAGAGCACAGGGCACTTCCACTCATGGGCGTATAAATTGGGAAAACTAAAAATCAGCAAGACACAGGCACCCCAAAGTTTAGGGCTGCTCTGTTGACAAGAACCTCCACTTCGTTACACCTTAAATATCCCAGGAAAGAGAAAAATGGATAAAGAAGTTGTGGTCCTTATGTACAATGGAATATCACTCAGCCATGAAATCAACGTCATAAGGCTAGTAGCAGCATGATGAGTGGATTTAGGTACGACGATTCTAAGTGAAATAAGTCACACAGAAAAAGACACTTATCATAAGATATCACTTATAGAGGGAATGTAAAAACCGCTACCCTTGAACTGAATTACAAAACAGAACAGAGTCCCACGTTTAGAAAACACACTATGGCTGCTTAACGGGAAAGGTGAGGTGGGGTGATGCATAAAACAAGGGTTTCAAATTAGCTCAGATACCGTTCCATAAACCCAATAGGTAATAGACAAGACCTACTCCTTGATCAGTGAATTGGACTCAACACCCCCTATTCACCGCCCAAGAATATATCTGACTAGTAAGAATCGTAAAACCTATGTTTTGATATCTCTCTGTAAGTGAGTCAAGTGGGTGTAAAGCGGCAGAAACACAGCAGTGAAAAGCAGCTAAACCCCATTATAAAAATCAATTACTTTTAAAAACCCGTGAAACAAAGACAGTGAAAGACAGGGAAATTCTTAAAATTCGTTCAGGGGCTGTGATGCCACCTGGATTGACCATATCTAGACCCACAGCTGATGGAGACATAAGGGTGGACACTCTTGGGGCTGAGAGGTTTGGTGAGGTTGGGTGAGGAAACGCAGACCCTTTAAAGTAATACTGCGTGGTTCCCATCCCATGGGTCCCAAATCTCCAGGTTCAAGGGCATCTTCCTACATCGAAAACATGCATGAGAAACCCAGAAGATGGTACACCGTGTGATCGGGAAAGGTTTCCAAAACGCACCTCATTTCTCATCTCCTTATGCTCGGGTTCGCCATTCCAGCCGCTTTAGTAGCAATCTCCCTCCTTGGAGAATCAGCACCTTTAACCTCCTGTTCCGTACAGGTTGCAATTTGTCCTGAGGATGAACGGGAAGAGTGGGAACCAATGAGAGACTAGCTCTAGGTGTTGGGACAGGCACAGGTCACTCTACTTCCCCATCAGGAAGAAGAATTAACCACAGGCTCAGCCTGCCGCCCGGCACCAGAATAGGGCCTGAAGCAATCCTGCGCTTTTGCGGCCAGCTCCCAAGAAAGCGAGTTGAAAAATGGAGCTCAGGGGCACTGCAATTCACAAACCTGCAGACTTATAAATGATAACTCTCGTCCACAAATATATTGAGGGAAGGCAACGAAGAGGATTGGAAAGCAAGGCAGAATTGCAGGAAACAGATTTCAGGAGGGAGATTCGAATCGCCTTTAAAGCACAGGAAAAGCGGCAAAACCTCGACAATGATGCCCTTGGCCAAAAAGGGCGTATGCGTTTTTTCCTGAATATATTCAGGAAAAAACGCATACGCCCTTTTTGGCCAACCAAGCAACCTGGAAAGGCAAATCAGCGCTACAAAGAAGTCTCGCTTCCCATCGGTCAAAAAGGCCATGCTGAATAAAGTGTCAAAACCAGAAATGCAGGACAGGCCATGGAGAAACGGGAGCCTGGCTACGCTGATGGGAGGGATGTAAATTGCCAACAGCCACTCTGGAGAAGTGTACGGTGTGTCCTGAAACATCTAAAAAACTCAGCTTACAGAGCACAGGGCACTTCCACTCATGGGCGTATAAATTGGGAAAACTAAAAATCAGCAAGACACAGGCACCCCAAAGTTTAGGGCTGCTCTGTTGACAAGAACCTCCACTTCGTTACACCTTAAATATCCCAGGAAAGAGAAAAATGGATAAAGAAGTTGTGGTCCTTATGTACAATGGAATATCACTCAGCCATGAAATCAACGTCATAAGGCTAGTAGCAGCATGATGAGTGGATTTAGGTACGACGATTCTAAGTGAAATAAGTCACACAGAAAAAGACACTTATCATAAGATATCACTTATAGAGGGAATGTAAAAACCGCTACCCTTGAACTGAATTACAAAACAGAACAGAGTCCCACGTTTAGAAAACACACTATGGCTGCTTAACGGGAAAGGTGAGGTGGGGTGATGCATAAAACAAGGGTTTCAAATTAGCTCAGATACCGTTCCATAAACCCAATAGGTAATAGACAAGACCTACTCCTTGATCAGTGAATTGGACTCAACACCCCCTATTCACCGCCCAAGAATATATCTGACTAGTAAGAATCGTAAAACCTATGTTTTGATATCTCTCTGTAAGTGAGTCAAGTGGGTGTAAAGCGGCAGAAACACAGCAGTGAAAAGCAGCTAAACCCCATTATAAAAATCAATTACTTTTAAAAACCCGTGAAACAAAGACAGTGAAAGACAGGGAAATTCTTAAAATTCGTTCAGGGGCTGTGATGCCACCTGGATTGACCATATCTAGACCCACAGCTGATGGAGACATAAGGGTGGACACTCTTGGGGCTGAGAGGTTTGGTGAGGTTGGGTGAGGAAACGCAGACCCTTTAAAGTAATACTGCGTGGTTCCCATCCCATGGGTCCCAAATCTCCAGGTTCAAGGGCATCTTCCTACATCGAAAACATGCATGAGAAACCCAGAAGATGGTACACCGTGTGATCGGGAAAGGTTTCCAAAACGCACCTCATTTCTCATCTCCTTATGCTCGGGTTCGCCATTCCAGCCGCTTTAGTAGCAATCTCCCTCCTTGGAGAATCAGCACCTTTAACCTCCTGTTCCGTACAGGTTGCAATTTGTCCTGAGGATGAACGGGAAGAGTGGGAACCAATGAGAGACTAGCTCTAGGTGTTGGGACAGGCACAGGTCACTCTACTTCCCCATCAGGAAGAAGAATTAACCACAGGCTCAGCCTGCCGCCCGGCACCAGAATAGGGCCTGAAGCAATCCTGCGCTTTTGCGGCCAGCTCCCAAGAAAGCGAGTTGAAAAATGGAGCTCAGGGGCACTGCAATTCACAAACCTGCAGACTTATAAATGATAACTCTCGTCCACAAATATATTGAGGGAAGGCATCGAAGAGGATTGGAAAGCAAGGCAGAATTGCAGGAAACAGATTTCAGGAGGGAGATTCGAATCGCCTTTAAAGCACAGGAAAAGCGGCAAAACCTCGACAATGATGCCCTTGGCCAAAAAGGGCGTATGCGTTTTTTCCTGAATATATTCAGGAAAAAACGCATACGCCCTTTTTGGCCAAACAAGCAACCTGGAAAGGCAAATCAGCGCTACAAAGAAGTCTCGCTTCCCATCGGTCAAAAAGGCCATGCTGAATAAAGTGTCAAAACCAGAAATGCAGGACAGGCCATGGAGAAACGGGAGCCTGGCTACGCTGATGGGAGGGATGTAAATTGCCAACAGCTACTCTGGAGAAGTGTACGGTGTGTCCTGAAACATCTAAAAAACTCAGCTTACAGAGCACAGGGCACTTCCACTCATGGGCGTATAAATTGGGAAAACTAAAAATCAGCAAGACACAGGCACCCCAAAGTTTAGGGCTGCTCTGTTGACAAGAACCTCCACTTCGTTACACCTTAAATATCCCAGGAAAGAGAAAAATGGATAAAGAAGTTGTGGTCCTTATGTACAATGGAATATCACTCAGCCATGAAATCAACGTCATAAGGCTAGTAGCAGCATGATGAGTGGATTTAGGTACGACGATTCTAAGTGAAATAAGTCACACAGAAAAAGACACTTATCATAAGATATCACTTATAGAGGGAATGTAAAAACCGCTACCCTTGAACTGAATTACAAAACAGAACAGAGTCCCACGTTTAGAAAACACACTATGGCTGCTTAACGGGAAAGGTGAGGTGGGGTGATGCATAAAACAAGGGTTTCAAATTAGCTCAGATACCGTTCCATAAACCCAATAGGTAATAGACAAGACCTACTCCTTGATCAGTGAATTGGACTCAACACCCCCTATTCACCGCCCAAGAATATATCTGACTAGTAAGAATCGTAAAACCTATGTTTTGATATCTCTCTGTAAGTGAGTCAAGTGGGTGTAAAGCGGCAGAAACACAGCAGTGAAAAGCAGCTAAACCCCATTATAAAAATCAATTACTTTTAAAAACCCGTGAAACAAAGACAGTGAAAGAGAGGGAAATTCTTACAAAATTCGTTCAGGGGCTGTGATGCCACCTGGATTGACCATATCTAGACCCACAGCTGATGGAGACATAAGGGTGGACACTCTTGGGGCTGAGAGGTTTGGTGAGGTTGGGTGAGGAAACGCAGACCCTTTAAAGTAATACTGCGTGGTTCCCATCCCATGGGTCCCAAATCTCCAGGTTCAAGGGCATCTTCCTACATCGAAAACATGCATGAGAAACCCAGAAGATGGTACACCGTGTGATCGGGAAAGGTTTCCAAAACGCACCTCATTTCTCATCTCCTTATGCTCGGGTTCGCCATTCCAGCCGCTTTAGTAGCAATCTCCCTCCTTGGAGAATCAGCACCTTTAACCTCCTGTTCCGTACAGGTTGCAATTTGTCCTGAGGATGAACGGGAAGAGTGGGAACCAATGAGAGACTAGCTCTAGGTGTTGGGACAGGCACAGGTCACTCTACTTTCCCATCAGGAAGAAGAATTAACCACAGGCTCAGCCTGCCGCCCGGGACCAGAATAGGGCCTGAAGCAATCCTGCGCTTTTGCGGCCAGCTCCCAAGAAAGCGAGTTGAAAAATGGAGCTCAGGGGCACTGCAATTCACAAACCTGTAGACTTATAAATGATAACTCTCGTCCACAAATATATTGAGGGAAGGCAACGAAGAGGATTGGAAAGCAAGGCAGAATTGCAGGAAACAGATTTCAGGAGGGAGATTCGAACCGCCTTTAAAGCACAGGAAAAGCGGCAAAACCTCGACAATGATGCCCTTGGCCAAAAAGGGCGTATGCGTTTTTTCCTGAATATATTCAGGAAAAAACGCATACGCCCTTTTTGGCCAACCAAGCAACCTGGAAAGGCAAATCAGCGCTACAAAGAAGTCTCGCTTCCCATCGGTCAAAAAGGCCATGCTGAATAAAGTGTCAAAACCAGAAATGCAGGACAGGCCATGGAGAAACGGGAGCCTGGCTACGCTGATGGGAGGGATGTAAATTGCCAACAGCCACTCTGGAGAAGTGTACGGTGTGTCCTGAAACATCTAAAAAACTCAGCTTACAGAGCACAGGGCACTTCCACTCATGGGCGTATAAATTGGGAAAACTAAAAATCAGCAAGACACAGGCACCCCAAAGTTTAGGGCTGCTCTGTTGACAAGAACCTCCACTTCGTTACACCTTAAATATCCCAGGAAAGAGAAAAATGGATAAAGAAGTTGTGGTCCTTATGTACAATGGAATATCACTCAGCCATGAAATCAACGTCATAAGGCTAGTAGCAGCATGATGAGTGGATTTAGGTACGACGATTCTAAGTGAAATAAGTCACACAGAAAAAGACACTTATCATAAGATATCACTTATAGAGGGAATGTAAAAACCGCTACCCTTGAACTGAATTACAAAACAGAACAGAGTCCCACGTTTAGAAAACACACTATGGCTGCTTAACGGGAAAGGTGAGGTGGGGTGATGCATAAAACAAGGGTTTCAAATTAGGTCAGATACCGTTCCATAAACCCAATATGTAATAGACAAGACCTACTCCTTGATCAGTGAATTGGACTCAACACCCCCTATTCACCGCCCAAGAATATATCTGACTAGTAAGAATCGTAAAACCTATGTTTTGATATCTCTCTGTAAGTGAGTCAAGTGGGTGTAAAGCGGCAGAAACACAGCAGTGAAAAGCAGCTAAACCCCATTATAAAAATCAATTACTTTTAAAAACCCGTGAAACAAAGACAGTGAAAGAGAGGGAAATTCTTACAAAATTCGTTCAGGGGCTGTGATGCCACCTGGATTGACCATATCTAGACCCACACCTGATGGAGACATAAGGGTGGACACTCTTGGGGCTGAGAGGTTTGGTGAGGTTGGGTGAGGAAACGCAGACCCTTTAAAGTAATACTGCGTGGTTCCCATCCCATGGGTCCCAAATCTCCAGGTTCAAGGGCATCTTCCTACATCGAAAACATGCATGAGAAACCCAGAAGATGGTACACCGTGTGATCGGGAAAGGTTTCCAAAACGCACCTCATTTCTCATCTCCTTAGGCTCGGGTTCGCCATTCCAGCCGCTTTAGTAGCAATCTCCCTCCTTGGAGAATCAGCACCTTTAACCTCCTGTTCCGTACAGGTTGCAATTTGTCCTGAGGATGAACGGGAAGAGTGGGAACCAATGAGAGACTAGCTCTAGGTGTTGGGACAGGCACAGGTCACTCTACTTTCCCATCAGGAAGAAGAATTAACCACAGGCTCAGCCTGCCGCCCGGGACCAGAATAGGGCCTGAAGCAATCCTGCGCTTTTGCGGCCAGCTCCCAAGAAAGCGAGTTGAAAAATGGAGCTCAGGGGCACTGCAATTCACAAACCTGCAGACTTATAAATGATAACTCTCGTCCACAAATATATTGAGGGAAGGCAACGAAGAGGATTGGAAAGCAAGGCAGAATTGCAGGAAACAGATTTCAGGAGGGAGATTCGAATCGCCTTTAAAGCACAGGAAAAGCGGCAAAACCTCGACAATGATGCCCTTGGCCAAAAAGGGCGTATGCGTTTTTTCCTGAATATATTCAGGAAAAAACGCATACGCCCTTTTTGGCCAACCAAGCAACCTGGAAAGGCAAATCAGCGCTACAAAGAAGTCTCGCTTCCCATCGGTCAAAAAGGCCATGCTGAATAAAGTGTCAAAACCAGAAATGCAGGACAGGCCATGGAGAAACGGGAGCCTGGCTACGCTGATGGGAGGGATGTAAATTGCCAACAGCCACTCTGGAGAAGTGTACGGTGTGTCCTGAAACATCTAAAAAACTCAGCTTACAGAGCACAGGGCACTTCCACTCATGGGCGTATAAATTGGGAAAACTAAAAATCAGCAAGACACAGGCACCCCAAAGTTTAGGGCTGCTCTGTTGACAAGAACCTCCACTTCGTTACACCTTAAATATCCAAGGAAAGAGAAAAATGGATAAAGAAGTTGTGGTCCTTATGTACAATGGAATATCACTCAGCCATGAAATCAACGTCATAAGGCTAGTAGCAGCATGATGAGTGGATTTAGGTACGACGATTCTAAGTGAAATAAGTCACACAGAAAAAGACACTTATCATAAGATATCACTTATAGAGGGAATGTAAAAACCGCTACCCTTGAACTGAATTACAAAACAGAACAGAGTCCCACGTTTAGAAAACACACTATGGCTGCTTAACGGGAAAGGTGAGGTGGGGTGATGCATAAAACAAGGGTTTCAAATTAGCTCAGATACCGTTCCATAAACCCAATAGGTAATAGACAAGACCTACTCCTTGATCAGTGAATTGGACTCAACACCCCCTATTCACCGCCCAAGAATATATCTGACTAGTAAGAATCGTAAAACCTATGTTTTGATATCTCTCTGTAAGTGAGTCAAGTGGGTGTAAAGCGGCAGAAACACAGCAGTGAAAAGCAGCTAAACCCCATTATAAAAATCAATTACTTTTAAAAACCCGTGAAACAAAGACAGTGAAAGACAGGGAAATTCTTAAAATTCGTTCAGGGGCTGTGATGCCACCTGGATTGACCATATCTAGACCCACAGCTGATGGAGACATAAGGGTGGACACTCTTGGGGCTGAGAGGTTTGGTGAGGTTGGGTGAGGAAACGCAGACCCTTTAAAGTAATACTGCGTGGTTCCCATCCCATGGGTCCCAAATCTCCAGGTTCAAGGGCATCTTCCTACATCGAAAACATGCATGAGAAACCCAGAAGATGGTACACCGTGTGATCGGGAAAGGTTTCCAAAACGCACCTCATTTCTCATCTCCTTAGGCTCGGGTTCGCCATTCCAGCCGCTTTAGTAGCAATCTCCCTCCTTGGAGAATCAGCACCTTTAACCTCCTGTTCCGTACAGGTTGCAATTTGTCCTGAGGATGAACGGGAAGAGTGGGAACCAATGAGAGACTAGCTCTAGGTGTTGGGACAGGCACAGGTCACTCTACTTTCCCATCAGGAAGAAGAATTAACCACAGGCTCAGCCTGCCGCCCGGGACCAGAATAGGGCCTGAAGCAATCCTGCGCTTTTGCGGCCAGCTCCCAAGAAAGCGAGTTGAAAAATGGAGCTCAGGGGCACTGCAATTCACAAACCTGCAGACTTATAAATGATAACTCTCGTCCACAAATATATTGAGGGAAGGCAACGAAGAGGATTGGAAAGCAAGGCAGAATTGCAGGAAACAGATTTCAGGAGGGAGATTCGAATCGCCTTTAAAGCACAGGAAAAGCGGCAAAACCTCGACAATGATGCCCTTGGCCAAAAAGGGCGTATGCGTTTTTTCCTGAATATATTCAGGAAAAAACGCATACGCCCTTTTTGGCCAACCAAGCAACCTGGAAAGGCAAATCAGCGCTACAAAGAAGTCTCGCTTCCCATCGGTCAAAAAGGCCATGCTGAATAAAGTGTCAAAACCAGAAATGCAGGACAGGCCATGGAGAAACGGGAGCCTGGCTACGCTGATGGGAGGGATGTAAATTGCCAACAGCCACTCTGGAGAAGTGTACGGTGTGTCCTGAAACATCTAAAAAACTCAGCTTACAGAGCACAGGGCACTTCCACTCATGGGCGTATAAATTGGGAAAACTAAAAATCAGCAAGACACAGGCACCCCAAAGTTTAGGGCTGCTCTGTTGACAAGAACCTCCACTTCGTTACACCTTAAATATCCAAGGAAAGAGAAAAATGGATAAAGAAGTTGTGGTCCTTATGTACAATGGAATATCACTCAGCCATGAAATCAACGTCATAAGGCTAGTAGCAGCATGATGAGTGGATTTAGGTACGACGATTCTAAGTGAAATAAGTCACACAGAAAAAGACACTTATCATAAGATATCACTTATAGAGGGAATGTAAAAACCGCTACCCTTGAACTGAATTACAAAACAGAACAGAGTCCCACGTTTAGAAAACACACTATGGCTGCTTAACGGGAAAGGTGAGGTGGGGTGATGCATAAAACAAGGGTTTCAAATTAGCTCAGATACCGTTCCATAAACCCAATAGGTAATAGACAAGACCTACTCCTTGATCAGTGAATTGGACTCAACACCCCCTATTCACCGCCCAAGAATATATCTGACTAGTAAGAATCGTAAAACCTATGTTTTGATATCTCTCTGTAAGTGAGTCAAGTGGGTGTAAAGCGGCAGAAACACAGCAGTGAAAAGCAGCTAAACCCCATTATAAAAATCAATTACTTTTAAAAACCCGTGAAACAAAGACAGTGAAAGACAGGGAAATTCTTAAAATTCGTTCAGGGGCTGTGATGCCACCTGGATTGACCATATCTAGACCCACAGCTGATGGAGACATAAGGGTGGACACTCTTGGGGCTGAGAGGTTTGGTGAGGTTGGGTGAGGAAACGCAGACCCTTTAAAGTAATACTGCGTGGTTCCCATCCCATGGGTCCCAAATCTCCAGGTTCAAGGGCATCTTCCTACATCGAAAACATGCATGAGAAACCCAGAAGATGGTACACCGTGTGATCGGGAAAGGTTTCCAAAACGCACCTCATTTCTCATCTCCTTAGGCTCGGGTTCGCCATTCCAGCCGCTTTAGTAGCAATCTCCCTCCTTGGAGAATCAGCACCTTTAACCTCCTGTTCCGTACAGGTTGCAATTTGTCCTGAGGATGAACGGGAAGAGTGGGAACCAATGAGAGACTAGCTCTAGGTGTTGGGACAGGCACAGGTCACTCTACTTCCCCATCAGGAAGAAGAATTAACCACAGGCTCAGCCTGCCGCCCGGCACCAGAATAGGGCCTGAAGCAATCCTGCGCTTTTGCGGCCAGCTCCCAAGAAAGCGAGTTGAAAAATGGAGCTCAGGGGCACTGCAATTCACAAACCTGCAGACTTATAAATGATAACTCTCGTCCACAAATATATTGAGGGAAGGCATCGAAGAGGATTGGAAAGCAAGGCAGAATTGCAGGAAACAGATTTCAGGAGGGAGATTCGAATCGCCTTTAAAGCACAGGAAAAGCGGCAAAACCTCGACAATGATGCCCTTGGCCAAAAAGGGCGTATGCGTTTTTTCCTGAATATATTCAGGAAAAAACGCATACGCCCTTTTTGGCCAACCAAGCAACCTGGAAAGGCAAATCAGCGCTACAAAGAAGTCTCGCTTCCCATCGGTCAAAAAGGCCATGCTGAATAAAGTGTCAAAACCAGAAATGCAGGACAGGCCATGGAGAAACGGGAGCCTGGCTACGCTGATGGGAGGGATGTAAATTGCCAACAGCCACTCTGGAGAAGTGTACGGTGTGTCCTGAAACATCTAAAAAACTCAGCTTACAGAGCACAGGGCACTTCCACTCATGGGCGTATAAATTGGGAAAACTAAAAATCAGCAAGACACAGGCACCCCAAAGTTTAGGGCTGCTCTGTTGACAAGAACCTCCACTTCGTTACACCTTAAATATCCCAGGAAAGAGAAAAATGGATAAAGAAGTTGTGGTCCTTATGTACAATGGAATATCACTCAGCCATGAAATCAACGTCATAAGGCTAGTAGCAGCATGATGAGTGGATTTAGGTACGACGATTCTAAGTGAAATAAGTCACACAGAAAAAGACACTTATCATAAGATATCACTTATAGAGGGAATGTAAAAACCGCTACCCTTGAACTGAATTACAAAACAGAACAGAGTCCCACGTTTAGAAAACACACTATGGCTGCTTAACGGGAAAGGTGAGGTGGGGTGATGCATAAAACAAGGGTTTCAAATTAGCTCAGATACCGTTCCATAAACCCAATAGGTAATAGACAAGACCTACTCCTTGATCAGTGAATTGGACTCAACACCCCCTATTCACCGCCCAAGAATATATCTGACTAGTAAGAATCGTAAAACCTATGTTTTGATATCTCTCTGTAAGTGAGTCAAGTGGGTGTAAAGCGGCAGAAACACAGCAGTGAAAAGCAGCTAAACCCCATTATAAAAATCAATTACTTTTAAAAACCCGTGAAACAAAGACAGTGAAAGAGAGGGAAATTCTTACAAAATTCGTTCAGGGGCTGTGATGCCACCTGGATTGACCATATCTAGACCCACAGCTGATGGAGACATAAGGGTGGACACTCTTGGGGCTGAGAGGTTTGGTGAGGTTGGGTGAGGAAACGCAGACCCTTTAAAGTAATACTGCGTGGTTCCCATCCCATGGGTCCCAAATCTCCAGGTTCAAGGGCATCTTCCTACATCGAAAACATGCATGAGAAACCCAGAAGATGGTACACCGTGTGATCGGGAAAGGTTTCCAAAACGCACCTCATTTCTCATCTCCTTAGGCTCGGGTTCGCCATTCCAGCCGCTTTAGTAGCAATCTCCCTCCTTGGAGAATCAGCACCTTTAACCTCCTGTTCCGTACAGGTTGCAATTTGTCCTGAGGATGAACGGGAAGAGTGGGAACCAATGAGAGACTAGCTCTAGGTGTTGGGACAGGCACAGGTCACTCTACTTTCCCATCAGGAAGAAGAATTAACCACAGGCTCAGCCTGCCGCCCGGGACCAGAATAGGGCCTGAAGCAATCCTGCGCTTTTGCGGCCAGCTCCCAAGAAAGCGAGTTGAAAAATGGAGCTCAGGGGCACTGCAATTCACAAACCTGCAGACTTATAAATGATAACTCTCGTCCACAAATATATTGAGGGAAGGCAACGAAGAGGATTGGAAAGCAAGGCAGAATTGCAGGAAACAGATTTCAGGAGGGAGATTCGAATCGCCTTTAAAGCACAGGAAAAGCGGCAAAACCTCGACAATGATGCCCTTGGCCAAAAAGGGCGTATGCGTTTTTTCCTGAATATATTCAGGAAAAAACGCATACGCCCTTTTTGGCCAACCAAGCAACCTGGAAAGGCAAATCAGCGCTACAAAGAAGTCTCGCTTCCCATCGGTCAAAAAGGCCATGCTGAATAAAGTGTCAAAACCAGAAATGCAGGACAGGCCATGGAGAAACGGGAGCCTGGCTACGCTGATGGGAGGGATGTAAATTGCCAACAGCCACTCTGGAGAAGTGTACGGTGTGTCCTGAAACATCTAAAAAACTCAGCTTACAGAGCACAGGGCACTTCCACTCATGGGCGTATAAATTGGGAAAACTAAAAATCAGCAAGACACAGGCACCCCAAAGTTTAGGGCTGCTCTGTTGACAAGAACCTCCACTTCGTTACACCTTAAATATCCCAGGAAAGAGAAAAATGGATAAAGAAGTTGTGGTCCTTATGTACAATGGAATATCACTCAGCCATGAAATCAACGTCATAAGGCTAGTAGCAGCATGATGAGTGGATTTAGGTACGACGATTCTAAGTGAAATAAGTCACACAGAAAAAGACACTTATCATAAGATATCACTTATAGAGGGAATGTAAAAACCGCTACCCTTGAACTGAATTACAAAACAGAACAGAGTCCCACGTTTAGAAAACACACTATGGCTGCTTAACGGGAAAGGTGAGGTGGGGTGATGCATAAAACAAGGGTTTCAAATTAGCTCAGATACCGTTCCATAAACCCAATAGGTAATAGACAAGACCTACTCCTTGATCAGTGAATTGGACTCAACACCCCCTATTCACCGCCCAAGAATATATCTGACTAGTAAGAATCGTAAAACCTATGTTTTGATATCTCTCTGTAAGTGAGTCAAGTGGGTGTAAAGCGGCAGAAACACAGCAGTGAAAAGCAGCTAAACCCCATTATAAAAATCAATTACTTTTAAAAACCCGTGAAACAAAGACAGTGAAAGACAGGGAAATTCTTAAAATTCGTTCAGGGGCTGTGATGCCACCTGGATTGACCATATCTAGACCCACAGCTGATGGAGACATAAGGGTGGACACTCTTGGGGCTGAGAGGTTTGGTGAGGTTGGGTGAGGAAACGCAGACCCTTTAAAGTAATACTGCGTGGTTCCCATCCCATGGGTCCCAAATCTCCAGGTTCAAGGGCATCTTCCTACATCGAAAACATGCATGAGAAACCCAGAAGATGGTACACCGTGTGATCGGGAAAGGTTTCCAAAACGCACCTCATTTCTCATCTCCTTATGCTCGGGTTCGCCATTCCAGCCGCTTTAGTAGCAATCTCCCTCCTTGGAGAATCAGCACCTTTAACCTCCTGTTCCGTACAGGTTGCAATTTGTCCTGAGGATGAACGGGAAGAGTGGGAACCAATGAGAGACTAGCTCTAGGTGTTGGGACAGGCACAGGTCACTCTACTTCCCCATCAGGAAGAAGAATTAACCACAGGCTCAGCCTGCCGCCCGGCACCAGAATAGGGCCTGAAGCAATCCTGCGCTTTTGCGGCCAGCTCCCAAGAAAGCGAGTTGAAAAATGGAGCTCAGGGGCACTGCAATTCACAAACCTGCAGACTTATAAATGATAACTCTCGTCCACAAATATATTGAGGGAAGGCATCGAAGAGGATTGGAAAGCAAGGCAGAATTGCAGGAAACAGATTTCAGGAGGGAGATTCGAATCGCCTTTAAAGCACAGGAAAAGCGGCAAAACCTCGACAATGATGCCCTTGGCCAAAAAGGGCGTATGCGTTTTTTCCTGAATATATTCAGGAAAAAACGCATACGCCCTTTTTGGCCAAACAAGCAACCTGGAAAGGCAAATCAGCGCTACAAAGAAGTCTCGCTTCCCATCGGTCAAAAAGGCCATGCTGAATAAAGTGTCAAAACCAGAAATGCAGGACAGGCCATGGAGAAACGGGAGCCTGGCTACGCTGATGGGAGGGATGTAAATTGCCAACAGCTACTCTGGAGAAGTGTACGGTGTGTCCTGAAACATCTAAAAAACTCAGCTTACAGAGCACAGGGCACTTCCACTCATGGGCGTATAAATTGGGAAAACTAAAAATCAGCAAGACACAGGCACCCCAAAGTTTAGGGCTGCTCTGTTGACAAGAACCTCCACTTCGTTACACCTTAAATATCCCAGGAAAGAGAAAAATGGATAAAGAAGTTGTGGTCCTTATGTACAATGGAATATCACTCAGCCATGAAATCAACGTCATAAGGCTAGTAGCAGCATGATGAGTGGATTTAGGTACGACGATTCTAAGTGAAATAAGTCACACAGAAAAAGACACTTATCATAAGATATCACTTATAGAGGGAATGTAAAAACCGCTACCCTTGAACTGAATTACAAAACAGAACAGAGTCCCACGTTTAGAAAACACACTATGGCTGCTTAACGGGAAAGGTGAGGTGGGGTGATGCATAAAACAAGGGTTTCAAATTAGCTCAGATACCGTTCCATAAACCCAATAGGTAATAGACAAGACCTACTCCTTGATCAGTGAATTGGACTCAACACCCCCTATTCACCGCCCAAGAATATATCTGACTAGTAAGAATCGTAAAACCTATGTTTTGATATCTCTCTGTAAGTGAGTCAAGTGGGTGTAAAGCGGCAGAAACACAGCAGTGAAAAGCAGCTAAACCCCATTATAAAAATCAATTACTTTTAAAAACCCGTGAAACAAAGACAGTGAAAGAGAGGGAAATTCTTACAAAATTCGTTCAGGGGCTGTGATGCCACCTGGATTGACCATATCTAGACCCACAGCTGATGGAGACATAAGGGTGGACACTCTTGGGGCTGAGAGGTTTGGTGAGGTTGGGTGAGGAAACGCAGACCCTTTAAAGTAATACTGCGTGGTTCCCATCCCATGGGTCCCAAATCTCCAGGTTCAAGGGCATCTTCCTACATCGAAAACATGCATGAGAAACCCAGAAGATGGTACACCGTGTGATCGGGAAAGGTTTCCAAAACGCACCTCATTTCTCATCTCCTTATGCTCGGGTTCGCCATTCCAGCCGCTTTAGTAGCAATCTCCCTCCTTGGAGAATCAGCACCTTTAACCTCCTGTTCCGTAGAGGTTGCAATTTGTCCTGAGGATGAACGGGAAGAGTGGGAACCAATGAGAGACTAGCTCTAGGTGTTGGGACAGGCACAGGTCACTCTACTTTCCCATCAGGAAGAAGAATTAACCACAGGCTCAGCCTGCCGCCCGGGACCAGAATAGGGCCTGAAGCAATCCTGCGCTTTTGCGGCCAGCTCCCAAGAAAGCGAGTTGAAAAATGGAGCTCAGGGGCACTGCAATTCACAAACCTGCAGACTTATAAATGATAACTCTCGTCCACAAATATATTGAGGGAAGGCAACGAAGAGGATTGGAAAGCAAGGCAGAATTGCAGGAAACAGATTTCAGGAGGGAGATTCGAATCGCCTTTAAAGCACAGGAAAAGCGGCAAAACCTCGACAATGATGCCCTTGGCCAAAAAGGGCGTATGCGTTTTTTCCTGAATATATTCAGGAAAAAACGCATACGCCCTTTTTGGCCAACCAAGCAACCTGGAAAGGCAAATCAGCGCTACAAAGAAGTCTCGCTTCCCATCGGTCAAAAAGGCCATGCTGAATAAAGTGTCAAAACCAGAAATGCAGGACAGGCCATGGAGAAACGGGAGCCTGGCTACGCTGATGGGAGGGATGTAAATTGCCAACAGCCACTCTGGAGAAGTGTACGGTGTGTCCTGAAACATCTAAAAAACTCAGCTTACAGAGCACAGGGCACTTCCACTCATGGGCGTATAAATTGGGAAAACTAAAAATCAGCAAGACACAGGCACCCCAAAGTTTAGGGCTGCTCTGTTGACAAGAACCTCCACTTCGTTACACCTTAAATATCCCAGGAAAGAGAAAAATGGATAAAGAAGTTGTGGTCCTTATGTACAATGGAATATCACTCAGCCATGAAATCAACGTCATAAGGCTAGTAGCAGCATGATGAGTGGATTTAGGTACGACGATTCTAAGTGAAATAAGTCACACAGAAAAAGACACTTATCATAAGATATCACTTATAGAGGGAATGTAAAAACCGCTACCCTTGAACTGAATTACAAAACAGAACAGAGTCCCACGTTTAGAAAACACACTATGGCTGCTTAACGGGAAAGGTGAGGTGGGGTGATGCATAAAACAAGGGTTTCAAATTAGGTCAGATACCGTTCCATAAACCCAATATGTAATAGACAAGACCTACTCCTTGATCAGTGAATTGGACTCAACACCCCCTATTCACCGCCCAAGAATATATCTGACTAGTAAGAATCGTAAAACCTATGTTTTGATATCTCTCTGTAAGTGAGTCAAGTGGGTGTAAAGCGGCAGAAACACAGCAGTGAAAAGCAGCTAAACCCCATTATAAAAATCAATTACTTTTAAAAACCCGTGAAACAAAGACAGTGAAAGAGAGGGAAATTCTTACAAAATTCGTTCAGGGGCTGTGATGCCACCTGGATTGACCATATCTAGACCCACAGCTGATGGAGACATAAGGGTGGACACTCTTGGGGCTGAGAGGTTTGGTGAGGTTGGGTGAGGAAACGCAGACCCTTTAAAGTAATACTGCGTGGTTCCCATCCCATGGGTCCCAAATCTCCAGGTTCAAGGGCATCTTCCTACATCGAAAACATGCATGAGAAACCCAGAAGATGGTACACCGTGTGATCGGGAAAGGTTTCCAAAACGCACCTCATTTCTCATCTCCTTATGCTCGGGTTCGCCATTCCAGCCGCTTTAGTAGCAATCTCCCTCCTTGGAGAATCAGCACCTTTCACCTCCTGTTCCGTACAGGTTGCAATTTGTCCTGAGGATGAACGGGAAGAGTGGGAACCAATGAGAGACTAGCTCTAGGTGTTGGGACAGGCACAGGTCACTCTACTTTCCCATCAGGAAGAAGAATTAACCACAGGCTCAGCCTGCCGCCCGGGACCAGAATAGGGCCTGAAGCAATCCTGCGCTTTTGCGGCCAGCTCCCAAGAAAGCGAGTTGAAAAATGGAGCTCAGGGGCACTGCAATTCACAAACCTGCAGACTTATAAATGATAACTCTCGTCCACAAATATATTGAGGGAAGGCAACGAAGAGGATTGGAAAGCAAGGCAGAATTGCAGGAAACAGATTTCAGGAGGGAGATTCGAATCGCCTTTAAAGCACAGGAAAAGCGGCAAAACCTCGACAATGATGCCCTTGGCCAAAAAGGGCGTATGCGTTTTTTCCTGAATATATTCAGGAAAAAACGCATACGCCCTTTTTGGCCAACCAAGCAACCTGGAAAGGCAAATCAGCGCTACAAAGAAGTCTCGCTTCCCATCGGTCAAAAAGGCCATGCTGAATAAAGTGTCAAAACCAGAAATGCAGGACAGGCCATGGAGAAACGGGAGCCTGGCTACGCTGATGGGAGGGATGTAAATTGCCAACAGCCACTCTGGAGAAGTGTACGGTGTGTCCTGAAACATCTAAAAAACTCAGCTTACAGAGCACAGGGCACTTCCACTCATGGGCGTATAAATTGGGAAAACTAAAAATCAGCAAGACACAGGCACCCCAAAGTTTAGGGCTGCTCTGTTGACAAGAACCTCCACTTCGTTACACCTTAAATATCCCAGGAAAGAGAAAAATGGATAAAGAAGTTGTGGTCCTTATGTACAATGGAATATCACTCAGCCATGAAATCAACGTCATAAGGCTAGTAGCAGCATGATGAGTGGATTTAGGTACGACGATTCTAAGTGAAATAAGTCACACAGAAAAAGACACTTATCATAAGATATCACTTATAGAGGGAATGTAAAAACCGCTACCCTTGAACTGAATTACAAAACAGAACAGAGTCCCACGTTTAGAAAACACACTATGGCTGCTTAACGGGAAAGGTGAGGTGGGGTGATGCATAAAACAAGGGTTTCAAATTAGGTCAGATACCGTTCCATAAACCCAATATGTAATAGACAAGACCTACTCCTTGATCAGTGAATTGGACTCAACACCCCCTATTCACCGCCCAAGAATATATCTGACTAGTAAGAATCGTAAAACCTATGTTTTGATATCTCTCTGTAAGTGAGTCAAGTGGGTGTAAAGCGGCAGAAACACAGCAGTGAAAAGCAGCTAAACCCCATTATAAAAATCAATTACTTTTAAAAACCCGTGAAACAAAGACAGTGAAAGAGAGGGAAATTCTTACAAAATTCGTTCAGGGGCTGTGATGCCACCTGGATTGACCATATCTAGACCCACAGCTGATGGAGACATAAGGGTGGACACTCTTGGGGCTGAGAGGTTTGGTGAGGTTGGGTGAGGAAACGCAGACCCTTTAAAGTAATACTGCGTGGTTCCCATCCCATGGGTCCCAAATCTCCAGGTTCAAGGGCATCTTCCTACATCGAAAACATGCATGAGAAACCCAGAAGATGGTACACCGTGTGATCGGGAAAGGTTTCCAAAACGCACCTCATTTCTCATCTCCTTATGCTCGGGTTCGCCATTCCAGCCGCTTTAGTAGCAATCTCCCTCCTTGGAGAATCAGCACTTTTAACCTCCTGTTCCGTACAGGTTGCAATTTGTCCTGAGGATGAACGGGAAGAGTGGGAACCAATGAGAGACTAGCTCTAGGTGTTGGGACAGGCACAGGTCACTCTACTTTCCCATCAGGAAGAAGAATTAACCACAGGCTCAGCCTGCCGCCCGGGACCAGAATAGGGCCTGAAGCAATCCTGCGCTTTTGCGGCCAGCTCCCAAGAAAGCGAGTTGAAAAATGGAGCTCAGGGGCACTGCAATTCACAAACCTGCAGACTTATAAATGATAACTCTCGTCCACAAATATATTGAGGGAAGGCAACGAAGAGGATTGGAAAGCAAGGCAGAATTGCAGGAAACAGATTTCAGGAGGGAGATTCGAATCGCCTTTAAAGCACAGGAAAAGCGGCAAAACCTCGACAATGATGCCCTTGGCCAAAAAGGGCGTATGCGTTTTTTCCTGAATATATTCAGGAAAAAACGCATACGCCCTTTTTGGCCAACCAAGCAACCTGGAAAGGCAAATCAGCGCTACAAAGAAGTCTCGCTTCCCATCGGTCAAAAAGGCCATGCTGAATAAAGTGTCAAAACCAGAAATGCAGGACAGGCCATGGAGAAACGGGAGCCTGGCTACGCTGATGGGAGGGATGTAAATTGCCAACAGCCACTCTGGAGAAGTGTACGGTGTGTCCTGAAACATCTAAAAAACTCAGCTTACAGAGCACAGGGCACTTCCACTCATGGGCGTATAAATTGGGAAAACTAAAAATCAGCAAGACACAGGCACCCCAAAGTTTAGGGCTGCTCTGTTGACAAGAACCTCCACTTCGTTACACCTTAAATATCCCAGGAAAGAGAAAAATGGATAAAGAAGTTGTGGTCCTTATGTACAATGGAATATCACTCAGCCATGAAATCAACGTCATAAGGCTAGTAGCAGCATGATGAGTGGATTTAGGTACGACGATTCTAAGTGAAATAAGTCACACAGAAAAAGACACTTATCATAAGATATCACTTATAGAGGGAATGTAAAAACCGCTACCCTTGAACTGAATTACAAAACAGAACAGAGTCCCACGTTTAGAAAACACACTATGGCTGCTTAACGGGAAAGGTGAGGTGGGGTGATGCATAAAACAAGGGTTTCAAATTAGGTCAGATACCGTTCCATAAACCCAATATGTAATAGACAAGACCTACTCCTTGATCAGTGAATTGGACTCAACACCCCCTATTCACCGCCCAAGAATATATCTGACTAGTAAGAATCGTAAAACCTATGTTTTGATATCTCTCTGTAAGTGAGTCAAGTGGGTGTAAAGCGGCAGAAACACAGCAGTGAAAAGCAGCTAAACCCCATTATAAAAATCAATTACTTTTAAAAACCCGTGAAACAAAGACAGTGAAAGAGAGGGAAATTCTTACAAAATTCGTTCAGGGGCTGTGATGCCACCTGGATTGACCATATCTAGACCCACAGCTGATGGAGACATAAGGGTGGACACTCTTGGGGCTGAGAGGTTTGGTGAGGTTGGGTGAGGAAACGCAGACCCTTTAAAGTAATACTGCGTGGTTCCCATCCCATGGGTCCCAAATCTCCAGGTTCAAGGGCATCTTCCTACATCGAAAACATGCATGAGAAACCCAGAAGATGGTACACCGTGTGATCGGGAAAGGTTTCCAAAACGCACCTCATTTCTCATCTCCTTATGCTCGGGTTCGCCATTCCAGCCGCTTTAGTAGCAATCTCCCTCCTTGGAGAATCAGCACTTTTAACCTCCTGTTCCGTACAGGTTGCAATTTGTCCTGAGGATGAACGGGAAGAGTGGGAACCAATGAGAGACTAGCTCTAGGTGTTGGGACAGGCACAGGTCACTCTACTTTCCCATCAGGAAGAAGAATTAACCACAGGCTCAGCCTGCCGCCCGGGACCAGAATAGGGCCTGAAGCAATCCTGCGCTTTTGCGGCCAGCTCCCAAGAAAGCGAGTTGAAAAATGGAGCTCAGGGGCACTGCAATTCACAAACCTGCAGACTTATAAATGATAACTCTCGTCCACAAATATATTGAGGGAAGGCAACGAAGAGGATTGGAAAGCAAGGCAGAATTGCAGGAAACAGATTTCAGGAGGGAGATTCGAATCGCCTTTAAAGCACAGGAAAAGCGGCAAAACCTCGACAATGATGCCCTTGGCCAAAAAGGGCGTATGCGTTTTTTCCTGAATATATTCAGGAAAAAACGCATACGCCCTTTTTGGCCAACCAAGCAACCTGGAAAGGCAAATCAGCGCTACAAAGAAGTCTCGCTTCCCATCGGTCAAAAAGGCCAGGCTGAATAAAGTGTCAAAACCAGAAATGCAGGACAGGCCATGGAGAAACGGGAGCCTGGCTACGCTGATGGGAGGGATGTAAATTGCCAACAGCCACTCTGGAGAAGTGTACGGTGTGTCCTGAAACATCTAAAAAACTCAGCTTACAGAGCACAGGGCACTTCCACTCATGGGCGTATAAATTGGGAAAACTAAAAATCAGCAAGACACAGGCACCCCAAAGTTTAGGGCTGCTCTGTTGACAAGAACCTCCACTTCGTTACACCTTAAATATCCCAGGAAAGAGAAAAATGGATAAAGAAGTTGTGGTCCTTATGTACAATGGAATATCACTCAGCCATGAAATCAACGTCATAAGGCTAGTAGCAGCATGATGAGTGGATTTAGGTACGACGATTCTAAGTGAAATAAGTCACACAGAAAAAGACACTTATCATAAGATATCACTTATAGAGGGAATGTAAAAACCGCTACCCTTGAACTGAATTACAAAACAGAACAGAGTCCCACGTTTAGAAAACACACTATGGCTGCTTAACGGGAAAGGTGAGGTGGGGTGATGCATAAAACAAGGGTTTCAAATTAGCTCAGATACCGTTCCATAAACCCAATATGTAATAGACAAGACCTACTCCTTGATCAGTGAATTGGACTCAACACCCCCTATTCACCGCCCAAGAATATATCTGACTAGTAAGAATCTTAAAACCTATATTTTGATATCTCTCTGTTAGTGAGTCAAGTGGGTGTAAAGCGGCAGAAACACAGAAGTGAAAAGCAGCTAAACCCCATTATAAAAATCAATTACTTTTAAAAACCCGTGAAACAAAGACAGTGAAAGACAGGGAAATTCTTAAAATTCGTTCAGGGGCTGTGATGCCACCTGGATTGACCATATCTAGACCCACAGCTGATGGAGACATAAGGGTGGACACTCTTGGGGCTGAGAGGTTTGGTGAGGTTGGGTGAGGAAACGCAGACCCTTTAAAGTAATACTGCGTGGTTCCCTTCCCATGGGTCCCAAATCTCCAGGTTCAAGGGCATCTTCCTACATCGAAAACATGCATGAGAAACCCAGAAGATGGTACACCGTGTGATCGGGAAAGGTTTCCAAAACGCACCTCATTTCTCATCTCCTTATGCTCGGGTTCGCCATTCCAGCCGCTTTAGTAGCAATCTCCCTCCTTGGAGAATCAGCACCTTTAACCTCCTGTTCCGTACAGGTTGCAATTTGTCCTGAGGATGAACGGGAAGAGTGGGAACCAATGAGAGACTAGCTCTAGGTGTTGGGACAGGCACAGGTCACTCTACTTCCCCATCAGGAAGAAGAATTAACCACAGGCTCAGCCTGCCGCCCGGCACCAGAATAGGGCCTGAAGCAATCCTGCGCTTTTGCGGCCAGCTCCCAAGAAAGCGAGTTGAAAAATGGAGCTCAGGGGCACTGCAATTCACAAACCTGCAGACTTATAAATGATAACTCTCGTCCACAAATATATTGAGGGAAGGCATCGAAGAGGATTGGAAAGCAAGGCAGAATTGCAGGAAACAGATTTCAGGAGGGAGATTCGAATCGCCTTTAAAGCACAGGAAAAGCGGCAAAACCTCGACAATGATGCCCTTGGCCAAAAAGGGCGTATGCATTTTTTCCTGAATATATTCAGGAAAAAACGCATACGCCCTTTTTGGCCAACCAAGCAACCTGGAAAGGCAAATCAGCGCTACAAAGAAGTCTCGCTTCCCATCGGTCAAAAAGGCCATGCTGAATAAAGTGTCAAAACCAGAAATGCAGGACAGGCCATGGAGAAACGGGAGCCTGGCTACGCTGATGGGAGGGATGTAAATTGGCAACAGCCACTCTGGAGAAGTGTACGGTGTGTCCTGAAACATCTAAAAAACTCAGCTTACAGAGCACAGGGCACTTCCACTCATGGGCGTATAAATTGGGAAAACTAAAAATCAGCAAGACACAGGCACCCCAAAGTTTAGGGCTGCTCTGTTGACAAGAACCTCCACTTCGTTACACCTTAAATATCCCAGGAAAGAGAAAAATGGATAAAGAAGTTGTGGTACTTATGTACAATGGAATATCACTCAGCCATGAAATCAACGTCATAAGGCTAGTAGCAGCATGATGAGTGGATTTAGGTACGACGATTCTAAGTGAAATAAGTCACACAGAAAAAGACACTTATCATAAGATATCACTTATAGAGGGAATGTAAAAACCGCTACCCTTGAACTGAATTACAAAACAGAACAGAGTCCCACGTTTAGAAAACACACTATGGCTGCTTAACGGGAAAGGTGAGGTGGGGTGATGCATAAAACAAGGGTTTCAAATTAGCTCAGATACCGTTCCATAAACCCAATATGTAATAGACAAGACCTACTCCTTGATCAGTGAATTGGACTCAACACCCCCTATTCACCGCCCAAGAATATATCTGACTAGTAAGAATCGTAAAACCTATGTTTTGATATCTCTCTGTAAGTGAGTCAAGTGGGTGTAAAGCGGCAGAAACACAGCAGTGAAAAGCAGCTAAACCCCATTATAAAAATCAATTACTTTTAAAAACCCGTGAAACAAAGACAGTGAAAGAGAGGGAAATTCTTACAAAATTCGTTCAGGGGCTGTGATGCCACCTGGATTGACCATATCTAGACCCACAGCTGATGGAGACATAAGGGTGGACACTCTTGGGGCTGAGAGGTTTGGTGAGGTTGGGTGAGGAAACGCAGACCCTTTAAAGTAATACTGCGTGGTTCCCATCCCATGGGTCCCAAATCTCCAGGTTCAAGGGCATCTTCCTACATCGAAAACATGCATGAGAAACCCAGAAGATGGTACACCGTGTGATCGGGAAAGGTTTCCAAAACGCACCTCATTTCTCATCTCCTTATGCTCGGGTTCGCCATTCCAGCCGCTTTAGTAGCAATCTCCCTCCTTGGAGAATCAGCACCTTTAACCTCCTGTTCCGTACAGGTTGCAATTTGTCCTGAGGATGAACGGGAAGAGTGGGAACCAATGAGAGACTAGCTCTAGGTGTTGGGACAGGCACAGGTCACTCTACTTTCCCATCAGGAAGAAGAATTAACCACAGGCTCAGCCTGCCGCCCGGGACCAGAATAGGGCCTGAAGCAATCCTGCGCTTTTGCGGCCAGCTCCCAAGAAAGCGAGTTGAAAAATGGAGCTCAGGGGCACTGCAATTCACAAACCTGCAGACTTATAAATGATAACTCTCGTCCACAAATATATTGAGGGAAGGCAACGAAGAGGATTGGAAAGCAAGGCAGAATTGCAGGAAACAGATTTCAGGAGGGAGATTCGAATCGCCTTTAAAGCACAGGAAAAGCGGCAAAACCTCGACAATGATGCCCTTGGCCAAAAAGGGCGTATGCGTTTTTTCCTGAATATATTCAGGAAAAAACGCATACGCCCTTTTTGGCCAACCAAGCAACCTGGAAAGGCAAATCAGCGCTACAAAGAAGTCTCGCTTCCCATCGGTCAAAAAGGCCATGCTGAATAAAGTGTCAAAACCAGAAATGCAGGACAGGCCATGGAGAAACGGGAGCCTGGCTACGCTGATGGGAGGGATGTAAATTGCCAACAGCCACTCTGGAGAAGTGTACGGTGTGTCCTGAAACATCTAAAAAACTCAGCTTACAGAGCACAGGGCACTTCCACTCATGGGCGTATAAATTGGGAAAACTAAAAATCAGCAAGACACAGGCACCCCAAAGTTTAGGGCTGCTCTGTTGACAAGAACCTCCACTTCGTTACACCTTAAATATCCCAGGAAAGAGAAAAATGGATAAAGAAGTTGTGGTCCTTATGTACAATGGAATATCACTCAGCCATGAAATCAACGTCATAAGGCTAGTAGCAGCATGATGAGTGGATTTAGGTACGACGATTCTAAGTGAAATAAGTCACACAGAAAAAGACACTTATCATAAGATATCACTTAGAGAGGGAATGTAAAAACCGCTACCCTTGAACTGAATTACAAAACAGAACAGAGTCCCACGTTTAGAAAACACACTATGGCTGCTTAACGGGAAAGGTGAGGTGGGGTGATGCATAAAACAAGGGTTTCAAATTAGGTCAGATACCGTTCCATAAACCCAATATGTAATAGACAAGACCTACTCCTTGATCAGTGAATTGGACTCAACACCCCCTATTCACCGCCCAAGAATATATCTGACTAGTAAGAATCGTAAAACCTATGTTTTGATATCTCTCTGTAAGTGAGTCAAGTGGGTGTAAAGCGGCAGAAACACAGCAGTGAAAAGCAGCTAAACCCCATTATAAAAATCAATTACTTTTAAAAACCCGTGAAACAAAGACAGTGAAAGAGAGGGAAATTCTTACAAAATTCGTTCAGGGGCTGTGATGCCACCTGGATTGACCATATCTAGACCCACAGCTGATGGAGACATAAGGGTGGACACTCTTGGGGCTGAGAGGTTTGGTGAGGTTGGGTGAGGAAACGCAGACCCTTTAAAGTAATACTGCGTGGTTCCCATCCCATGGGTCCCAAATCTCCAGGTTCAAGGGCATCTTCCTACATCGAAAACATGCATGAGAAACCCAGAAGATGGTACACCGTGTGATCGGGAAAGGTTTCCAAAACGCACCTCATTTCTCATCTCCTTATGCTCGGGTTCGCCATTCCAGCCGCTTTAGTAGCAATCTCCCTCCTTGGAGAATCAGCACCTTTAACCTCCTGTTCCGTACAGGTTGCAATTTGTCCTGAGGATGAACGGGAAGAGTGGGAACCAATGAGAGACTAGCTCTAGGTGTTGGGACAGGCACAGGTCACTCTACTTTCCCATCAGGAAGAAGAATTAACCACAGGCTCAGCCTGCCGCCCGGGACCAGAATAGGGCCTGAAGCAATCCTGCGCTTTTGCGGCCAGCTCCCAAGAAAGCGAGTTGAAAAATGGAGCTCAGGGTCACTGCAATTCACAAACCTGCAGACTTATAAATGATAACTCTCGTCCACAAATATATTGAGGGAAGGCAACGAAGAGGATTGGAAAGCAAGGCAGAATTGCAGGAAACAGATTTCAGGAGGGAGATTCGAATCGCCTTTAAAGCACAGGAAAAGCGGCAAAACCTCGACAATGATGCCCTTGGCCAAAAAGGGCGTATGCGTTTTTTCCTGAATATATTCAGGAAAAAACGCATACGCCCTTTTTGGCCAACCAAGCAACCTGGAAAGGCAAATCAGCGCTACAAAGAAGTCTCGCTTCCCATCGGTCAAAAAGGCCAGGCTGAATAAAGTGTCAAAACCAGAAATGCAGGACAGGCCATGGAGAAACGGGAGCCTGGCTACGCTGATGGGAGGGATGTAAATTGCCAACAGCCACTCTGGAGAAGTGTACGGTGTGTCCTGAAACATCTAAAAAACTCAGCTTACAGAGCACAGGGCACTTCCACTCATGGGCGTATAAATTGGGAAAACTAAAAATCAGCAAGACACAGGCACCCCAAAGTTTAGGGCTGCTCTGTTGACAAGAACCTCCACTTCGTTACACCTTAAATATCCCAGGAAAGAGAAAAATGGATAAAGAAGTTGTGGTCCTTATGTACAATGGAATATCACTCAGCCATGAAATCAACGTCATAAGGCTAGTAGCAGCATGATGAGTGGATTTAGGTACGACGATTCTAAGTGAAATAAGTCACACAGAAAAAGACACTTATCATAAGATATCACTTATAGAGGGAATGTAAAAACCGCTACCCTTGAACTGAATTACAAAACAGAACAGAGTCCCACGTTTAGAAAACACACTATGGCTGCTTAACGGGAAAGGTGAGGTGGGGTGATGCATAAAACAAGGGTTTCAAATTAGGTCAGATACCGTTCCATAAACCCAATAGGTAATAGACAAGACCTACTCCTTGATCAGTGAATTGGACTCAACACCCCCTATTCACCGCCCAAGAATATATCTGACTAGTAAGAATCGTAAAACCTATGTTTTGATATCTCTCTGTAAGTGAGTCAAGTGGGTGTAAAGCGGCAGAAACACAGCAGTGAAAAGCAGCTAAACCCCATTATAAAAATCAATTACTTTTAAAAACCCGTGAAACAAAGACAGTGAAAGAGAGGGAAATTCTTACAAAGTTCGTTCAGGGGCTGTGATGCCACCTGGATTGACCATATCTAGACCCACAGCTGATGGAGACATAAGGGTGGACACTCTTGGGGCTGAGAGGTTTGGTGAGGTTGGGTGAGGAAACGCAGACCCTTTAAAGTAATACTGCGTGGTTCCCATCCCATGGGTCCCAAATCTCCAGGTTCAAGGGCATCTTCCTACATCGAAAACATGCATGAGAAACCCAGAAGATGGTACACCGTGTGATCGGGAAAGGTTTCCAAAACGCACCTCATTTCTCATCTCCTTATGCTCGGGTTCGCCATTCCAGCCGCTTTAGTAGCAATCTCCCTCCTTGGAGAATCAGCACCTTTAACCTCCTGTTCCGTACAGGTTGCAATTTGTCCTGAGGATGAACGGGAAGAGTGGGAACCAATGAGAGACTAGCTCTAGGTGTTGGGACAGGCACAGGTCACTCTACTTTCCCATCAGGAAGAAGAATTAACCACAGGCTCAGCCTGCCGCCCGGGACCAGAATAGGGCCTGAAGCAATCCTGCGCTTTTGCGGCCAGCTCCCAAGAAAGCGAGTTGAAAAATGGAGCTCAGGGGCACTGCAATTCACAAACCTGCAGACTTATAAATGATAACTCTCGTCCACAAATATATTGAGGGAAGGCAACGAAGAGGATTGGAAAGCAAGGCAGAATTGCAGGAAACAGATTTCAGGAGGGAGATTCGAATCGCCTTTAAAGCACAGGAAAAGCGGCAAAACCTCGACAATGATGCCCTTGGCCAAAAAGGGCGTATGCGTTTTTTCCTGAATATATTCAGGAAAAAACGCATACGCCCTTTTTGGCCAACCAAGCAACCTGGAAAGGCAAATCAGCGCTACAAAGAAGTCTCGCTTCCCATCGGTCAAAAAGGCCATGCTGAATAAAGTGTCAAAACCAGAAATGCAGGACAGGCCATGGAGAAAAGGGAGCCTGGCTACGCTGATGGGAGGGATGTAAATTGCCAACAGCCACTCTGGAGAAGTGTACGGTGTGTCCTGAAACATCTAAAAAACTCAGCTTACAGAGCACAGGGCACTTCCACTCATGGGCGTATAAATTGGGAAAACTAAAAATCAGCAAGACACAGGCACCCCAAAGTTTAGGGCTGCTCTGTTGACAAGAACCTCCACTTCGTTACACCTTAAATATCCCAGGAAAGAGAAAAATGGATAAAGAAGTTGTGGTCCTTATGTACAATGGAATATCACTCAGCCATGAAATCAACGTCATAAGGCTAGTAGCAGCATGATGAGTGGATTTAGGTACGACGATTCTAAGTGAAATAAGTCACACAGAAAAAGACACTTATCATAAGATATCACTTATAGAGGGAATGTAAAAACCGCTACCCTTGAACTGAATTACAAAACAGAACAGAGTCCCACGTTTAGAAAACACACTATGGCTGCTTAACGGGAAAGGTGAGGTGGGGTGATGCATAAAACGAGGGTTTCAAATTAGGTCAGATACCGTTCCATAAACCCAATATGTAATAGACAAGACCTACTCCTTGATCAGTGAATTGGACTCAACACCCCCTATTCACAGCCCAAGAATATATCTGACTAGTAAGAATCGTAAAACCTATGTTTTGAGATCTCTCTGTAAGTGAGTCAAGTGGGTGTAAAGCGGCAGAAACACAGCAGTGAAAAGCAGCTAAACCCCATTATAAAAATCAATTACTTTTAAAAACCCGTGAAACAAAGACAGTGAAAGAGAGGGAAATTCTTACAAAATTCGTTCAGGGGCTGTGATGCCACCTGGATTGACCATATCTAGACCCACAGCTGATGGAGACATAAGGGTGGACACTCTTGGGGCTGAGAGGTTTGGTGAGGTTGGGTGAGGAAACGCAGACCCTTTAAAGTAATACTGCGTGGTTCCCATCCCATGGGTCCCAAATCTCCAGGTTCAAGGGCATCTTCCTACATCGAAAACATGCATGAGAAACCCAGAAGATGGTACACCGTGTGATCGGGAAAGGTTTCCAAAACGCACCTCATTTCTCATCTCCTTATGCTCGGGTTCGCCATTCCAGCCGCTTTAGTAGCAATCTCCCTCCTTGGAGAATCAGCACCTTTCACCTCCTGTTCCGTACAGGTTGCAATTTGTCCTGAGGATGAACGGGAAGAGTGGGAACCAATGAGAGACTAGCTCTAGGTGTTGGGACAGGCACAGGTCACTCTACTTTCCCATCAGGAAGAAGAATTAACCACAGGCTCAGCCTGCCGCCCGGGACCAGAATAGGGCCTGAAGCAATCCTGCGCTTTTGCGGCCAGCTCCCAAGAAAGCGAGTTGAAAAATGGAGCTCAGGGGCACTGCAATTCACAAACCTGCAGACTTATAAATGATAACTCTCGTCCACAAATATATTGAGGGAAGGCAACGAAGAGGATTGGAAAGCAAGGCAGAATTGCAGGAAACAGATTTCAGGAGGGAGATTCGAATCGCCTTTAAAGCTCAGGAAAAGCGGCAAAACCTCGACAATGATGCCCTTGGCCAAAAAGGGCGTATGCGTTTTTTCCTGAATATATTCAGGAAAAAACGCATACGCCCTTTTTGGCCAACCAAGCAACCTGGAAAGGCAAATCAGCGCTACAAAGAAGTCTCGCTTCCCATCGGTCAAAAAGGCCAGGCTGAATAAAGTGTCAAAACCAGAAATGCAGGACAGGCCATGGAGAAACGGGAGCCTGGCTACGCTGATGGGAGGGATGTAAATTGCCAACAGCCACTCTGGAGAAGTGTACGGTGTGTCCTGAAACATCTAAAAAACTCAGCTTACAGAGCACAGGGCACTTCCACTCATGGGCGTATAAATTGGGAAAACTAAAAATCAGCAAGACACAGGCACCCCAAAGTTTAGGGCTGCTCTGTTGACAAGAACCTCCACTTCGTTACACCTTAAATATCCCAGGAAAGAGAAAAATGGATAAAGAAGTTGTGGTCCTTATGTACAATGGAATATCACTCAGCCATGAAATCAACGTCATAAGGCTAGTAGCAGCATGATGAGTGGATTTAGGTACGACGATTCTAAGTGAAATAAGTCACACAGAAAAAGACACTTATCATAAGATATCACTTATAGAGGGAATGTAAAAACCGCTACCCTTGAACTGAATTACAAAACAGAACAGAGTCCCACGTTTAGAAAACACACTATGGCTGCTTAACGGGAAAGGTGAGGTGGGGTGATGCATAAAACAAGGGTTTCAAATTAGGTCAGATACCGTTCCATAAACCCAATAGGTAATAGACAAGACCTACTCCTTGATCAGTGAATTGGACTCAACACCCCCTATTCACCGCCCAAGAATATATCTGACTAGTAAGAATCGTAAAACCTATGTTTTGATATCTCTCTGTAAGTGAGTCAAGTGGGTGTAAAGCGGCAGAAACACAGCAGTGAAAAGCAGCTAAACCCCATTATAAAAATCAATTACTTTTAAAAACCCGTGAAACAAAGACAGTGAAAGAGAGGGAAATTCTTACAAAGTTCGTTCAGGGGCTGTGATGCCACCTGGATTGACCATATCTAGACCCACAGCTGATGGAGACATAAGGGTGGACACTCTTGGGGCTGAGAGGTTTGGTGAGGTTGGGTGAGGAAACGCAGACCCTTTAAAGTAATACTGCGTGGTTCCCATCCCATGGGTCCCAAATCTCCAGGTTCAAGGGCATCTTCCTACATCGAAAACATGCATGAGAAACCCAGAAGATGGTACACCGTGTGATCGGGAAAGGTTTCCAAAACGCACCTCATTTCTCATCTCCTTATGCTCGGGTTCGCCATTCCAGCCGCTTTAGTAGCAATCTCCCTCCTTGGAGAATCAGCACCTTTAACCTCCTGTTCCGTACAGGTTGCAATTTGTCCTGAGGATGAACGGGAAGAGTGGGAACCAATGAGAGACTAGCTCTAGGTGTTGGGACAGGCACAGGTCACTCTACTTTCCCATCAGGAAGAAGAATTAACCACAGGCTCAGCCTGCCGCCCGGGACCAGAATAGGGCCTGAAGCAATCCTGCGCTTTTGCGGCCAGCTCCCAAGAAAGCGAGTTGAAAAATGGAGCTCAGGGGCACTGCAATTCACAAACCTGCAGACTTATAAATGATAACTCTCGTCCACAAATATATTGAGGGAAGGCAACGAAGAGGATTGGAAAGCAAGGCAGAATTGCAGGAAACAGATTTCAGGAGGGAGATTCGAATCGCCTTTAAAGCACAGGAAAAGCGGCAAAACCTCGACAATGATGCCCTTGGCCAAAAAGGGCGTATGCGTTTTTTCCTGAATATATTCAGGAAAAAACGCATACGCCCTTTTTGGCCAACCAAGCAACCTGGAAAGGCAAATCAGCGCTACAAAGAAGTCTCGCTTCCCATCGGTCAAAAAGGCCATGCTGAATAAAGTGTCAAAACCAGAAATGCAGGACAGGCCATGGAGAAAAGGGAGCCTGGCTACGCTGATGGGAGGGATGTAAATTGCCAACAGCCACTCTGGAGAAGTGTACGGTGTGTCCTGAAACATCTAAAAAACTCAGCTTACAGAGCACAGGGCACTTCCACTCATGGGCGTATAAATTGGGAAAACTAAAAATCAGCAAGACACAGGCACCCCAAAGTTTAGGGCTGCTCTGTTGACAAGAACCTCCACTTCGTTACACCTTAAATATCCCAGGAAAGAGAAAAATGGATAAAGAAGTTGTGGTCCTTATGTACAATGGAATATCACTCAGCCATGAAATCAACGTCATAAGGCTAGTAGCAGCATGATGAGTGGATTTAGGTACGACGATTCTAAGTGAAATAAGTCACACAGAAAAAGACACTTATCATAAGATATCACTTATAGAGGGAATGTAAAAACCGCTACCCTTGAACTGAATTACAAAACAGAACAGAGTCCCACGTTTAGAAAACACACTATGGCTGCTTAACGGGAAAGGTGAGGTGGGGTGATGCATAAAACGAGGGTTTCAAATTAGGTCAGATACCGTTCCATAAACCCAATATGTAATAGACAAGACCTACTCCTTGATCAGTGAATTGGACTCAACACCCCCTATTCACAGCCCAAGAATATATCTGACTAGTAAGAATCGTAAAACCTATGTTTTGAGATCTCTCTGTAAGTGAGTCAAGTGGGTGTAAAGCGGCAGAAACACAGCAGTGAAAAGCAGCTAAACCCCATTATAAAAATCAATTACTTTTAAAAACCCGTGAAACAAAGACAGTGAAAGAGAGGGAAATTCTTACAAAATTCGTTCAGGGGCTGTGATGCCACCTGGATTGACCATATCTAGACCCACAGCTGATGGAGACATAAGGGTGGACACTCTTGGGGCTGAGAGGTTTGGTGAGGTTGGGTGAGGAAACGCAGACCCTTTAAAGTAATACTGCGTGGTTCCCATCCCATGGGTCCCAAATCTCCAGGTTCAAGGGCATCTTCCTACATCGAAAACATGCATGAGAAACCCAGAAGATGGTACACCGTGTGATCGGGAAAGGTTTCCAAAACGCACCTCATTTCTCATCTCCTTATGCTCGGGTTCGCCATTCCAGCCGCTTTAGTAGCAATCTCCCTCCTTGGAGAATCAGCACCTTTCACCTCCTGTTCCGTACAGGTTGCAATTTGTCCTGAGGATGAACGGGAAGAGTGGGAACCAATGAGAGACTAGCTCTAGGTGTTGGGACAGGCACAGGTCACTCTACTTTCCCATCAGGAAGAAGAATTAACCACAGGCTCAGCCTGCCGCCCGGGACCAGAATAGGGCCTGAAGCAATCCTGCGCTTTTGCGGCCAGCTCCCAAGAAAGCGAGTTGAAAAATGGAGCTCAGGGGCACTGCAATTCACAAACCTGCAGACTTATAAATGATAACTCTCGTCCACAAATATATTGAGGGAAGGCAACGAAGAGGATTGGAAAGCAAGGCAGAATTGCAGGAAACAGATTTCAGGAGGGAGATTCGAATCGCCTTTAAAGCACAGGAAAAGCGGCAAAACCTCGACAATGATGCCCTTGGCCAAAAAGGGCGTATGCGTTTTTTCCTGAATATATTCAGGAAAAAACGCATACGCCCTTTTTGGCCAACCAAGCAACCTGGAAAGGCAAATCAGCGCTACAAAGAAGTCTCGCTTCCCATCGGTCAAAAGGGCCATGCTGAATAAAGTGTCAAAACCAGAAATGCAGGACAGGCCATGGAGAAAAGGGAGCCTGGCTACGCTGATGGGCGGGATGTAAATTGTCAACAGCCACTCTGGAGAAGTGTACGGTGTGTCCTGAAACATCTAAGAAACTCAGCTTAGATAGCATAGGGCACTTCCACTCATGGGCGTATAAGTTGGGAAAACTAAAAATCAGCAAGATACAGGAACCCCAAAGTTTAGGGCTGCTCTTTTGGCAAGAACCTCCACTTCATTACACCTTAAATAACCCAGGAAAGAGAAAAATGGATAAAGAAGCTGTGGTCCTTATGTACAATGGAATATCACTCAGCCATGAAATCAACGTCATAAGGCTAGTAGCAGCATGATGAGTGGATTTAGGTACGACGATTCTAAGTGAAATAAGTCACACAGAAAAAGACACTTATCATAAGATATCACTTATAGAGGGAATGTATAAACCGCTACCCTTGAACTGAATTACAAAATAGAACAGAGTCCCACGTTTAGAAAACACACTATGGCTGCTTAACGGGAAAGGTGAGGTGGGGTGATGCATAAAACAAGGGTTTCAAATTAGGTCAGATACCGTTCCATAAACCCAATATGTAATAGACAAGACCTACTCCTTGATCAGTGAATTGGACTCAACACCCCCTATTCACCGCCCAAGAATATATCTGACTAGTAAGAATCTTAAAACCTATGTTTTGATATCTCTCTGTAAGTGAGTCAAGTGGGTGTAAAGCGGCAGAAACACAGCAGTAAAAAGCAGCTAAACCTCATTATAAAAATCAATTACTTTTAAAAACCCGTGAAACAAAGACAGTGAAAGAGAGAGAAATTCTTACAAAATTCGTTCAGGGGCTGTGATGCCACCTGGATTGACCATATCTAGACCCACAGCTGATGGAGACATAAGGGTGGACACTCTTGGGGCTGAGAGGTTTGGTGAGGTTGGGTGAGGAAACGCAGACCCTTTAAAGTAATACTGCGTGGTTCCCATCCCATGGGTCCCAAATCTCCAGGTTCAAGGGCATCTTCCTACATCGAAAACATGCATGAGAAACCCAGAAGATGGTACACCGTGTGATCGGGAAAGGTTTGCAAAACGCACCTCATTTCTCATCTCCTTATGCTCGGGTTCGCCATTCCAGCCGCTTTACTAGCAATCTCCCTCCTTGGAGAATCAGCACTTTTAACCTCCTGTTCCGTACAGGTTGCAATTTGTCCTGAGGATGAACGGGAAGAGTGGTAACCAATGAGAGACTAGCACTAGGTGTTTGGACAGACACAGGTCACTCTACTTTCCCATCAGGAAGAAGAATTAACCACAGGCTCAGCCTGCCGCCCGGGACCAGAATAGGGCCTGAAGCAATCCTACGCTTTTGCGGCCAGCTCCCAAGAAAGCGAGTTGAAAAATGGAGCTCAGGGGCACTGCAATTCACAAACCTGCAGACTTATAAATGATAACTCTCGTCCACAAATATATTGAGGGAAGGCAACGAAGAGGATTGGAAAGCAAGGCAGAATTGCAGGAAACAGATTTCAGGAGGGAGATTCGAATCGCCTTTAAAGCACAGGAAAAGCGGCAAAACCTCGACAATGATGCCCTTGGCCAAAAAGGGCGTATGCGTTTTTTCCTGAATATATTCAGGAAAAAACGGATACGCCCTTTTTGGCCAACCAAGCAACCTGGAAAGGCAAATCAGCGCTACAAAGAAGTCTCGCTTCCCATCGGTCAAAAGGGCCATGCTGAATAAAGTGTCAAAACCAGAAATGCAGGACAGGCCATGGAGAAACGGGAGCCTGGCTACGCTGATGGGAGGGATGTAAATTGCCAACAGCCACTCTGGAGAAGTGTACGGTGTGTCCTGAAACATCTAAAAAACTCAGCTTAGAGAGCATAGGGCACTTCCACTCATGGGCGTATAAATTGGGAAAACTAAAAATCAGCAAGACACAGGCACCACAAAGTTTAGGGCTGCTCTGTTGACAAGAACCTCCAAGTCGTTACACTTTAAATATCCCAGGAAAGAGAAAAATGGATAAAGAAGTTGTGGTCCTTATGTACAATGGAATATCACTCAGCCATGAAATCAACGTCATAAGGCTAGTAGCAGCATGATTAGTGGATTTAGGTACGACGATTCTAAGTGAAATAAGTCACACAGAAAAAAACACTTATCATAAGATATCACTTATAGAGGGAATGTAAAAACTGCTACCCTTCAACTGAATTACAAAACAGAACAGAGTCCCACGTTTAGAAAACACACTATGGCTGCTTAACGGGAAAGGTGAGGTGGGGTGATGAATAAAACAAGGGTTTCAAATTAGCTCAGATACCGTTCCATAAAGCCAATATGTAATAGACAAGACCTACTCCTTGCTCACTGATTTGGACTCAACACCCCCTATTCACCGCCCAAGAATATATCTGACTAGTAAGAATCTTAAAACCTATGTATTGATATCTCTCTGCAAGTGAGTCAAGTGGGTGTAAAGCGGCATAAACACAGCAGTAAAAAGCAGCTAAACCCCATTATAAATATCAATTACTTTTAAAAACCCGTGAAACAAAGACAGTGAAAGAGAGAGAAATTCTTACAAAATTCGTTCAGAGGCTGTGATGCCACCTGGATTGACCATATCTAGACCCACAGCTGATTGAGACGTAAGGGTGGACACTCTTGGGGCTGAGAGGTGTGCTGAGGTTGGGTGAGGAAACGCAGACCCTTTAAAGTAATACTGCGTGGTAGCCATCCCATGGGTCCCAAATCTCCAGGTTCAAGGGCATCTTCCTACATCGAAAACATGCATGAGAAACCCAGAAGATGGTACACCGTGTGATCGGGAAAGGTTTCCAAAACGCACCTCATTTCTCATCTCCTTGTGCTCGGGTTCGCCATTCCAGCCACTTTACTAGCAATCTCCCTCCTTGGAGAATCAGCACCTTTAACCTCCTGTTCCGTACAGGTTGCAATTTGTCCTGAGGATGAACGGGAAGAGTGGGAACCAATGAGAGACTAGCTCTAGGTGTTGGGACAGGCACAAATCACTCTACTTTCCCATCAGGAAGAAGAATTAACCACAGGCTCAGCCTGCCGCCCGGGACCAGAATAGGGCCTGAAGCAATCCTCCTCTTTTGCGGCCAGCTCCCAAGAAAGCGAGTTGAAAAATGGAGCTCAGGGGCACTGCAATTCACAAACCTGCAGACTTATAAATGATAACTCTCGTCCACAAATATATTGAGGGAAGGCAACGAAGAGGAATGGAAAGCAAGGCAGAATTGCAGGAAACAGATTTCAGGAGGGAGATTCGAATCGCATTTAAAGCACAGGAAAAGCGGCAAAACCTCGACAATGATGCCCTTGGCCAAAAAGGGCGTATGCGTTTTTTCCTGAATATATTCAGGAAAAAACGCATACGCCCTTTTTGGCCAACCAAGCAACCTGGAAAGGCAAATCAGCGCTACAAAGAAGTCTCGCTTCCCATCGGTCAAAAGGGCCATGCTGAATAAAGTGTCAAAACCAGAAATGCAGGACAGGCCATGGAGAAACGGGAGCCTGGCTACGCTGATGGGAGGGATGTAAATTGCCAACAGCCACTCTGGAGAAGTGTACGGTGTGTCCTGAAACATCTAAAAAACTCAGCTTAGAGAGCACAGGGCACTTCCACTCATGGGCGTATAAATTGGGAAAACTAAAAATTAGCAAGACACAGGCACCCCAAAGTTTACGGCTGCTCTGTTGACAAAAACCTCCTCTTCGTTACACCTTAAATATCCCAGGAAAGAGAAAAATGGATAAAGAAGTTGTGGTCCTTATGTACAATGGAATATCACTCAGCCATGAAATCAACGTCATAAGGCTAGTAGCAGCATGATGAGTGGATTTAGGTACGACGATTCTAAGTGAAATAAGTCACACAGAAAAAGACACTTATCATAAGATATCACTTATAGAGGGAATGTATAAACCGCTACCCTTGAACTGAATTACAAAACAGAACAGAGTCCCACGTTTAGAAAACACACTATGGCTGCTTAAGGGGAAAGGTGAGGTGGGGTGATGCATAAAACAAGGGTTTCAAATTAGGTCAGCTACAGTTCCATAAACCCAATAGGTAATAGACAAGACCTACTCCTTGATCAGTGAATTGGACTCAACACCCCCTATTCACAGCCCAAGAATATATCTGACTAGTAAGAATCTTAAAACCTATGTTTTGATATCTCTCTGTAAGTGAGTCAAGTGTGTGTAAAGCGTCAGAAACACAGCAGTGAAAAGCAGCTAAACCCCATTATAAAAATCAATTACTTTTAAAAACCCGTGAAACAAAGACAGTGAAAGAGAGAGAAATTCTTACAAAATTCGTTCAGGGGCTGTGATGCCGCCTGGATTGACCATATCTAGACCCACAGCTGATGTAGACATAAGGGTGGACACTCTTGGGGCTGAGAGGTTTGGTGAGGTTGGGTGAGGAAACGCAGACCCTTTAAAGTAATACTGCGTGATATCCATCCCATGGGTCCCAAATCTCCAGGTTCAAGGGCATCTTCCTACATCGAAAACATGCATGAGAAACCCAGAAGATGGTACACCGTGTGATCGGGAAAGGTTTCCAAAACGCACCTCTTTTCTCATCTCTTTGTGCTCGGGTTCACCATTCCAGCCGCTTTACTAGCAATCTCCCTCCTTGGAGAATCAGCACCTTTAACCTCCTGTTCCGTACAGGTTGCAATTTGTCCTGAGGATGAACGGGAAGAGGGGTAACCAATGAGAGACTAGCTCTAGGTATCGGGACAGGCACAGGTCACTCTATTTTCCCATCAGGAAGAAGAATTAACCACAGGCTCAGCCTGCCGCCCGGGACCAGAATAGGGCCTGAAGCAATCCTCCTCTTTTGCGGCCAGCTCCCAAGAAAGCGAGTTGAAAAATGGAGCTCAGGGGCACTGCAATTCACAAACCTGCAGACTTATAAATGATAACTCTCGTCCACAAATATATTGAGGGAAGGCAACGAAGAGGATTGGAAAGCAAGGCAGAATTGCAGGAAACAGATTTCAGGAGGGAGATTCGAATCGCCTTTAAAGCACAGGAAAAGCGGCAAAACCTCGACAATGATGCCCTTGGCCGAAAAGGGCGTATGCGTTTTTTCCTGAATATATTCAGGAAAAAACGCATACGCCCTTTTTGGCCAACAAAGCAACCTGGAAAGGCAAATCAGCGCTACAAACAAGTCTCGCTTCCCAACGGTCAAAAGGGCCATGCTGAATAAAGTGTCAAAACCAGAAATGCAGGACAGGCCATGGAGAAACGGGAGCCTGGCTACGCTGATGGGCGGGATGTAAATTGCCAACAGCCACTCTGGAGAAGTGTACGGTGTGTCCTGAAACATCTAAAAAACTCAGCTTAGAGAGCATAGGGCACTTCCACTCATGGGTGTATAAATTGGGAAAACTAAAAATCAGCAAGACACAGGCACCCCAAAGTTTAGGGCTGCTCTGTTGACAAGAACCTCCACTTCGTTACACCTTAAATATACCAGGAAAGAGAAAAATGGAGAAATAAGTTGTGGTCCTTATGTACAATGGAATATCACTCAGCCATGAAACCAACGTCATAAGTCTAGTAGCAGCATGATGAGTGGATTTAGGTACGACGATTCTAAGTGAAATAAGTCACACAGAAAAAGACACTTATCATAAGATATCACTTATAGAGGGAATGTAAAAACCGCTACCCTTGAACTGAATTACAAAACAGAACAGAGTCCCACGTTTACAAAACACACTATGGCTGCTTAACGGGAAAGGTGAGGTGGGGTGATGCATTAAACAAGGGTTTCAAATTAGCTCAGATACAGTTCCATAAAGCCAATATGTAATAGACAAGACCTACTCCTTGCTCAGTGATTTGGACTCAACACCCCCTATTCACCGCCCAAGAATACATCTGACTAGTAAGAATCTTAAAACCTATGTATTGATATCTCTCTGTAAGTGAGTCAAATGGGTGTAAAGCGGCATAAACACAGCAGTAAAAAGCAGCTAAACCCCATTATAAAAATCAATTACTTTTAAAAACACGTGAAACAAAGACAGTGAAAGAGAGAGAAATTCTTACAAAATTCGTTCAGGGGCTGTGATGCCACCTGGATTGAACATATCTAGACCCACAGCTGATTGAGACATGAGCGTGGACACTCTTGGGGCTGAGAGGTTTGGTGAGGTTGGGTGAGGAAACGCAGACCCTTTAAAGCAATACTGCGTGGTACCCATCCCATGGGTCCCAAATCTCCAGGTTCAAGGGCATCTTCCTACATCGAAAATATGCATGAGAAACCCAGGAGATGGTACACCGTGTGATCGGGAAAGGTTTCCAAAACGCACCTCATTTCTCATCTCCTTGTGCTCGGGTTCGCCATTCCAGCCGCTTTACTAGCAATCTCCCTCCTTGGAGAATCAGCACCTTTAACCTCCTGTTCCGTACAGGTTGCAATTTGTCCTGAGGATGAACGGGAAGAGGGGGAACCAATGAGAGACTAGCTCTAGGTGTTGGGACAGGCACAGGTCACTCTACTTTCCCATCAGGAAGAAGAATTAACCACAGGCTCAGCCTGCCACCCCGTACCAGAATAGGGCCTGAAGCAATCCTGCGCTTTTGCGGCCAGCTCCCAAGAAAGCGAGTTGAAAAATGGAGCTCAGGGGCACTGCAATTCACAAACCTGCAGACTTATAAATGATAACTCTCGTCCACAAATATATTGAGGGAAGGCAACGAAGAGGATTGGAAAGCAAGGCAGAATTGCAGGAAACAGATTTCAGGAGGGAGATTCGAATCGCATTTAAAGCTCAGGAAAAGCGGCAAAACCTCGACAATGATGCCCTTGGCCAAAAAGGGCGTATACGTTTTTTCCTGAATATATTCAGGAAAAATCGCATACGCCCTTTTTGACCAACCAAGCAACCTGGAAAGGCAAATCAGCGCTACAAAGAAGTCTCGCTTCCCATCGGTCAAAAGGGCCATGCTGAATAAAGTGTCAAAACCAGAAATGCAGGACAGGCCATGGAGAAACGGGAGCCTGGCTACGCTGATGGGCGGGATGTAAATTGCCAGCAGCCACTCTGGAGAAGTGTACGGTGTGTCCTGAAACATCTAAAAAACTCAGCTTAGAGAGCATAGGGCACTTCCACTCATGGGCGTATAAATTGGGAAAACTAAAAATCAGCAAGACACAGGCACCACAAAGTTTAGGGCTGCTCTGTTGACAAGAACCTCCAAGTCGTTACACTTTAAATATCCCAGGAAAGAGAAAAATGGATAAAGAAGTTGTGGTCCTTATGTACAATGGAATATCACTCAGCCATGAAATCAACGTCATAAGGCTAGTAGCAGCATGATGAGTGGATTTAGGTACGACGATTCTAAGTGAAATAAGTCACACAGAAAAAAACACTTATCATAAGATATCACTTATAGAGGGAATGTAAAAACTGCTACCCTTGAACTGAATTACAAAACAGAACAGAGTCCCACGTTTAGAAAACACACTATGGCTGCTTAACGGGAAAGGTGAGGTGGGGTGATGAATAAAACAAGGGTTTCAAATTAGCTCAGATACCGTTCCATAAAGCCAATATGTAATAGACAAGACCTACTCCTTGCTCAGTGATTTGGACTCAACACCCCCTATTCACCGCCCAAGAATATATCTGACTAGTAAGAATCTTAAAACCTATGTATTGATATCTCTCTGCAAGTGAGTCAAGTGGGTGTAAAGCGGCATAAACACAGCAGTAAAAAGCAGCTAAACCCCATTATAAATATCAATTACTTTTAAAAACCCGTGAAACAAAGACAGTGAAAGAGAGAGAAATTCTTACAAAATTCGTTCAGAGGCTGTGATGCCACCTGGATTGACCATATCTAGACCCACAGCTGATTGAGACGTAAGGGTGGACACTCTTGGGGTTGAGAGGTGTGCTGAGGTTGGGTGAGGAAACGCAGACCCTTTAAAGTAATACTGCGTGGTTCCCATCCCAAGGGTCCAAAATCTCCAGGTTCAAGGGCATCTTCCTACATCGAAAACATGCATGAGAAACCCAGAAGATGGTACACCGTGTGATCGGGAAAGGTTTCCAAAACGCACCTCATTTCTCATCTCCTTGTGCTCGGGTTCGCCATTCCAGCCACTTTACTAGCAATCTCCCTCCTTGGAGAATCAGCACCTTTAACCTCCTGTTCCGTACAGGTTGCAATTTGTCCTGAGGATGAACGGGAAGAGTGGGAACCAATGAGAGACTAGCTCTAGGTGTTGGGACAGGCACAGGTCACTCTACTTTCCCATCAGGAAGAAGAATTAACCACAGGCTCAGCCTGCCGCCCGGGACCAGAATAGGGCCTGAAGCAATCCTGCTCTTTTGCGGCCAGCTCCCAAGAAAGCGAGTTGAAAAATGGAGCTCAGGGGCACTGCAATTCACAAACCTGCAGACTTATAAATGATAACTCTCGTCCACAAATATATTGAGGGAAGGCAACGAAGAGGAATGGAAATCAAGGCAGAATTGCAGGAAACGGATTTCAGGAGGGAGATTCGAATCGCCTTTAAAGCACAGGAAAAGCGGCAAAACCTCCGCAATGATGCCCTTGGCCAAAAAGGGCGTATGCGTTTTTTCCTGAATATATTCAGGAAAACACGCCTACGCCCTTTTTGGCCAACCAAGCAACCTGGAAAGGCAAATCAGCGCTACAAAGAGGTCTCGCTTCCCATCGGTCAAAAGGGTCATGCTGAATAAAGTGTCAAAACCAGAAATGCAGGACAGGCCATGGAGAAACGGGAGCCTGGCTACGCTGATGGGAGGAATGTAAATTGCCAACAGCCACTCTGGAGAAGTGTATGGTGTGTCCTGAAACATCTAAAAAACTCAGCTTAGAGAGCATAGGGCACTTCCACTCATGGGCGTATAAATTGGGAAAACTAAAAATCAGCAAGACACAGGCACCACAAAGTTTAGGGCTGCTCTGTTGACAAGAACCTCCAAGTCGTTACACTTTAAATATCCCAGGAAAGAGAAAAATGGATAAAGAAGTTGTGGTCCTTATGTACAATGGAATATCACTCAGCCATGAAATCAACGTCATAAGGCTAGTAGCAGCATGATTAGTGGATTTAGGTACGACGATTCTAAGTGAAATAAGTCACACAGAAAAAAACACTTATCATAATATATCACTTATAGAGGGAATGTAAAAACCGCTACCCTTGAACTGAATTACAAAACAGAACAGAGTCCCACGTTTAGAAAACACACTATGGCTGCTTAACGGGAAAGGTGAGGTGGGGTGATGAATAAAACAAGGGTTTCAAATTAGCTCAGATACCGTTCCATAAAGCCAATATGTAATAGACAAGACCTACTCCTTGCTCAGTGATTTGGACTCAACACCCCCTATTCACCGCCCAAGAATATATCTGACTAGTAAGAATGTTAAAACCTATGTGTTGATATCTCTCTGCAAGTGAGTCAAGTGGGTGTAAAGTGGCATAAAGACAGCAGTAAAAAGCAGCTAAACCCCATTATAAATATCAATTACTTTTAAAAACCCGTGAAACAAAGACAGTGAAAGAGAGAGAAATTCTTACAAAATTCGTTCAGAGGCTGTGATGCCACCTGGATTGACCATATCTAGACCCACAGCTGATTGAGACGTAAGGGTGGACACTCTTGGGGCTGAGAGGTGTGCTGAGGTTGGGTGAGGAAACGCAGACCCTTTAAAGTAATACTGCGTGGTAGCCATCCCATGGGTCCCAAATCTCCAGGTTCAAGGGCATCTTCCTACATCGAAAACATGCATGAGAAACCCAGAAGATGGTACACCGTGTGATCGGGAAAGGTTTCCAAAACGCACCTCATTTCTCATCTCCTTGTGCTCGGGTTCGCCATTCCAGCCACTTTACTAGCAATCTCCCTCCTTGGAGAATCAGCACCTTTAACCTCCTGTTCCGTACAGGTTGCAATTTGTCCTGAGGATGAACGGGAAGAGTGGGAACCAATGAGAGACTAGCTCTAGGTGTTGGGACAGGCACAGGTCACTCTACTTTCCCATCAGGAAGAAGAATTAACCACAGGCTCAGCCTGCCGCCCGGGACCAGAATAGGGCCTGAAGCAATCCTCCTCTTTTGCGGCCAGCTCCCAAGAAAGCGAGTTGAAAAATGGAGCTCAGGGGCACTGCAATTCACAAACCTGCAGACTTATAAATGATAACTCTCGTCCACAAATATATTGAGGGAAGGTAACGAAGAGGAATGGAAAGCAAGGCAGAATTGCAGGAAACAGATTTCAGGAGGGAGATTCGAATCGCCTTTAAAGCACAGGAAAAGCGGCAAAACCTCGACAATGAAGCCCTTGGCCAAAAAGGGCGTATGCGTTTTTTCCTGAATATATTCAGGAAAAAACGCATACGCCCTTTTTGGCCAACCAAGCAACCTGGAAAGGCAAATCAGCGCTACAAAGAAGTCTCGCTTCCCATCGGTCAAAAGGGCCATGCTGAATAAAGTTTCAAAACCAGAAATGCAGGACAGGCCATGGAGAAACGGGAGCCTGGCTACGCTGATGGGCGGGATGTAAATTGCCAACAGCCACTCTGGAAAAGTGTACGGTGTGTCCTGAAACCTCCAAGAAACTCAGCTTAGAGAGCATAGGGCACTTCCACTCATGGGCGTATAAATTGGGAAAACTAAAAATCAGCAAGACACAGGCACCCCAAAGTTTAGGGCTGCTCTGTTGACAAGAACCTCCACTTCGTTACACCTTAAATATCCCAGGAAAGAGAAAAATGGAGAAATAAGTTGTGGTCCTTATGTACAATGGAATATCACTCAGCCATGAAACCAACGTCATAAGGCTAGTAGCAGCATGATGAGTGGATTTAGGTATGACGATTCTAAGTGAAATAAGTCATACAGAAAAAGACACTTATCATAAGATATCACTTATAGAGGGAATGTAAAAACCGCTACCCTTGAACTGAATTACAAAACAGAACAGAGTCCCACGTTTAGAAAACACACTATGGCTGCTTCACGGGAAAGGTGAGGTGGGGTGATGCATAAAACAAGGGTTTCAAATTAGGTCAGATACCGTTCCATAAAGCCAATATGTAATAGACAAGACCTACTCCTTGCTCAGTGAATTGGACTCAACACCCCCTATTCACCGCCCAAGAATATATCTGACTAGTAAGAATCTTAAAACCTATGTTTTGATATCTCTCTGTAAGTGAGTCAAGTGGGTGTAAAGCGGCAGAAACACAGCAGAGGAAAGCAGCTAAACCACATTATAAAAATAAATTACTTTTAAAATCCCGTGAAACAAAGACAGTGAAAGAGAGAGAAATTCTTACAAAATTCGTTCAGGGGCTGTGATGCCACCTGGATTGACCATATCTAGACCCACAGCTGATTGAGACATAAGGGTGGACACTCTTTGGGCTGAGAGGTTTGGTGAGGTTGGGTGAGAAAACACAGACCCTTTAAAGTAATACTGCATGGTACCCATCCCATGGGTCCCAAATCTCCAGGTTCAAGGGCATCTTCCTACATCGAAAACATGCATGAGAAACCCAGAAGATGGTACACCGTGTGATCGGGAAAGGTTTCCAAAACGCACCTCTTTTCTCATCTCCTTGTGCTCGGGTTCGCCATTCCAGCCGCTTTACTAGCAATCTCCCTCCTTGGAGAATCAGCACCTTTAACCTCCTGTTCCGTACAGGTTGCAATTTGTCCTGAGGATGAACGAGAAGAGTGGGAACCAATGAGAGACTAGCTCTAGATGTTGGGACAGGCACAGGTCACTCTACTTTCCCATCAGGAAGAAGAATTAACCACAGGCTCAGCCTGCCGCCCGGGACCAGAATAGGGCCTGAAGCAATCCTGCGCTTTTGCGGCCAGCTCCCAAGAAAGCGAGTTGAAAAATGGAGCTCAGGGGCACTGCAATTCACAAACCTGCAGACTTATAAATGATAACTCTCGTCCACAAATATATTGAGGGAAGGTAACGAAGAGGAATGGAAAGCAAGGCAGAATTGCAGGAAACAGATTTCAGGAGGGAGATTCGAATCGCCTTTAAAGCACAGGAAAAGCGGCAAAACCTCGACAATGAAGCCCTTGGCCAAAAAGGGCGTATGCGTTTTTTCCTGAATATATTCAGGAAAAAACGCATACGCCCTTTTTGCCCAACCAAGCAACCTGGAAAGGCAAATCAGCACTACAAAGAAGTCTCGCTTCCCATCGGTCAAAAGGGCCATGCTGAATAAAGTGTCAAAACCAGAAATGCAGGACAGGCCATGAAGAAACGGGAGCCTGGCTACGCTGATGGGCGGGATGTAAATTGCCAACAGCCACTCTGGAGAAGTGTACGGTGTGTCCTGAAACATCTAAAAAACTCAGCTTACAGAGCACAGGGCACTTCCACTCATGGGCGTATAAATTGGGAAAACTAAAAATCAGCAAGACACAGGCACCCCATAGTTTAGGGCTGCTCTGTTGACAAGAACCTCCAAGTCGTTACACTTTAAATATCCCAGGAAAGAGAAAAATGGATAAAGAAGTTGTGGTCCTTATGTACAATGGAATATCACTCAGCCATGAAATCAACGTCATAAGGCTAGTAGCAGCATGATTAGTGGATTTAGGTACGACGATTCTAAGTGAAATAAGTCACACAGAAAAAAACACTTATCATAATATATCACTTATAGAGGGAATGTAAAAACCGCTACCCTTGAACTGAATTACAAAACAGAACAGAGTCCCACGTTTAGAAAACACACTATGGCTGCTTAACGGTAAAGGTGAGGTGGGGTGATGAATAAAACAAGGGTTTCAAATTAGCTCAGATACCGTTCCATAAAGCCAATAGGTAATAGACAAGACCTACTCCTTGCTCACTGATTTGGACTCAACACCCCCTATTCACCGCCCAAGAATATATCTGACTAGTAAGAATCTTAAAACCTATGTATTGATATCTCTCTGCAAGTGAGTCAAGTGGGTGTAAAGTGGCATAAACACAGCAGTAAAAAGCAGCTAAACCCCATTATAAATATCAATTACTTTTAAAAACCCGTGAAACAAAGACAGTGAAAGAGAGAGAAATTCTTACAAAATTCGTTCAGAGGCTGTGATGCCACCTGGATTGACCATATCTAGACCCACAGCTGATTGAGACGTAAGGGTGGACACTCTTGGGGCTGAGAGGTGTGCTGAGGTTGGGTGAGGAAACGCAGACCCTTTAAAGTAATACTGCGTGGTAGCCATCCCATGGGTCCCAAATCTCCAGGTTCAAGGGCATCTTCCTACATCGAAAACATGCATGAGAAACCCAGAAGATGGTACACCGTGTGATCGGGAAAGGTTTCCAAAACGCACCTCATTTCTCATCTCCTTGTGCTCGGGTTCGCCATTCCAGCCACTTTACTAGCAATCTCCCTCCTTGGAGAATCAGCACCTTTAACCTCCTGTTCCGTACAGGTTGCAATTTGTCCTGAGGATGAACGGGAAGAGTGGGAACCAATGAGAGACTAGCTCTAGGTGTTGGGACAGGCACAAGTCACTCTACTTTCCCATCAGGAAGAAGAATTAACCACAGGCTCAGCCTGCCGCCCGGGACCAGAATAGGGCCTGAAGCAATCCTCCTCTTTTGCGGCCAGCTCCCAAGAAAGCGAGTTGAAAAATGGAGCTCAGGGGCACTGCAATTCACAAACCTGCAGACTTATAAATGATAACTCTCGTCCACAAATATATTGAGGGAAGGCAACGAAGAGGAATGGAAAGCAAGGCAGAATTGCAGGAAACAGATTTCAGGAGGGAGATTCGAATCGCATTTAAAGCACAGCAAAAGCGGCAAAACCTCGACAATGATGCCCTTGGCCAAAAAGGGCGTATGCGTTTTTTCCTGAATATATTCAGGAAAAAACGCATACGCCCTTTTTGGCCAACCAAGCAACCTGGAAAGGCAAATCAGCGCTACAAAGAAGTCTCGCTTCCCATCGGTCAAAAGGGCCATGCTGAATAAAGTGTCAAAACCAGAAATGCAGGACAGGCCATGGAGAAACGGGAGCCTGGCTACGCTGATGGGAGGTATGTAAATTGCCAACAGCCACTCTGGAGAAGTGTATGGTGTGTCCTGAAACATCTAAAAAACTCAGCTTAGAGAGCATAGGGCACTTCCACTCATGGGCGTATAAATTGGGAAAACTAAAAATCAGCAAGACACAGGCACCACAACGTTTAGGGCTGCTCTGTTGACAAGAACCTCCAAGTCGTTACACTTTAAATATCCCAGGAAAGAGAAAAATGGATAAAGAAGTTGTGGTCCTTATGTACAATGGAATATCACTCAGCCATGAAATCAACGTCATAAGGCTAGTAGCAGCATGATGAGTGGATTTAGGTACGACGATTCTAAGTGAAATAAGTCACACAGAAAAAAACACTTATCATAAGATATCACTTATAGAGGGAATGTAAAAACTGCTACCCTTGAACTGAATTACAAAACAGAACAGAGTCCCACGTTTAGAAAACACACTATGGCTGCTTAACGGGAAAGGTGAGGTGGGGTGATGAATAAAACAAGGGTTTCAAATTAGCTCAGATACCGTTCCATAAAGCCAATATGTAATAGACAAGACCTACTCCTTGCTCAGTGATTTGGACTCAACACCCCCTATTCACCGCCCAAGAATATATCTGACTAGTAAGAATCTTAAAACCTATGTATTGATATCTCTCTGCAAGTGAGTCAAGTGGGTGTAAAGCGGCATAAACACAGCAGTAAAAAGCAGCTAAACCCCATTATAAATATCAATTACTTTTAAAAACCCGTGAAACAAAGACAGTGAAAGAGAGAGAAATTCTTACAAAATTCGTTCAGAGGCTGTGATGCCACCTGGATTGACCATATCTAGACCCACAGCTGATTGAGACGTAAGGGTGGACACTCTTGGGGCTGAGAGGTGTGCTGAGGTTGGGTGAGGAAACGCAGACCCTTTAAAGTAATACTGCGTGGTAGCCATCCCATGGGTCCCAAATCTCCAGGTTCAAGGGCATCTTCCTACATCGAAAACATGCATGAGAAACCCAGAAGATGGTACACCGTGTGATCGGGAAAGGTTTCCAAAACGCACCTCATTTCTCATCTCCTTGTGCTCGGGTTCGCCATTCCAGCCACTTTACTAGCAATCTCCCTCCTTGGAGAATCAGCACCTTTAACCTCCTGTTCCGTACAGGTTGCAATTTGTCCTGAGGATGAACGGGAAGAGTGGGAACCAATGAGAGACTAGCTCTAGGTGTTGGGACAGGCACAGGTCACTCTACTTCCCCATCAGGAAGAAGAATTAACCACAGGCTCAGCCTGCCGCCCGGGACCAGAATAGGGCCTGAAGCAATCCTCCTCTTTTGCGGCCAGCTCCCAAGAAAGCGAGTTGAAAAATGGAGCTCAGGGGCACTGCAATTCACAAACCTGCAGACTTATAAATGATAACTCTCGTCCACAAATATATTGAGGGAAGGTAACGAAGAGGAATGGAAAGCAAGGCAGAATTGCAGGAAACAGATTTCAGGAGGGAGATTCGAATCGCCTTTAAAGCACAGGAAAAGCGGCAAAACCTCGACAATGAAGCCCTTGGCCAAAAAGGGCGTATGCGTTTTTTCCTGAATATATTCAGGAAAAAACGCATACGCCCTTTTTGGCCAACCAAGCAACCTGGAAAGGCAAATCAGCGCTACAAAGAAGTCTCGCTTCCCATCGGTCAAAAGGGCCATGCTGAATAAAGTTTCAAAACCAGAAATGCAGGACAGGCCATGGAGAAACGGGAGCCTGGCTACGCTGATGGGCGGGATGTAAATTGCCAACAGCCACTCTGGAAAAGTGTACGGTGTGTCCTGAAACCTCCAAGAAACTCAGCTTAGAGAGCATAGGGCACTTCCACTCATGGGCGTATAAATTGGGAAAACTAAAAATCAGCAAGACACAGGCACCCCAAAGTTTAGGGCTGCTCTGTTGACAAGAACCTCCACTTCGTTACACCTTAAATATCCCAGGAAAGAGAAAAATGGAGAAATAAGTTGTGGTCCTTATGTACAATGGAATATCACTCAGCCATGAAACCAACGTCATAAGGCTAGTAGCAGCATGATGAGTGGATTTAGGTATGACGATTGTAAGTGAAATAAGTCACACAGAAAAAGACACTTATCATAAGATATCACTTACAGAGGGAATGTAAAAACCGCTACCCTTGAACTGAATTACAAAACAGAACAGAGTCCAACGTTTAGAAAACACACTATGGCTGCTTAACGGGAAAGGTGAGGTGGGGTGATGCATAAAACAAGGCTTTCAAATTAGGTCAGATACCGTTCCATAAACCCAATATGTAATAGACAAGACCTACTCCTTGATCAGTGAATTGGACTCAACACCCCCTATTCACCGCCCAAGATTATATCTGACTAGTAAGAATCTTAAAACATATGTTTTGATATCTCTCTGTAAGTGAGTCAAGTGGGTGTAAAGCGGCAGAAACACAGCAGAGGAAAGCAGCTAAACCACATTATAAAAATCAATTACTTTTAAAAACCCGTGAAACAAAGACAGTGAAAGAGAGAGAAATTCTTACAAAATTCGTTCAGGGGCTGTGATGCCACCTGGATTGACCATATCTAGACCCACAGCTGATTGAGACATAAGGGTGGACACTCTTGGGGCTGAGAGGTTTGGTGAGGTTGGGTGAGGAAACACAGACCCTTTAAAGTAATACTGCATGGTACCCATCCCATGGGTCCCAAATCTCCAGGTTCAAGGGCATCTTCCTACATCGAAAACATGCATGAGAAACCCAGAAGATGGTACACCGTGTGATCGGGAAAGGTTTCCAAAACGCACCTCTTTTCTCATCTCCTTGTGCTCGGGTTCGCCATTCCAGCCGCTTTACTAGCAATCTCCCTCCTTGGAGAATCAGCACCTTTAACCTCCTGTTCCGTACAGGTTGCAATTTGTCCTGAGGATGAACGGGAAAGGGGGAAAAATGAGAGACTACCTCTAGGTGTTGGGACAGGCACAGGTCACTCTATTTTCCCATCAGGAAGAAGAATTAACCACAGGCTCAGCCTGCCGCCCGGGACCAGAATAGGGCCTGAAGCAATCCTGCGCTTTTGCGGCCAGCTCCCAAGGAAGCAAGTTGAAAATTGGAGCTCAGGGGCACTGCAATTCACAAACCTGCAGACTTATAAATGATAACTCTCGTCCACAAATATATTGAGGGAAGGCAACGAAGAGGATTGGAAAGCAAGGCAGAATTGCAGGAAACAGATTTCAGGAGGGAGATTCGAATCGCCTTTAAAGCACAGGAAAAGCGGCAAAACCTCGACAATGATGCCCTTGGCCAAAAAGGGCGTATGCGTTTTTTCCTGAATATATTCAGGAAAAAACGCATACGCCCTTTTTGGCCAACCAAGCAACCTGGAAAGGCAAATCAGCGCTACAAAGAAGTCTCGCTTCCCAACGGACAAAAGGGCCATGCTGAATAAAGTGTCAAAACCAGAAATGCAGGACAGGCCATGGAGAAACGGGAGCCTGGCTACGCTGATGGGCGGGATGTAAATTGCCAACAGCCACTCTGGAGAAGTGTACGGTGTGTCCTGAAACCTCTAAAAAACTCAGCTTAGAGAGCATAGGGCACTTCCACTCATGAGCGTATAAATTGGGAAAACTAAAAATCAGCAAGACACAGGCACCCCAAAGTTTAGGGCTGCTCTGTTGACAAGAACCTCCACTTCGTTACACCTTAAATATCCCAGGAAAGAGAAAAATGGATAAAGACGTTGTGGTCCTTATGTACAATGGAATATCACTCAGCCATGAAACCAACGTCATAAGGCTAGTAGCAGCATGATGAGTGGATTTAGGTATGACGATTCTAAGTGAAATAAGTCACACAGAAAAAGACACTTATCATAAGATATCACTTACAGAGGGAATGTAAAAACCGCTACCCTTGAACTGAATTACAAAACAGAACAGAGTCCAACGTTTAGAAAACACACTATGGCTGCTTCACGGGAAAGGTGAGGTGGGGTGATGCATAAAACAAGGGTTTCAAATTAGGTCAGATACCGTTCCATAAACCCAATATGTAATAGACAAGACCTACTCCTTGATCAGTGAATTGGACTCAAGAACCACTATTCACCGCCCAAGAATATATCTGACTAGTAAGAATCTTAAAACCTATGTTTTGATATCTCTCTGTAAGTGAGTCAAGTGGGTGTAAAGCGGCAGTAACACAGCAGAGGAAAGCAGCTAAACCACATTATAAAAATCAATTACTTTTAAAAACCCGTGAAACAAAGACAGTGAAAGAGAGAGAAATTCTTACAAAATTCGTTCAGGGTCTGTGATGCGATCTGGATTGACCATATCTAGACCCACAGCTGATTGAGACATAAGGGTGGACACTCTTGGGGCTGAGAGGTTTGGTGAGGTTGGGTGAGGAAACAGAGACCCTTTAAAGTAATACTGCATGGTACCCATCCCATGGGTCCCAAATCTCCAGGTTCAAGGGCATCTTCCTACATCGAAAACATGCATGAGAAACCCAGAAGATGGTACACCGTGTGATCGGGAAAGGTTTCCAAAACGCACCTCTTTTCTCATCTCCTTGTGCTCGGGTTCGCCATTCCAGCCGCTTTACTAGCAATCTCCCTCCTTGGAGAATCAGCACCTTTAACCTCCTGTTCCGTACAGGTTGCAATTTGTCCTGAGGATGAACGGGAAGAGGGGTAACCAATGAGAGACTAGCTCTAGGTATCGGGACAGGCACAGGTCACTCTATTTTCCCATCAGGAAGAAGAATTAACCACAGGCTCAGCCTGCCGCCCGGGACCAGAATAGGGCCTGAAGCAATCTTGCGCCTTTGCGGCCAGCTCCCAAGAAAGTGAGTTGAAAAATGGAGCTCAGGGGCACTGCAATTCACAAACCTGCAGACTTATAAATGATAACTCTCGTCCACAAATATATTGAGGGACGGTAACGAAGAGGAATGGAAAGCAAGGCAGAATTGCAGGAAACAGATTTCAGGAGGGAGATTCGAATCGCCTTTAAAGCACAGGAAAAGAGGCAAAACCTCGACAATGAAGCCCTTGGCCAAAAAGGGCGTATGCGTTTTTTCCTGAATATATTCAGGAAAAAACGCATACGCCCTTTTTGGCCAACCAAGCAACCTGGAAAGGCAAATCAGCGCTACAAAGAAGTCTCGCTTCCCATCGGTCAAAAGGGCCATGCTGAATAAAGTGTCAAAACCAGAAATGCAGGACAGGCCATGGAGAAACGGGAGCCTGGCTACGCGAATGGGCGGGATGTAAATTGCCAACATCCACTCTGGAGAAGTGTACGGTGTGTCCTGAAACCTCCAAAACACTCAGCTTAGAGAGCATAGGGCACTTCCACTCATGGGCGTATAAATTGGGAAAACTAAAAATCAGCAAGACACAGGCACCCCAAAGTTTAGGGCTGCTCTGTTGACAAGAACCTCCACTTCGTTACACCTTAAATATCCCAGGAAAGAGAAAAATGGATAAAGAAGTTGTGGTCCTTATGTACAATGGAATATCACTCAGCCATGAAACCCACGTCATAAGGCTAGTAGCAGCATGATGAGTGGATTTAGGTATGACGATTCTAATTGAAATAAGTCATACAGAAAAAGACACTTATCATAAGATATCACTTATAGAGGGAATGTAAAAACCGCTACCCTTGAACTGAATTACAAAACAGAACAGAGTCCCACGTTTAGAAAACACACTATGGCTGCTTCACCGGAAAGGTGAGGTGGGGTGATGCATAAAACAAGGGTTTCAAATTAGGTCAGATACCGTTCCATAAAGCCAATATGTAATAGACAAGACCTACTCCTTGCTCAGTGAATTGGACTCAACACCCCGTATTCACCGCCCAAGAATATATCTGACTAGTAAGAATCTTAAAACCTATGTTTTGATATCTCTCTGTAAGTGAGTCAAGTGGGTGTAAAGCGGCAGAAACACAGCAGAGGAAAGCAGCTAAACCACATTATAAAAATCAATTACTTTTAAAAACCCGTGAAACAAAGACAGTGAAAGAGAGAGAAATTCTTACAAAATTCGTTCAGGGGCTGTGATGCCACCTGGATTGACCATATCTAGACCCACAGCTGATTGAGACATAAGGGTGGACACTCTTGGGGCTGAGAGGTTTCGTGAGGTTGGGTGAGGAAACACAGACCCTTTAAAGTAATACTGCATGGTACCTATCCCATGGGTCCCAAATCTCCAGGTTCAAGGGCATCTTCCTACATCGAAAACATGCATGAGAAACCCAGAAGATGGTACACTGTGTGATCGGGAAAGGTTTCCAAAACGCACCTCTTTTCTCATCTCCTTGTGCTCGGGTTCGCCATTCCAGCCGCTTTACTAGCAATCTCCCTCCTTGGAGAATCAGCACCTTTAACCTCCTGTTCCGTACAGGTTGCAATTTGTCCTGAGGATGAACGAGAAGAGTGGGAACCAATGAGAGACTAGCTCTAGATGTTGGGACAGGCACAGGTCACTCTACTTTCCCATCAGGAAGAAGAATTAACCACAGGCTCAGCCTGCCGCCCGGGACCAGAATAGGGCCTGAAGCAATCCTGCGCTTTTGCGGCCAGCTCCCAAGAAAGCGAGTTGAAAAATCGAGCTCAGGGGCACTGCAATTCACAAACCTGCAGACTTATAAATGATAACTCTCGTCCACAAATATATTGAGGGAAGGTAACGAAGAGGAATGGAAAGCAAGGCAGAATTGCAGGAAACAGATTTCAGGAGGGAGATTCGAATCGCCTTTAAAGCACAGGAAAAGCGGCAAAACCTCGACAATGAAGCCCTTGGCCAAAAAGGGCGTATGCGTTTTTTCCTGAATATATTCAGGAAAAAACGCATACGCCCTTTTTGCCCAACCAAGCAACCTGGAAAGGCAAATCAGCACTACAAAGAAGTCTCGCTTCCCATCGGTCAAAAGGGCCATGCTGAATAAAGTGTCAAAACCAGAAATGCAGGACAGGCCATGGAGAAACGGGAGCCTGGCTACGCTGATGGGCGGGATGTAAATTGCCAGCAGCCACTCTGGAGAAGTGTACGGTGTGTCCTGAAACATCTAAAAAACTCAGCTTAGAGAGCATAGGGCACTTCCACTCATGGGCGTATAAATTGGGAAAACTAAAAATCAGCAAGACACAGGCACCACAAAGTTTAGGGCTGCTCTGTTGACAAGAACCTCCACTTCGTTACACCTTAAATATCCCAGGAAAGAGAAAAATGGATAAAGAAGTTGTGGTCCTTATGTCCAATGGAATATCACACAGCCATGAAATCAACGTCATAAGGCTAGTAGCACCATAATGAGTGGATTTAGGTACGACGATTCTAAGTGAAATAAGTCACAGAGAAAAAGACACTTATCATAATATATCACTTATAGAGGGAATGTAAAAACCGCTACCCTTGAACTGAATTACAAAACAGAACAGAGTCCCACGTTTAGAAAACACACTATGGCTGCTTAACGGGAAAGGTGAGGTGGGGTGATGAATAAAACAAGGGTTTCAAATTAGCTCAGATACCGTTCCATAAAGCCAATATGTAATAGACAAGACCTACTCCTTGCTCACTGATTTGGACTCAACACCCCCTATTCACCGCCCAAGAATATATCTGACTAGTAAGAATCTTAAAACCTATGTATTGATATCTCTCTGCAAGTGAGTCAAGTGGGTGTAAAGCGGCATAAACACAGCAGTAAAAAGCAGCTAAACCCCATTATAAATATCAATTACTTTTAAAAACCCGTGAAACAAAGACAGTGAAAGAGAGAGAAATTCTTACAAAATTCGTTCAGAGGCTGTGATGCCACCTGGATTGACCATATCTAGACCCACAGCTGATTGAGACGTAAGGGTGGACACTCTTGGGGTTGAGAGGTGTGCTGAGGTTGGGTGAGGAAACGCAGACCCTTTAAAGTAATACTGCGTGGTAGCTATCCCATGGGTCCCAAATCTCCAGGTTCAAGGGCATCTTCCTACATCGAAAACATGCATGAGAAACCCAGAAGATGGTACACCGTGTGATCGGGAAAGGTTTCCAAAACGCACCTCATTTCTCATCTCCTTGTGCTCGGGTTCGCCATTCCAGCCACTTTACTAGCAATCTCCCTCCTTGGAGAATCAGCACCTTTAACCTCCTGTTCCGTACAGGTTGCAATTTGTCCTGAGGATGAACGGGAAGAGTGGGAACCAATGAGAGACTAGCTCTAGGTGTTGGGACAGGCACAGGTCACTCTACTTTCCCATCAGGAAGAAGAATTAACCACAGGCTCAGCCTGCCGCCCGGGACCAGAATAGGGCCTGAAGCAATCCTGCTCTTTTGCGGCCAGCTCCCAAGAAAGCGAGTTGAAAAATGGAGCTGAGGGGCACTGCAATTCACAAACCTGCAGACTTATAAATGATAACTCTCGTCCACAAATATATTGAGGGAAGGCAACGAAGAGGAATGGAAATCAAGGCAGAATTGCAGGAAACGGATTTCAGGAGGGAGATTCGAATCGCCTTTAAAGCACAGGAAAAGCGGCAAAACCTCCGCAATGATGCCCTTGGCCAAAAAGGGCGTATGCGTTTTTTCCTGAATATATTCAGGAAAACACGCCTACGCCCTTTTTGGCCAACCAAGCAACCTGGAAAGGCAAATCAGCGCTACAAAGAAGTCTCGCTTCCCATCGGTCAAAAGGGTCATGCTGAATAAAGTGTCAAAACCAGAAATGCAGGACAGGCCATGGAGAAACGGGAGCCTGGCTACGCTGATGGGAGGAATGTAAATTGCCAACAGCCACTCTGGAGAAGTGTATGGTGTGTCCTGAAACATCTAAAAAACTCAGCTTAGAGAGCATAGGGCACTTCCACTCATGGGCGTATAAATTGGGAAAACTAAAAATCAGCAAGACACAGGCACCACAAAGTTTAGGGCTGCTCTGTTGACAAGAACCTCCAAGTCGTTACACTTTAAATATCCCAGGAAAGAGAAAAATGGATAAAGAAGTTGTGGTCCTTATGTACAATGGAATATCACTCAGCCATGAAATCAACGTCATAAGGCTAGTAGCAGCATGATGAGTGGATTTAGGTACGACGTTTCTAATTGAAATAAGTCACACAGAAAAAGACACTTATCATAAGATATCACTTATAGAGGGAATGTAAAAACCGCTACCCTTGAACTGAATTACAAAACAGAACAGAGTCCCACGTTTACAAAACACACTATGGCTGCTTAACGGGAAAGGTGAGGTGGGGTGATGCATTAAACAAGGGTTTCAAATTAGCTCAGATACAGTTCCATAAAGCCAATATGTAATAGACAAGACCTACTCCTTGCTCAGTGATTTGGACTCAACACCCCCTATTCACCGCCCAAGAATACATCTGACTAGTAAGAATCTTAAAACCTATGTATTGATATCTCTCTGTAAGTGAGTCAAATGGGTGTAAAGCGGCATAAACACAGCAGTAAAAAGCAGCTAAACCCCATTATAAAAATCAATTACTTTTAAAAACACGTGAAACAAAGACAGTGAAAGAGAGAGAAATTCTTACAAAATTCGTTCAGGGGCTGTGATGCCACCTGGATTGAACATATCTAGACCCACAGCTGATTGAGACATGAGCGTGGACACTCTTGGGGCTGAGAGGTTTGGTGAGGTTGGGTGAGGAAACGCAGACCCTTTAAAGCAATACTGCGTGGTACCCATCCCATGGGTCCCAAATCTCCAGGTTCAAGGGCATCTTCCTACATCGAAAATATGCATGAGAAACCCAGGAGATGGTACACCGTGTGATCGGGAAAGGTTTCCAAAACGCACCTCATTTCTCATCTCCTTGTGCTCGGGTTCGCCATTCCAGCCACTTTACTAGCAATCTCCCTCCTTGGAGAATCAGCACCTTTAACCTCCTGTTCCGTACAGGTTGCAATTTGTCCTGAGGATGAACGGGAAGAGGGGGAACCAATGAGAGACTAGCTCTAGGTGTTGGGACAGGCACAGGTCACTCTACTTTCCCATCAGGAAGAAGAATTAACCACAGGCTCAGCCTGCCACCCCGTACCAGAATAGGGCCTGAAGCAATCCTGCGCTTTTGCGGCCAGCTCCCAAGAAAGCGAGTTGAAAAATGGAGCTCAGGGGCACTGCAATTCACAAACCTGCAGACTTATAAATGATAACTCTCGTCCACAAATATATTGAGGGAAGGCAACGAAGAGGATTGGAAAGCAAGGCAGAATTGCAGGAAACAGATTTCAGGAGGGAGATTCGAATCGCATTTAAAGCTCAGGAAAAGCGGCAAAACCTCGACAATGATGCCCTTGGCCAAAAAGGGCGTATACGTTTTTTCCTGAATATATTCAGGAAAAATCGCATACGCCCTTTTTGACTAACCAAGCAACCTGGAAAGGCAAATAAGCGCTACAAAGAAGTCTCGCTTCCCATCGGTCAAAAGGGTCATGCTGAATAAAGTGTCAAAACCAGAAAGGCAGGACAGGCCATGGAGAAACGGGAGCCTGGCTACGCTGATGGGAGGAATGTAAATTGCCAACAGCCACTCTGGAGAAGTGTATGGTGTGTCCTGAAACATCTAAAAAACTCAGCTTAGAGAGCATAGGGCACTTCCACTCATGGGCGTATAAATTGGGAAAACTAAAAATCAGCAAGACACAGGCACCACAAAGTTTAGGGCTGCTCTGTTGACAAGAACCTCCAAGTCGTTACACTTTAAATATCCCAGGAAAGAGAAAAATGGATAAAGAAGTTGTGGTCCTTATGTACAATGGAATATCACTCAGCCATGAAATCAACGTCATAAGGCTAGTAGCAGCATGATTAGTGGATTTAGGTACGACGATTCTAAGTGAAATAAGTCACACAGAAAAAAACACTTATCATAAGATATCACTTATAGAGGGAATGTAAAAACTGCTACCCTTGAACTGAATTACAAAACAAAACAGAGTCCCACGTTTAGAAAACACACTATGGCTGCTTAACGGGAAAGGTGAGGTGGGGTGATGAATAAAACAAGGGTTTCAAATTAGCTCAGATACCGTTCCATAAAGCCAATATGTAATAGACAAGACCTACTCCTTGCTCACTGATTTGGACTCAACACCCCCTATTCACCGCCCAAGAATATATCTGACTAGTAAGAATCTTAAAACCTATGTATTGATATCTCTCTGCAAGTGAGTCAAGTGGGTGTAAAGCGGCATAAACACAGCAGTAAAAAGCAGCTAAACCCCATTATAAATATCAATTACTTTTAAAAACCCGTGAAACAAAGACAGTGAAAGAGAGAGAAATTCTTACAAAATTCGTTCAGAGGCTGTGATGCCACCTGGATTGACCATATCTAGACCCACAGCTGATTGAGACGCAAGGGTGGACACTCTTGGGGCTGAGAGGTGTGCTGAGGTTGGGTGAGGAAACGCAGACCCTTTAAAGTAATACTGCGTGGTAGCCATCCCATGGGTCCCAAATCTCCAGGTTCAAGGGCATCTTCCTACATCGAAAACATGCATGAGAAACCCAGAAGATGGTACACCGTGTGATCGGGAAAGGTTTCCAAAACGCACCTCATTTCTCATCTCCTTGTGCTCGGGTTCGCCATTCCAGCCACTTTACTAGCAATCTCCCTCCTTGGAGAATCAGCACCTTTAACCTCCTGTTCCGTACAGGTTGCAATTTGTCCTGAGGATGAACGGGAAGAGTGGGAACCAATGAGAGACTAGCTCTAGGTGTTGGGACAGGCACAAGTCACTCTACTTTCCCATCAGGAAGAAGAATTAACCACAGGCTCAGCCTGCCGCCCGGGACCAGAATAGGGCCTGAAGCAATCCTCCTCTTTTGCGGCCAGCTCCCAAGAAAGCGAGTTGAAAAATGGAGCTCAGGGGCACTGCAATTCACAAACCTGCAGACTTATAAATGATAACTCTCGTCCACAAATATATTGAGGGAAGGCAACGAAGAGGAATGGAAAGCAAGGCAGAATTGCAGGAAACAGATTTCAGGAGGGAGATTCGAATCGCATTTAAAGCACAGGAAAAGCGGCAAAACCTCGACAATGATGCCCTTGGCCAAAAAGGGCGTATGCGTTTTTTCCTGAATATATTCAGGAAAAAACGCATACGCCCTTTTTGGCCAACCAAGCAACCTGGAAAGGCAAATCAGCGCTACAAAGAAGTCTCGCTTCCCATCGGTCAAAAGGGCCATGCTGAATAAAGTGTCAAAACCAGAAATGCAGGACAGGCCATGGAGAAACGGGAGCCTGGCTACGCTGATGGGAGGTATGTAAATTGCCAACAGCCACTCTGTAGAAGTGTATGGTGTGTCCTGAAACATCTAAAAAACTCAGCTTAGAGAGCATAGGGCACTTCCACTCATGGGCGTATAAATTGGGAAAACTAAAAATCAGCACGACACAGGCACCACAAGGTTTAGGGCTGCTCTGTTGACAAGAACCTCCAAGTCGTTACACCTTAAATATCCCAGGAAAGAGAAAAATGGATAAAGAAGTTGTGGTCCTTATGTACAATGGAATATCACTCAGCCATGAAATCAACGTCATAAGTCTAGTAGCAGCATGATGAGTGGATTTAGGTACGACGATTCTAAGTGAAATAAGTCACACAGAAAAAGACACTTATCATAAGATATCACTTATAGAGGGAATGTAAAAACCGCTACCCTTGAACTGAATTACAAAACAGAACAGAGTCCCACGTTTACAAAACACACTATGGCTGCTTAACGGGAAAGGTGAGGTGGGGTGATGCATTAAACAAGGGTTTCAAATTAGCTCAGATACAGTTCCATAAAGCCAATATGTAATAGACAAGACCTACTCCTTGCTCAGTGATTTGGACTCAACACCCCCTATTCACCGCCCAAGAATACATCTGACTAGTAAGAATCTTAAAACCTATGTATTGATATCTCTCTGTAAGTGAGTCAAATGGGTGTAAAGCGGCATAAACACAGCAGTAAAAAGCAGCTAAACCCCATTATAAAAATCAATTACTTTTAAAAACACGTGAAACAAAGACAGTGAAAGAGAGAGAAATTCTTACAAAATTCGTTCAGGGGCTGTGATGCCACCTGGATTGAACATATCTAGACCCACAGCTGATTGAGACATGAGCGTGGACACTCTTGGGGCTGAGAGGTTTGGTGAGGTTGGGTGAGGAAACGCAGACCCTTTAAAGCAATACTGCGTGGTACCCATCCCATGGGTCCCAAATCTCCAGGTTCAAGGGCATCTTCCTACATCGAAAATATGCATGAGAAACCCAGGAGATGGTACACCGTGTGATCGGGAAAGGTTTCCAAAACGCACCTCATTTCTCATCTCCTTGTGCTCGGGTTCGCCATTCCAGCCACTTTACTAGCAATCTCCCTCCTTGGAGAATCAGCACCTTTAACCTCCTGTTCCGTACAGGTTGCAATTTGTCCTGAGGATGAACGGGAAGAGGGGGAACCAATGAGAGACTAGCTCTAGGTGTTGGGACAGGCACAGGTCACTCTACTTTCCCATCAGGAAGAAGAATTAACCACAGGCTCAGCCTGCCACCCCGTACCAGAATAGGGCCTGAAGCAATCCTGCGCTTTTGCGGCCAGCTCCCAAGAAAGCGAGTTGAAAAATGGAGCTCAGGGGCACTGCAATTCACAAACCTGCAGACTTATAAATGATAACTCTCGTCCACAAATATATTGAGGGAAGGCAACGAAGAGGATTGGAAAGCAAGGCAGAATTGCAGGAAACAGATTTCAGGAGGGAGATTCGAATCGCATTTAAAGCTCAGGAAAAGCTGCAAAACCTCGACAATGATGCCCTTGGCCAAAAAGGGCGTATACGTTTTTTCCTGAATATATTCAGGAAAAATCGCATACGCCCTTTTTGACTAACCAAGCAACCTGGAAAGGCAAATCAGCGCTACAAAGAAGTCTCGCTTCCCATCGGTCAAAAGGGTCATGCTGAATAAAGTGTCAAAACCAGAAAGGCAGGACAGGCCATGGAGAAACGGGAGCCTGGCTACGCTGATGGGAGGAATGTAAATTGCCAACAGCCACTCTGGAGAAGTGTATGGTGTGTCCTGAAACATCTAAAAAACTCAGCTTAGAGAGCATAGGGCACTTCCACTCATGGGCGTATAAATTGGGAAAACTAAAAATCAGCAAGACACAGGCACCACAAAGTTTAGGGCTGCTCTGTTGACAAGAACCTCCACTTCGTTACACCTTAAATATCCCAGGAAAGAGAAAAATGGATAAAGAAGTTGTGGTCCTTATGTACAATGGAATATCACTCAGCCATGAAATCAACGTCATAAGGCTAGTAGCAGCATGATGAGTGGATTTAGGTACGACGATTCTAAGTGAAATAAGTCACACAGAAAAAGACACTTATCATAAGATATCACTTATAGAGGGAATGTAAAAACCGCTACCCTTGAACTGAATTACAAAACAGAACAGAGTCCCACGTTTAGAAAACACACTATGGCTGCTTAACGGGAAAGGTGAGGTGGGGTGATGAATAAAACAAGGGTTTCAAATTAGCTCAGATACCGTTCCATAAAGCCAATATGTAATAGACAAGACCTACTCCTTGCTCACTGATTTGGACTCAACACCCCCTATTCACCGCCCAAGAATATATCTGACTAGTAAGAATCTTAAAACCTATGTATTGATATCTCTCTGCAAGTGAGTTCAAGTGGGTGTAAAGCGGCATAAACACAGCAGTAAAAAGCAGCTAAACCCCATTATAAATATCAATTACTTTTAAAAACCCGTGAAACAAAGACAGTGAAAGAGAGAGAAATTCTTACAAAATTCGTTCAGAGGCTGTGATGCCACCTGGATTGACCATATCTAGACCCACAGCTGATTGAGACGTAAGGGTGGACACTCTTGGGGCTGAGAGGTGTGCTGAGGTTGGGTGAGGAAACGCAGACCCTTTAAAGTAATACTGCGTGGTAGCCATCCCATGGGTCCCAAATCTCCAGGTTCAAGGGCATCTTCCTACATCGAAAACATGCATGAGAAACCCAGAAGATGGTACACCGTGTGATCGGGAAAGGTTTCCAAAACGCACCTCATTTCTCATCTCCTTGTGCTCGGGTTCGCCATTCCAGCCACTTTACTAGCAATCTCCCTCCTTGGAGAATCAGCACCTTTAACCTCCTGTTCCGTACAGGTTGCAATTTGTCCTGAGGATGAACGGGAAGAGTGGGAACCAATGAGAGACTAGCTCTAGGTGTTGGGACAGGCACAAGTCACTCTACTTTCCCATCAGGAAGAAGAATTAACCACAGGCTCAGCCTGCCGCCCGGGACCAGAATAGGGCCTGAAGCAATCCTGCGCTTTTGCGGCCAGCTCCCAAGAAAGCGAGTTGAAAAATGGAGCTCAGGGGCACTGCAATTCACAAACCTGCAGACTTATAAATGATAACTCTCGTCCACAAATATATTGAGGGAAGGCAACGAAGAGGAATGGAAAGCAAGGCAGAATTGCAGGAAACAGATTTCAGGAGGGAGATTCGAATCGCATTTAAAGCACAGGAAAAGCGGCAAAACCTCGACAATGATGCCCTTGGCCAAAAAGGGCGTATGCGTTTTTTCCTGAATATATTCAGGAAAAAACGCATACGCCCTTTTTGGCCAACCAAGCAACCTGGAAAGGCAAATCAGCGCTACAAAGAAGTCTCGCTTCCCATCGGTCAAAAGGGCCATGCTGAATAAAGTGTCAAAACCAGAAATGCAGGACAGGCCATGGAGAAACGGGAGCCTGGCTACGCTGATGGGAGGTATGTAAATTGCCAACAGCCACTCTGTAGAAGTGTATGGTGTGTCCTGAAACATCTAAAAAACTCAGCTTAGAGAGCATAGGGCACTTCCACTCATGGGCGTATAAATTGGGAAAACTAAAAATCAGCACGACACAGGCACCACAAGGTTTAGGGCTGCTCTGTTGACAAGAACCTCCAAGTCGTTACACCTTAAATATCCCAGGAAAGAGAAAAATGGATAAAGAAGTTGTGGTCCTTATGTACAATGGAATATCACTCAGCCATGAAATCAACGTCATAAGGCTAGTAGCAGCATGATGAGTGGATTTAGGTACGACGATTCTAAGTGAAATAAGTCACACAGAAAAAAACACTTATCATAAGATATCACTTATAGAGGGAATGTAAAAACTGCTACCCTTGAACTGAATTACAAAACAGAACAGAGTCCGACGTTTAGAAAACACACTATGGCTGCTTAACGGGAAAGGTGAGGTGGGGTGATGAATAAAACAAGGGTTTCAAATTAGCTCAGATACCGTTCCATAAAGCCAATATGTAATAGACAAGACCTACTCCTTGCTCAGTGATTTGGACTCAACACCCCCTATTCACCGCCCAAGAATATATCTGACTAGTAAGAATCTTAAAACCTATGTATTGATATCTCTCTGCAAGTGAGTCAAGTGGGTGTAAAGCGGCATAAACACAGCAGTAAAAAGCAGCTAAACCCCATTATAAATATCAATTACTTTTAAAAACCCGTGAAACAAAGACAGTGAAAGAGAGAGAAATTCTTACAAAATTCGTTCAGAGGCTGTGATGCCACCTGGATTGACCATATCTAGACCCACAGCTGATTGAGACGTAAGGGTGGACACTCTTGGGGCTGAGAGGTGTGCTGAGGTTGGGTGAGGAAACGCAGACCCTTTAAAGTAATACTGCGTGGTAGCCATCCCATGGGTCCCAAATCTCCAGGTTCAAGGGCATCTTCCTACATCGAAAACATGCATGAGAAACCCAGAAGATGGTACACCGTGTGATCGGGAAAGGTTTCCAAAACGCACCTCATTTCTCATCTCCTTGTGCTCGGGTTCGCCATTCCAGCCACTTTACTAGCAATCTCCCTCCTTGGAGAATCAGCACCTTTAACCTCCTGTTCCGTACAGGTTGCAATTTGTCCTGAGGATGAACGGGAAGAGTGGGAACCAATGAGAGACTAGCTCTAGGTGTTGGGACAGGCACAGGTCACTCTACTTTCCCATCAGGAAGAAGAATTAACCACAGGCTCAGCCTGCCGCCCGGGACCAGAATAGGGCCTGAAGCAATCCTCCTCTTTTGCGGCCAGCTCCCAAGAAAGCGAGTTGAAAAATGGAGCTCAGGGCACTGCAATTCACAAACCTGCAGACTTATAAATGATAACTCTCGTCCACAAATATATTGAGTGAAGGTAACGAAGAGGAATGGAAAGCAAGGCAGAATTGCAGGAAACAGATTTCAGGAGGGAGATTCGAATCGCCTTTAAAGCACAGGAAAAGCGGCAAAACCTCGACAATGAAGCCCTTGGCCAAAAAGGGCGTATGCGTTTTTTCCTGAATATATTCAGGAAAAAACGCATACGCCCTTTTTGGCCAACCAAGCAACCTGGAAAGGCAAATCAGCGCTACAAAGAAGTCTCGCTTCCCATCGGTCAAAAGGGCCATGCTGAATAAAGTTTCAAAACCAGAAATGCAGGACAGGCCATGGAGAAACGGGAGCCTGGCTACGCTGATGGGCGGGATGTAAATTGCCAACAGCCACTCTGGAAAAGTGTACGGTGTGTCCTGAAACCTCCAAAAAACTCAGCTTAGAGAGCATAGGGCACTTCCACTCATGGGTGTATAAATTGGGAAAACTAAAAATCAGCAAGACACAGGCACCCCAAAGTTTAGGGCTGCTCTGTTGACAAGAACCTCCACTTCGTTACACCTTAAATATCCCAGGAAAGAGAAAAATGGAGAAATAAGTTGTGGTCCTTATGTACAATGGAATATCACTCAGCCATGAAACCAACGTCATAAGGCTAGTAGCAGCATGATGAGTGGATTTAGGTATGACGATTCTAAGTGAAATAAGTCATACAGAAAAAGACACTTATCATAAGATATCACTTATAGAGGGAATGTAAAAACCGCTACCCTTGAACTGAATTACAAAACAGAACAGAGTCCCACGTTTAGAAAACACACTATGGCTGCTTCACGGGAAAGGTGAGGTGGGGTGATGCATAAAACAAGGGTTTCAAATTAGGTCAGATACCGTTCCATAAAGCCAATATGTAATAGACAAGACCTACTCCTTGCTCAGTGAATTGGACTCAACACCCCCTATTCACCGCCCAAGAATATATCTGACTAGTAAGAATCGTAAAACCTATGTTTTGATATCTCTCTGTAAGTGAGTCAAGTGGGTGTAAAGCGGCAGAAACACAGCAGTGGAAAGCAGCTAAACCACATTATAAAAATCAATTACTTTTAAAAACCCGTGAAACAAAGACAGTGAAAGAGAGAGAAATTCTTACAAAATTCGTTCAGGGGCTGTGATGCCACCTGGATTGACCATATCTAGACCCACAGCTGATTGAGACATAAGGGTGGACACTCTTGGGGCTGAGAGGTTTGGTGAGGTTGGGTGAGGAAACACAGACCCTTTAAAGTAATACTGCATGGTACCCATCCCATGGGTCCCAAATCTCCAGGTTCAAGGGCATCTTCCTACATCGAAAACATGCATGAGAAACCCAGAAGATGGTACACCGTGTGATCGGGAAAGGTTTCCAAAACGCACCTCTTTTCTCATCTCCTTGTGCTCGGGTTCGCCATTCCAGCCGCTTTACTAGCAATCTCCCTCCTTGGAGAATCAGCACCTTTAACCTCCTGTTCCGTACAGGTTGCAATTTGTCCTGAGGATGAACGGGAAAGGGGGAAAAATGAGAGACTACCTCTAGGTGTTGGGACAGGCACAGGTCACTCTATTTTCCCATCAGGAAGAAGAATTAACCACAGGCTCAGCCTGCCGCCCGGGACCAGAATAGGGCCTGAAGCAATCCTGCGCTTTTGCGGCCAGCTCCCAAGAAAGCGAGTTGAAAAATGGAGCTCAGGGGCACTGCAATTCACAAACCTGCAGACTTATAAATGATAACTCTCGTCAACAAATATATTGAGGGAAGGCAACGAAGAGGATTGGAAAGCAAGGCAGAATTGCAGGAAACAGATTTCAGGAGGGAGATTCGAATCGCCTTTAAAGCACAGGAAAAGCGGCAAAACCTCGACAATGATGCCCTTGGCCAAAAAGGGCGTATGCGTTTTTTCCTGAATATATTCAGTAAAAAACGCATACGCCCGTTTTGGCCAACCAAGCAACCTGGAAAGGCAAATCAGCGCTACAAAGAAGTCTTGCTTCCCTTCGGTCAAAAGGGCCATGCTGAATAAAGTGTCAAAACCAGAAATGCAGGACAGGCCATGGAGAAACGGGAGCCTGGCTACGCTAATGGGCGGGATGTAAATTGCCAACAGCCACTCTGGAGAAGTGTACGGTGTGTCCTGAAACCTCCAAAAAACTCAGGTTAGAGAGCATAGGGCACTTCCACTCATGGGCGTATAAATTGGGAAAACTAAAAATCAGCAAGACACAGGCACCCCAAAGTTTAAGGCTGCTCTGTTGACAAGAACCTCCACTTCGTTACACCTTAAATATCCCAGGAAAGAGAAAAATGGATAAAGAAGTTGTGGTCCTTATGTACAATGGAATATCACTCAGCCATGAAACCCACGTCATAAGGCTAGTAGCAGCATGATGAGTGGATTTAGGTATGACGATTCTAAGTGAAATAAGTCATACAGAAAAAGACACTTATCATAAGATATCACTTATAGAGGGAATGTAAAAACCGCTACCCTTGAACTGAATTACAAAACAGAACAGAGTCCCACGTTTAGAAAACACACTATGGCTGCTTCACGGGAAAGGTGAGGTGGGGTGATGCATAAAACAAGGGTTTCAAATTAGGTCAGATACCGTTCCATAAACCCAATATGTAATAGACAAGACCTACTCCTTGCTCAGTGAATTGGACTCAACACCCCCTATTCACCGCCCAAGAATATATCTGACTAGTAAGAATCTTAAAACCTATGTTTTGATATCTCTCTGTTAGTGAGTCAAGTGGGTGTAAAGCGGCAGAAATACAGAAGTGAAAAGCAGCTAAACCCCATTATAAAAATCAATTACTTTTAAAAACCCGTGAAACAAAGACAGTGAAAGACAGGGAAATTCTTAAAATTCGTTCAGGGGCTGTGATGCCACCTGGATTGACCATATCTAGACCCACAGCTGATGGAGACATAAGGGTGGACACTCTTGGGGCTGAGAGGTTTGGTGAGGTTGGGTGAGGAAACGCAGACCCTTTAAAGTAATACTGCGTGGTTCCCATCCCATGGGTCCCAAATCTCCAGGTTCAAGGGCATCTTCCTACATCGAAAACATGCATGAGAAACCCAGAAGATGGTACACCGTGTGATCGGGAAAGGTTTCCAAAACGCACCTCATTTCTCATATCCTTATGCTCGGGTTCGCCATTCCAGCCGCTTTACTAGCAATCTCCCTCCTTGGAGAATCAGCACCTTTAACCTCCTGTTCCGTACAGGTTGCAATTTGTCCTGAGGATGAACGGGAAGAGTGGGAACCAATGAGAGACTAGCTCTATGTGTTGGGACAGGCACAGGTCACTCTACTTCCCCATCAGGAAGAAGAATTAACCACAGGCTCAGCCTGCCGCCCGGGACCAGAATAGGGCCTGAAGCAATCCTGCGCTTTTGCGGCCAGCTCCCAAGAAAGCGAGTTGAAAAATGGAGCTCAGGGGCACTGCAATTCACAAACCTGCAGACTTATAAATGATAACTCTCGTCCACAAATATATTGAGGGAAGGCAACGAAGAGGATTGGAAAGCAAGGCAGAATTGCAGGAAACAGATTTCAGGAGGGAGATTCGAATCGCCTTTAAAGCACAGGAAAAGCGGCAAAACCTCGACAATGATGCCCTTGGCCAAAACGGGCGTATGCGTTTTTTCCTGAATATATTCAGGAAAAAACGCATACGCCCGTTTTGGCCAACCAAGCAACCTGGAAAGGCAAATCAGCGCTACAAAGAAGTCTCGCTTCCCATCGGTCAAAAAGGCCATGCTGAATAAAGTGTCAAAACCAGAAATGCAGGACAGGCCATGGAGAAACGGGAGCCTGGCTACGCTGATGGGAGGGATGTAAATTGCCAACAGCCACTCTGGAGAAGTGTACGGTGTGTCCTGAAACATCTAAAAAACTCAGCTTACAGAGCACAGGGCACTTCCACTCATGGGCGTATAAATTGGGAAAACTAAAAATCAGCAAGACACAGGCACCCCAAAGTTTAGGGCTGCTCTGTTGACAAGAACCTCCACTTCGTTACACCTTAAATATCCCAGGAAAGAGAAAAATGGATAAAGAAGTGGTGGTCCTTATGTACAATGGAATATCACTCAGCCATGAAATCAACGTCATAAGGCTAGTAGCAGCATGATGAGTGGATTTAGGTACGACGATTCTAAGTGAAATAAGTCACACAGAAAAAGACACTTATCATAAGATATCACTTATAGAGGGAATGTAAAAACCGCTACCCTTGAACTGAATTACAAAACAGAACAGAGTCCCACGTTTAGAAAACACACTATGGCTGCTTCACGGGAAAGGTGAGGTGGGGTGATGCATAAAACAAGGGTTTCAAATTAGGTCAGATACCGTTCCATAAACCCAATATGTAATAGACAAGACCTACTCCTTGCTCAGTGAATTGGACTCAACACCCCCTATTCACCGCCCAAGAATATATCTGACTAGTAAGAATCGTAAAACCTATGTTTTGATATCTCTCTGTAAGTGAGTCAAGTGGGTGTAAAGCGGCAGAAACACAGCAGTGAAAAGCAGCTAAACCCCATTATAAAAATCAATTACTTTTAAAAACCCGTGAAACAAAGACAGTGAAAGAGAGGGAAATTCTTACAAAATTCGTTCAGGGGCTGTGATGCCACCTGGATTGACCATATCTAGACCCACAGCTGATGGAGACATAAGGGTGGACACTCTTGGGGCTGAGAGGTTTGGTGAGGTTGGGTGAGGAAACGCAGACCCTTTAAAGTAATACTGCGTGGTTCCCATCCCATGGGTCCCAAATCTCCAGGTTCAAGGGCATCTTCCTACATCGAAAACATGCATGAGAAACCCAGAAGATGGTACACCGTGTGATCGGGAAAGGTTTCCAAAACGCACCTCATTTCTCATCTCCTTATGCTCGGGTTCGCCATTCCAGCCGCTTTAGTAGCAATCTCCCTCCTTGGAGAATCAGCACCTTTAACCTCCTGTTCCGTACAGGTTGCAATTTGTCCTGAGGATGAACGGGAAGAGTGGGAACCAATGAGAGACTAGCTCTAGGTGTTGGGACAGGCACAGGTCACTCTACTTTCCCATCAGGAAGAAGAATTAACCACAGGCTCAGCCTGCCGCCCGGGAGCAGAATAGGGCCTGAAGCAATCCTGCGCTTTTGCGGCCAGCTCCCAAGAAAGCGAGTTGAAAAATGGAGCTCAGGGGCACTGCAATTCACAAACCTGCAGACTTATAAATGATAACTCTCGTCCACAAATATATTGAGGGAAGGCAACGAAGAGGATTGGAAAGCAAGGCAGAATTGCAGGAAACAGATTTCAGGAGGGAGATTCGAATCGCCTTTAAAGCACAGGAAAAGCGGCAAAACCTCGACAATGATGCCCTTGGCCAAAAAGGGCGTATGCGTTTTTTCCTGAATATATTCAGGAAAAAACGCATACGCCCTTTTTGGCCAACCAAGCAACCTGGAAAGGCAAATCAGCGCTACAAAGAAGTCTCGCTTCCCATCGGTCAAAAAGGCCATGCTGAATAAAGTGTCAAAACCAGAAATGCAGGACAGGCCATGGAGAAACGGGAGCCTGGCTACGCTGATGGGAGGGATGTAAATTGCCAACAGCCACTCTGGAGAAGTGTACGGTGTGTCCTGAAACATCTAAAAAACTCAGCTTACAGAGCACAGGGCACTTCCACTCATGGGCGTATAAATTGGGAAAACTAAAAATCAGCAAGACACAGGCACCCCAAAGTTTAGGGCTGCTCTGTTGACAAGAACCTCCACTTCGTTACACCTTAAATATCCCAGGAAAGAGAAAAATGGATAAAGAAGTGGTGGTCCTTATGTACAATGGAATATCACTCAGCCATGAAATCAACGTCATAAGGCTAGTAGCAGCATGATGAGTGGATTTAGGTACGACGATTCTAAGTGAAATAAGTCACACAGAAAAAGACACTTATCATAAGATATCACTTATAGAGGGAATGTAAAAACCGCTACCCTTGAACTGAATTACAAAACAGAACAGAGTCCCACGTTTAGAAAACACACTATGGCTGCTTAACGGGAAAGGTGAGGTGGGGTGATGCATAAAACAAGGGTTTCAAATTAGGTCAGATACCGTTCCATAAACCCAATATGTAATAGACAAGACCTACTCCTTGATCAGTGAATTGGACTCAACACCCCCTATTCACCGCCCAAGAATATATCTGACTAGTAAGAATCGTAAAACCTATGTTTTGATATCTCTCTGTAAGTGAGTCAAGTGGGTGTAAAGCGGCAGAAACACAGCAGTGAAAAGCAGCTAAACCCCATTATAAAAATCAATTACTTTTAAAAACCCGTGAAACAAAGACAGTGAAAGAGAGGGAAATTCTTACAAAATTCGTTCAGGGGCTGTGATGCCACCTGGATTGACCATATCTAGACCCACAGCTGATGGAGACATAAGGGTGGACACTCTTGGGGCTGAGAGGTTTGGTGAGGTTGGGTGAGGAAACGCAGACCCTTTAAAGTAATACTGCGTGGTTCCCATCCCATGGGTCCCAAATCTCCAGGTTCAAGGGCATCTTCCTACATCGAAAACATGCATGAGAAACCCAGAAGATGGTACACCGTGTGATCGGGAAAGGTTTCCAAAACGCACCTCATTTCTCATCTCCTTAGGCTCGGGTTCGCCATTCCAGCCGCTTTAGTAGCAATCTCCCTCCTTGGAGAATCAGCACCTTTAACCTCCTGTTCCGTACAGGTTGCAATTTGTCCTGAGGATGAACGGGAAGAGTGGGAACCAATGAGAGACTAGCTCTAGGTGTTGGGACAGGCACAGGTCACTCTACTTTCCCATCAGGAAGAAGAATTAACCACAGGCTCAGCCTGCCGCCCGGGAGCAGAATAGGGCCTGAAGCAATCCTGCGCTTTTGCGGCCAGCTCCCAAGAAAGCGAGTTGAAAAATGGAGCTCAGGGGCACTGCAATTCACAAACCTGCAGACTTATAAATGATAACTCTCGTCCACAAATATATTGAGGGAAGGCAACGAAGAGGATTGGAAAGCAAGGCAGAATTGCAGGAAACAGATTTCAGGAGGGAGATTCGAATCGCCTTTAAAGCACAGGAAAAGCGGCAAAACCTCGACAATGATGCCCTTGGCCAAAAAGGGCGTATGCGTTTTTTCCTGAATATATTCAGGAAAAAACGCATACGCCCTTTTTGGCCAACCAAGCAACCTGGAAAGGCAAATCAGCGCTACAAAGAAGTCTCGCTTCCCATCGGTCAAAAAGGCCATGCTGAATAAAGTGTCAAAACCAGAAATGCAGGACAGGCCATGGAGAAACGGGAGCCTGGCTACGCTGATGGGAGGGATGTAAATTGCCAACAGCCACTCTGGAGAAGTGTACGGTGTGTCCTGAAACATCTAAAAAACTCAGCTTACAGAGCACAGGGCACTTCCACTCATGGGCGTATAAATTGGGAAAACTAAAAATCAGCAAGACACAGGCACCCCAAAGTTTAGGGCTGCTCTGTTGACAAGAACCTCCACTTCGTTACACCTTAAATATCCCAGGAAAGAGAAAAATGGATAAAGAAGTTGTGGTCCTTATGTACAATGGAATATCACTCAGCCATGAAATCAACGTCATAAGGCTAGTAGCAGCATGATGAGTGGATTTAGGTACGACGATTCTAAGTGAAATAAGTCACACAGAAAAAGACACTTATCATAAGATATCACTTATAGAGGGAATGTAAAAACCGCTACCCTTGAACTGAATTACAAAACAGAACAGAGTCCCACGTTTAGAAAACACACTATGGCTGCTTAACGGGAAAGGTGAGGTGGGGTGATGCATAAAACAAGGGTTTCAAATTAGGTCAGATACCGTTCCATAAACCCAATATGTAATAGACAAGACCTACTCCTTGATCAGTGAATTGGACTCAACACCCCCTATTCACCGCCCAAGAATATATCTGACTAGTAAGAATCGTAAAACCTATGTTTTGATATCTCTCTGTAAGTGAGTCAAGTGGGTGTAAAGCGGCAGAAACACAGCAGTGAAAAGCAGCTAAACCCCATTATAAAAATCAATTACTTTTAAAAACCCGTGAAACAAAGACAGTGAAAGAGAGGGAAATTCTTACAAAGTTCGTTCAGGGGCTGTGATGCCACCTGGATTGACCATATCTAGACCCACAGCTGATGGAGACATAAGGGTGGACACTCTTGGGGCTGAGAGGTTTGGTGAGGTTGGGTGAGGAAACGGAGACCCTTTAAAGTAATACTGCGTGGTTCCCATCCCATGGGTCCCAAATCTCCAGGTTCAAGGGCATCTTCCTACATCGAAAACATGCATGAGAAACCCAGAAGATGGTACACCGTGTGATCGGGAAAGGTTTGCAAAACGCACCTCATTTCTCATCTCCTTATGCTCGGGTTCGCCATTCCAGCCGCTTTAGTAGCAATCTCCCTCCTTGGAGAATCAGCACCTTTAACCTCCTGTTCCGTACAGGTTGCAATTTGTCCTGAGGATGAACGGGAAGACTGGGAACCAATGAGAGACTAGCTCTAGGTGTTGGGACAGGCACAGGTCACTCTACTTTCCCATCAGGAAGAAGAATTAACCACAGGCTCAGCCTGCCACCCGGGACCAGAATAGGGCCTGAAGCAATCCTGCGCTTTTGCGGCCAGCTCCCAAGAAAGCGAGTTGAAAAATGGAGCTCGGGGCACTGCAATTCACAAACCTGCAGACTTATAAATGATAACTCTCGTCCACAAATATATTGAGGGAAGGCAACGAAGAGGATTGGAAAGCAAGGCAGAATTGCAGGAAACAGATTTCAAGAGGGAGATTCGAATCGCCTTTAAAGCACAGGAAAAGCGGCAAAACCTCGACAATGATGCCCTTGGCCAAAAAGGGCGTATGCGTTTTTTCCTGAATATATTCAGGAAAAAACGCATACGCCCTTTTTGGCCAACCAAGCAACCTGGAAAGGCAAATCAGCGCTACAAAGAAGTCTCGCTTCCCATCGGTCAAAAGGGCCATGCTGAATAAAGTGTCAAAACCAGAAATGCAGGACAGGCCATGGAGAAACGGGAGCCTGGCTACGCTGATGGGAGGGATGTAAATTGCCAACAGCCACTCTGGAGAAGTGTACGGTGTGTCCTGAAACATCTAAAAAACTCAGCTTACAGAGCACAGGGCACTTCCACTCATGGGCGTATAAATTGGGAAAACTAAAAATCAGCAAGACACAGGCACCCCAAAGTTTAGGGCTGCTCTGTTGACAAGAACCTCGACTTCGTTACACCTTAAATATCCCAGGAAAGAGAAAAATGGATAAAGAAGTTGTGGTCCTTATGTACAATGGAATATCACTCAGCCATGAAATCAACGTCATAAGGCTAGTAGCAGCATGATGAGTGGATTTAGGTACGATGATTCTAAGTGAAATAAGTCACACAGAAAAAGGCACTTATCATAAGATATCACTTATAGAGGGAATGTAAAAACCGCTACCCTTGAACTGAATTACAAAACAGAACAGAGTCCCACGTTTAGAAAACACACTATGGCTGCTTAACGGGAAAGGTGAGGTGGGGTGATGCATAAAACAAGGGTTTCAAATTAGGTCAGATACCGTTCCATAAACCCAATATGTAATAGACAAGACCTACTCCTTGATCAGTGAATTGGACTCAACACCCCCTATTCACCGCCCAAGAATATATCTGACTAGTAAGAATCGTAAAACCTATGTTTTGATATCTCTCTGTAAGTGAGTCAAGTGGGTGTAAAGCGGCAGAAACACAGCAGTGAAAAGCAGCTAAACCCCATTATAAAAATCAATTACTTTTAAAAACCCGTGAAACAAAGACAGTGAAAGAGAGGGAAATTCTTACAAAGTTCGTTCAGGGGCTGTGATGCCACCTGGATTGACCATATCTAGACCCACAGCTGATGGAGACATAAGGGTGGACACTCTTGGGGCTGAGAGGTTTGGTGAGGTTGGGTGAGGAAACGGAGACCCTTTAAAGTAATACTGCGTGGTTCCCATCCCATGGGTCCCAAATCTCCAGGTTCAAGGGCATCTTCCTACATCGAAAACATGCATGAGAAACCCAGAAGATGGTACACCGTGTGATCGGGAAAGGTTTGCAAAACGCACCTCATTTCTCATCTCCTTAGGCTCGGGTTCGCCATTCCAGCCGCTTTAGTAGCAATCTCCCTCCTTGGAGAATCAGCACCTTTAACCTCCTGTTCCGTACAGGTTGCAATTTGTCCTGAGGATGAACGGGAAGAGTGGGAACCAATGAGAGACTAGCTCTAGGTGTTGGGACAGGCACAGGTCACTCTACTTTCCCATCAGGAAGAAGAATTAACCACAGGCTCATCCTGTCACCCGGGACCAGAATAGGGCCTGAAGCAATCCTGCGCTTTTGCGGCCAGCTCCCAAGAAAGCGAGTTGAAAAATGGAGCTCGGGGCACTGCAATTCACAAACCTGCAGACTTATAAATGATAACTCTCGTCCACAAATATATTGAGGGAAGGCAACGAAGAGGATTGGAAAGCAAGGCAGAATTGCAGGAAACAGATTTCAAGAGGGAGATTCGAATCGCCTTTAAAGCACAGGAAAAGCGGCAAAACCTCGACAATGATGCCCTTGGCCAAAAAGGGCGTATGCGTTTTTTCCTGAATATATTCAGGAAAAAACGCATACGCCCTTTTTGGCCAACCAAGCAACCTGGAAAGGCAAATCAGCGCTACAAAGAAGTCTCGCTTCCCATCGGTCAAAAAGGCCAGGCTGAATAAAGTGTCAAAACCAGAAATGCAGGACAGGCCATGGAGAAACGGGAGCCTGGCTACGCTGATGGGAGGGATGTAAATTGCCAACAGCCACTCTGGAGAAGTGTACGGTGTGTCCTGAAACATCTAAAAAACTCAGCTTACAGAGCACAGGGCACTTCCACTCATGGGCGTATAAATTGGAAAAACTAAAAATCAGCAAGACACAGGCACCCCAAAGTTTAGGGCTGCTCTGTTGACAAGAACCTCCACTTCGTTACACCTTAAATATCCCAGGAAAGAGAAAAATGGATAAAGAAGTTGTGGTCCTTATGTACAATGGAATATCACTCAGCCATGAAATCAACGTCATAAGGCTAGTAGCAGCATGATGAGTGGATTTAGGTACGACGATTCTAAGTGAAATAAGTCACACAGAAAAAGACACTTATCATAAGATATCACTTATAGAGGGAATGTAAAAACCGCTACCCTTGAACTGAATTACAAAACAGAACAGAGTCCCACGTTTAGAAAACACACTATGGCTGCTTAACGGGAAAGGTGAGGTGGGGTGATGCATAAAACAAGGGTTTCAAATTAGGTCAGATACCGTTCCATAAACCCAATATGTAATAGACAAGACCTACTCCTTGATCAGTGAATTGGACTCAACACCCCCTATTCACCGCCCAAGAATATATCTGACTAGTAAGAATCGTAAAACCTATGTTTTGATATCTCTCTGTAAGTGAGTCAAGTGGGTGTAAAGCGGCAGAAACACAGCAGTGAAAAGCAGCTAAACCGCATTATAAAAATCAATTACTTTTAAAAACCCGTGAAACAAAGACAGTGAAAGAGAGGGAAATTCTTACAAAATTCGTTCAGGGGCTGTGATGCCACCTGGATTGACCATATCTAGACCCACAGCTGATGGAGACATAACGGTGGACACTCTTGGGGCTGAGAGGTTTGGTGAGGTTGGGTGAGGAAACGCAGACCCTTTAAAGTAATACTGCGTGGTTCCCATCCCATGGGTCCCAAATCTCCAGGTTCAAGGGCATCTTCCTACATCGAAAACATGCATGAGAAACCCAGAAGATGGTACACCGTGTGATCGGGAAAGGTTTGCAAAACGCACCTCATTTCTCATCTCCTTATGCTCGGGTTCGCCATTCCAGCCGCTTTACTAGCAATCTACCTCCTTGGAGAATCAGCACTTTTAACCTCCTGTTCCGTACAGGTTGCAATTTGTCCTGAGGATGAACGGGAAGAGTGGGAACCAATGAGAGACTAGCTCTAGGTGTTGGGACAGGCACAGGTCACTCTACTTTCCCATCAGGAAGAAGAATTAACCACAGGCTCAGCCTGCCGCCCGGGACCAGAATAGGGCCTGAAGCAATCCTGCGCTTTTGCGGCCAGCTCCCAAGAAAGCGAGTTGAAAAATGGAGCTCAGGGGCACTGCAATTCACAAACCTGCAGACTTATAAATGATAACTCTCGTCCACAAATATATTGAGGGAAGGCAACGAAGAGGATTGGAAAGCAAGGCAGAATTGCAGGAAACAGATTTCAGGAGGGAGATTCGAATCGCCTTTAAAGCACAGGAAAAGCGGCAAAACCTCGACAATGATGCCCTTGGCCAAAAAGGGCGTATGCGTTTTTTCCTGAATATATTCAGGAAAAAACGGATACGCCCTTTTTGGCCAACCAAGCAACCTGGAAAGGCAAATCAGCGCTACAAAGAAGTCTCGCTTCCCATCGGTCAAAAGGGCCATGCTGAATAAAGTGTCAAAACCAGAAATGCAGGACAGGCCATGGAGAAACGGGAGCCTGGCTACGCTGATGGGAGGGATGTAAATTGCCAACAGCCACTCTGGAGAAGTGTACGGTGTGTCCTGAAATATCTAAAAAGCTCAGCTTAGAGAGCACAGGGCACTTCCACTCATGGGCGTATAAATTGGGAAAACTAAAAATCAGCAAGACACAGGCACCCCAAAGTTTACGGCTGCTCTGTTGACAAGAACCTCCACTTCGTTACACCTTAAATATCCGAGGAAAGAGAAAAATGGATAAAGAAGTTGTGGTCCTTATGTACAATGGAATATCACTCAGCCATGAAATCAACGTCATAAGGCTAGTAGCAGCATGATGAGTGGATTTAGGTACGACGATTCTAAGTGAAATAAGTCACACAGAAAAAGACACTTATCATAAGATATCACTTATAGAGGGAATGTATAAACCGCTACCCTTGAACTGAATTACAAAACAGAACAGAGTCCCACGTTTAGAAAACACACTATGGCTGCTTAACGGGAAAGGTGAGGTGGGGTGATGCATAAAACAAGGGTTTCAAATTAGGTCAGATACCGTTCCATAAACCCAATATGTAATAGACAAGACCTACTCCTTGATCAGTGAATTGGACTCAACACCCCCTATTCACCGCCCAAGAATATATCTGACTAGTAAGAATCTTAAAACCTATGTTTTGATATCTCTCTGTAAGTGAGTCAAGTGGGTGTAAAGCGGCAGAAACACAGCAGTAAAAAGCAGCTAAACCTCATTATAAAAATCAATTACTTTTAAAAACCCGTGAAAAAAAGACAGTGAAAGAGAGAGAAATTCTTACAAAATTCGTTCAGGGGCTGTGATGCCACCTGGATTGACCATATCTAGACCCACAGCTGATGGAGACATAAGGGTGGACACTCTTGGGGCTGAGAGGTTTGGTGAGGTTGGGTGAGGAAACGCAGACCCTTTAAAGTAATACTGCGTGGTTCCCATCCCATGGGTCCCAAATCTCCAGGTTCAAGGGCATCTTCCTACATCGAAAACATGCATGAGAAACCCAGAAGATGGTACACCGTGTGATGGGGAAAGGTTTGCAAAACGCACCTCATTTCTCATCTCCTTATGCTCGGGTTCGCCATTCCAGCCGCTTTACTAGCAATCTCCCTCCTTGGAGAATCAGCACCTTTAACCTCCTGTTCCGTACAGGTTGCAATTTGTCCTGAGGTTGAACGGGAAGAGTGGGAACCAATGAGAGACTAGCTCTAGGTGTTGGGACAGGCACAGGTCACTCTACTTTCCCATCAGGAAGAAGAATTAACCACAGGCTCAGCCTGCCGCCCGGGACCAGAATAGGGCCTGAAGCAATCCTGCGCTTTTGCGGCCAGCTCCCAAGAAAGCGAGTTGAAAAATGGAGCTCAGGGGCACTGCAATTCACAAACCTGCAGACTTATAAATGATTACTCTCGTCCACAAATATATTGAGGGAAGGCAACGAAGAGGATTGGAAAGCAAGGCAGAATGGCAGGAAACAGATTTCAGGAGGGAGATTCGAATCGCCTTTAAAGCACAGGAAAAGCGGCAAAACCTCGACAATGATGCCCTTGGCCAAAAAGGGCGTATGCGTTTTTTCCTGAATATATTCAGGAAAAAACGCATACGCCCTTTTTGGCCAACCAAGCAACCTGGAAAGGCAAATCAGCGCTACAAAGAAGTCTCGCTTCCCATCGGTCAAAAGGGCCATGCTGAATAAAGTGTCAAAACCAGAAATGCAGGACAGGCCATGGAGAAACGGGAGCCTGGCTACGCTGATGGGAGGGATGTAAATTGCCAACAGCCACTCTGGAGAAGTGTACGGTGTGTCCTGAAACATCTAAAAAACTCAGCTTAGAGAGCACAGGGCACTTCCACTCATGGGCGTATAAATTGGGAAAACTAAAAATCAGCAAGACACAGGCACCCCAAAGTTTACGGCTGCTCTGTTGACAAGAACCTCCACTTCGTTACACCTTAAATATCCCAGGAAAGAGAAAAATGGATAAAGAAGCTGTGGTCCTTATATACAATGGAATATCACTCAGCCATGAAATCAACGTCATAAGGCTAGTAGCAGCATGATGAGTGGATTTAGGTACGACGATTCTAAGTGAAATAAGTCACACAGAAAAAGACACTTATCATAAGATATCACTTATAGAGGGAATGTATAAACCGCTACCCTTGAACTGAATTACAAAACAGAACAGAGTCCCACGTTTAGAAAACACACTATGGCTGCTTAACGGGAAAGGTGAGGTGGGGTGATGCATAAAACAAGGGTTTCAAATTAGGTCAGATACCGTTCCATAAACCCAATATGTAATAGACAAGACCTACTCCTTGATCAGTGAATTGGACTCAACACCCCCTATTCACCGCCCAAGAATATATCTGACTAGTAAGAATCTTAAAACCTATGTTTTGATATCTCTCTGTAAGTGAGTCAAGTGTGTGTAAAGCGTCAGAAACACAGCAGTGAAAAGCAGCTAAACCCCATTATAAAAATCAATTACTTTTAAAAACCCGTGAAACAAAGACAGTGAAAGAGAGAGAAATTCTTACAAAATTCGTTCAGGGGCTGTGATGCCACCTGGATTGACCATATCTAGACCCACAGCTGATGGAGACATAAGGGTGGACACTCTTGGGGCTGAGAGGTTTGGTGAGGTTGGGTGATGAAACGCAGACCCTTTAAAGTAATACTGCGTGATATCCATCCCATGGGTCCCAAATCTCCAGGTTCAAGGGCATCTTCCTACATCGAAAACATGCATGAGAAACCCAGAAGATGGTACACCGTGTGATCGGGAAAGGTTTCCAAAACGCACCTCATTTCTCATCTCCTTGTGCTCGGGTTCACCATTCCAGCCGCTTTACTAGCAATCTCCCTCCTTGGAGAATCAGCACCTTTAACCTCCTGTTCCGTACAGGTTGCAATTTGTCCTGAGGATGAACGGGAAGAGGGGTAACCAATGAGAGACTAGCTCTAGGTATCGGGACAGGCACAGGTCACTCTATTTTCCCATCAGGAAGAAGAATTAACCACAGGCTCAGCCTGCCGCCCGGGACCAGAATAGGGCCTGAAGCAATCCTCCTCTTTTGCGGCCAGCTCCCAAGAAAGCGAGTTGAAAAATGGAGCTCAGGGGCACTGCAATTCACAAACCTGCAGACTTATAAATGATAACTCTCGTCCACAAATATATTGAGGGAAGGCAACGAAGAGGATTGGAAAGCAAGGCAGAATTGCAGGAAACAGATTTCAGGAGGGAGATTCGAATCGCCTTTAAAGCACAGGAAAAGCGGCAAAACCTCGACAATGATGCCCTTGGCCGAAAAGGGCGTATGCGTTTTTTCCTGAATATATTCAGGAAAAAACGCATACGCCCTTTTTGGCCAACAAAGCAACCTGGAAAGGCAAATCAGCGCTACAAACAAGTCTCGCTTCCCAACGGTCAAAAGGGCCATGCTGAATAAAGTGTCAAAACCAGAAATGCAGGACAGGCCATGGAGAAACGGGAGCCTGGCTACGCTGATGGGCGGGATGTAAATTGCCAACAGCCACTCTGGAGAAGTGTACGGTGTGTCCTGAAACATCTAAAAAACTCAGCTTAGAGAGCATAGGGCACTTCCACTCATGGGCGTATAAATTGGGAAAACTAAAAATCAGCAAGACACAGGCACCCCAAAGTTTAGGGCTGCTCTGTTGACAAGAACCTCCACTTCGTTACACCTTAAATATACCAGGAAAGAGAAAAATGGAGAAATAAGTTGTGGTCCTTATGTACAATGGAATATCACTCAGCCATGAAACCAACGTCATAAGTCTAGTAGCAGCATGATGAGTGGATTTAGGTACGACGATTCTAAGTGAAATAAGTCACACAGAAAAAGACACTTATCATAAGATATCACTTATAGAGGGAATGTAAAAACCGCTACCCTTGAACTGAATTACAAAACAGAACAGAGTCCCACGTTTACAAAACACACTATGGCTGCTTAACGGGAAAGGTGAGGTGGGGTGATGCATTAAACAAGGGTTTCAAATTAGCTCAGATACAGTTCCATAAAGCCAATATGTAATAGACAAGACCTACTCCTTGCTCAGTGATTTGGACTCAACACCCCCTATTCACCGCCCAAGAATACATCTGACTAGTAAGAATCTTAAAACCTATTTATTGATATCTCTCTGTAAGTGAGTCAAATGGGTGTAAAGCGGCATAAACACAGCAGTAAAAAGCAGCTAAACCCCATTATAAAAATCAATTACTTTTAAAAACACGTGAAACAAAGACAGTGAAAGAGAGAGAAATTCTTACAAAATTCGTTCAGGGGCTGTGATGCCACCTGGATTGAACATATCTAGACCCACAGCTGATTGAGACATGAGCGTGGACACTCTTGGGGCTGAGAGGTTTGGTGAGGTTGGGTGAGGAAACGCAGACCCTTTAAAGCAATACTGCGTGGTACCCATCCCATGGGTCCCAAATCTCCAGGTTCAAGGGCATCTTCCTACATCGAAAATATGCATGAGAAACCCAGGAGATGGTACACCGTGTGATCGGGAAAGGTTTCCACAACGCACCTCATTTCTCATCTCCTTGTGCTCGGGTTCGCCATTCCAGCCGCTTTACTAGCAATCTCCCTCCTTGGAGAATCAGCACCTTTAACCTCCTGTTCCGTACAGGTTGCAATTTGTCCTGAGGATGAACGGGAAGAGTGGGAACCAATGAGAGACTAGCTCTAGGTGTTGGGACAGGCACAGGTCACTCTACTTTCCCATCAGGAAGAAGAATTAACCACAGACTCAGCCTGCCACCCGGGACCAGAATAGGGCCTGAAGCAATCCTGCGCTTTTGCGGCCAGCTCCCAAGAAAGCGAGTTGAAAAATGGAGCTCAGGGGCACTGCAATTCACAAACCTGCAGACTTATAAATGATAACTCTCGTCCACAAATATATTGAGGGAAGGCAACGAAGAGGATTGGAAAGCAAGGAAGAATTGCAGGAAACAGATTTCAGGAGGGAGATTCGAATCGCCTTTAAAGCACAGGAAAAGCGGCAAAACCTCGACAATGATGCCCTTGGCCGAAAAGGGCGTATGCGTTTTTTCCTGAATATATTCAGGAAAAAACGCATACGCCCTTTTTGGCCAACCAAGCAACCTGGAAAGGCAAATCAGCGCTACAAAGAAGTCTCGCTTCCCATCGGTCAAAAGGGCCATGCTGAATAAAGTGTCAAAACCAGAAATGCAGGACAGGCCATGGAGAAACGGGAGCCTGGCTACGCTGATGGGAGGGATGTAAATAGCCAACAGCCACTCTGGAGAAGTGTACGGTGTGTCCTGAAACATCTAAAAAACTCAGCTTAGAGAGCATAGGGCACTTCCACTCATGGGCGTATAAATTGGGAAAACTAAAAATCAGCAAGACACAGGCACCCCAAAGTTTAGGGCTGCTCTGTTGACAAGAACCTCCACTTCGTTACACCTTAAATATACCAGGAAAGAGAAAAATGGAGAAATAAGTTGTGGTCCTTATGTACAATGGAATATCACTCAGCCATGAAACCAACGTCATAAGTCTAGTAGCAGCATGATGAGTGGATTTAGGTACGACGATTCTAAGTGAAATAAGTCACACAGAAAAAGACACTTATCATAAGATATCACTTATAGAGGGAATGTAAAAACCGCTACCCTTGAACTGAATTACAAAACAGAACAGAGTCCCACGTTTACAAAACACACTATGGCTGCTTAACGGGAAAGGTGAGGTGGGGTGATGCATTAAACAAGGGTTTCAAATTAGCTCAGATACAGTTCCATAAAGCCAATATGTAATAGACAAGACCTACTCCTTGCTCAGTGATTTGGACTCAACACCCCCTATTCACCGCCCAAGAATACATCTGACTAGTAAGAATCTTAAAACCTATGTATTGATATCTCTCTGTAAGTGAGTCAAATGGGTGTAAAGCGGCATAAACACAGCAGTAAAAAGCAGCTAAACCCCATTATAAAAATGAATTACTTTTAAAAACACGTGAAACAAAGACAGTGAAAGAGAGAGAAATTCTTACAAAATTCGTTCAGGGGCTGTGATGCCACCTGGATTGAACATATCTAGACCCACAGCTGATTGAGACATGAGCGTGGACACTCTTGGGGCTGAGAGGTTTGGTGAGGTTGGGTGAGGAAACGCAGACCCTTTAAAGCAATACTGCGTGGTACCCATCCCATGGGTCCCAAATCTCCAGGTTCAAGGGCATCTTCCTACATCGAAAATATGCATGAGAAACCCAGGAGATGGTACACCGTGTGATCGGGAAAGGTTTCCACAACGCACCTCATTTCTCATCTCCTTGTGCTCGGGTTCGCCATTCCAGCCGCTTTACTAGCAATCTCCCTCCTTGGAGAATCAGCACCTTTAACCTCCTGTTCCGTACAGGTTGCAATTTGTCCTGAGGATGAACGGGAAGAGTGGGAACCAATGAGAGACTAGCTCTAGGTGTTGGGACAGGCACAGGTCACTCTACTTTCCCATCAGGAAGAAGAATTAACCACAGACTCAGCCTGCCACCCGGGACCAGAATAGGGCCTGAAGCAATCCTGCGCTTTTGCGGCCAGCTCCCAAGAAAGCGAGTTGAAAAATGGAGCTCAGGGGCACTGCAATTCACAAACCTGCAGACTTATAAATGATAACTCTCGTCCACAAATATATTGAGGGAAGGCAACGAAGAGGATTGGAAAGCAAGGAAGAATTGCAGGAAACAGATTTCAGGAGGGAGATTCGAATCGCCTTTAAAGCACAGGAAAAGCGGCAAAACCTCGACAATGATGCCCTTGGCCGAAAAGGGCGTATGCGTTTTTTCCTGAATATATTCAGGAAAAAACGCATACGCCCTTTTTGGCCAACCAAGCAACCTGGAAAGGCAAATCAGCGCTACAAAGAAGTCTCGCTTCCCATCGGTCAAAAGGGCCATGCTGAATAAAGTGTCAAAACCAGAAATGCAGGACAGGCCATGGAGAAACGGGAGCCTGGCTACGCTGATGGGAGGGATGTAAATAGCCAACAGCCACTCTGGAGAAGTGTACGGTGTGTCCTGAAACATCTAAAAAACTCAGCTTAGAGAGCATAGGGCACTTCCACTCATGGGCGTATAAATTGGGAAAACTAAAAATCAGCAAGACACAGGCACCCCAAAGTTTAGGGCTGCTCTGTTGACAAGAACCTCCACTTCGTTACACCTTAAATATACCAGGAAAGAGAAAAATGGAGAAATAAGTTGTGGTCCTTATGTACAATGGAATATCACTCAGCCATGAAACCAACGTCATAAGTCTAGTAGCAGCATGATGAGTGGATTTAGGTACGACGATTCTAAGTGAAATAAGTCACACAGAAAAAGACACTTATCATAAGATATCACTTATAGAGGGAATGTAAAAACCGCTACCCTTGAACTGAATTACAAAACAGAACAGAGTCCCACGTTTACAAAACACACTATGGCTGCTTAACGGGAAAGGTGAGGTGGGGTGATGCATTAAACAAGGGTTTCAAATTAGCTCAGATACAGTTCCATAAAGCCAATATGTAATAGACAAGACCTACTCCTTGCTCAGTGATTTGGACTCAACACCCCCTATTCACCGCCCAAGAATACATCTGACTAGTAAGAATCTTAAAACCTATGTATTGATATCTCTCTGTAAGTGAGTCAAATGGGTGTAAAGCGGCATAAACACAGCAGTAAAAAGCAGCTAAACCCCATTATAAAAATCAATTACTTTTAAAAACACGTGAAACAAAGACAGTGAAAGAGAGAGAAATTCTTACAAAATTCGTTCAGGGGCTGTGATGCCACCTGGATTGAACATATCTAGACCCACAGCTGATTGAGACATGAGCGTGGACACTCTTGGGGCTGAGAGGTTTGGTGAGGTTGGGTGAGGAAACGCAGACCCTTTAAAGCAATACTGCGTGGTACCCATCCCATGGGTCCCAAATCTCCAGGTTCAAGGGCATCTTCCTACATCGAAAATATGCATGAGAAACCCAGGAGATGGTACACCGTGTGATCGGGAAAGGTTTCCACAACGCACCTCATTTCTCATCTCCTTGTGCTCGGGTTCGCCATTCCAGCCGCTTTACTAGCAATCTCCCTCCTTGGAGAATCAGCACCTTTAACCTCCTGTTCCGTACAGGTTGCAATTTGTCCTGAGGATGAACAGGAAGAGTGGGAACCAATGAGAGACTAGCTCTAGGTGTTGGGACAGGCACAGGTCACTCTACTTTCCCATCAGGAAGAAGAATTAACCACAGACTCAGCCTGCCACCCGGGACCAGAATAGGGCCTGAAGCAATCCTGCGCTTTTGCGGCCAGCTCCCAAGAAAGCGAGTTGAAAAATGGAGCTCAGGGGCACTGCAATTCACAAACCTGCAGACTTATAAATGATAACTCTCGTCCACAAATATATTGAGGGAAGGCAACGAAGAGGATTGGAAAGCAAGGCAGAATTGCAGGAAACAGATTTCAGGAGGGAGATTCGAATCGCCTTTAAAGCACAGGAAAAGCGGCAAAACCTCGACAATGATGCCCTTGGCCGAAAAGGGCGTATGCGTTTTTTCCTGAATATATTCAGGAAAAAACGCATACGCCCTTTTTGGCCAACCAAGCAACCTGGAAAGGCAAATCAGCGCTACAAAGAAGTCTCGGTTCCCATCGGTCAAAAGGGCCATGCTGAATAAAGTGTCAAAACCAGAAATGCAGGACAGGCCATGGAGAAACGGGAGCCTGGCTACGCTGATGGGAGGGATGTAAATTGCCAACAGCCACTCTGGAGAAGTGTACGGTGTGTCCTGAAACATCTAAAAAACTCAGCTTAGAGAGCACAGGGCACTTCCACTCATGGGCGTATAAATTGGGAAAACTAAAAATTAGCAAGACACAGGCACCCCAAAGTTTACGGCTGCTCTGTTGACAAGAACCTCCTCTTCGTTACACCTTAAATATCCCAGGAAAGAGAAAAATGGATAAAGAAGTTGTGGTCCTTATGTACAATGGAATATCACTCAGCCATGAAATCAACGTCATAAGGCTAGTAGCAGCATGATGAGTGGATTTAGGTACGACGATTCTAAGTGAAATAAGTCACACAGAAAAAGACACTTATCATAAGATATCACTTATAGAGGGAATGTAAAAACCGCTACCCTTGAACTGAATTACAAAACAGAACAGAGTCCCACGTTTAGAAAACACACTATGGCTGCTTAAGGGGAAAGGTGAGGTGGGGTGATGCATAAAACAAGGGTTTCAAATTAGGTCAGATACAGTTCCATAAACCCAATATGTAATAGACAAGACCTACTCCTTGATCAGTGAATTGGACTCAACACCCCCTCTTCACCGCCCAAGAATATATCTGACTAGTAAGAATCTTAAAACCTATGTTTTGATATCTCTCTGTAAGTGAGTCAAGTGTGTGTAAAGCGTCAGAAACACAGCAGTGAAAAGCAGCTAAACCCCATTATAAAAATCAATTACTTTTAAAAACCCGTGAAACAAAGACAGTGAAAGAGAGAGAAATTCTTACAAAATTCGTTCAGGGGCTGTGATGCCGCCTGGATTGACCATATCTAGACCCACAGCTGATGGAGACATAAGGGTGGACACTCTTGGGGCTGAGAGGTTTGGTGAGGTTGGGTGAGGAAACGCAGACCCTTTAAAGTAATACTGCGTGATATCCATCCCATGGGTCCCAAATCTCCAGGTTCAAGGGCATCTTCCTACATCGAAAACATGCATGAGAAACCCAGAAGATGGTACACCGTGTGATCGGGAAAGGTTTCCAAAACGCACCTCTTTTCTCATCTCCTTGTGCTCGGGTTCACCATTCCAGCCGCTTTACTAGCAATCTCCCTCCTTGGAGAATCAGCACCTTTAACCTCCTGTTCCGTACAGGTTGCAATTTGTCCTGAGGATGAACGGGAAGAGGGGTAACCAATGAGAGACTAGCTCTAGGTATCGGGACAGGCACAGGTCACTCTATTTTCCCATCAGGAAGAAGAATTAACCACAGGCTCAGCCTGCCGCCCGGGACCAGAATAGGGCCTGAAGCAATCCTCCTCTTTTGCGGCCAGCTCCCAAGAAAGCGAGTTGAAAAATGGAGCTCAGGGGCACTGCAATTCACAAACCTGCAGACTTATAAATGATAACTCTCGTCCACAAATATATTGAGGGAAGGCAACGAAGAGGATTGGAAAGCAAGGCAGAATTGCAGGAAACAGATTTCAGGAGGGAGATTCGAATCGCCTTTAAAGCACAGGAAAAGCGGCAAAACCTCGACAATGATGCCCTTGGCCGAAAAGGGCGTATGCGTTTTTTCCTGAATATATTCAGGAAAAAACGCATACGCCCTTTTTGGCCAACAAAGCAACCTGGAAAGGCAAATCAGCGCTACAAACAAGTCTCGCTTCCCAACGGTCAAAAGGGCCATGCTGAATAAAGTGTCAAAACCAGAAATGCAGGACAGGCCATGGAGAAACGGGAGCCTGGCTACGCTGATGGGCGGGATGTAAATTGCCAACAGCCACTCTGGAGAAGTGTACGGTGTGTCCTGAAACATCTAAAAAACTCAGCTTAGAGAGCATAGGGCACTTCCACTCATGGGCGTATAAATTGGGAAAACTAAAAATCAGCAAGACACAGGCACCCCAAAGTTTAGGGCTGCTCTGTTGACAAGAACCTCCACTTCGTTACACCTTAAATATACCAGGAAAGAGAAAAATGGAGAAATAAGTTGTGGTCCTTATGTACAATGGAATATCACTCAGCCATGAAACCAACGTCATAAGTCTAGTAGCAGCATGATGAGTGGATTTAGGTACGACGATTCTAAGTGAAATAAGTCACACAGAAAAAGACACTTATCATAAGATATCACTTATAGAGGGAATGTAAAAACCGCTACCCTTGAACTGAATTACAAAACAGAACAGAGTCCCACGTTTACAAAACACACTATGGCTGCTTAACGGGAAAGGTGAGGTGGGGTGATGCATTAAACAAGGGTTTCAAATTAGCTCAGATACAGTTCCATAAAGCCAATATGTAATAGACAAGACCTACTCCTTGCTCAGTGATTTGGACTCAACACCCCCTATTCACCGCCCAAGAATACATCTGACTAGTAAGAATCTTAAAACCTATGTATTGATATCTCTCTGTAAGTGAGTCAAATGGGTGTAAAGCGGCATAAACACAGCAGTAAAAAGCAGCTAAACCCCATTATAAAAATCAATTACTTTTAAAAACACGTGAAACAAAGACAGTGAAAGAGAGAGAAATTCTTACAAAATTCGTTCAGGGGCTGTGATGCCACCTGGATTGAACATATCTAGACCCACAGCTGATTGAGACATGAGCGTGGACACTCTTGGGGCTGAGAGGTTTGGTGAGGTTGGGTGAGGAAACGCAGACCCTTTAAAGCAATACTGCGTGGTACCCATCCCATGGGTCCCAAATCTCCAGGTTCAAGGGCATCTTCCTACATCGAAAATATGCATGAGAAACCCAGGAGATGGTACACCGTGTGATCGGGAAAGGTTTCCAAAACGCACCTCATTTCTCATCTCCTTGTGCTCGGGTTCGCCATTCCAGCCGCTTTACTAGCAATCTCCCTCCTTGGAGAATCAGCACCTGTAACCTCCTGTTCCGTACAGGTTGCAATTTGTCCTGAGGATGAACGGGAAGAGGGGGAACCAATGAGAGACTAGCTCTAGGTGTTGGGACAGGCACAGGTCACTCTACTTTCCCATCAGGAAGAAGAATTAACCACAGGCTCAGCCTGCCACCCCGTACCAGAATAGGGCCTGAAGCAATCCTGCGCTTTTGCGGCCAGCTCCCAAGAAAGCGAGTTGAAAAATGGAGCTCAGGGGCACTGCAATTCACAAACCTGCAGACTTATAAATGATAACTCTCGTCCACAAATATATTGAGGGAAGGCAACGAAGAGGATTGGAAAGCAAGGCAGAATTGCAGGAAACAGATTTCAGGAGGGAGATTCGAATCGCATTTAAAGCTCAGGAAAAGCGGCAAAACCTCGACAATGATGCCTTTGGCCAAAAAGGGCGTATACGTTTTTTCCTGAATATATTCAGGAAAAATCGCATACGCCCTTTTTGACCAACCAAGCAACCTGGAAAGGCAAATCAGCGCTACAAAGAAGTCTCGGTTCCCATCGGTCAAAAGGGCCATGCTGAATAAAGTGTCAAAACCAGAAATGCAGGACAGGCCATGGAGAAACGGGAGCCTGGCTACGCTGATGGGCGGGATGTAAATTGCCACCAGCCACTCTGGAGAAGTGTACGGTGTGTCCTGAAACATCTAAAAAACTCAGCTTAGAGAGCACAGGGCACTTCCACTCATGGGCGTATAAATTGGGAAAACTAAAAATTAGCAAGACACAGGCACCCCAAAGTTTACGGCTGCTCTGTTGACAAGAACCTCCTCTTCGTTACACCTTAAATATCCCAGGAAAGAGAAAAATGGATAAAGAAGTTGTGGTCCTTATGTACAATGGAATATCACTCAGCCATGAAATCAACGTCATAAGGCTAGTAGCAGCATGATGAGTGGATTTAGGTACGACGATTCTAAGTGAAATAAGTCACACAGAAAAAGACACTTATCATAAGATATCACTTATAGAGGGAATGTAAAAACCGCTACCCTTGAACTGAATTACAAAACAGAACAGAGTCCCACGTTTAGAAAACACACTATGGCTGCTTAAGGGGAAAGGTGAGGTGGGGTGATGCATAAAACAAGGGTTTCAAATTAGGTCAGATACAGTTCCATAAACCCAATATGTAATAGACAAGACCTACTCCTTGATCAGTGAATTGGACTCAACACCCCCTATTCACCGCCCAAGAATATATCTGACTAGTAAGAATCTTAAAACCTATGTTTTGATATCTCTCTGTAAGTGAGTCAAGTGGGTGTAAAGCGTCAGAAACACAGCAGTGAAAAGCAGCTAAACCCCATTATAAAAATCAATTACTTTTAAAAACCCGTGAAACAAAGACAGTGAAAGAGAGAGAAATTCTTACAAAATTCGTTCAGGGGCTGTGATGCCGCCTGGATTGACCATATCTAGACCCACAGCTGATGGAGACATAAGGGTGGACACTCTTGGGGCTGAGAGGTTTGGTGAGGTTGGGTGAGGAAACGCAGACCCTTTAAAGTAATACTGCGTGATATCCATCCCATGGGTCCCAAATCTCCAGGTTCAAGGGCATCTTCCTACATCGAAAACATGCATGAGAAACCCAGAAGATGGTACACCGTGTGATCGGGAAAGGTTTCCAAAACGCACCTCTTTTCTCATCTCCTTGTGCTCGGGTTCACCATTCCAGCCGCTTTACTAGCAATCTCCCTCCTTGGAGAATCAGCACCTTTAACCTCCTGTTCCGTACAGGTTGCAATTTGTCCTGAGGATGAACGGGAAGAGGGGTAACCAATGAGAGACTAGCTCTAGGTATCGGGACAGGCACAGGTCACTCTATTTTCCCATCAGGAAGAAGAATTAACCACAGGCTCAGCCTGCCGCCCGGGACCAGAATAGGGCCTGAAGCAATCCTCCTCTTTTGCGGCCAGCTCCCAAGAAAGCGAGTTGAAAAATGGAGCTCAGGGGCACTGCAATTCACAAACCTGCAGACTTATAAATGATAACTCTCGTCCACAAATATATTGAGGGAAGGCAACGAAGAGGATTGGAAAGCAAGGCAGAATTGCAGGAAACAGATTTCAGGAGGGAGATTCGAATCGCCTTTAAAGCACAGGAAAAGCGGCAAAACCTCGACAATGATGCCCTTGGCCGAAAAGGGCGTATGCGTTTTTTCCTGAATATATTCAGGAAAAAACGCATACGCCCTTTTTGGCCAACAAAGCAACCTGGAAAGGCAAATCAGCGCTACAAACAAGTCTCGCTTCCCAACGGTCAAAAGGGCCATACTGAATAAAGTGTCAAAACCAGAAATGCAGGACAGGCCATGGAGAAACGGGAGCCTGGCTACGCTGATGGGCGGGATGTAAATTGCCAACAGCCACTCTGGAGAAGTGTACGGTGTGTCCTGAAACATCTAAAAAACTCAGCTTAGAGAGCATAGGGCACTTCCACTCATGGGCGTATAAATTGGGAAAACTAAAAATCAGCAAGACACAGGCACCCCAAAGTTTAGGGCTGCTCTGTTGACAAGAACCTCCACTTCGTTACACCTTAAATATACCAGGAAAGAGAAAAATGGAGAAATAAGTTGTGGTCCTTATGTACAATGGAATATCACTCAGCCATGAAACCAACGTCATAAGTCTAGTAGCAGCATGATGAGTGGATTTAGGTACGACGATTCTAAGTGAAATAAGTCACACAGAAAAAGACACTTATCATAAGATATCACTTATAGAGGGAATGTAAAAACCGCTACCCTTGAACTGAATTACAAAACAGAACAGAGTCCCACGTTTACAAAACACACTATGGCTGCTTAACGGGAAAGGTGAGGTGGGGTGATGCATTAAACAAGGGTTTCAAATTAGCTCAGATACAGTTCCATAAAGCCAATATGTAATAGACAAGACCTACTCCTTGCTCAGTGATTTGGACTCAACACCCCCTATTCACCGCCCAAGAATACATCTGACTAGTAAGAATCTTAAAACCTATGTATTGATATCTCTCTGTAAGTGAGTCAAATGGGTGTAAAGCGGCATAAACACAGCAGTAAAAAGCAGCTAAACCCCATTATAAAAATCAATTACTTTTAAAAACACGTGAAACAAAGACAGTGAAAGAGAGAGAAATTCTTACAAAATTCGTTCAGGGGCTGTGATGCCACCTGGATTGAACATATCTAGACCCACAGCTGATTGAGACATGAGCGTGGACACTCTTGGGGCTGAGAGGTTTGGTGAGGTTGGGTGAGGAAACGCAGACCCTTTAAAGCAATACTGCGTGGTACCCATCCCATGGGTCCCAAATCTCCAGGTTCAAGGGCATCTTCCTACATCGAAAATATGCATGAGAAACCCAGGAGATGGTACACCGTGTGATCGGGAAAGGTTTCCACAACGCACCTCATTTCTCATCTCCTTGTGCTCGGGTTCGCCATTCCAGCCGCTTTACTAGCAATCTCCCTCCTTGGAGAATCAGCACCTTTAACCTCCTGTTCCGTACAGGTTGCAATTTGTCCTGAGGATGAACGGGAAGAGTGGGAACCAATGAGAGACTAGCTCTAGGTGTTGGGACAGGCACAGGTCACTCTACTTTCCCATCAGGAAGAAGAATTAACCACAGACTCAGCCTGCCACCCGGGACCAGAATAGGGCCTGAAGCAATCCTGCGCTTTTGCGGCCAGCTCCCAAGAAAGCGAGTTGAAAAATGGAGCTCAGGGGCACTGCAATTCACAAACCTGCAGACTTATAAATGATAACTCTCGTCCACAAATATATTGAGGGAAGGCAACGAAGAGGATTGGAAAGCAAGGCAGAATTGCAGGAAACAGATTTCAGGAGGGAGATTCGAATCGCCTTTAAAGCACAGGAAAAGCGGCAAAACCTCGACAATGATGCCCTTGGCCGAAAAGGGCGTATGCGTTTTTTCCTGAATATATTCAGGAAAAAACGCATACGCCCTTTTTGGCCAACCAAGCAACCTGGAAAGGCAAATCAGCGCTACAAAGAAGTCTCGCTTCCCATCGGTCAAAAGGGCCATGCTGAATAAAGTGTCAAAACCAGAAATGCAGGACAGGCCATGGAGAAACGGGAGCCTGGCTACGCTGATGGGAGGGATGTAAATTGCCAACAGCCACTCTGGAGAAGTGTACGGTGTGTCCTGAAACATCTAAAAAACTCAGCTTAGAGAGCACAGGGCACTTCCACTCATGGGCGTATAAATTGGGAAAACTAAAAATTAGCAAGACACAGGCACCCCAAAGTTTACGGCTGCTCTGTTGACAAGAACCTCCTCTTCGTTACACCTTAAATATCCCAGGAAAGAGAAAAATGGATAAAGAAGTTGTGGTCCTTATGTACAATGGAATATCACTCAGCCATGAAATCAACGTCATAAGGCTAGTAGCAGCATGATGAGTGGATTTAGGTACGACGATTCTAAGTGAAATAAGTCACACAGAAAAAGACACTTATCATAAGATATCACTTATAGAGGGAATGTAAAAACCGCTACCCTTGAACTGAATTACAAAACAGAACAGAGTCCCACGTTTAGAAAACACACTATGGCTGCTTAAGGGGAAAGGTGAGGTGGGGTGATGCATAAAACAAGGGTTTCAAATTAGGTCAGATACAGTTCCATAAACCCAATATGTAATAGACAAGACCTACTCCTTGATCAGTGAATTGGACTCAACACCCCCTATTCACCGCCCAAGAATATATCTGACTAGTAAGAATCTTAAAACCTATGTTTTGATATCTCTCTGTAAGTGAGTCAAGTGTGTGTAAAGCGTCAGAAACACAGCAGTGAAAAGCAGCTAAACCCCATTATAAAAATCAATTACTTTTAAAAACCCGTGAAACAAAGACAGTGAAAGAGAGAGAAATTCTTACAAAATTCGTTCAGGGGCTGTGATGCCGCCTGGATTGACCATATCTAGACCCACAGCTGATGGAGACATAAGGGTGGACACTCTTGGGGCTGAGAGGTTTGGTGAGGTTGGGTGAGGAAACGCAGACCCTTTAAAGTAATACTGCGTGATATCCATCCCATGGGTCCCAAATCTCCAGGTTCAAGGGCATCTTCCTACATCGAAAACATGCATGAGAAACCCAGAAGATGGTACACCGTGTGATCGGGAAAGGTTTCCAAAACGCACCTCTTTTCTCATCTCCTTGTGCTCGGGTTCACCATTCCAGCCGCTTTACTAGCAATCTCCCTCCTTGGAGAATCAGCACCTTTAACCTCCTGTTCCGTACAGGTTGCAATTTGTCCTGAGGATGAACGGGAAGAGGGGTAACCAATGAGAGACTAGCTCTAGGTATCGGGACAGGCACAGGTCACTCTATTTTCCCATCAGGAAGAAGAATTAACCACAGGCTCAGCCTGCCGCCCGGGACCAGAATAGGGCCTGAAGCAATCCTCCTCTTTTGCGGCCAGCTCCCAAGAAAGCGAGTTGAAAAATGGAGCTCAGGGGCACTGCAATTCACAAACCTGCAGACTTATAAATGATAACTCTCGTCCACAAATATATTGAGGGAAGGCAACGAAGAGGATTGGAAAGCAAGGCAGAATTGCAGGAAACAGATTTCAGGAGGGAGATTCGAATCGCCTTTAAAGCACAGGAAAAGCGGCAAAACCTCGACAATGATGCCCTTGGCCGAAAAGGGCGTATGCGTTTTTTCCTGAATATATTCAGGAAAAAACGCATACGCCCTTTTTGGCCAACAAAGCAACCTGGAAAGGCAAATCAGCGCTACAAACAAGTCTCGCTTCCCAACGGTCAAAAGGGCCATGCTGAATAAAGTGTCAAAACCAGAAATGCAGGACAGGCCATGGAGAAACGGGAGCCTGGCTACGCTGATGGGCGGGATGTAAATTGCCAACAGCCACTCTGGAGAAGTGTACGGTGTGTCCTGAAACATCTAAAAAACTCAGCTTAGAGAGCATAGGGCACTTCCACTCATGGGCGTATAAATTGGGAAAACTAAAAATCAGCAAGACACAGGCACCCCAAAGTTTAGGGCTGCTCTGTTGACAAGAACCTCCACTTCGTTACACCTTAAATATACCAGGAAAGAGAAAAATGGAGAAATAAGTTGTGGTCCTTATGTACAATGGAATATCACTCAGCCATGAAACCAACGTCATAAGTCTAGTAGCAGCATGATGAGTGGATTTAGGTACGACGATTCTAAGTGAAATAAGTCACACAGAAAAAGACACTTATCATAAGATATCACTTATAGAGGGAATGTAAAAACCGCTACCCTTGAACTGAATTACAAAACAGAACAGAGTCCCACGTTTACAAAACACACTATGGCTGCTTAACGGGAAAGGTGAGGTGGGGTGATGCATTAAACAAGGGTTTCAAATTAGCTCAGATACAGTTCCATAAAGCCAATATGTAATAGACAAGACCTACTCCTTGCTCAGTGATTTGGACTCAACACCCCCTATTCACCGCCCAAGAATACATCTGACTAGTAAGAATCTTAAAACCTATGTATTGATATCTCTCTGTAAGTGAGTCAAATGGGTGTAAAGCGGCATAAACACAGCAGTAAAAAGCAGCTAAACCCCATTATAAAAATCAATTACTTTTAAAAACACGTGAAACAAAGACAGTGAAAGAGAGAGAAATTCTTACAAAATTCGTTCAGGGGCTGTGATGCCACCTGGATTGAACATATCTAGACCCACAGCTGATTGAGACATGAGCGTGGACACTCTTGGGGCTGAGAGGTTTGGTGAGGTTGGGTGAGGAAACGCAGACCCTTTAAAGCAATACTGCCTGGTACCCATCCCATGGGTCCCAAATCTCCAGGTTCAAGGGCATCTTCCTACATCGAAAATATGCATGAGAAACCCAGGAGATGGTACACCGTGTGATCGGGAAAGGTTTCCACAACGCACCTCATTTCTCATCTCCTTGTGCTCGGGTTCGCCATTCCAGCCGCTTTACTAGCAATCTCCCTCCTTGGAGAATCAGCACCTTTAACCTCCTGTTCCGTACAGGTTGCAATTTGTCCTGAGGATGAACGGGAAGAGTGGGAACCAATGAGAGACTAGCTCTAGGTGTTGGGACAGGCACAGGTCACTCTACTTTCCCATCAGGAAGAAGAATTAACCACAGACTCAGCCTGCCACCCGGGACCAGAATAGGGCCTGAAGCAATCCTGCGCTTTTGCGGCCAGCTCCCAAGAAAGCGAGTTGAAAAATGGAGCTCAGGGGCACTGCAATTCACAAACCTGCAGACTTATAAATGATAACTCTCGTCCACAAATATATTGAGGGAAGGCAACGAAGAGGATTGGAAAGCAAGGCAGAATTGCAGGAAACAGATTTCAGGAGGGAGATTCGAATCGCCTTTAAAGCACAGGAAAAGCGGCAAAACCTCGACAATGATGCCCTTGGCCGAAAAGGGCGTATGCGTTTTTTCCTGAATATATTCAGGAAAAAACGCATACGCCCTTTTTGGCCAACCAAGCAACCTGGAAAGGCAAATCAGCGCTACAAAGAAGTCTCGCTTCCCATCGGTCAAAAGGGCCATGCTGAATAAAGTGTCAAAACCAGAAATGCAGGACAGGCCATGGAGAAACGGGAGCCTGGCTACGCTGATGGGAGGGATGTAAATTGCCAACAGCCACTCTGGAGAAGTGTACGGTGTGTCCTGAAACATCTAAAAAACTCAGCTTAGAGAGCACAGGGCACTTCCACTCATGGGCGTATAAATTGGGAAAACTAAAAATTAGCAAGACACAGGCACCCCAAAGTTTACGGCTGCTCTGTTGACAAGAACCTCCTCTTCGTTACACCTTAAATATCCCAGGAAAGAGAAAAATGGATAAAGAAGTTGTGGTCCTTATGTACAATGGAATATCACTCAGCCATGAAATCAACGTCATAAGGCTAGTAGCAGCATGATGAGTGGATTTAGGTACGACGATTCTAAGTGAAATAAGTCACACAGAAAAAGACACTTATCATAAGATATCACTTATAGAGGGAATGTAAAAACCGCTACCCTTGAACTGAATTACAAAACAGAACAGAGTCCCACGTTTAGAAAACACACTATGGCTGCTTAAGGGGAAAGGTGAGGTGGGGTGATGCATAAAACAAGGGTTTCAAATTAGGTCAGATACAGTTCCATAAACCCAATATGTAATAGACAAGACCTACTCCTTGATCAGTGAATTGGACTCAACACCCCCTATTCACCGCCCAAGAATATATCTGACTAGTAAGAATCTTAAAACCTATGTTTTGATATCTCTCTGTAAGTGAGTCAAGTGTGTGTAAAGCGTCAGAAACACAGCAGTGAAAAGCAGCTAAACCCCATTATAAAAATCAATTACTTTTAAAAACCCGTGAAACAAAGACAGTGAAAGAGAGAGAAATTCTTACAAAATTCGTTCAGGGGCTGTGATGCCGCCTGGATTGACCATATCTAGACCCACAGCTGATGGAGACATAAGGGTGGACACTCTTGGGGCTGAGAGGTTTGGTGAGGTTGGGTGAGGAAACGCAGACCCTTTAAAGTAATACTGCGTGATATCCATCCCATGGGTCCCAAATCTCCAGGTTCAAGGGCATCTTCCTACATCGAAAACATGCATGAGAAACCCAGAAGATGGTACACCGTGTGATCGGGAAAGGTTTCCAAAACGCACCTCTTTTCTCATCTCCTTGTGCTCGGGTTCACCATTCCAGCCGCTTTACTAGCAATCTCCCTCCTTGGAGAATCAGCACCTTTAACCTCCTGTTCCGTACAGGTTGCAATTTGTCCTGAGGATGAACGGGAAGAGGGGTAACCAATGAGAGACTAGCTCTAGGTATCGGGACAGGCACAGGTCACTCTATTTTCCCATCAGGAAGAAGAATTAACCACAGGCTCAGCCTGCCGCCCGGGACCAGAATAGGGCCTGAAGCAATCCTCCTCTTTTGCGGCCAGCTCCCAAGAAAGCGAGTTGAAAAATGGAGCTCAGGGGCACTGCAATTCACAAACCTGCAGACTTATAAATGATAACTCTCGTCCACAAATATATTGAGGGAAGGCAACGAAGAGGATTGGAAAGCAAGGCAGAATTGCAGGAAACAGATTTCAGGAGGGAGATTCGAATCGCCTTTAAAGCACAGGAAAAGCGGCAAAACCTCGACAATGATGCCCTTGGCCGAAAAGGGCGTATGCGTTTTTTCCTGAATATATTCAGGAAAAAACGCATACGCCCTTTTTGGCCAACAAAGCAACCTGGAAAGGCAAATCAGCGCTACAAACAAGTCTCGCTTCCCAACGGTCAAAAGGGCCATGCTGAATAAAGTGTCAAAACCAGAAATGCAGGACAGGCCATGGAGAAACGGGAGCCTGGCTACGCTGATGGGCGGGATGTAAATTGCCAACAGCCACTCTGGAGAAGTGTACGGTGTGTCCTGAAACATCTAAAAAACTCAGCTTAGAGAGCATAGGGCACTTCCACTCATGGGCGTATAAATTGGGAAAACTAAAAATCAGCAAGACACAGGCACCCCAAAGTTTAGGGCTGCTCTGTTGACAAGAACCTCCACTTCGTTACACCTTAAATATACCAGGAAAGAGAAAAATGGAGAAATAAGTTGTGGTCCTTATGTACAATGGAATATCACTCAGCCATGAAACCAACGTCATAAGTCTAGTAGCAGCATGATGAGTGGATTTAGGTACGACGATTCTAAGTGAAATAAGTCACACAGAAAAAGACACTTATCATAAGATATCACTTATAGAGGGAATGTAAAAACCGCTACCCTTGAACTGAATTACAAAACAGAACAGAGTCCCACGTTTACAAAACACACTATGGCTGCTTAACGGGAAAGGTGAGGTGGGGTGATGCATTAAACAAGGGTTTCAAATTAGCTCAGATACAGTTCCATAAAGCCAATATGTAATAGACAAGACCTACTCCTTGCTCAGTGATTTGGACTCAACACCCCCTATTCACCGCCCAAGAATACATCTGACTAGTAAGAATCTTAAAACCTATGTATTGATATCTCTCTGTAAGTGAGTCAAATGGGTGTAAAGCGGCATAAACACAGCAGTAAAAAGCAGCTAAACCCCATTATAAAAATCAATTACTTTTAAAAACACGTGAAACAAAGACAGTGAAAGAGAGAGAAATTCTTACAAAATTCGTTCAGGGGCTGTGATGCCACCTGGATTGAACATATCTAGACCCACAGCTGATTGAGACATGAGCGTGGACACTCTTGGGGCTGAGAGGTTTGGTGAGGTTGGGTGAGGAAACGCAGACCCTTTAAAGCAATACTGCCTGGTACCCATCCCATGGGTCCCAAATCTCCAGGTTCAAGGGCATCTTCCTACATCGAAAATATGCATGAGAAACCCAGGAGATGGTACACCGTGTGATCGGGAAAGGTTTCCAAAACGCACCTCATTTCTCATCTCCTTGTGCTCGGGTTCGCCATTCCAGCCGCTTTACTAGCAATCTCCCTCCTTGGAGAATCAGCACCTGTAACCTCCTGTTCCGTACAGGTTGCAATTTGTCCTGAGGATGAACGGGAAGAGGGGGAACCAATGAGAGACTAGCTCTAGGTGTTGGGACAGGCACAGGTCACTCTACTTTCCCATCAGGAAGAAGAATTAACCACAGGCTCAGCCTGCCACCCCGTACCAGAATAGGGCCTGAAGCAATCCTGCGCTTTTGCGGCCAGCTCCCAAGAAAGCGAGTTGAAAAATGGAGCTCAGGGGCACTGCAATTCACAAACCTGCAGACTTATAAATGATAACTCTCGTCCACAAATATATTGAGGGAAGGCAACGAAGAGGATTGGAAAGCAAGGCAGAATTGCAGGAAACAGATTTCAGGAGGGAGATTCGAATCGCATTTAAAGCTCAGGAAAAGCGGCAAAACCTCGACAATGATGCCTTTGGCCAAAAAGGGCGTATACGTTTTTTCCTGAATATATTCAGGAAAAATCGCATACGCCCTTTTTGACCAACCAAGCAACCTGGAAAGGGAAATCAGCGCTACAAAGAAGTCTCGGTTCCCATCGGTCAAAAGGGCCATGCTGAATAAAGTGTCAAAACCAGAAATGCAGGACAGGCCATGGAGAAACGGGAGCCTGGCTACGCTGATGGGCGGGATGTAAATTGCCAGCAGCCACTCTGGAGAAGTGTACGGTGTGTCCTGAAACATCTAAAAAACTCAGCTTAGAGAGCACAGGGCACTTCCACTCATGGGCGTATAAATTGGGAAAACTAAAAATTAGCAAGACACAGGCACCCCAAAGTTTACGGCTGCTCTGTTGACAAGAACCTCCTCTTCGTTACACCTTAAATATCCCAGGAAAGAGAAAAATGGATAAAGAAGTTGTGGTCCTTATGTACAATGGAATATCACTCAGCCATGAAATCAACGTCATAAGGCTAGTAGCAGCATGATGAGTGGATTTAGGTACGACGATTCTAAGTGAAATAAGTCACACAGAAAAAGACACTTATCATAAGATATCACTTATAGAGGGAATGTAAAAACCGCTACCCTTGAACTGAATTACAAAACAGAACAGAGTCCCACGTTTAGAAAACACACTATGGCTGCTTAAGGGGAAAGGTGAGGTGGGGTGATGCATAAAACAAGGGTTTCAAATTAGGTCAGATACAGTTCCATAAACCCAATATGTAATAGACAAGACCTACTCCTTGATCAGTGAATTGGACTCAACACCCCCTATTCACCGCCCAAGAATATATCTGACTAGTAAGAATCTTAAAACCTATGTTTTGATATCTCTCTGTAAGTGAGTCAAGTGTGTGTAAAGCGTCAGAAACACAGCAGTGAAAAGCAGCTAAACCCCATTATAAAAATCAATTACTTTTAAAAACCCGTGAAACAAAGACAGTGAAAGAGAGAGAAATTCTTACAAAATTCGTTCAGGGGCTGTGATGCCGCCTGGATTGACCATATCTAGACCCACAGCTGATGGAGACATAAGGGTGGACACTCTTGGGGCTGAGAGGTTTGGTGAGGTTGGGTGAGGAAACGCAGACCCTTTAAAGTAATACTGCGTGATATCCATCCCATGGGTCCCAAATCTCCAGGTTCAAGGGCATCTTCCTACATCGAAAACATGCATGAGAAACCCAGAAGATGGTACACCGTGTGATCGGGAAAGGTTTCCAAAACGCACCTCTTTTCTCATCTCCTTGTGCTCGGGTTCACCATTCCAGCCGCTTTACTAGCAATCTCCCTCCTTGGAGAATCAGCACCTTTAACCTCCTGTTCCGTACAGGTTGCAATTTGTCCTGAGGATGAACGGGAAGAGGGGTAACCAATGAGAGACTAGCTCTAGGTATCGGGACAGGCACAGGTCACTCTATTTTCCCATCAGGAAGAAGAATTAACCACAGGCTCAGCCTGCCGCCCGGGACCAGAATAGGGCCTGAAGCAATCCTCCTCTTTTGCGGCCAGCTCCCAAGAAAGCGAGTTGAAAAATGGAGCTCAGGGGCACTGCAATTCACAAACCTGCAGACTTATAAATGATAACTCTCGTCCACAAATATATTGAGGGAAGGCAACGAAGAGGATTGGAAAGCAAGGCAGAATTGCAGGAAACAGATTTCAGGAGGGAGATTCGAATCGCCTTTAAAGCACAGGAAAAGCGGCAAAACCTCGACAATGATGCCCTTGGCCGAAAAGGGCGTATGCGTTTTTTCCTGAATATATTCAGGAAAAAACGCATACGCCCTTTTTGGCCAACAAAGCAACCTGGAAAGGCAAATCAGCGCTACAAACAAGTCTCGCTTCCCAACGGTCAAAAGGGCCATGCTGAATAAAGTGTCAAAACCAGAAATGCAGGACAGGCCATGGAGAAACGGGAGCCTGGCTACGCTGATGGGCGGGATGTAAATTGCCAACAGCCACTCTGGAGAAGTGTACGGTGTGTCCTGAAACATCTAAAAAACTCAGCTTAGAGAGCATAGGGCACTTCCACTCATGGGCGTATAAATTGGGAAAACTAAAAATCAGCAAGACACAGGCACCCCAAAGTTTAGGGCTGCTCTGTTGACAAGAACCTCCACTTCGTTACACCTTAAATATACCAGGAAAGAGAAAAATGGAGAAATAAGTTGTGGTCCTTATGTACAATGGAATATCACTCAGCCATGAAATCAACGTCATAAGGCTAGTAGCAGCATGATGAGTGGATTTAGGTACGACGATTCTAAGTGAAATAAGTCACACAGAAAAAGACACTTATCATAAGATATCACTTATAGAGGGAATGTATAAACCGCTACCCTTGAACTGAATTACAAAACAGAACAGAGTCCCACGTTTAGAAAACACACTATGGCTGCTTAAGGGGAAAGGTGAGGTGGGGTGATGCATAAAACAAGGGTTTCAAATTAGGTCAGATACAGTTCCATAAACCCAATATGTAATAGACAAGACCTATTCCTTGATCAGTGAATTGGACTCAACACCCCCTATTCACCGCCCAAGAATATATCTGACTAGTAAGAATCTTAAAACCTATGTTTTGATATCTCTCTGTAAGTGAGTCAAGTGGGTGTAAAGCGTCAGAAACACAGCAGTGAAAAGCAGCTAAACCCCATTATAAAAATCAATTACTTTTAAAAACCCGTGAAACAAAGACAGTGAAAGAGAGAGAAATTCTTACAAAATTCGTTCAGGGGCTGTGATGCCGCCTGGATTGACCATATCTAGACCCACAGCTGATGGAGACATAAGGGTGGACACTCTTGGGGCTGAGAGGTTTGGTGAGGTTGGGTGAGGAAACGCAGACCCTTTAAAGTAATACTGCGTGATATCCATCCCATGGGTCCCAAATCTCCAGGTTCAAGGGCATCTTCCTACATCGAAAACATGCATGAGAAACCCAGAAGATGGTACACCGTGTGATCGGGAAAGGTTTCCAAAACGCACCTCTTTTCTCATCTCCTTGTGCTCGGGTTCACCATTCCAGCCGCTTTACTAGCAATCTCCCTCCTTGGAGAATCAGCACCTTTAACCTCCTGTTCCGTACAGGTTGCAATTTGTCCTGAGGATGAACGGGAAGAGGGGTAACCAATGAGAGACTAGCTCTAGGTATCGGGACAGGCACAGGTCACTCTATTTTCCCATCAGGAAGAAGAATTAACCACAGGCTCAGCCTGCCGCCCGGGACCAGAATAGGGCCTGAAGCAATCCTCCTCTTTTGCGGCCAGCTCCCAAGAAAGCGAGTTGAAAAATGGAGCTCAGGGGCACTGCAATTCACAAACCTGCAGACTTATAAATGATAACTCTCGTCCACAAATATATTGAGGGAAGGCAACGAAGAGGATTGGAAAGCAAGGCAGAATTGCAGGAAACAGATTTCAGGAGGGAGATTCGAATCGCCTTTAAAGCACAGGAAAAGCGGCAAAACCTCGACAATGATGCCCTTGGCCGAAAAGGGCGTATGCGTTTTTTCCTGAATATATTCAGGAAAAAACGCATACGCCCTTTTTGGCCAACAAAGCAACCTGGAAAGGCAAATCAGCGCTACAAACAAGTCTCGCTTCCCAACGGTCAAAAGGGCCATGCTGAATAAAGTGTCAAAACCAGAAATGCAGGACAGGCCATGGAGAAACGGGAGCCTGGCTAAGCTGATGGGCGGGATGTAAATTGCCAACAGCCACTCTGGAGAAGTGTACGGTGTGTCCTGAAACATCTAAAAAACTCAGCTTAGAGAGCATAGGGCACTTCCACTCATGGGCGTATAAATTGGGAAAACTAAAAATCAGCAAGACACAGGCACCCCAAAGTTTAGGGCTGCTCTGTTGACAAGAACCTCCACTTCGTTACACCTTAAATATACCAGGAAAGAGAAAAATGGAGAAATAAGTTGTGGTCCTTATGTACAATGGAATATCACTCAGCCATGAAACCAACGTCATAAGTCTAGTAGCAGCATGATGAGTGGATTTAGGTACGACGATTCTAAGTGAAATAAGTCACACAGAAAAAGACACTTATCATAAGATATCACTTATAGAGGGAATGTAAAAACCGCTACCCTTGAACTGAATTACAAAACAGAACAGAGTCCCACGTTTACAAAACACACTATGGCTGCTTAACGGGAAAGGTGAGGTGGGGTGATGCATTAAACAAGGGTTTCAAATTAGCTCAGATACAGTTCCATAAAGCCAATATGTAATAGACAAGACCTACTCCTTGCTCAGTGATTTGGACTCAACACCCCCTATTCACCGCCCAAGAATACATCTGACTAGTAAGAATCTTAAAACCTATGTATTGATATCTCTCTGTAAGTGAGTCAAATGGGTGTAAAGCGGCATAAACACAGCAGTAAAAAGCAGCTAAACCCCATTATAAAAATCAATTACTTTTAAAAACACGTGAAACAAAGACAGTGAAAGAGAGAGAAATTCTTACAAAATTCGTTCAGGGGCTGTGATGCCACCTGGATTGAACATATCTAGACCCACAGCTGATTGAGACATGAGCGTGGACACTCTTGGGGCTGAGAGGTTTGGTGAGGTTGGGTGAGGAAACGCAGACCCTTTAAAGCAATACTGCGTGGTACCCATCCCATGGGTCCCAAATCTCCAGGTTCAAGGGCATCTTCCTACATCGAAAATATGCATGAGAAACCCAGGAGATGGTACACCGTGTGATCGGGAAAGGTTTCCACAACGCACCTCATTTCTCATCTCCTTGTGCTCGGGTTCGCCATTCCAGCCGCTTTACTAGCAATCTCCCTCCTTGGAGAATCAGCACCTTTAACCTCCTGTTCCGTACAGGTTGCAATTTGTCCTGAGGATGAACGGGAAGAGTGGGAACCAATGAGAGACTAGCTCTAGGTGTTGGGACAGGCACAGGTCACTCTACTTTCCCATCAGGAAGAAGAATTAACCACAGACTCAGCCTGCCACCCGGGACCAGAATAGGGCCTGAAGCAATCCTGCGCTTTTGCGGCCAGCTCCCAAGAAAGCGAGTTGAAAAATGGAGCTCAGGGGCACTGCAATTCACAAACCTGCAGACTTATAAATGATAACTCTCGTCCACAAATATATTGAGGGAAGGCAACGAAGAGGATTGGAAAGCAAGGCAGAATTGCAGGAAACAGATTTCAGGAGGGAGATTCGAATCGCCTTTAAAGCACAGGAAAAGCGGCAAAACCTCGACAATGATGCCCTTGGCCGAAAAGGGCGTATGCGTTTTTTCCTGAATATATTCAGGAAAAAACGCATACGCCCTTTTTGGCCAACCAAGCAACCTGGAAAGGCAAATCAGCGCTACAAAGAAGTCTCGCTTCCCATCGGTCAAAAGGGCCATGCTGAATAAAGTGTCAAAACCAGAAATGCAGGACAGGCCATGGAGAAACGGGAGCCTGGCTACGCTGATGGGAGGGATGTAAATTGCCAACAGCCACTCTGGAGAAGTGTACGGTGTGTCCTGAAACATCTAAAAAACTCAGCTTAGAGAGCACAGGGCACTTCCACTCATGGGCGTATAAATTGGGAAAACTAAAAATTAGCAAGACACAGGCACCCCAAAGTTTACGGCTGCTCTGTTGACAAGAACCTCCTCTTCGTTACACCTTAAATATCCCAGGAAAGAGAAAAATGGATAAAGAAGTTGTGGTCCTTATGTACAATGGAATATCACTCAGCCATGAAATCAACGTCATAAGGCTAGTAGCAGCATGATGAGTGGATTTAGGTACGACGATTCTAAGTGAAATAAGTCACACAGAAAAAGACACTTATCATAAGATATCACTTATAGAGGGAATGTAAAAACCGCTACCCTTGAACTGAATTACAAAACAGAACAGAGTCCCACGTTTAGAAAACACACTATGGCTGCTTAAGGGGAAAGGTGAGGTGGGGTGATGCATAAAACAAGGGTTTCAAATTAGGTCAGATACAGTTCCATATACCCAATATGTAATAGACAAGACCTACTCCTTGATCAGTGAATTGGACTCAACACCCCCTATTCACCGCCCAAGAATATATCTGACTAGTAAGAATCTTAAAACCTATGTTTTGATATCTCTCTGTAAGTGAGTCAAGTGTGTGTAAAGCGTCAGAAACACAGCAGTGAAAAGCAGCTAAACCCCATTATAAAAATCAATTACTTTTAAAAACCCGTGAAACAAAGACAGTGAAAGAGAGAGAAATTCTTACAAAATTCGTTCAGGGGCTGTGATGCCGCCTGGATTGACCATATCTAGACCCACAGCTGATGGAGACATAAGGGTGGACACTCTTGGGGCTGAGAGGTTTGGTGAGGTTGGGTGAGGAAACGCAGACCCTTTAAAGTAATACTGCGTGATATCCATCCCATGGGTCCCAAATCTCCAGGTTCAAGGGCATCTTCCTACATCGAAAACATGCATGAGAAACCCAGAAGATGGTACACCGTGTGATCGGGAAAGGTTTCCAAAACGCACCTCTTTTCTCATCTCCTTGTGCTCGGGTTCACCATTCCAGCCGCTTTACTAGCAATCTCCCTCCTTGGAGAATCAGCACCTTTAACCTCCTGTTCCGTACAGGTTGCAATTTGTCCTGAGGATGAACGGGAAGAGGGGTAACCAATGAGAGACTAGCTCTAGGTATCGGGACAGGCACAGGTCACTCTATTTTCCCATCAGGAAGAAGAATTAACCACAGGCTCAGCCTGCCGCCCGGGACCAGAATAGGGCCTGAAGCAATCCTCCTCTTTTGCGGCCAGCTCCCAAGAAAGCGAGTTGAAAAATGGAGCTCAGGGGCACTGCAATTCACAAACCTGCAGACTTATAAATGATAACTCTCGTCCACAAATATATTGAGGGAAGGCAACGAAGAGGATTGGAAAGCAAGGCAGAATTGCAGGAAACAGATTTCAGGAGGGAGATTCGAATCGCCTTTAAAGCACAGGAAAAGCGGCAAAACCTCGACAATGATGCCCTTGGCCGAAAAGGGCGTATGCGTTTTTTCCTGAATATATTCAGGAAAAAACGCATACGCCCTTTTTGGCCAACAAAGCAACCTGGAAAGGCAAATCAGCGCTACAAACAAGTCTCGCTTCCCAACGGTCAAAAGGGCCATGCTGAATAAAGTGTCAAAACCAGAAATGCAGGACAGGCCATGGAGAAACGGGAGCCTGGCTACGCTGATGGGCGGGATGTAAATTGCCAACAGCCACTCTGGAGAAGTGTACGGTGTGTCCTGAAACATCTAAAAAACTCAGCTTAGAGAGCATAGGGCACTTCCACTCATGGGCGTATAAATTGGGAAAACTAAAAATCAGCAAGACACAGGCACCCCAAAGTTTAGGGCTGCTCTGTTGACAAGAACCTCCACTTCGTTACACCTTAAATATACCAGGAAAGAGAAAAATGGAGAAATAAGTTGTGGTCCTTATGTACAATGGAATATCACTCAGCCATGAAACCAACGTCATAAGTCTAGTAGCAGCATGATGAGTGGATTTAGGTACGACGATTCTAAGTGAAATAAGTCACACAGAAAAAGACACTTATCATAAGATATCACTTATAGAGGGAATGTAAAAACCGCTACCCTTGAACTGAATTACAAAACAGAACAGAGTCCCACGTTTACAAAACACACTATGGCTGCTTAACGGGAAAGGTGAGGTGGGGTGATGCATTAAACAAGGGTTTCAAATTAGCTCAGATACAGTTCCATAAAGCCAATATGTAATAGACAAGACCTACTCCTTGCTCAGTGATTTGGACTCAACACCCCCTATTCACCGCCCAAGAATACATCTGACTAGTAAGAATCTTAAAACCTATGTATTGATATCTCTCTGTAAGTGAGTCAAATGGGTGTAAAGCGGCATAAACACAGCAGTAAAAAGCAGCTAAACCCCATTATAAAAATCAATTACTTTTAAAAACACGTGAAACAAAGACAGTGAAAGAGAGAGAAATTCTTACAAAATTCGTTCAGGGGCTGTGATGCCACCTGGATTGAACATATCTAGACCCACAGCTGATTGAGACATGAGCGTGGACACTCTTGGGGCTGAGAGGTTTGGTGAGGTTGGGTGAGGAAACGCAGACCCTTTAAAGCAATACTGCGTGGTACCCATCCCATGGGTCCCAAATCTCCAGGTTCAAGGGCATCTTCCTACATCGAAAATATGCATGAGAAACCCAGGAGATGGTACACCGTGTGATCGGGAAAGGTTTCCAAAACGCACCTCATTTCTCATCTCCTTGTGCTCGGGTTCGCCATTCCAGCCGCTTTACTAGCAATCTCCCTCCTTGGAGAATCAGCACCTTTAACCTCCTGTTCCGTACAGGTTGCAATTTGTCCTGAGGATGAACGGAAAGAGGGGGAACCAATGAGAGACTAGCTCTAGGTGTTGGGACAGGCACAGGTCACTCTACTTTCCCATCAGGAAGAAGAATTAACCACAGGCTCAGCCTGCCACCCCGTACCAGAATAGGGCCTGAAGCAATCCTGCGCTTTTGCGGCCAGCTCCCAAGAAAGCGAGTTGAAAAATGGAGATCAGGGGCACTGCAATTCACAAACCTGCAGACTTATAAATGATAACTCTCGTCCACAAATATATTGAGGGAAGGCAACGAAGAGGATTGGAAAGCAAGGCAGAATTGCAGGAAACAGATTTCAGGAGGGAGATTCGAATCGCATTTAAAGCTCAGGAAAAGCGGCAAAATCTCGACAATGATGCCTTTGGCCAAAAAGGGCGTATACGTTTTTTCCTGAATATATTCAGGAAAAATCGCATACGCCCTTTTTGACCAACCAAGCAACCTGGAAAGGCAAATCAGCGCTACAAAGAAGTCTCGGTTCCCATCGGTCAAAAGGGCCATGCTGAATAAAGTGTCAAAACCAGAAATGCAGGACAGGCCATGGAGAAACGGGAGCCTGGCTACGCTGATGGGCGGGATGTAAATTGCCAGCAGCCACTCTGGAGAAGTGTACGGTGTGTCCTGAAACATCTACAAAACTCAGCTTAGAGAGCACAGGGCATTTCCACTCATGGGCGTATAAATTGGGAAAACTAAAAATTAGCAAGACACAGGCACCCCAAAGTTTACGGCTGCTCTGTTGACAAGAACCTCCTCTTCGTTACACCTTAAATATCCCAGGAAAGAGAAAAATGGATAAAGAAGTTGTGGTCCTTATGTACAATGGAATATCACTCAGCCATGAAATCAACGTCATAAGGCTAGTAGCAGCATGATGAGTGGATTTAGGTACGACGATTCTAAGTGAAATAAGTCACACAGAAAAAGACACTTATCATAAGATATCACTTATAGAGGGAATGTATAAACCGCTACCCTTGAACTGAATTACAAAACAGAACAGAGTCCCACGTTTAGAAAACACACTATGGCTGCTTAAGGGGAAAGGTGAGGTGGGGTGATGCATAAAACAAGGGTTTCAAATTAGGTCAGATACAGTTCCATAAACCCAATATGTAATAGACAAGACCTACTCCTTGATCAGTGAATTGGACTCAACACCCCCTATTCACCGCCCAAGAATATATCTGACTAGTAAGAATCTTAAAACCTATGTTTTGATATCTCTCTGTAAGTGAGTCAAGTGGGTGTAAAGCGTCAGAAACACAGCAGTGAAAAGCAGCTAAACCCCATTATAAAAATCAATTACTTTTAAAAACCCGTGAAACAAAGACAGTGAAAGAGAGAGAAATTCTTACAAAATTCGTTCAGGGGCTGTGATGCCGCCTGGATTGACCATATCTAGACCCACAGCTGATGGAGACATAAGGGTGGACACTCTTGGGGCTGAGAGGTTTGGTGAGGTTGGGTGAGGAAACGCAGACCCTTTAAAGTAATACTGCGTGATATCCATCCCATGGGTCCCAAATCTCCAGGTTCAAGGGCATCTTCCTACATCGAAAACATGCATGAGAAACCCAGAAGATGGTACACCGTGTGATCGGGAAAGGTTTCCAAAACGCACCTCTTTTCTCATCTCCTTGTGCTCGGGTTCACCATTCCAGCCGCTTTACTAGCAATCTCCCTCCTTGGAGAATCAGCACCTTTAACCTCCTGTTCCGTACAGGTTGCAATTTGTCCTGAGGATGAACGGGAAGAGGGGTAACCAATGAGAGACTAGCTCTAGGTATCGGGACAGGCACAGGTCACTCTATTTTCCCATCAGGAAGAAGAATTAACCACAGGCTCAGCCTGCCGCCCGGGACCAGAATAGGGCCTGAAGCAATCCTCCTCTTTTGCGGCCAGCTCCCAAGAAAGCGAGTTGAAAAATGGAGCTCAGGGGCACTGCAATTCACAAACCTGCAGACTTATAAATGATAACTCTCGTCCACAAATATATTGAGGGAAGGCAACGAAGAGGATTGGAAAGCAAGGCAGAATTGCAGGAAACAGATTTCAGGAGGGAGATTCGAATCGCCTTTAAAGCACAGGAAAAGCGGCAAAACCTCGACAATGATGCCCTTGGCCGAAAAGGGCGTATGCGTTTTTTCCTGAATATATTCAGGAAAAAACGCATACGCCCTTTTTGGCCAACAAAGCAACCTGGAAAGGCAAATCAGCGCTACAAACAAGTCTCGCTTCCCAACGGTCAAAAGGGCCATGCTGAATAAAGTGTCAAAACCAGAAATGCAGGACAGGCCATGGAGAAACGGGAGCCTGGCTAAGCTGATGGGCGGGATGTAAATTGCCAACAGCCACTCTGGAGAAGTGTACGGTGTGTCCTGAAACATCTAAAAAACTCAGCTTAGAGAGCATAGGGCACTTCCACTCATGGGCGTATAAATTGGGAAAACTAAAAATCAGCAAGACACAGGCACCCCAAAGTTTAGGGCTGCTCTGTTGACAAGAACCTCCACTTCGTTACACCTTAAATATACCAGGAAAGAGAAAAATGGAGAAATAAGTTGTGGTCCTTATGTACAATGGAATATCACTCAGCCATGAAACCAACGTCATAAGTCTAGTAGCAGCATGATGAGTGGATTTAGGTACGACGATTCTAAGTGAAATAAGTCACACAGAAAAAGACACTTATCATAAGATATCACTTATAGAGGGAATGTAAAAACCGCTACCCTTGAACTGAATTACAAAACAGAACAGAGTCCCACGTTTACAAAACACACTATGGCTGCTTAACGGGAAAGGTGAGGTGGGGTGATGCATTAAACAAGGGTTTCAAATTAGCTCAGATACAGTTCCATAAAGCCAATATGTAATAGACAAGACCTACTCCTTGCTCAGTGATTTGGACTCAACACCCCCTATTCACCGCCCAAGAATACATCTGACTAGTAAGAATCTTAAAACCTATGTATTGATATCTCTCTGTAAGTGAGTCAAATGGGTGTAAAGCGGCATAAACACAGCAGTAAAAAGCAGCTAAACCCCATTATAAAAATCAATTACTTTTAAAAACACGTGAAACAAAGACAGTGAAAGAGAGAGAAATTCTTACAAAATTCGTTCAGGGGCTGTGATGCCACCTGGATTGAACATATCTAGACCCACAGCTGATTGAGACATGAGCGTGGACACTCTTGGGGCTGAGAGGTTTGGTGAGGTTGGGTGAGGAAACGCAGACCCTTTAAAGCAATACTGCGTGGTACCCATCCCATGGGTCCCAAATCTCCAGGTTCAAGGGCATCTTCCTACATCGAAAATATGCATGAGAAACCCAGGAGATGGTACACCGTGTGATCGGGAAAGGTTTCCAAAACGCACCTCATTTCTCATCTCCTTGTGCTCGGGTTCGCCATTCCAGCCGCTTTACTAGCAATCTCCCTCCTTGGAGAATCAGCACCTTTAACCTCCTGTTCCGTACAGGTTGCAATTTGTCCTTAGGATGAACGGGAAGAGGGGGAACCAATGAGAGACTAGCTCTAGGTGTTGGGACAGGCACAGGTCACTCTACTTTCCCATCAGGAAGAAGAATTACCCACAGGCTCAGCCTGCCACCCCGTACCAGAATAGGGCTTGAAGCAATCCTGCGCTTTTGCGGCCAGCTCCCAAGAAAGCGAGTTGAAAAATGGAGCTCAGGGGCACTGCAATTCACAAACCTGCAGACTTATAAATGATAACTCTCGTCCACAAATATATTGAGAGAAGGCAACGAAGAGGATTGGAAAGCAAGGCAGAATTGCAGGAAACAGATTTCAGGAGGGAGATTCGAATCGCATTTAAAGCTCAGGAAAAGCGGCAAAACCTCGACAATGATGCCCTTGGCCAAAAAGGGTGTATACGTTTTTTCCTGAATATATTCAGGAAAAATCGCATACGCCCTTTTTGACCAACCAAGCAACCTGGAAAGGCAAATCAGCGCTACAAAGAAGTCTCGCTTCCCATCGGTCAAAAGGGCCATGCTGAATAAAGTGTCAAAACCAGAAATGCAGGACAGGCCATGGAGAAACGGGAGCCTGGCTACGCTGATGGGCGGGATGTAAATTGCCAGCAGCCACTCTGGAGAAGTGTACGGTGTGTCCTGAAACATCTAAAAAACTCAGCTTAGAGAGCATAGGGCACTTCCACTCATGGGCGTATAAATTGGGAAAACTAAAAATCAGCAAGACACAGGCACCACAAAGTTTAGGGCTGCTCTGTTGACAAGAACCTCCACTTCGTTACACCTTAAATATCCCAGGAAAGAGAAAAATGGATAAAGAAGTTGTGGTCCTTATGTCCAATGGAATATCACACAGCCATGAAATCAACGTCATAAGGCTAGTAGCACCATGATGAGTGGATTTAGGTACGACGATTCTAAGTGAAATAAGTCACACAGAAAAAGACACTTATCATAATATATCACTTATAGAGGGAATGTAAAAACCGCTACCCTTGAACTGAATTACAAAACAGAACAGAGTCCCACGTTTAGAAAACACACTATGGCTGCTTAACGGGAAAGGTGAGGTGGGGTGATGAATAAAACAAGGGTTTCAAATTAGCTCAGATACCGTTCCATAAAGCCAATATGTAATAGACAAGACCTACTCCTTGCTCACTGATTTGGACTCAACACCCCCTATTCACCGCCCAAGAATATATCTGACTAGTAAGAATCTTAAAACCTATGTATTGATATCTCTCTGCAAGTGAGTCAAGTGGGTGTAAAGCGGCATAAACACAGCAGTAAAAAGCAGCTAAACCCCATTATAAATATCAATTACTTTTAAAAACCCGTGAAACAAAGACAGTGAAAGAGAGAGAAATTCTTACAAAATTCGTTCAGAGGCTGTGATGCCACCTGGATTGACCATATCTAGACCCACAGCTGATTCAGACGTAAGGGTGGACACTCTTGGGGTTGAGAGGTGTGCTGAGGTTGGGTGAGGAAACGCAGACCCTTTAAAGTAATACTGCGTGGTAGCCATCCCATGGGTCCCAAATCTCCAGGTTCAAGGGCATCTTCCTACATCGAAAACATGCATGAGAAACCCAGAAGATGGTACACCGTGTGATCGGGAAAGGTTTCCAAAACGCACCTCATTTCTCATCTCCTTGTGCTCGGGTTCGCCATTCCAGCCACTTTACTAGCAATCTCCCTCCTTGGAGAATCAGCACCTTTAACCTCCTGTTCCGTACAGGTTGCAATTTGTCCTGAGGATGAACGGGAAGAGTGGGAACCAATGAGAGACTAGCTCTAGGTGTTGGGACAGGCACAGGTCACTCTACTTTCTCATCAGGAAGAAGAATTAACCACAGGCTCAGCCTGCCGCCCGGGACCAGAATAGGGCCTGAAGCAATCCTGCTCTTTTGCGGCCAGCTCCCAAGAAAGCGAGTTGAACAATCGAGCTCAGGGGCACTGCAATTCACAGACCTGCAGACTTATAAATGATAACTCTCATCCACAAATATATTGAGGGAAGGCAACGAAGAGGAATGGAAATCAAGACAGAATTGCAGGAAACGGATTTCAGGAGGGAGATTCGAATCGCCTTTAAAGCACAGGAAAAGCGGCAAAACCTCCGCAATGATGCCCTTGGCCAAAAAGGGCGTATACGTTTTTTCCTGAATATATTCAGGAAAACACGCCTACGCCCTTTTTGGCCAACCAAGCAACCTGGAAAGGCAAATCAGCGCTACAAAGAAGTCTCGCTTCCCATCGGTCAAAAGGGTCATGCTGAATAAAGTGTCAAAACCAGAAATGCAGGACAGGCCATGGAGAAACGGGAGCCTGGCTACGCTGATGGGAGGAATGTAAATTGCCAACAGCCACTCTGGAAAAGTGTATGGTGTGTCCTGAAACATCTAAAAAACTCAGCTTAGAGAGCATAGGGCACTTCCACTCATGGGCGTATAAATTGGGAAAACTAAAAATCAGCAAGACACAGGCACCACAAAGTTTAGGGCTGCTCTGTTGACAAGAACCTCCAAGTCGTTACACTTTAAATATCCCAGGAAAGAGAAAAATGGATAAAGAAGTTGTGGTCCTTATGTACTATGGAATATCACTCAGCCATGAAATCAACGTCATAAGGCTAGTAGCAGCATGATGAGTGGATTTAGGTACGACGATTCTAAGTGAAATAAGTCACAGAGAAAAAGACACTTATCATAAGATATCACTTATAGAGGGAATGTAAAAACCGCTACCCTTGAACTGAATTACAAAACAGAACAGAGTCCCACGTTTACAAAACACACTATGGCTGCTTAACGGGAAAGGTGAGGTGGGGTGATGCATTAAACAAGGGTTTCAAATTAGCTCAGATACAGTTCCATAAAGCCAATATGTAATAGACAAGACCTACTCCTTGCTCAGTGATTTGGACTCAACACCCCCTATTCACCGCCCAAGAATACATCTGACTAGTAAGAATCTTAAAACCTATGTATTGATATCTCTCTGTAAGTGAGTCAAATGGGTGTAAAGCGGCATAAACACAGCAGTAAAAAGCAGCTAAACCCCATTATAAAAATCAATTACTTTTAAAAACACGTGAAACAAAGACAGTGAAATAGAGAGAAATTCTTACAAAATTCGTTCAGAGGCTGTGATGCCACCTGGATTGACCATATCTAGACCCACAGCTGATTGAGACGTAAGGGTGGAAACTCTTGGGGCTGAGAGGTGTGCTGAGGTTGGGTGAGGAAACGCAGACCCTTTAAAGTAATACTGCGTGGTAGCCATCCCAAGGGTCCCAAATCTCCAGGTTCAAGGGCATCTTCCTACATCGAAAACATGAATGAGAAACCCAGAAGATGGTACACCGTGTGATCGGGAAAGGTTTCCAAAACGCACCTCATTTCTCATCTCCTTGTGCTCGGGTTCGCCATTCCAGCCACTTTACTAGCAATCTCCCTCCTTGGAGAATCAGCACCTTTAACCTCCTGTTCCGTACAGGTTGCAATTTGTCCTGAGGATGAACGGGAAGAGTGGGAACCAATGAGAGACTAGCTCTAGGTGTTGGGACAGGCACAAGTCACTCTACTTTCCCATCAGGAAGAAGAATTAACCACAGGCTCAGCCTGCCGCCCGGGACCAGAATAGGGCCTGAAGCAATCCGCCTCTTTTGCGGCCAGCTCCCAAGAAAGCGAGTTGAAAAATGGAGCTCAGGGGCACTGCAATTCACAAACCTGCAGACTTATAAATGATAACTCTCGTCCACAAATATATTGAGGGAAGGCAACGAAGAGGAATGGAAAGCAAGGCAGAATTGCAGGAAACAGATTTCAGGAGGGAGATTCGAATCGCATTTAAAGCACAGGAAAAGCGGCAAAACCTCGACAATGATGCCCTTGGCCAAAAAGGGCGTATGCGTTTTTTCCTGAATATATTCAGGAAAAAACGCATACGCCCTTTTTGGCCAACCAAGCAACCTGGGAAGGCAAATCAGCGCTACAAAGAAGTCTCGCTTCCCATCGGTCAAAAGGGCCATGCTGAATAAAGTGTCAAAACCAGAAATGCAGGACAGGCCATGGAGAAACGGGAGCCTGGCTACGCTGATGGGAGGGATGTAAATTGCCAACAGCCACTCTGGAGAAGGGTACGGTATGTCCTGAAACATCTAAAAAACTCAGCTTAGAGAGCACAGGGCACTTCCACTCATGGGCGTATAAATTGGGAAAACTAAAAATTAGCAAGACACAGGCACCCCAAAGTTTACGGCTGCTCTGTTGACAAGAACCTCCTCTTCGTTACACCTTAAATATCCCAGGAAAGAGAAAAATGGATAAAGAAGTTGTGGTCCTTATGTACAATGGAATATCACTCAGCCATGAAACCAACGTCATAAGTCTAGTAGCAGCATGATGAGTGGATTTAGGTACGACGATTCTAAGTGAAATAAGTCACACAGAAAAAGACACTTATCATAAGATATCACTTATAGAGGGAATGTAAAAACCGCTACCCTTGAACTGAATTACAAAACAGAACAGAGTCCCACGTTTACAAAACACACTATGGCTGCTTAACGGGAAAGGTGAGGTGGGGTGATGCATTAAACAAAGGTTTCAAATTAGCTCAGATACAGTTCCATAAAGCCAATATGTAATAGACAAGACCTACTCCTTGCTCAGTGATTTGGACTCAACACCCCCTATTCACCGCCCAAGAATACATCTGACTAGTAAGAATCTTAAAACCTATGTATTGATATCTCTCTGTAAGTGAGTCAAATGGGTGTAAAGCGGCATAAACACAGCAGTAAAAAGCAGCTAAACCCCATTATAAAAATCAATTACTTTTAAAAACACGTGAAACAAAGACAGTGAAAGAGAGAGAAATTCTTACAAAATTCGTTCAGGGGCTGTGATGCCACCTGGATTGAACATATCTAGACCCACAGCTGATTGAGACATGAGCGTGGACACTCTTGGGGCTGAGCGGTTTGGTGAGGTTGGGTGAGGAAACGCAGACCCTTTAAAGCAATACTGCGTGGTACCCATTCCATGGGTCCCAAATCTCCAGGTTCAAGGGCATCTTCCTACATCGAAAATATGCATGAGAAACCCAGGAGATGGTACACCGTGTGATCGGGAAAGGTTTCCAAAACGCACCTCATTTCTCATCTCCTTGTGCTCGGGTTCGCCATTCCAGCCGCTTTACTAGCAATCTCCCTCCTTGGAGAATCAGCACATTTAACCTCCTGTTCCGTACAGGTTGCAATTTGTCCTGAGGATGAACGGGAAGAGGGGGAACCAATGAGAGAGTAGCTCTAGGTGTTGGGACAGGCACAGGTCACTCTACTTTCCCATCAGGAAGAAGAATTAACCACAGGCTCAGCCTGCCACCCCGTACCAGAATAGGGCCTGAAGCAATCCTGCGCTTTTGCGGCCAGCTCCCAAGAAAGCGAGTTGAAAAATGGAGCTCAGGGGCACTGCAATTCACAAACCTGCAGACTTATAAATGATAACTCTCGTCCACAAATATATTGAGGGAAGGCAACGAAGAGGATTGGAAAGCAAGGCAGAATTGCAGGAAACAGATTTCAGGAGGGAGATTCGAATCGCATTTAAAGCTCAGGAAAAGCGGCAAAACCTCGACAATGATGCCCTTGGCCAAAAAGGGCGTATACGTTTTTTCCTGAATATATTCAGGAAAAATCGCATACGCCCTTTTTGACCAACCAAGCAACCTGGAAAGGCAAATCAGCGCTACAAAGAAGTCTCGCTTCCCATCGGTCAAAAGGGCCATGCTGAATAAAGTGTCAAAACCAGAAATGCAGGACAGGCCATGGAGAAACGGGAGCCTGGCTACGCTGATGGGCGGGATGTAAATTGCCAGCAGCCACTCTGGAGAAGTGTACGGTGTGTCCTGAAACATCTAAAAAACTCAGCTTAGAGAGCATAGGGCACTTCCACTCATGGGCGTATAAATTGGGAAAACTAAAAATCAGCAAGACACAGGCACCACAAAGTTTAGGGCTGCTCTGTTGACAAGAACCTCCACTTCGTTACACCTTAAATATCCCAGGAAAGAGAAAAATGGATAAAGAAGTTGTGGTCCTTATGTCCAATGGAATATCACACAGCCATGAAATCAACGTCATAAGGCTAGTAGCACCATGATGAGTGGATTTAGGTACGACGATTCTAAGTGAAATAAGTCACACAGAAAAAGACACTTATCATAATATATCACTTATAGAGGGAATGTAAAAACCGCTACCCTTGAACTGAATTACAAAACAGAACAGAGTCCCACGTTTAGAAAACACACTATGGCTGCTTAACGGGAAAGGTGAGGTGGGGTGATGAATAAAACAAGGGTTTCAAATTAGCTCAGATACCGTTCCATAAAGCCAATATGTAATAGACAAGACCTACTCCTTGCTCACTGATTTGGACTCAACACCCCCTATTCACCGCCCAAGAATATATCTGACTAGTAAGAATCTTAAAACCTATGTATTGATATCTCTCTGCAAGTGAGTCAAGTGGGTGTAAAGCGGCAGAAACACAGCAGAGGAAAGCAGCTAAACCACATTATAAAAATCAATTACTTTTAAAAACCCGTGAAACAAAGACAGTGAAAGACAGAGAAATTCTTACAAAATTCGTTCAGGGGCTGTGATGCCACCTGGATTGACCATATCTAGACCCACAGCTGATGGAGACATAAGGGTGGACACTCTTTGGGCTGAGAGGTTTGGTGAGGTTGGGTGAGAAAACACAGACCCTTTAAAGTAATACTGCATGGTACCCATCCCATGGGTCCCAAATCTCCAGGTTCAAGGGCATCTTCCTACATCGAAAACATGCATGAGAAACCCAGAAGATGGTACACCGTGTGATCGGGAAAGGTTTCCAAAACGCACCTCTTTTCTCATCTCCTTGTGCTCGGGTTCGCCATTCCAGCCGCTTTACTAGCAATCTCCCTCCTTGGAGAATCAGCACCTTTAACCTCCTGTTCCGTACAGGTTGCAATTTGTCCTGAGGATGAACGAGAAGAGTGGGAACCAATGAGAGACTAGCTCTAGATGTTGGGACAGGCACAGGTCACTCTACTTTCCCATCAGGAAGAAGAATTAACCACAGGCTCAGCCTGCCGCCCGGGACCAGAATAGGGCCTGAAGCAATCCTGCGCTTTTGCGGCCAGCTCCCAAGAAAGCGAGTTGAAAAATGGAGCTCAGGGGCACTGCAATTCACAAACCTGCAGACTTATAAATGATAACTCTCGTCCACAAATATATTGAGGGAAGGTAACGAAGAGGAATGGAAAGCAAGGCAGAATTGCAGGAAACAGATTTCAGGAGGGAGATTCGAATCGCCTTTAAAGCACAGGAAAAGCGGCAAAACCTCGACAATGAAGCCCTTGGCCAAAAAGGGCGTATGCGTTTTTTCCTGAATACATTCAGGAAAAAACGCATACGCCCTTTTTGCCCAACCAAGCAACCTGGAAAGGCAAATCAGCACTACAAAGAAGTCTCGCTTCCCATCGGTCAAAAGGGCCATGCTGAATAAAGTGTCAAAACCAAAAATGCAGGACAGGCCATGAAGAAACGGGAGCCTGGCTACGCTGATGGGCGGGATGTAAATTGCCAACAGCCACTCTGGAGAAGTGTACGGTGTGTCCTGAAACATCTAAAAAACTCAGCTTAGAGAGCACAGGGCACTTCCACTCATGGGCGTATAAATTGGGAAAACTAAAAATCAGCAAGACACAGGCACCCCATAGTTTAGGGCTGCTCTGTTGACAAGAACCTCCACTTCGTTACACCTTAAATATACCAGGAAAGAGAAAAATGGAGAAATAAGTTGTGGTCCTTATGTACAATGGAATATCACTCAGCCATGAAACCCACGTCATAAGGCTAGTAGCAGCATGATGAGTGGATTTAGGTATGACGATTGTAAGTGAAATAAGTCACACAGAAAAAGACACTTATCATAAGATATCACTTACAGAGGGAATGTAAAAACCGCTACCCTTGAACTGAATTACAAAACAGACCAGAGTCCCACGTTTAGAAAACACACTATGGCTGCTTAAGGGGAAAGGTGAGGTGGGGTGATGCATAAAACAAGGGTTTCAAATTAGGTCAGATACCGTTCCATAAACCCAATATGTAATAGACAAGACCTACTCCTTGATCAGTGAATTGGACTCAACACCCCCTATTCACCGCCCAAGATTATATCTGACTAGTAAGAATCTTAAAACATATGTTTTGATATCTCTCTGTAAGTGAGTCAAGTGGGTGTAAAGCGGCAGAAACACAGCAGAGGAAAGCAGCTAAACCACATTATAAAAATCAATTACTTTTAAAAACCCGTGAAACAAAGACAGTGAAAGAGAGAGAAATTCTTACAAAATTCGTTCAGGGGCTGTGATGCCACCTGGATTGACCACATCTAGACCCACAGCTGATGGAGACATAAGGGTGGACACTCTTGGGGCTGAGAGGTTTGGTGAGGTTGGGTGAGGAAACACAGACCCTTTAAAGTAATACTGCATGGTACCCATCCCATGGGTCCCAAATCTCCAGGTTCAAGGGCATCTTCCTACATCGAAAACATGCATGAGAAACCCAGAAGATGGTACATCGTGTGATCGGGAAAGGTTTCCAAAACGCACCTCTTTTCTCATCTCCTTGTGCTCGGGTTCGCCATTCCAGCCGCTTTACTAGCAATCTCCCTCCTTGGAGAATCAGCACCTTTAACCTCCTGTTCCGTACAGGTTGCAATTTGTCCTGAGGATGAACGGGAAAGGGGGAAAAATGAGAGACTACCTCTAGGTGTTGGGACAGGCACAGGTCACTCTATTTTCCAATCAGGAAGAAGAATTAACCACAGGCTCAGCCTGCCGCCCGGGACCAGAATAGGGCCTGAAGCAATCCTGCGCTTTTGCGGCCAGCTCCCAAGGAAGCAAGTTGAAAAATGGAGCTCAGGTGCACTGCAATTCACAAACCTGCAGACTTATAAATGATAACTCTCGTCCACAAATATATTGAGGGAAGGCAACGAAGAGGATTGGAAAGCAAGGCAGAATTGCAGGAAACAGATTTCAGGAGGGAGATTCGAATCGCCTTTGAAGCACAGGAAAAGCGGCAAAACCTCGACAATGATGCCCTTGGCCAAAAAGGGCGTATGCGTTTTTTCCTGAATATATTCAGGAAAAAACGCATACGCCCTTTTTGGCCAACCAAGCAACCTGGAAAGGCAAATCAGCGCTACAAAGAAGTCTCGCTTCCCAACGGAGAAAAGGGCCATGCTGAATAAAGTGTCAAAACCAGAAATGCAGGACAGGCCATGGAGAAACGGGAGCCTGGCTACGCTGATGGGCGGGATGTAAATTGCCAACAGCCACTCTGGAGAAGTGTACGGTGTGTCCTGAAACCTCTAAAAAACTCAGCTTAGAGAGCATAGGGCACTTCCACTCATGAGCGTATAAATTGGGAAAACTAAAAATCAGCAAGACACAGGCACCCCAAAGTTTAGGGCTGCTCTGTTGACAAGAACCTCCACTTCGTTACACCTTAAATATCCCAGGAAAGAGAAAAATGGATAAAGACGTTGTGGTCCTTATGTACAATGGAATATCACTCAGCCATGAAACCAACGTCATAAGGCTAGTAGCAGCATGATGAGTGGATTTAGGTATGACGATTCTAAGTGAAATAAGTCACACAGAAAAAGACACTTATCATAAGATATCACTTACAGAGGGAATGTAAAAACCGCTACCCTTGAACTGAATTACAAAACAGAACAGAGTCCAACGTTTAGAAAACACACTATGGCTGCTTCACGGGAAAGGTGAGGTGGGGTGATGAATAAAACAAGGGTTTCAAATTAGGTCAGATACCGTTCCATAAACCCAATATGTAATAGACAAGACCTACTCCTTGATCAGTGAATTGGACTCAAGAACCCCTATTCACCGCCCAAGAATATATCTGACTAGTAAGAATCTTAAAACCTATGTTTTGATATCTCTCTGTAAGTGAGTCAAGTGGGTGTAAAGCGGCAGAAACACAGCAGAGGAAAGCAGCTAAACCACATTATAAAAATCAATTACTTTTAAAAACCCGTGAAACAAAGACAGTGAAAGAGAGAGAAATTCTTACAAAATTCGTTCAGGGTCTGTGATGCCACCTGGATTGACCATATCTAGACCCACAGCTGATTGAGACATAAGGGTGGACACTCTTGGGGCTGAGAGGTTTGGTGAGGTTGGGTGAGGAAACATAGACCCTTTAAAGGAATACTGCATGGTACCCATCCCATGGGTCCCAAATCTCCAGGTTCAAGGGCATCTTCCTACATCGAAAACATGCATGAGAAACCCAGAAGATGGTACACCGTGTGATCGGGAAAGGTTTCCAAAACGCACCTCTTTTCTCATCTCCTTGTGCTCGGGTTCGCCATTCCAGCCGCTTTACTAGCAATCTCCCTCCTTGGAGAATCAGCACCTTTAACCTCCTGTTCCGTACAGGTTGCAATTTGTCCTGAGGATGAACGGGAAAGGGGGAAAAATGAGAGACTACCTCTAGGTGTTGGGACAGGCACAGGTCACTCTATTTTCCCATCAGGAAGAAGAATTAACCACAGGCTCAGCCTGCCGCCCGGGAGCAGAATAGGGCCTGAAGCAATCCTGCGCTTTTGCGGCCAGCTCCCAAGAAAGCGAGTTGAAAAATGGAGCTCAGGGGCACTGCAATTCACAAACCTGCAGACTTATAAATGATAACTCTCGTCAACAAATATATTGAGGGAAGGCAACGAAGAGGATTGGAAAGCAAGGCAGAATTGCAGGAAACAGATTTCAGGAGGGAGATTCGAATCGCCTTTAAAGCACAGGAAAAGCGGCAAAACCTCGACAATGATGCCCTTGGCCAAAACGGGCGTATGCGTTTTTTCCTGAATATATTCAGGAAAAAACGCATACTCCCGTTTTGGCCAACCAAGCAACCTGGAAAGGCAAATCAGCGCTACAAAGAAGTCTTGCTTCCCTTCTGTCAAAAGGGCCATGCTGAATAAAGTGTCAAAACCAGAAATGCAGGACAGGCCATGGAGAAACGGGAGCCTGGCTACGCTGATGGGCGGGATGTAAATTGCCAACAGCCACTCTGGAGAAGTGTACGGTGTGTCCTGAAACCTCCAAAAAACTCAGCTTAGAGAGCATAGGGCACTTCCACTCATGGGCGTATAAATTGGGAAAACTAAAAATCAGCAAGACACAGGCACCCCAAAGTTTAGGGCTGCTCTGTTGACAAGAACCTCCACTTCGTTACACCTTAAATATCCCAGGAAAGAGAAAAATGGATAAAGAAGTTGTGGTCCTTATGTACAATGGAATATCACTCAGCCATGAAATCAACGTCATAAGGCTAGTAGCAGCATGATGAGTGGATTTAGGTATGACGATTCTAACTGAAATAAGTCATACAGAAAAAGACACTTATCATAAGATATCACTTATAGAGGGAATGTAAAAACCGCTACCCTTGAACTGAATTACAAAACAGAACAGAGTCCCACGTTTAGAAAACACACTATGGCTGCTTCACGGGAAAGGTGAGGTGGGGTGATGCATAAAACAAGGGTTTCAAATTAGGTCAGATACCGTTCCATAAAGCCAATATGTAATAGACAAGACCTACTCCTTGCTCAGTGAATTGGACTCAACACCCCCTATTCACCGCCCAAGAATATATCTGACTAGTAAGAATCTTAAAACCTATGTTTTGATATCTCTCTGTAAGTGAGTCAAGTGGGTGTAAAGCGGCAGAAACACAGCAGAGGAAAGCAGCTAAACCACATTATAAAAATCAATTACTTTTAAAAACCCGTGAAACAAAGACAGTGAAAGACAGAGAAATTCTTACAAAATTCGTTCAGGGGCTGTGATGCCACCTGGATTGACCATATCTAGACCCACAGCTGATTGAGACATAAGGGTGGACACTCTTGGGGCTGAGAGGTTTGGTGAGGTTGGGTGAGGAAACACAGACCCTTTAAAGTAATACTGCATGGTACCCATCCCATGGGTCCCAAATCTCCAGGTTCAAGGGCATCTTCCTACATCGAAAACATGCATGAGAAACGCAGAAGATGGTACACCGTGTGATCGGGAAAGGTTTCCAAAACGCACCTCTTTTCTCATCTCCTTGTGCTCGGGTTCGCCATTCCAGCCGCTTTACTAGCAATCTCCCTCATTGGAGAATCAACACCTTTAACCTCCTGTTCCGTACAGGTTGCAATTTGTCCTGAGGATGAACGGGAAGAGGGTTAACCAATGAGAGACTAGCTCTAGGTATCGGGACAGGCACAGGTCACTCTATTTTCCCATCAGGAAGAAGAATTAACCACAGGCTCAGCCTGCCGCCCGGGACCAGAATAGGGCCTGAAGCAATCTTGCGCTTTTGCGGCCAGCTCCCAAGAAAGTGAGTTGAAAAATGGAGCTCAGGGGCACTGCAATTCACAAACCTGCAGACTTATAAATGATAACTCTCGTCCACAAATATATTGAGGGAAGGTAATGAAGAGGAATGGAAAGCAAGGCAGAAATGCAGGAAACAGATTTCAGGAGGGAGATTCGAATCGCCTTTAAAGCACAGGAAAAGCGGCAAAACCTCGACAATGAAGCCCTTGGCCAAAAAGGGCGTATGCGTTTTTTCCTGAATATATTCAGGAAAAAACGCATACGCCCTTTTTCGCCAACCAAGCAACCTGGAAAGGCAAATCAGCGCTACAAAGAAGTCTCACTTCCCATCGGTCAAAAGGGCCATGCTGAATAAAGTGTCAAAACCAGAAATGCAGGACAGGCCATGGAGAAACGGGAGCCTGGCTACGCTGATGGGCGGGATGTAAATTGCCAACAGCCACTCTGGAGAAGTGTACGGTGTGTCCTGAAACCTCCAAAAAACTCAGCTTAGAGAGCATAGGGCACTTCCACTCATGGGCGTATAAATTGGGAAAACTAAAAATCAGCAAGACACAGGCACCCCAAAGTTTAGGGCTGCTCTGTTGACAAGAACCTCCACTTCGTTACACCTTAAATATCCCAGGAAAGAGAAAAATGGATAAAGAAGTTGTGGTCCTTATGTACAATGGAATATCACTCAGCCATGAAACCCACGTCATAAGGCTAGTAGCAGCATGATGAGTGGATTTAGGTATGACGATTCTAAGTGAAATAAGTCATACAGAAAAAGACACTTATCATAAGATATCACTTAGAGAGGGAATGTAAAAACCGCTACCCTTGAACTGAATTACAAAACAGAACAGAGTCCCACGTTTAGAAAACACACTATGGCTGCTTCACGGGAAAGGTGAGGTGGGGTGATGCATAAAACAAGGGTTTCAAATTAGGTCAGATTCCGTTCCATAAAGCCAATATGTAATAGACAAGACCTACTCCTTGCTCAGTGATTTGGACTCAACACCCCCTATTCACCGCCCAAGAATATATCTGACTAGTAAGAATCTTAAAACCTATGTTTTGATATCTCTCTGTAAGTGAGTCAAGTGGGTGTAAAGCGGCAGAAACACAGCAGAGGAAAGCAGCTAAACCACATTATAAAAATCAATTACTTTTAAAAACTCGTGAAACAAAGACAGTGAAAGACAGAGAAATTCTTACAAAATTCGTTCAGGGGCTGTGATGCCACCTGGATTGACCATATCTAGACCCACAGCTGATTGAGACATAAGGGTGGACACTCTTGGGGCTGAGAGGTTTGGTGAGGTTGGGTGAGGAAACACAGACCCTTTAAAGTAATACTGCATGGTACCCATCCCATGGGTCCCAAATCTCCAGGTTCAAGGGCATCTTCCTACATCGAAAACATGCATGAGAAACCCAGGAGATGGTACAACGTGTGATCGGGAAAGGTTTCCAAAACGCACCTCATTTCTCATCTCCTTGTGCTCGGGTTCGCCATTCCAGCCGCTTTACTAGCAATCTCCCTCCTTGGAGAATCAGCACCTTTAACCTCCTGTTCCGTACAGGTTGCAATTTGTCCTGAGGATGAACGGGAAGAGGGGTAACCAATGAGAGACTAGCTCTAGGTATCGGGACAGGCACAGGTCACTCTATTTTCCCATCAGGAAGAAGAATTAACCACAGGCTCAGCCTGCCGCCCGGGACCAGAATAGGGCCTGAAGCAATCTTGCGCTTTTGCGGCCAGCTCCCAAGAAAGTGAGTTGAAAAATGGAGCTCAGGGGCACTGCAATTCACAAACCTGCAGACTTATAAATGATAACTCTCGTCCACAAATATATTGAGGGACGGTAACGAAGAGGAATGGAAAGCAAGGCAGAATTGCAGGAAACAGATTTCAGGAGGGAGATTCGAATCGCCTTTAAAGCACAGGAAAAGAGGCAAAACCTCGACAATGAAGCCCTTGGCCAAAAAGGGCGTATGCGTTTTTTCCTGAATATATTCAGGAAAAAACGCATACGCCCTTTTTTGCCAACCAAGCAACCTGGAAAGGCAAATCAGCGCTACAAAGAAGTCTCGCTTCCCATCGGTCAAAAGGGCCATGCTGAATAAAGTGTCAAAACCAGAAATGCAGGACAGGCCATGGAGAAACGGGAGCCTGGCTACGCTGATGGGCGGGATGTAAATTGCCAACAGCCACTCTGGAGAAGTGTACGGTGTGTCCTGAAACCTCCAAAAAACTCAGCTTAGAGAGCATAGGGCACTTCCACTCATGGGCGTATAAATTGGGAAAACTAAAAATCAGCAAGACACAGGCACCCCAAAGTTTAGGGCTGCTCTGTTGACAAGAACCTCCACTTCGTTACACCTTAAATATCCCAGGAAAGAGAAAAATGGATAAAGAAGTTGTGGTCCTTATGTACAATGGAATATCACTCAGCCATGAAACCAACGTCATAAGGCTAGTAGCAGCATGATGAGTGGATTTATGTATGACGATTCTAAGTGAAATAAGTCATACAGAAAAAGACACTTATCATAAGATATCACTTATAGAGGGAATGTAAAAACCGCTACCCTTGAACTGAATTACAAAACACAACAGAGTCCCATGTTTAGAAAACACACTATGGCTGCTTCACGGGAAAGGTGAGGTGGGGTGATGCATAAAACAAGGGTTTCCAATTAGGTCAGATACCATTCCATAAAGCCAATATGTAATAGACAAGACCTACTCCTTGCTCAGTGAATTGGACTCAACACCCCCTATTCACCGCCCAAGAATATATCTGACTAGTAAGAATCTTAAAACCTATGTTTTGATATCTCTCTGTAAGTGAGTCAAGTGGGTGTAAAGCGGCAGAAACACAGCAGAGGAAAGCAGCTAAACCACATTATAAAAATCAATTACTTTTAAAAACCCGTGAAACAAAGACAGTGAAAGAGAGAGAAATTCTTACAAAATTCGTTCAGGGGCTGTGATGCCACCTGGATTGACCATATCTAGACCCACAGCTGATTGAGACATAAGGGTGGACACTCTTGGGGCTGAGAGGTTTCGTGAGGTTGGGTGAGGAAACACAGACCCTTTAAAGTAATACTGCATGGTACCTATCCCATGGGTCCCAAATCTCCAGGTTCAAGGGCATCTTCCTACATAGAAAACATGCATGAGAAACCCAGAAGATGGTACACCGTGTGATCGGGAAAGGTTTCCAAAACGCACCTCTTTTCTCATCTCCTTGTGCTCGGGTTCGCCATTCCAGCCGCTTTCCTAGCAATCTCCCTCCTTGGAGAATAAGCACCTTTAACCTCCTGTTCCGTACAGGTTGCAATTTGTCCTGAGGATGAACGAGAAGAGTGGGAACCAATGAGAGACTAGCTCTAGATGTTGGGACAGGCACAGGTCACTCTACTTTCCCATCAGGAAGAAGAATTAACCACAGGCTCAGCCTGCCGCCCGGGACCAGAATAGGGCCTGAAGCAATCCTGCGCTTTTGCGGCCAGCTCCCAAGAAAGCGAGTTGAAAAATGGAGCTCAAGGGCACTGCAATTCACAAACCTGCAGACTTATAAATGATAACTCTCGTCAACAAATATATTGAGGGAAGGCAACGAAGAGGATTGGAAAGCAAGGCAGAATTGCAGGAAACAGATTTCAGGAGGGAGATTCGAATCGCCTTTAAAGCACAGGAAAAGCGGCAAAACCTCGACAATGATGCCCTTGGCCAAAACGGGCGTATGCGTTTTTTCCTGAATATATTCAGGAAAAAACGCATACGCCCGTTTTGGCCAACCAAGCAACCTGGAAAGGCAAATCAGCGCTACAAAGAAGTCTTGCTTCCCTTCGGTCAAAAGGGCCATGCTGAATAAAGTGTCAAAACCAGAAATGCAGGACAGGCCATGGAGAAACGGGAGCCTGGCTACGCTGATGGGCGGGATGTAAATTGCCAGCAGCCACTCTGGAGAAGTGTACGGTGTGTCCTGAAACCTCCAAAAAACTCAGCTTGGAGAGCATAGGGCACTTCCACTCATGGGGGTATAAATTGGGAAAACTAAAAATCAGCAAGACACAGGCACCCCAAAGTTTAGGGCTGCTCTGTTGACAAGAACCTCCACTTCGTTACACCTTAAATATCCCAGGAAAGAGAAAAATGGATAAAGAAGTTGTGGTCCTTATGTACAATGGAATATCACTCAGCCATGAAACCAACGTCATAAGGCTAGTAGCAGCATGATGAGTGGATTTAGGTATGACGATTCTAAGTGAAATAAGTCATACAGAAAAAGACACTTATCATAAGATATCACTTATAGAGGGAATGTAAAAACCGCTACCCTTGAACTGAATTACAAAACAGAACAGAGTCCCACGTTTAGAAAACACACTATGGCTGCTTCACGGGAAAGGTGAGGTGGGGTGATGCATAAAACAAGGGTTTCAAATTAGGTCAGATACCGTTCCATAAAGCCAATATGTAATAGACAAGACCTACTCCTTGCTCAGTGAATTGGACTCAACACCCCCTATTCACCGCCCAAGAATATATCTGACTAGTAAGAATCTTAAAACCTATGTTTTGATATCTCTCTGTAAGTGAGTCAAGTGGGTGTAAAGCGGCAGAAACACAGCAGAGGAAAGCAGCTAAACCACATTATAAAAATCAATTACTTTTAAAATCCCGTGAAACAAAGACAGTGAAAGAGAGAGAAATTCTTACAAAATTCGTTCAGGGGCTGTGATGCCACCTGGATTGACCATATCTAGACCCACAGCTGATTGAGACATAAGGGTGGACACTCTTGGGGCTGAGAGGTTTGGTGAGGTTGGGTGAGGAAACACAGACCCTTTAAAGTAATACTGCATGGTACCCATCCCATGGGTCCCAAATCTCCAGGTTCAAGGGCATCTTCCTACATCGAAAACATGCATGAGAAACCCAGAAGATGGTACACCGTGTGATCGGGAAAGGTTTCCAAAACGCACCTCTTTTCTCATCTCCTTGTGCTCGGGTTCGCCATTCCAGCCGCTTTACTAGCAATCTCCCTCATTGGAGAATCAACACCTTTAACCTCCTGTTCCGTACAGGTTGCAATTTGTCCTGAGGATGAACGGGAAGAGGGGTAACCAATGAGAGACTAGCTCTAGGTATCGGGACAGGCACAGGTCACTCTATTTTCCCATCAGGAAGAAGAATTAACCACAGGCTCAGCCTGCCGCCCGGGACCAGAATAGGGCCTGAAACAATCTTGCGCTTTTGCGGCCAGCTCCCAAGAAAGTGAGTTGAAAAATGGAGCTCAGGGGCACTGCAATTCACAAACCTGCAGACTTATAAATGATAACTCTCGTCCACAAATATATTGAGGGAAGGTAACGAAGAGGAATGGAAAGCAAGGCAGAAATGCAGGAAACAGATTTCAGGAAGGAGATTCGAATCGCCTTTAAAGCACAGGAAAAGCGGCAAAACCTCGACAATGAAGCCCTTGGCCAAAAAGGGCGTATGCGTTTTTTCCTGAATATATTCAGGAAAAAACGCATACGCCCTTTTTGGCCAACCAAGCAACCTGGAAAGGCAAATCAGCGCTACAAAGAAGTCTCACTTCCCATCGGTCAAAAGGGCCATGCTGAATAAAGTGTCAAAACCAGAAATGCAGGACAGGCCATGGAGAAACGGGAGCCTGGCTACGCTGATGGGCGGGATGTAAATTGCCAACAGCCACTCTGGAGAAGTGTACGGTGTGTCCTGAAACCTCCAAAAAACTCAGCTTAGAGAGCATAGGGCACTTCCACTCATGGGCGTATAAATTGGGAAAACTAAAAATCAGCAAGACACAGGCACCCCAAAGTTTAGGGCTGCTCTGTTGACAAGAACCTCCACTTCGTTACACCTTAAATATCCCAGGAAAGCGAAAAATGGATAAAGAAGTTGTGGTCCTTATGTACAATGGAATATCACTCAGCCATGAAACCCACGTCATAAGGCTAGTAGCAGCATGATGAGTGGATTTAGGTATGACGATTCTAATTGAAATAAGTCATACAGAAAAAGACACTTATCATAAGATATCACTTATAGAGGGAATGTAAAAACCGCTACCCTTGAACTGAATTACAAAACAGAACAGAGTCCCACGTTTAGAAAACACACTATGGCTGCTTCACCGGAAAGGTGAGGTGGGGTGATGCATAAAACAAGGGTTTCCAATTAGGTCAGATACCGTTCCATAAAGCCAATATGTAATAGACAAGACCTACTCCTTGCTCAGTGAATTGGACTCAACACCCCCTATTCACCGCCCAAGAATATATCTGACTAGTAAGAATCTTAAAACCTATGTTTTGATATCTCTCTGTAAGTGAGTCAAGTGGGTGTAAAGCGGCAGAAACACAGCAGAGGAAAGCAGCTAAACCACATTATAAAAATCAATTACTTTTAAAAACCCGTGAAACAAAGACAGTGAAAGAGAGAGAAATTCTTACAAAATTCGTTCAGGGGCTGTGATGCCACCTGGATTGACCATATCTAGACCCACAGCTGATTGAGACATAAGGGTGGACACTCTTGGGGCTGAGAGGTTTGGTGAGGTTGGGTGAGGAAACACAGACCCTTTAAAGTAATACTGCATGGTACCCATCCCATGGGTCCCAAATCTCCAGGTTCAAGGGCATCTTCCTACATCGAAAACATGCATGAGAAACCCAGAAGATGGTACACCGTGTAATCGGGAAAGGTTTCCAAAACGCACCTCTTTTCTCATCTCCTTGTGCTCGGGTTCGCCATTCCAGCCGCTTTACTAGCAATCTCCCTCCTTGGAGAATCAACACCTTTAACCTCCTGTTCCGTACAGGTTGCAATTTGTCCTGAGGATGAACGGGAAGAGGGGTAACCAATGAGAGACTAGCTCTAGGTATCGGGACAGGCACAGGTCACTCTATTTTCCCATCAGGAAGAAGAATTAACCACAGGCTCAGCCTGCCGCCCGGGACCAGAATAGGGCCTGAAGCAATCTTGCGCTTTTGCGGCCAGCTCCCAAGAAAGTGAGTTGAAAAATGGAGCTCAGGGGCACTGCAATTCAGAAACCTGCAGACTTATAAATGATAACTCTCGTCCACAAATATATTGAGGGAAGGTAACGAAGAGGAATGGAAAGCAAGGCAGAAATGCAGGAAACAGATTTCAGGAGGGAGATTCGAATCGCCTTTAAAGCACAGGAAAAGCGGCAAAACCTCGACAATGATGCCCTTGGCCAAAAAGGGCGTATGCGTTTTTTCCTGAATATATTCAGGAAAAAACGCATACGCCCGTTTTGGCCAACCAAGCAACCTGGAAAGGCAAATCAGCGCTACAAAGAAGTCTTGCTTCCCTTCGGTCAAAAGGGCCATGCTGAATAAAGTGTCAAAACCAGAAATGCAGGACAGGCCATGGAGAAACGGGAGCCTGGCTACGCTGATGGGCGGGATGTAAATTGCCAACAGCCACTCTGGAGAAGTGTACGGTGTGTCCTGAAACCTCCAAAAAACTCAGCTTAGAGAGCATAGGGCACTTCCACTCATGGGCGTATAAATTGGGAAAACTAAAAATCAGCAAGACACAGGCACCCCAAAGTTTAGGGCTGCTCTGTTGACAAGAACCTCCACTTCGTTACACCTTAAATATCCCAGGAAAGAGAAAAATGGATAAAGAAGTTGTGGTCCTTATGTACAATGGAATATCACTCAGCCATGAAACCAACGTCATAAGGCTAGTAGCAGCATGATGAGTGGATTTAGGTATGACGATTCTAAGTGAAATAAGTCATACAGAAAAAGACACTTATCATAAGATATCACTTATAGAGGGAATGTAAAAACCGCTACCCTTGAACTGAATTACAAAACAGAACAGAGTCCCACGTTTAGAAAACACACTATGGCTGCTTCACGGGAAAGGTGAGGTGGGGTGATGCATAAAACAAGGGTTTCAAATTAGGTCAGATACCGTTCCATAAAGCCAATATGTAATAGACAAGACCTACTCCTTGCTCAGTGAATTGGACTCAACACCCCCTATTCACCGCCCAAGAATATATCTGACTAGTAAGAATCTTAAAACCTATGTTTTGATATCTCTCTGTAAGTGAGTCAAGTGGGTGTAAAGCGGCAGAAACACAGCAGAGGAAAGCAGCTAAACCACATTATAAAAATCAATTACTTTTAAAAACCCGTGAAACAAAGACAGTGAAAGAGAGAGAAATTCTTACAAAATTCGTTCAGGGGCTGTGATGCCACCTGGATTGACCATATCTAGACCCACAGCTGATTGAGACATAAGGGTGGACACTCTTGGGGCTGAGAGGTTTGGTGAGGTTGGGTGAGGAAACACAGACCCTTTAAAGTAATACTGCATGGTACCCATCCCATGGGTCCCAAATCTCCAGGTTCAAGGGCATCTTCCTACATCGAAAACATGCATGAGAAACCCAGAAGATGGTACACCATGTGATCGGGAAAGGTTTCCAAAACGCACCTCTTTTCTCATCTCCTTGTGCTCGGGTTCGCCATTCCAGCCGCTTTACTAGCAATCTCCCTCATTGGAGAATCAACACCTTTAACCTCCTGTTCCGTACAGGTTGCAATTTGTCCTGAGGATGAACGGGAAGAGGGGTAACCAATGAGAGACTAGCTCTAGGTATCGGGACAGGCACAGGTCACTCTATTTTCCCATCAGGAAGAAGAATTAACCACAGGCTCAGCCTGCCGCCCGGGACCAGAATAGGGCCTGAAGCAATCTTGCGCTTTTGCGGCCAGCTCCCAAGAAAGTGAGTTGAAAAATGGAGCTCAGGGGCACTGCAATTCACAAACCTGCAGACTTATAAATGATAACTCTCGTCCACAAATATATTGAGGGAAGGTAACGAAGAGGAATGGAAAGCAAGGCAGAAATGCAGGAAACAGATTTCAGGAGGGAGATTCGAATCGCCTTTAAAGCACAGGAAAAGCGGCAAAACCTCGACAATGAAGCCCTTGGCCAAAAAGGGCGTATGCGTTTTTTCCTGAATATATTCAGGAAAAAACGCAAACGCCCTTTTTGCCCAACCAAGCAACCTGGAAAGGCAAATCAGCGCTACAAAAAAGTGTCACTTCCCATCGGTCAAAAGGGCCATGCTGAATAAAGTGTCAAAACCAGAAATGCAGGACAGGCCATGGAGAAACGGGAGCCTGGCTACGCTGATGGGCGGGATGTAAATTGCCAACAGCCACTCTGGAGAAGTGTACGGTGTGTCCTGAAACCTCCAAAAAACTCAGCTTAGAGAGCATAGGGCACTTCCACTCATGGGCGTATAAATTGGGAAAACTAAAAATCAGCAAGACACAGGCACCCCAAAGTTTAAGGCTGCTCTGTGGACAAGAACCTCCACTTCGTTACACCTTAAATATCCCAGGAAAGAGAAAAATGGATAAAGAAGTTGTGGTCCTTATGTACAATGGAATATCACTCAGCCATGAAACCCACGTCATAAGGCTAGTAGCAGCATGATGAGTGGATTTAGGTATGACGATTCTAAGTGAAATAAGTCATACAGAAAAAGACACTTATCATAAGATATCACTTATAGAGGGAATGTAAAAACCGCTACCCTTGAACTGAATTACAAAACAGAACAGAGTCCCACGTTTAGAAAACACACTATGGCTGCTTCACGGGAAAGGTGAGGTGGGGTGATGCATAAAACAAGGGTTTCAAATTAGGTCAGATACCGTTCCATAAAGCCAATATGTAATAGACAAGACCTACTCCTTGCTCAGTGAATTGGACTCAACACCCCCTATTCACCGCCCAAGAATATATCTGACTAGTACGAATCTTAAAACCTATGTTTTGATATCTCTCTGTAAGTGAGTCAAGTGGGTGTAAAGCGGCAGAAACACAGCAGAGGAAAGCAGCTAAACCACATTATAAAAATCAATTACTTTTAAAAACCCGTGAAACAAAGACAGTGAAAGAGAGAGAAATTCTTACAAAATTCGTTCAGGGGCTGTGATGCCACCTGGATTGACCATATCTAGACCCACAGCTGATTGAGACATAAGGGTGGACACTCTTGGGGCTGAGAGGTTTGGTGAGGTTGGGTGAGGAAACACAGACCCTTTAAAGTAATACTGCATGGTACCCATCCCATGGGTCCCAAATCTCCAGGTTCAAGGGCATCTTCCTACATCGAAAACATGCATGAGAAACCCAGAAGATGGTACACCGTGTGATCGGGAAAGGTTTCCAAAACGCACCTCTTTTCTCATCTCCTTGTGCTCAGGTTCGCCATTCCAGCCGCTTTACTAGCAATCTCCCTCCTTGGAGAATCAGCACCTTTAACCTCCTGTTCCGTACAGGTTGCAATTTGTCCTGAGGATGAACGGGAAGAGGGGTAACCAATGAGAGACTAGCTCTAGGTATCGGGACAGGCACAGGTCACTCTATTTTCCCATCAGGAAGAAGAATTAACCACAGGCTCAGCCTGCCGCCCGGGACCAGAATAGGCCCTGAAGCAATCTTGCGCTTTTGCGGCCAGCTCCCAAGAAAGTGAGTTGAAAAATGGAGCTCAGGGGCACTGCAATTCACAAAGCTGCAGACTTATAAAGGATAACTCTCGTCCACAAATATATTGAGGGAAGGTAACGAAGAGGAATGGAAAGCAAGGCAGAATTGCAGGAAACAGATTTCAGGAGGGAGATTCGAATCGCCTTTAAAGCACAGGAAAAGCGGCAAAACCTCGACAATGAAGCCCTTGGCCAAAAAGGGCGTATGTGTTTTTTCCTGAATATATTCAGGAAAAAACGCATACGCCCTTTTTGCCCAACCAAGCAACCTGGAAAGGCAAATCAGCACTACAAAGAAGTCTCGCTTCCCATCGGTCAAAAGGGCCATGCTGAATAAAGTGTCAAAACCAGAAATGCAGGACAGGCCATGAAGAAACGGGAGCCTGGCTACGCTGATGGGCGGGATGTAAATTGCCAACAGCCACTCTGGAGAAGTGTACGGTGTGTCCTGAAACCTCTAAAAAACTCAGCTTAGAGAGCATAGGGCACTTCCACTCATGGGCGTATAAATTGGGAAAACTAAAAATCAGCAAGACACAGGCACCCCAAAGTTTAGGGCTGCTCTGTTGACAAGAACCTCCACTTCGTTACACCTTAAATATCCCAGGAAAGAGAAAAATGGATAAAGACGTTGTGGTCCTTATGTACAATGGAATATCACTCAGCCATGAAACCAACGTCATAAGGCTAGTAGCAGCATGATGAGTGGATTTAGGTATGACGATTCTAAGTGAAATAAGTCACACAGAAAAAGACACTTATCATAAGATATCACTTACAGAGGGAATGTAAAAACCGCTACCCTTGAACTGAATTACAAAACAGAACAGAGTCCAACGTTTAGAAAACACACTATGGCTGCTTCACGGGAAAGGTGAGGTGGGGTGATGCATAAAAGAAGGGTTTCAAATTAGGTCAGATACCGTTCCATAAACCCAATATGTAATAGACAAGACCTACTCCTTGATCAGTGAATTGGACTCAAGAACCCCTATTCACCGCCCAAGAATATATCTGACTAGTAAGAATCTTAAAACCTATGTTTTGATATCTCTCTGTAAGTGAGTCAAGTGGGTGTAAAGCGGCAGAAACACAGCAGAGGAAAGCAGCTAAACCACATTAAAAAATCAATTACTTTTAAAAACCCGTGAAACAAAGACAGTGAAAGAGAGAGAAATTCTTACAAAATTCGTTCAGGGTCTGTGATGCCACCTGGATTGACCATATCTAGACCCACAGCTGATTGAGACATAAGGGTGGACACTCTTGGGGCTGAGAGATTTGGTGAGGTTGGGTGAGGAAACACAGACCCTTTAAAGTAATACTGCATGGTACCCATCCCATGGGTCCCAAATCTCCAGGTTCAAGGGCATCTTACTACATCAAAAACATGCATGAGAAACCCAGAAGATGGTACACCGTGTGATCGGGAAAGGTTTCCAAAACGCACCTCTTTTCTCATCTCCTTGTGCTCGGGTTCGCCATTCCAGCCGCTTTACTAGCAATCTCCCTCCTTGGAGAATCAGCACCTTTAACCTCCTGTTCCGTACAGGTTGCAATTTGTCCTGAGGATGAACGGGAAAGGGGGAAAAATGAGAGACTACCTCTAGGTGTTGGGACAGGCACAGGTCACTCTATTTTCCCATCAGGAAGAAGAATTAACCAGAGGCTCAGCCTGCCGCCCGGGACCAGAATAGGGCCTGAAGCAATCCTGCGCTTTTGCGGCCAGCTCCCAAGAAAGCGAGTTGAAAAATGGAGCTCAGGGGCACTGCAATTCACAAACCTGCAGACTTATAAATGATAACTCTCGTCAACAAATATATTGAGGGAAGGCAACGAAGAGGATGGGAAAGCAAGGCAGAATTGCAGGAAACAGATTTCAGGAGGGAGATTCGAATCGCCTTTAAAGCACAGGAAAAGCGGCAAAACCTCGACAATGATGCCCTTGGCCAAAAAGGGCGTATGCGTTTTTTCCTGAATATATTCAGGAAAAAACGCATACGCCCGTTTTGGCCAACCAAACAACCTGGAAAGGCAAATCAGCGCTACAAAGAAGTCTTGCTTCCCTTTGGTCAAAAGGGCCATGCTGAATAAAGTGTCAAAACCAGAAATGCAGGACAGGCCATGGAGAAACGGGAGCCTGGCTACGCTGATGGGCGGGATGTAAATTGCCAACAGCCACTCTGGAGAAGTGTACGGTGTGTCCTGAAACCTCCAAAAAACTCAGCTTAGAGAGCATAGGGCACTTCCACTCATGGGCGTATAAATTGGGAAAACTAAAAATCAGCAAGACACAGGCACCCCAAAGTTTAGGGCTGCTCTGTTGACAAGAACCTCCACTTCGTTACACCTTAAATATCCCAGGAAAGAGAAAAATGGATAAAGAAGTTGTGGTCCTTATGTACAATGGAATATCACTCAGCCATGAAACCAACGTCATAAGGCTAGTAGCAGCATGATGAGTGGATTTAGGTATGACGATTCTAAGTGAAATAAGTCATACAGAAAAAGACACTTATCATAAGATATCACTTATAGAGGGAATGTAAAAACCGCTACCCTTGAACTGAATTACAAAACAGAACAGAGTCCCACGTTTAGAAAACACACTATGGCTGCTTCACGGGAAAGGTGAGGTGGGGTGATGCATAAAACAAGGGTTTCAAATTAGGTCAGATACCGTTCCATAAAGCCAATATGTAATAGACAAGACCTACTCCTTGCTCAGTGAATTGGACTCAACACCCCCTATTCACCGCCCAAGAATATATCTGACTAGTAAGAATCTTAAAACCTATGTTTTGATATCTCTCTGTAAGTGAGTCAAGTGGGTGTAAAGCGGCAGAAACACAGCAGAGGAAAGCAGCTAAACCACATGATAAAAATCAATTACTTTTAAAAACCCGTGAAACAAAGACAGTGAAAGACAGAGAAATTCTTACAAAATTCGTTCAGGGGCTGTGATGCCACCTGGATTGACCATATCTAGACCCACAGCTGATTGAGACATAAGGGTGGACACTCTTGGGGCTGAGAGGTTTCGTGAGGTTGGGTGAGGAAACACAGACCCTTTAAAGTAATACTGCATGGTACCCATCCCATGGGTCCCAAATCTCCAGATTCAAGGGCATCTTCCTACATCGAAAACATGCATGAGAAACCCAGAAGATGGTACACCGTGTGATCGGGAAAGGTTTCCAAAACGCACCTCTTTTCTCATCTCCTTGTGCTCGGGTTCGCCATTCCAGCCGCTTTACTAGCAATCTCCCTCCTTGGAGAATCAACACCTTTAACCTCCTGTTCCGTACAGGTTGCAATTTGTCCTGAGGATGAACGGGAAGAGGGGTAACCAATGAGAGACTAGCTCTAGGTATCGGGACAGGCACAGGTCACTCTATTTTCCCATCAGGAAGAAGAATTAACCACAGGCTCAGCCTGCCGCCCGGGACCAGAATAGGGCCTGAAGCAATCTTGCGCTTTTGCGGCCAGCTCCCAAGAAAGTGAGTTGAAAAATGGAGCTCAGGGGCACTGCAATTCACAAACCTGCAGACTTATAAATGATAACTCTCGTCCACAAATATATTGAGGGAAGGTAACGAAGAGGAATGGAAAGCAAGGCAGAAATGCAGGAAACAGATTTCAGGAGGGAGATTCGAATCGCCTTTAAAGCACAGGAAAAGCGGCAAAACCTCGACAATGAAGCCCTTGGCCAAAAAGGGCGTATGCGTTTTTTCCTGAATATATTCAGGAAAAAACGCATACGCCCTTTTTGCCCAACCAAGCAACCTGGAAAGGCAAATCAGCACTACAAAGAAGTCTCGCTTCCCATCGGTCAAAAGGGCCATGCTGAATAAAGTGTCAAAACCAGAAATGCAGGACAGGCCATGAAGAAACGGGAGCCTGGCTACGCTGATGGGCGGGATGTAAATTGCCAACAGCCACTCTGGAGAAGTGTACGGTGTGTCCTGAAACCTCTAAAAAACTCAGCTTAGAGAGCATAGGGCACTTCCACTCATGGGCGTATAAATTGGGAAAACTAAAAATCAGCAAGACACAGGCACCCCAAAGTTTAGGGCTGCTCTGTTGACAAGAACCTCCACTTCGTTACACCTTAAATATCCCAGGAAAGAGAAAAATGGATAAAGACGTTGTGGTCCTTATGTACAATGGAATATCACTCAGCCATGAAACCAACGTCATAAGGCTAGTAGCAGCATGATGAGTGGATTTAGGTATGACGATTCTAAGTGAAATAAGTCACACAGAAAAAGACACTTATCATAAGATATCACTTACAGAGGGAATGTAAAAACCGCTACCCTTGAACTGAATTACAAAACAGAACAGAGTCCAACGTTTAGAAAACACACTATGGCTGCTTCACGGGAAAGGTGAGGTGGGGTGATGCATAAAACAAGGGTTTCAAATTAGGTCAGATACCGTTCCATAAACCCAATATGTAATAGACAAGACCTACTCCTTGATCAGTGAATTGGACTCAAGAACCCCTATTCACCGCCCAAGAATATATCTGACTAGTAAGAATCTTAAAACCTATGTTTTGATATCTCTCTGTAAGTGAGTCAAGTGGGTGTAAAGCGGCAGAAACACAGCAGAGGAAAGCAGCTAAACCACATTATAAAAATAAATTACTTTTAAAAACCCGTGAAACAAAGACAGTGAAAGAGAGAGAAATTCTTACAAAATTCGTTCAGGCTCTGTGATGCCACCTGGATTGACCATATCTAGACCCACAGCTGATTGAGACATAAGGGTGGACACTCTTGGGGCTGAGAGGTTTGGTGAGGTTGGGTGAGGAAACACAGACCCTTTAAAGTAATACTGCATGGTACCCATCCCATGGGTCCCAAATCTCCAGGTTCAAGGGCATCTTCCTACATCGAAAACATGCATGAGAAACCCAGAAGATGGTACACCGTGTGATCGGGAAAGGTTTCCAAAACGCACCTCTTTTCTCATCTCCTTGTGCTCGGGTTCGCCATTCCAGCCGCTTTACTAGCAATCTCCCTCCTTGGAGAATCAGCACCTTTAACCTCCTGTTCCGTACAGGTTGCAATTTGTCCTGAGGATGAACGGGAAAGGGGGAAAAATGAGAGACTACCTCTAGGTGTTGGGACAGGCACAGGTCACTCTATTTTCCCATCAGGAAGAAGAATTAACCACAGGCTCAGCCTGCCGCCCGGGACCAGAATAGGGCCTGAAGCAATCCTGCGCTTTTGCGGCCAGCTCCCAAGAAAGCAAGTTGAAAAATGGAGCTCAGGGGCACTGCAATTCACAAACCTGCAGACTTATAAATGATAACTCTCGTCCACAAATATATTGAGGGAAGGCAACGAAGAGGATTGGAAAGCAAGGCAGAATTGCAGGAAACAGATTTCAGGAGGGAGATTCGAATCGCCTTTAAAGCACAGGAAAAGCGGCAAAACCTCGACAATGATGCCCTTGGCCAAAAAGGGCGTATGCGTTTTTTCCTGAATATATTCAGGAAAAAACGCATACGCCCTTTTTGGCCAACCAAGCAACCTGGAAAGGCAAATCAGCGCTACAAAGAAGTCTCGCTTCCCAACGGACAAAAGGGCCATGCTGAATAAAGTGTCAAAACCAGAAATGCAGGACAGGCCATGGAGAAACGGGAGCCTGGCTACGCTGATGGGCGGGATGTAAATTGCCAACAGCCACTCTGGAGAAGTGTACGGTGTGTCCTGAAACATCTAAAAAACTCAGCTTAGAGAGCATAGGGCACTTCCACTCATGGGCGTATAAATTGGGAAAACTAAAAATCAGCAAGACACAGGCACCCCAAAGTTTAGGGCTGCTCTGTTGACAAGAACCTCCACTTCGTTACACCTTAAATATACCAGGAAAGAGAAAAATGGAGAAATAAGTTGTGGTCCTTATGTACAATGGAATATCACTCAGCCATGAAACCAACGTCATAAGGCTAGTAGCAGCATGATGAGTGGATTTAGGTATGACGATTCTAAGTGAAATAAGTCACACAGAAAAAGACACTTATCATAAGATATCACTTACAGAGGGAATGTAAAAACCGCTACCCTTGAACTGAATTACAAAACAGAACAGAGTCCAACGTTTAGAAAACACACTATGGCTGCTTAACGGGAAAGGTGAGGTGGGGTGATGCATAAAACAAGGCTTTCAAATTAGGTCAGATACCGTTCCATAAACCCAATATGTAATAGACAAGACCTACTCCTTGATCAGTGAATTGGACTCAACACCCCCTATTCACCTCCCAAGATTATATCTGACTAGTAAGAACCTTAAAACATATGTTTTGATATCTCTCTGTAAGTGAGTCAAGTGGGTGTAAAGCGGCAGAAACACAGCAGAGGAAAGCAGCTAAACCACATTATAAAAATCAATTACTTTTAAAAACCCGTGAAACAAAGACAGTGAAAGAGAGAGAAATTCTTACAAAATTCGTTCAGGGTCTGTGATGCCACCTGGATTGACCATATCTAGACCCACAGCTGATTGAGACATAAGGGTGGACACTCTTGGGGCTGAGAGGTTTGGTGAGGTTGGGTGAGGAAACACAAACCCTTTAAAGTAATACTGCATGGTACCCATCCCATGGGTCCCAAATCTCCAGGTTCAAGGGCATCTTCCTACATCGAAAACATGCATGAGAAACCCAGAAGATGGTACACCGTGTGATCGGGAAAGGTTTCCAAAACGCACCTCTTTTCTCATCTCCTTGTGCTCGGGTTCGCCATTCCAGCCGCTTTACTAGCAATCTCCCTCCTTGGAGAATCAGCACCTTTAACCTCCTGTTCCGTACAGGTTGCAATTTGTCCTGAGGATGAACGGGAAAGGGGGAAAAATGAGAGACTCCCTCTAGGTGTTGGGACAGGCACAGGTCACTCTATTTTCCCATCAGGAAGAAGAATTAACCACAGGCTCAGCCTGCCGCCCGGGACCAGAATACGGCCTGAAGCAATCCTGCGCTTTTGCGGCCAGCTCCCAAGGAAGCGAGTTGAAAAATGGAGCTCAGGGGCACTGCAATTCACAAACCTGCAGACTTATAAATGATAACTCTCGTCCACAAATATATTGAGGGAAGGCAACGAAGAGGATTGGAAAGCAAGGCAGAATTGCAGGAAACAGATTTCAGGAGGGAGATTCGAATCGCCTTTAAAGCACAGGAAAAGCGGCAAAACCTCGACAATGATGCCCTTGGCCAAAAAGGGCGTATGCGTTTTTTCCTGAATATATTCAGGAAAAAACGCATACGCCCTTTTTGGCCAACCAAGCAACCTGGAAAGGCAAATCAGCGCTACAAAGAAGTCTCGCTTCCCATCGGTCAAAAGGGCCATGCTGAATAAAGTGTCAAAACCCGAAATGCAGGACAGGCCACGGAGAAACGGGAGCCTGGCTACGCTGATGGGCGGGATGTAAATTGCCAATAGCCACTCTGGAGAAGTGTACGGTGTGTCCTGAAACATCTAAAAAACTCAGCTTAGAGAGCATAGGGCCCTTCCACTCATGGGCGTATAAATTGGGAAAACTAAAAATCAGCAAGACACAGGCACCCCAAAGTTTAGGGCTGCTCTGTTGACAAGAACCTCCACTTCGTTACACCTTAAATATCCCAGGAAAGAGAAAAATGGATAAAGAAGTTGTGGTCCTTTTGTACAATGGAATATCACTCAGCCAGGAAATCAACGTCATAAGGCTAGTAGCAGCATGATGAGTGGATTTAGGTACGACGATTCTAAGTGAAATAAGTCACACAGAAAAAGACACTTATCATAAGATATCACTTATAGAGGGAATGTAAAAACCGCTACCCTTGAACTGAATTACAAAACAGAACAGAGGTCCACGTTTAGAAAACACACTATGGCTGCTTAACGGGAAAGGTGAGGTGGGGTGATGCATAAAACAAGGGTTTCAAATTAGCTCAGATACCGTTCCATAAACCCAATATGTAATAGACAAGACCTACTCCTTGCTCAGTGATTTGGACTCAACACCCCCTATTCACCGCCCAAGAATATATCTGACTAGTAAGAATGTTAAAACCTATATATTGATATCTCTCTGTAAGTGAGTCAAGTGAGTGTAAAGCGGCATAAACACAGCAGTAAAAAGCAGCTAAACCCCATTATAAAAATCAATTACTTTTAAAAACCCGTGAAACAAAGACAGTGAAAGAGAGAGAAATTCTTACAAAATTCGTTCAGGGGCTGTGATGCCACCTGGATTGACCATATCTAGACCCACAGCTGATTGAGACATAAGCGTGGACACTCTTGGGGCTGAGAGGTATGGTGAGATTGGGTGAGGAAACGAAGACCCTTTAAAGTAATACTGCGTGGTACCCATCCCATGGGTCCCAAATCTCCAGGTTCAAGGGCATCTTCCTACATCAAAAACATGCATGAGAAACCCAGAAGATGGTACACCGTGTGATCGGGAAAGGTTTCCAAAACGCACCTCATTTCTCATCTCCTTGTGCTCGGGTTCGCCATTCCAGCCGCTTTACTAGCAATCTCCCTCCTTGGAGAATCAGCACCTTTAACCTCCTGTTCCGTCCAGGTTGCAATTTGTCCTGACGATGAACGGGAAGAGTGGGAAGCAATGAGAGACTAGCACTAGGTGTTGCGACAGGCACAGGTCACTCTACTTTCCCATCAGGAAGAAGAATTAACCACAGGCTCAGCCTGCCGCCCGGGACCAGAATAGGGCCTGAAGCAATCCTGCGCTTTTGCGGCCAGCTCCCAAGAAAGCGAGTTGAAAAATGGAGCTCAGGGGCACTGCAATTCACAAACCTGCAGACTTATAAATGATAACTCTCGTCCACAAATATATTGAGGGAAGGCAACGAAGAGGATTGGAAAGCAGGGAAGAATTGCAGGAAACAGATTTCAGGAGTGAGATTCGAATCGCCTTTAAAGCACAGGAAAAGCGGCAAAACCTTGACAATGATGCCCTTGGCCAAAAAGGGCGTATGCGTTTTTTCATGAATATATTCAGGAAAAAACGCATACGCCCTTTTTGGCCAACCAAGCAACCTGGAAAGGCAAATCAGCGCTACAAAGAAGTCTCGCTTCCCATCGGTCAAAAGGGCCATGCTGAATAAAGTGTCAAAACCAGAAATGCAGGACAGGCCATGGATTAACGGGAGCCTGGCTACGCTGATGGGCGGGATGTAAATTGCCAACAGCCACTCTGGAGAAGTGTACGGTGTGTCCTGAAACATCTAAAAAACTCAGCTTAGAGAGCACAGGGCACTTCCACTCATGGGCGTATAAATTGGGAAAACTAAAAATCAGCAAGACACAGGCACCCCAAAGTTTAGGGCTGCTCTGTTGACAAGAACCTCCACTTCGTTACACCTTAAATATCCCAGGAAAGAGAAAAATGGATAAAGAAGTTGTGGTCCTTTTGTACAATGGAATATCACTCAGCCAGGAAATCAACGTCATAAGGCTAGTAGCAGCATGATGAGTGGATTTAGGTACGACGATTCTAAGTGAAATAAGTCACACAGAAAAAGACACTTATCATAAGATATCACTTATAGAGGGAATGTAAAAACCGCTACCCTTGACCTGAATTACAAAACAGAACAGAGTCCCACGTTTAGAAAACACACTATGGCTGCTTAACGGGAAAGGTGAGGTGGGGTGATGCATAAAACAAGGGTTTCAAATTAGCTCAGATACCGTTCCATAAACCCAATATGTAATAGACAAGACCTACTCCTTGCTCAGTGATTTGGACTCAACACCCCCTATTCACCGCCCAAGAATATATCTGACTAGTAAGAATGTTAAAACCTATATATTGATATCTCTCTGTAAGTGAGTCAAGTGAGTGTAAAGCGGCATAAACACAGCAGTAAAAAGCAGCTAAACCCCATTATAAAAATCAATTACTTTTAAAAACCCGTGAAACAAAGACAGAGAAAGAGAGAGAAATTCTTACAAAATTCGTTCAGGGGCTGTGATGCCACCTGGATTGACCATATCTAGACCCACAGCTGATTGAGACATAAGAGTGGACACTCTTGCGGCTGAGAGGTTTGGTGAGGTTGGGTGAGGAAACGCAGACCCTTTAAAGTAATACTGAGTGGTACCCATCCCATGGGTCCCAAATCTCCAGGTTCAAGGGCATCTTCCTACATCGAAAACATGCATGAGAAACCCAGAAAATGGTACACCGTGTGATCGGGAAAGGTTTCCAAAACGCACCTCATTTCTCATCTCCTTGTGCTCGGGTTCGCCATTCCAGCCGCTTTACTAGCAATCTCCCTCCTTGGAGAATCAGCAACTTTAACCTCCTGTTCCGTACAGGTTGCAATTTGTCCTGAGGATGAACGGGAAGAGTGGGAACCAATGAGAGACTAGCTCTAGGTGTTTGGACAGGCACAGGTCACTCTACTTTCCCATCAGGAAGAATAATTAACCACAGGCTCAGCCTGCCGCCCGGGACCAGAATAGGGCCTGAAGCAATCCTGCGCTTTTGCGGCCAGCTCCCAAGAAAGTGAGTTGAAAAATGGAGCTCAGGGGCACTGCAATTGACCAACCTGCAGACTTATAAATGATAACTCTCGTCCACAAATATATTGAGGGAAGGCAACGAAGAAGATTGGAAAGCAAGGCAGAATTGCAGGAAACAGATTTCAGGAGGGAGATTCGAATCGCCTTTAAAGCACAGGAAAAGCGGCAAAACCTCGACAATGATGCCCTTGGCCGAAAAGGGCGTATGCGTTTTTTCCTGAATATATTCAGGAAAAAACGCATACGCCCTTTTTGGCCAACCAAGCAACCTGGAAAGGCAAATCAGCGCTACAAAGAAGTCTCGCTTCCCATCGGTCAAAAGGGCCATGCTGAATAAAGTGTCAAAACCAGAAATGCAGGACAGGACATGGAGAAACGGGAGCCTGGCTACGCTGATGGGCGGGATGTAAATTGCCAACGGCCACTCTTGAGAAGTGTACGGTGTGTCCTGAAACATCTAAAAAACTCAGCTTAGAGAGCATAGGGCACTTCCACTCATGGGCGTATAAATTGGGAAAACTAAAAATCAGCAAGACACAGGCACCACAAAGTTTAGGGCTGCTCTGTTGACAAGAACCTCCACTTCGTTACACCTTAAATATCCCAGGAAAGAGAAAAATGGAAAAAGAAGTTGTGGTCCTTATGTACAACGGAATATCACTCAGCCATGAAATCAACGTCATAAGGCTAGTAGCAGCATGATGAGTGGATTTAGGTACGACGATTCTAAGTGAAATAAGTCACACAGAAAAAGACACTTATCATAAGATATCACTTATAGAGGGAATGTAAAAACCGCTACCCTTGAACTGAATTACAAAACAGAACAGAGTCCCACGTTTAGAAAACACACTATGGCTGCTTAACGGGAAAGGAGATGTGGGGTGATGCATAAAACAAGGGTTTCAAATTAGCTCAGATACCGTTCCATAAACCCAATATGTAATAGACAAGACCTACTCCTTGCTCAGTGATTTGGACTCAACACCCCCTATTCACCGCCCAAGAATATATCTGACTAGTAAGAATCTTAAAACCTATGTATTGATATCTCTCTGTAAGTGAGTCAAGTGGGTGTAAAGCGGCATAAACACAGCAGTGAAAATCAGCTAAACCCCATTATAAAAATCAATTACTTTTAAAAACCCGTGAAACAAAGACAGTGAAAGAGAGAGAAATTCTTACAAAATTCGTTCAGGGGCTGTGATGCCACCTGGATTGACCATATCTAGACCCACAGCTGATTGAGACATAAGAGTGGACACTCTTGCTGCTGAGAGGTTTGCTGAGGTTGGGTGAGGAAACGCAGACCCTTTAAAGTAATACTGAGTGGTACCCATCCCATGGGTCACAAATCTCCAGGTTCAAGGGCATCTTCCTACATCGAAAACATGCATGAGAAACCCAGGAGATGGTACACCGTGTGATCGGGAAAGGTTTCCAAAACGCACCTCATTTCTCATCTCCTTGTGCTCGGGTTCGCCATTCCAGCCGCTTTACTAGCAATCTCCCTCCTTGGAAAATCAGCACCATTAACCTCCTGTTCCGTACAGTTTGCAAATTGTCCTGAGGATGAACGGAAAGAGTGGGAACCAATGAGAGACTAGCTCTAGGTGTTGGAACAGGCACAGGTCACTCTACTTTCCCATCAGGAAGAAGAATTAACCACAGGCTCAGCCTGCCGCCCGAGAGCAGAATAGGGCCTGAAGCAATCCTGCGCTTTTGCGGCCAGCTCCAAAGGAAGCGAGTTGAAAAATGGAGCTCAGGGGCACTGCAATTCACAAACCTGCAGACTTATAAATGATAACTCTCGTCCACAAATATATTGAGGGAAGGCAACGAAGAGGATTGGAAAGCAAGGAAGAATTGCAGGAAACAGATTTCAGGAGGGAGATTCGAATCGCCTTTAAAGCACAGGAAAAGCGGCAAAACCTCGACAATGATGCCCTTGGCCAAAAAGGGCGTATGCGTTTTTTCCTGAATATATTCAGGAAAAAACGCATACGCCCTTTTTGGCCAACCAAGCAAACTGGAAAGGCAAATCAGCGCTACAAAGAAGTCTCGTTTCCCATCGGTCAAAAGGGCCATGCTGAATAAAGTGTCAAAACCAGAAATGCAGGACAGGCCATGGAGAAACGGGAGCCTGGCTATGCTGATGGGCGGGATGTAAATTGCCAACGGCCACTCTGGAGAAGTGTACGGTGTGTCCTGAAACATCTAAAAAACTCAGCTTAGAGAGCATAGGGCACTTCCACTCATGGGCGTATAAATTGGGAAAACTAAGAATCAGCAAGACACAGGCACCCCAAAGTTAAGGGCTGCTCTCTTGACAAGAACCTCCACTTCGTTACACCTTAAATATCCCAGGAAAGAGAAAAATGGATAAAGAAGTTGTGGTCCCTATGTACAATGGAATATCACTCAGCCATGAAATCAACGTCATAAGGCTAGTAGCAGCATGATGAGTGGATTTAGGTATGACGATTCTAAGTGAAATAAGTCACACAGAAAAAGACACTTATCATAAGATATCACTTATAGAGGGAATGTAAAAACCGCTACCCTTGAACTGAATTACAAAACAGAACAGAGTCCCACGTTTAGAAAACACACTATGGCTGCTTAACGGGAAAGGTGAGGTGGGGTGATGCATAAAACAAGGGTTTAAAATTAGCTCAGATACCGTTCCATAAACCCAATATGTAATAGACAAGACCTACTCCTTGCTCAGTGATTTGGACTCAACATCCCCTATTCACCGCCCAAGAATATATCTGACTAGTAAGAATCTTAAAACCTATGTATTGATATCTCTCTGTAAGTGAGTCAAGTGGGTGTAAAGCGGCTTAAACACAGCAGTAAAAAGCAGCTAAACCCCATTATAAAAATCAATTACTTTTAAAAACACGTGAAACAAAGACAGTGAAAGAGAAATTCTTACAAAATTCGTTCAGGGGCTGTGATGCCACCTGGATTGACCATATCTAGACCCACAGCTGATTGAGACATAAGAGTGGACACTCTTGCTGCTGAGAGGTTTGCTGAGGTTGGGTGAGGAAACGCAGACCCTTTAAAGTAATACTGAGTGGTACCCATCCCATGGGTCACAAATCTCCAGGTTCAAGGGCATCTTCCTACATCGAAAACATGCATGAGAAACCCAGGAGATGGTACACCGTGTGATCGGGAAAGGTTTCCAAAACGCACCTCATTTCTCATCTCCTTGTGCTCGGGTTCGCCATTCCAGCCGCTTTACTAGCAATCTCCCTCCTTGGAGAATCAGCACCTTTAACCTCCTGTTCTGTACAGGTTGCAATTTCTCCTGAGGATGAACGGGAAGAGTGGGAACCAATGATAGACTAGCTCTAGGTGTTGGGACAGGCACAGGTCACTCTACTTTCCCATCAGGAAGAAGAATTAACCACAGGCTCAGCCTGCCGCCCGGGACCAGAATAGAGCCTGAAGCAATCCTGCGCTTTTGCGGCCAGCTCCCAAGAAAGTGAGTTGAAGAATGGAGCTCAGGGGCACTGCAATTGACCAACCTGCAGACTTATAAATGATAACTCTCGTCCACAAATATATTGAGGGAAGGCAACGAAGAAGATTGGAAAGCAAGGCAGAATTGCAGGAAACAGATTTCAGGAGGGAGATTCGAATCGCCTTTAAAGCACAGGAAAAGCGGCAAAACCTCGACAATGATGCCCTTGGCCGAAAAGGGCGTATGCGTTTTTTCCTGAATATATTCAGGAAAAAACGCATACGCCCTTTTTGGCCAACCAAGCAACCTGGAAAGGCAAATCAGCGCTACAAAGAAGTCTCGCTTCCCATCGGTCAAAAGGGCCATGCTGAATAAAGTGTCAAAACCAGAAATGCAGGACAGGACATGGAGAAACGGGAGCCTGGCTACGCTGATGGGCGGGATGTAAATTGCCAACGGCCACTCTTGAGAAGTGTACGGTGTGTCCTGAAACATCTAAAAAACTCAGCTTAGAGAGCATAGGGCACTTCCACTCATGGGCGTATAAATTGGGAAAACTAAAAATCAGCAAGACACAGGCACCACAAAGTTTAGGGCTGCTCTGTTGACAAGAACCTCCACTTCGTTACACCTTAAATATCCCAGGAAAGAGAAAAATGGAAAAAGAAGTTGTGGTCCTTATGTACAACGGAATATCACTCAGCCATGAAATCAACGTCATAAGGCTAGTAGCAGCATGATGAGTGGATTTAGGTACGACGATTCTAAGTGAAATAAGTCACACAGAAAAAGACACTTATCATAAGATATCACTTATAGAGGGAATGTAAAAACCGCTACCCTTGAACTGAATTACAAAACAGAACAGAGTCCCACGTTTAGAAAACACACTATGGCTGCTTAACGGGAAAGGAGATGTGGGGTGATGCATAAAACAAGGGTTTCAAATTAGCTCAGATACCGTTCCATAAACCCAATATGTAATAGACAAGACCTACTCCTTGCTCAGTGATTTGGACTCAACACCCCCTATTCACCGCCCAAGAATATATCTGACTAGTAAGAATCTTAAAACCTATGTATTGATATCTCTCTGTAAGTGAGTCAAGTGGGTGTAAAGCGGCATAAACACAGCAGTGAAAATCAGCTAAACCCCATTATAAAAATCAATTACTTTTAAAAACCCGTGAAACAAAGACAGTGAAAGAGAGAGAAATTCTTACAAAATTCGTTCAGGGGCTGTGATGCCACCTGGATTGACCATATCTAGACCCACAGCTGATTGAGACATAAGAGTGGACACTCTTGCTGCTGAGAGGTTTGCTGAGGTTGGGTGAGGAAACGCAGACCCTTTAAAGTAATACTGAGTGGTACCCATCCCATGGGTCACAAATCTCCAGGTTCAAGGGCATCTTCCTACATCGAAAACATGCATGAGAAACCCAGGAGATGGTACACTGTGTGATCGGGAAAGGTTTCCAAAACGCACCTCATTTCTCATCTCCTTGTGCTCGGGTTCGCCATTCCAGCCGCTTTACTAGCAATCTCCCTCCTTGGAAAATCAGCACCATTAACCTCCTGTTCCGTACAGTTTGCAAATTGTCCTGAGGATGAACGGAAAGAGTGGGAACCAATGAGAGACTAGCTCTAGGTGTTGGGACAGGCACAGGTCACTCTACTTTCCCATCAGGAAGAAGAATTAACCACAGGCTCAGCCTGCCGCCCGAGAGCAGAATAGGGCCTGAAGCAATCCTGCGCTTTTGCGGCCAGCTCCAAAGGAAGCGAGTTGAAAAATGGAGCTCAGGGGCACTGCAATTCACAAACCTGCAGACTTATAAATGATAACTCTCGTCCACAAATATATTGAGGGAAGGCAACGAAGAGGATTGGAAAGCAAGGAAGAATTGCAGGAAACAGATTTCAGGAGGGAGATTCGAATCGCCTTTAAAGCACAGGAAAAGCGGCAAAACCTCGACAATGATGCCCTTGGCCAAAAAGGGCGTATGCGTTTTTTCCTGAATATATTCAGGAAAAAACGCATACGCCCTTTTTGGCCAACCAAGCAAACTGGAAAGGCAAATCAGCGCTACAAAGAAGTCTCGTTTCCCATCGGTCAAAAGGGCCATGCTGAATAAAGTGTCAAAACCAGAAATGCAGGACAGGCCATGGAGAAACGGGAGCCTGGCTATGCTGATGGGCGGGATGTAAATTGCCAACGGCCACTCTGGAGAAGTGTACGGTGTGTCCTGAAACATCTAAAAAACTCAGCTTAGAGAGCATAGGGCACTTCCACTCATGGGCGTATAAATTGGGAAAACTAAGAATCAGCAAGACACAGGCACCCCAAAGTTAAGGGCTGCTCTCTTGACAAGAACCTCCACTTCGTTACACCTTAAATATCCCAGGAAAGAGAAAAATGGATAAAGAAGTTGTGGTCCCTATGTACAATGGAATATCACTCAGCCATGAAATCAACGTCATAAGGCTAGTAGCAGCATGATGAGTGGATTTAGGTATGACGATTCTAAGTGAAATAAGTCACACAGAAAAAGACACTTATCATAAGATATCACTTATAGAGGGAATGTAAAAACCGCTACCCTTGAACTGAATTACAAAACAGAACAGAGTCCCACGTTTAGAAAACACACTATGGCTGCTTAACGGGAAAGGTGAGGTGGGGTGATGCATAAAACAAGGGTTTAAAATTAGCTCAGATACCGTTCCATAAACCCAATATGTAATAGACAAGACCTACTCCTTGCTCAGTGATTTGGACTCAACATCCCCTATTCACCGCCCAAGAATATATCTGACTAGTAAGAATCTTAAAACCTATGTATTGATATCTCTCTGTAAGTGAGTCAAGTGGGTGTAAAGCGGCTTAAACACAGCAGTAAAAAGCAGCTAAACCCCATTATAAAAATCAATTACTTTTAAAAACACGTGAAACAAAGACAGTGAAAGAGAAATTCTTACAAAATTCGTTCAGGGGCTGTGATGCCACCTGGATTGACCATATCTAGACCCACAGCTGATTGAGACATAAGAGTGGACACTCTTGCTGCTGAGAGGTTTGCTGAGGTTGGGTGAGGAAACGCAGACCCTTTAAAGTAATACTGAGTGGTACCCATCCCATGGGTCACAAATCTCCAGGTTCAAGGGCATCTTCCTACATCGAAAACATGCATGAGAAACCCAGGAGATGGTACACCGTGTGATCGGGAAAGGTTTCCAAAACGCACCTCATTTCTCATCTCCTTGTGCTCGGGTTCGCCATTCCAGCCGCTTTACTAGCAATCTCCCTCCTTGGAGAATCAGCACCTTTAACCTCCTGTTCTGTACAGGTTGCAATTTCTCCTGAGGATGAACGGGAAGAGTGGGAACCAATGATAGACTAGCTCTAGGTGTTGGGACAGGCACAGGTCACTCTACTTTCCCATCAGGAAGAAGAATTAACCACAGGCTCAGCCTGCCGCCCGGGACCAGAATAGAGCCTGAAGCAATCCTGCGCTTTTGCGGCCAGCTCCCAAGAAAGTGAGTTGAAGAATGGAGCTCAGGGGCACTGCAATTGACCAACCTGCAGACTTATAAATGATAACTCTCGTCCACAAATATATTGAGGGAAGGCAACGAAGAAGATTGGAAAGCAAGGCAGAATTGCAGGAAACAGATTTCAGGAGGGAGATTCGAATCGCCTTTAAAGCACAGGAAAAGCGGCAAAACCTCGACAATGATGCCCTTGGCCGAAAAGGGCGTATGCGTTTTTTCCTGAATATATTCAGGAAAAAACGCATACGCCCTTTTTGGCCAACCAAGCAACCTGGAAAGGCAAATCAGCGCTACAAAGAAGTCTCGCTTCCCATCGGTCAAAAGGGCCATGCTGAATAAAGTGTCAAAACCAGAAATGCAGGACAGGACATGGAGAAACGGGAGCCTGGCTACGCTGATGGGCGGGATGTAAATTGCCAACGGCCACTCTTGAGAAGTGTACGGTGTGTCCTGAAACATCTAAAAAACTCAGCTTAGAGAGCATAGGGCACTTCCACTCATGGGCGTATAAATTGGGAAAACTAAAAATCAGCAAGACACAGGCACCACAAAGTTTAGGGCTGCTCTGTTGACAAGAACCTCCACTTCGTTACACCTTAAATATCCCAGGAAAGAGAAAAATGGAAAAAGAAGTTGTGGTCCTTATGTACAACGGAATATCACTCAGCCATGAAATCAACGTCATAAGGCTAGTAGCAGCATGATGAGTGGATTTAGGTACGACGATTCTAAGTGAAATAAGTCACACAGAAAAAGACACTTATCATAAGATATCACTTATAGAGGGAATGTAAAAACCGCTACCCTTGAACTGAATTACAAAACAGAACAGAGTCCCACGTTTAGAAAACACACTATGGCTGCTTAACGGGAAAGGAGATGTGGGGTGATGCATAAAACAAGGGTTTCAAATTAGCTCAGATACCGTTCCATAAACCCAATATGTAATAGACAAGACCTACTCCTTGCTCAGTGATTTGGACTCAACACCCCCTATTCACCGCCCAAGAATATATCTGACTAGTAAGAATCTTAAAACCTATGTATTGATATCTCTCTGTAAGTGAGTCAAGTGGGTGTAAAGCGGCATAAACACAGCAGTGAAAATCAGCTAAACCCCATTATAAAAATCAATTACTTTTAAAAACCCGTGAAACAAAGACAGTGAAAGAGAGAGAAATTCTTACAAAATTCGTTCAGGGGCTGTGATGCCACCTGGATTGACCATATCTAGACCCACAGCTGATTGAGACATAAGAGTGGACACTCTTGCTGCTGAGAGGTTTGCTGAGGTTGGGTGAGGAAACGCAGACCCTTTAAAGTAATAGTGAGTGGTACCCATCCCATGGGTCACAAATCTCCAGGTTCAAGGGCATCTTCCTACATCGAAAACATGCATGAGAAACCCAGGAGATGGTACACCGTGTGATCGGGAAAGGTTTCCAAAACGCACCTCATTTCTCATCTCCTTGTGCTCGGGTTCGCCATTCCAGCCGCTTTACTAGCAATCTCCCTCCTTGGAAAATCAGCACCATTAACCTCCTGTTCCGTACAGTTTGCAAATTGTCCTGAGGATGAACGGAAAGAGTGGGAACCAATGAGAGACTAGCTCTAGGTGTTGGGACAGGCACAGGTCACTCTACTTTCCCATCAGGAAGAAGAATTAACCACAGGCTCAGCCTGCCGCCCGAGAGCAGAATAGGGCCTGAAGCAATCCTGCGCTTTTGCGGCCAGCTCCAAAGGAAGCGAGTTGAAAAATGGAGCTCAGGGGCACTGCAATTCACAAACCTGCAGACTTATAAATGATAACTCTCGTCCACAAATATATTGAGGGAAGGCAACGAAGAGGATTGGAAAGCAAGGAAGAATTGCAGGAAACAGATTTCAGGAGGGAGATTCGAATCGCCTTTAAAGCACAGGAAAAGCGGCAAAACCTCGACAATGATGCCCTTGGCCAAAAAGGGCGTATGCGTTTTTTCCTGAATATATTCAGGAAAAAACGCATACGCCCTTTTTGGCCAACCAAGCAAACTGGAAAGGCAAATCAGCGCTACAAAGAAGTCTCGTTTCCCATCGGTCAAAAGGGCCATGCTGAATAAAGTGTCAAAACCAGAAATGCAGGACAGGCCATGGAGAAACGGGAGCCTGGCTATGCTGATGGGCGGGATGTAAATTGCCAACGGCCACTCTGGAGAAGTGTACGGTGTGTCCTGAAACATCTAAAAAACTCAGCTTAGAGAGCATAGGGCACTTCCACTCATGGGCGTATAAATTGGGAAAACTAAGAATCAGCAAGACACAGGCACCCCAAAGTTAAGGGCTGCTCTCTTGACAAGAACCTCCACTTCGTTACACCTTAAATATCCCAGGAAAGAGAAAAATGGATAAAGAAGTTGTGGTCCCTATGTACAATGGAATATCACTCAGCCATGAAATCAACGTCATAAGGCTAGTAGCAGCATGATGAGTGGATTTAGGTATGACGATTCTAAGTGAAATAAGTCACACAGAAAAAGACACTTATCATAAGATATCACTTATAGAGGGAATGTAAAAACCGCTACCCTTGAACTGAATTACAAAACAGAACAGAGTCCCACGTTTAGAAAACACACTATGGCTGCTTAACGGGAAAGGTGAGGTGGGGTGATGCATAAAACAAGGGTTTAAAATTAGCTCAGATACCGTTCCATAAACCCAATATGTAATAGACAAGACCTACTCCTTGCTCAGTGATTTGGACTCAACATCCCCTATTCACCGCCCAAGAATATATCTGACTAGTAAGAATCTTAAAACCTATGTATTGATATCTCTCTGTAAGTGAGTCAAGTGGGTGTAAAGCGGCTTAAACACAGCAGTAAAAAGCAGCTAAACCCCATTATAAAAATCAATTACTTTTAAAAACACGTGAAACAAAGACAGTGAAAAAGAAATTCTTACAAAATTCGTTCAGGGGCTGTGATGCCACCTGGATTGACCATATCTAGACCCACAGCTGATTGAGACATAAGAGTGGACACTCTTGCTGCTGAGAGGTTTGCTGAGGTTGGGTGAGGAAACGCAGACCCTTTAAAGTAATACTGAGTGGTACCCATCCCATGGGTCACAAATCTCCAGGTTCAAGGGCATCTTCCTACATCGAAAACATGCATGAGAAACCCAGGAGATGGTACACCGTGTGATCGGGAAAGGTTTCCAAAACGCACCTCATTTCTCATCTCCTTGTGCTCGGGTTCGCCATTCCAGTCGCTTTACTAGCAATCTCCCTCCTTGGAGAATCAGCACCTTTAACCTCCTGTTCTGTACAGGTTGCAATTTCTCCTGAGGATGAACGGGAAGAGTGGGAACCAATGATAGACTAGCTCTAGGTGTTGGGACAGGCACAGGTCACTCTACTTTCCCATCAGGAAGAAGAATTAACCACAGGCTCAGCCTGCCGCCCGGGACCAGAATAGGGCCTGAAGCAATCCTGCGCTTTTGCGGCCAGCTCCCAAGAAAGTGAGTTGAAGAATGGAGCTCAGGGGCACTGCAATTGACCAACCTGCAGACTTATAAATGATAACTCTCGTCCACAAATATATTGAGGGAAGGCAACGAAGAGGATTGGAAAGCAAGGAAGAATTGCAGGAAACAGATTTCAGGAGGGAGATTCGAATCGCCTTTAAAGCACAGGAAAAGCGGCAAAACCTCGACAATGATGCCCTTGGCCAAAAAGGGCGTATGCGTTTTTTCCTGAATATATTCAGGAAAAAACGCATACGCCCTTTTTGGCCAACCAAGCAAACTGGAAAGGCAAATCAGCGCTACAAAGAAGTCTCGTTTCCCATCGGTCAAAAGGGCCATGCTGAATAAAGTGTCAAAACCAGAAATGCAGGACAGGCCATGGAGAAACGGGAGCCTGGCTATGCTGATGGGCGGGATGTAAATTGCCAACGGCCACTCTGGAGAAGTGTACGGTGTGTCCTGAAACATCTAAAAAACTCAGCTTAGAGAGCATAGGGCACTTCCACTCATGGGCGTATAAATTGGGAAAACTAAGAATCAGCAAGACACAGGCACCCCAAAGTTAAGGGCTGCTCTCTTGACAAGAACCTCCACTTCGTTACACCTTAAATATCCCAGGAAAGAGAAAAATGGATAAAGAAGTTGTGGTCCCTATGTACAATGGAATATCACTCAGCCATGAAATCAACGTCATAAGGCTAGTAGCAGCATGATGAGTGGATTTAGGTATGACGATTCTAAGTGAAATAAGTCACACAGAAAAAGACACTTATCATAAGATATCACTTATAGAGGGAATGTAAAAACCGCTACCCTTGAACTGAATTACAAAACAGAACAGAGTCCCACGTTTAGAAAACACACTATGGCTGCTTAACGGGAAAGGTGAGGTGGGGTGATGCATAAAACAAGGGTTTAAAATTAGCTCAGATACCGTTCCATAAACCCAATATGTAATAGACAAGACCTACTCCTTGCTCAGTGATTTGGACTCAACATCCCCTATTCACCGCCCAAGAATATATCTGACTAGTAAGAATCTTAAAACCTATGTATTGATATCTCTCTGTAAGTGAGTCAAGTGGGTGTAAAGCGGCTTAAACACAGCAGTAAAAAGCAGCTAAACCCCATTATAAAAATCAATTACTTTTAAAAACACGTGAAACAAAGACAGTGAAAGAGAAATTCTTACAAAATTCGTTCAGGGGCTGTGATGCCACCTGGATTGACCATATCTAGACCCACAGCTGATTGAGACATAAGAGTGGACACTCTTGCTGCTGAGAGGTTTGCTGAGGTTGGGTGAGGAAACGCAGACCCTTTAAAGTAATACTGAGTGGTACCCATCCCATGGGTCACAAATCTCCAGGTTCAAGGGCATCTTCCTACATCGAAAACATGCATGAGAAACCCAGGAGATGGTACACCGTATGATCGGGAAAGGTTTCCAAAACGCACCTCATTTCTCATCTCCTTGTGCTCGGGTTCGCCATTCCAGCCGCTTTACTAGCAATCTCCCTCCTTGGAGAATCAGCACCTTTAACCTCCTGTTCTGTACAGGTTGCAATTTCTCCTGAGGATGAACGGGAAGAGTGGGAACCAATGATAGACTAGCTCTAGGTGTTGGGACAGGCACAGGTCACTCTACTTTCCCATCAGGAAGAAGAATTAACCACAGGCTCAGCCTGCCGCCCGGGACCAGAATAGAGCCTGAAGCAATCCTGCGCTTTTGCGGCCAGCTCCCAAGAAAGTGAGTTGAAGAATGGAGCTCAGGGGCACTGCAATTGACCAACCTGCAGACTTATAAATGATAACTCTCGTCCACAAATATATTGAGGGAAGGCAACGAAGAAGATTGGAAAGCAAGGCAGAATTGCAGGAAACAGATTTCAGGAGGGAGATTCGAATCGCCTTTAAAGCACAGGAAAAGCGGCAAAACCTCGACAATGATGCCCTTGGCCGAAAAGGGCGTATGCGTTTTTTCCTGAATATATTCAGGAAAAAACGCATACGCCCTTTTTGGCCAACCAAGCAACCTGGAAAGGCAAATCAGCGCTACAAAGAAGTCTCGCTTCCCATCGGTCAAAAGGGCCATGCTGAATAAAGTGTCAAAACCAGAAATGCAGGACAGGACATGGAGAAACGGGAGCCTGGCTACGCTGATGGGCGGGATGTAAATTGCCAACGGCCACTCTTGAGAAGTGTACGGTGTGTCCTGAAACATCTAAAAAACTCAGCTTAGAGAGCATAGGGCACTTCCACTCATGGGCGTATAAATTGGGAAAACTAAAAATCAGCAAGACACAGGCACCACAAAGTTTAGGGCTGCTCTGTTGACAAGAACCTCCACTTCGTTACACCTTAAATATCCCAGGAAAGAGAAAAATGGAAAAAGAAGTTGTGGTCCTTATGTACAACGGAATATCACTCAGCCATGAAATCAACGTCATAAGGCTAGTAGCAGCATGATGAGTGGATTTAGGTACGACGATTCTAAGTGAAATAAGTCACACAGAAAAAGACACTTATCATAAGATATCACTTATAGAGGGAATGTAAAAACCGCTACCCTTGAACTGAATTACAAAACAGAACAGAGTCCCACGTTTAGAAAACACACTATGGCTGCTTAACGGGAAAGGAGATGTGGGGTGATGCATAAAACAAGGGTTTCAAATTAGCTCAGATACCGTTCCATAAACCCAATATGTAATAGACAAGACCTACTCCTTGCTCAGTGATTTGGACTCAACACCCCCTATTCACCGCCCAAGAATATATCTGACTAGTAAGAATCTTAAAACCTATGTATTGATATCTCTCTGTAAGTGAGTCAAGTGGGTGTAAAGCGGCATAAACACAGCAGTGAAAATCAGCTAAACCCCATTATAAAAATCAATTACTTTTAAAAACCCGTGAAACAAAGACAGTGAAAGAGAGAGAAATTCTTACAAAATTCGTTCAGGGGCTGTGATGCCACCTGGATTGACCATATCTAGACCCACAGCTGATTGAGACATAAGAGTGGACACTCTTGCTGCTGAGAGGTTTGCTGAGGTTGGGTGAGGAAACGCAGACCCTTTAAAGTAATACTGAGTGGTACCCATCCCATGGGTCACAAATCTCCAGGTTCAAGGGCATCTTCCTACATCGAAAACATGCATGAGAAACCCAGGAGATGGTACACCGTGTGATCGGGAAAGGTTTCCAAAACGCACCTCATTTCTCATCTCCTTGTGCTCGGGTTCGCCATTCCAGCCGCTTTACTAGCAATCTCCCTCCTTGGAAAATCAGCACCATTAACCTCCTGTTCCGTACAGTTTGCAAATTGTCCTGAGGATGAACGGAAAGAGTGGGAACCAATGAGAGACTAGCTCTAGGTGTTGGGACAGGCACAGGTCACTCTACTTTCCCATCAGGAAGAAGAATTAACCACAGGCTCAGCCTGCCGCCCGAGAGCAGAATAGGGCCTGAAGCAATCCTGCGCTTTTGCGGCCAGCTCCAAAGGAAGCGAGTTGAAAAATGGAGCTCAGGGGCACTGCAATTCACAAACCTGCAGACTTATAAATGATAACTCTCGTCCACAAATATATTGAGGGAAGGCAACGAAGAGGATTGGAAAGCAAGGAAGAATTGCAGGAAACAGATTTCAGGAGGGAGATTCGAATCGCCTTTAAAGCACAGGAAAAGCGGCAAAACCTCGACAATGATGCCCTTGGCCAAAAAGGGCGTATGCGTTTTTTCCTGAATATATTCAGGAAAAAACGCATACGCCCTTTTTGGCCAACCAAGCAAACTGGAAAGGCAAATCAGCGCTACAAAGAAGTCTCGTTTCCCATCGGTCAAAAGGGCCATGCTGAATAAAGTGTCAAAACCAGAAATGCAGGACAGGCCATGGAGAAACGGGAGCCTGGCTATGCTGATGGGCGGGATGTAAATTGCCAACGGCCACTCTGGAGAAGTGTACGGTGTGTCCTGAAACATCTAAAAAACTCAGCTTAGAGAGCATAGGGCACTTCCACTCATGGGCGTATAAATTGGGAAAACTAAGAATCAGCAAGACACAGGCACCCCAAAGTTAAGGGCTGCTCTCTTGACAAGAACCTCCACTTCGTTACACCTTAAATATCCCAGGAAAGAGAAAAATGGATAAAGAAGTTGTGGTCCCTATGTACAATGGAATATCACTCAGCCATGAAATCAACGTCATAAGGCTAGTAGCAGCATGATGAGTGGATTTAGGTATGACGATTCTAAGTGAAATAAGTCACACAGAAAAAGACACTTATCATAAGATATCACTTATAGAGGGAATGTAAAAACCGCTACCCTTGAACTGAATTACAAAACAGAACAGAGTCCCACGTTTAGAAAACACACTATGGCTGCTTAACGGGAAAGGTGAGGTGGGGTGATGCATAAAACAAGGGTTTAAAATTAGCTCAGATACCGTTCCATAAACCCAATATGTAATAGACAAGACCTACTCCTTGCTCAGTGATTTGGACTCAACATCCCCTATTCACCGCCCAAGAATATATCTGACTAGTAAGAATCTTAAAACCTATGTATTGATATCTCTCTGTAAGTGAGTCAAGTGGGTGTAAAGCGGCTTAAACACAGCAGTAAAAAGCAGCTAAACCCCATTATAAAAATCAATTACTTTTAAAAACACGTGAAACAAAGACAGTGAAAGAGAAATTCTTACAAAATTCGTTCAGGGGCTGTGATGCCACCTGGATTGACCATATCTAGACCCACAGCTGATTGAGACATAAGAGTGGACACTCTTGCTGCTGAGAGGTTTGCTGAGGTTGGGTGAGGAAACGCAGACCCTTTAAAGTAATACTGAGTGGTACCCATCCCATGGGTCACAAATCTCCAGGTTCAAGGGCATCTTCCTACATCGAAAACATGCATGAGAAACCCAGGAGATGGTACACCGTGTGATCGGGAAAGGTTTCCAAAACGCACCTCATTTCTCATCTCCTTGTGCTCGGGTTCGCCATTCCAGTCGCTTTACTAGCAATCTCCCTCCTTGGAGAATCAGCACCTTTAACCTCCTGTTCTGTACAGGTTGCAATTTCTCCTGAGGATGAACGGGAAGAGTGGGAACCAATGATAGACTAGCTCTAGGTGTTGGGACAGGCACAGGTCACTCTACTTTCCCATCAGGAAGAAGAATTAACCACAGGCTCAGCCTGCCGCCCGGGACCAGAATAGAGCCTGAAGCAATCCTGCGCTTTTGCGGCCAGCTCCCAAGAAAGTGAGTTGAAGAATGGAGCTCAGGGGCACTGCAATTGACCAACCTGCAGACTTATAAATGATAACTCTCGTCCACAAATATATTGAGGGAAGGCAACGAAGAAGATTGGAAAGCAAGGCAGAATTGCAGGAAACAGATTTCAGGAGGGAGATTCGAATCGCCTTTAAAGCACAGGAAAAGCGGCAAAACCTCGACAATGATGCCCTTGGCCAAAAAGGGCGTATGCGTTTTTTCCTGAATATATTCAGGAAAAAACGCATACGCCCTTTTTGGCCAACCAAGCAACCTGGAAAGGCAAATCAGCGCTACAAAGAAGTCTCGCTTCCCAACGGTCAAAAGGGCCATGCTGAATAAAGTGTCAAAACCAGAAATGCAGGACAGGCCATGGAGAAACGGGAGCCTGGCTACGCTGATGGGCGGGATGTAAATTGCCAACGGCCACTCTTGAGAAGTGTACGGTGTGTCCTGAAACATCTAAAAAACTCAGCTTAGAGAGCATAGGGCACTTCCACTCATGGGCGTATAAATTGGGAAAACTAAAAATCAGCAAGACACAGGCACCACAAAGTTTAGGGCTGCTCTGTTGACAAGAACCTCCACTTCGTTACACCTTAAATATCCCAGGAAAGAGAAAAATGGAAAAAGAAGTTGTGGTCCTTATGTACAACGGAATATCACTCAGCCATGAAATCAACGTCATAAGGCTAGTAGCAGCATGATGAGTGGATTTAGGTACGACGATTCTAAGTGAAATAAGTCACACAGAAAAAGACACTTATCATAAGATATCACTTATAGAGGGAATGTAAAAACCGCTACCCTTGAACTGAATTACAAAACAGAACAGAGTCCCACGTTTAGTAAACACACTATGGCTGCTTAACGGGAAACGTGAGGTGGGGTGATGCATAAAACAAGGGTTTCAAATTAGGTCAGATACCGTTCCATAAACCCAATATGTAATAGACAAGACCTACTTCTTGATCAGTGAATTGGACTCAACACCCCCTATTCACAGCCCAAGAATATATCTGAGTAGTAAGAATCTTAAAACCTATGTTTTGATATCTGTTAGTGAGTCAAGTGGGTGTAAAGCGGCAGAAACACAGCAGTGAAAAGCAGCTAAACCCCATTATAAAAATCAATTACTTTTAAAAACCCGTGAAACAAAGACAGTGAAAGAGAGGGAAATTCTTAAAATTCGTTCAGGGGCTGTGATGCCACCTGGATTGACCATATCTAGACCCACACCTGATGGAGACATAAGGGTGGACACTCTTGGGGCTGAGAGGTTTGGTGAGGTTGGGTGAGGAAACGCAGACCCTTTAAAGTAATACTGCGTGGTTCCCATCCCATGGGTCCCAAATCTCCAGGTTCAAGGGCATCTTCCTACATCGAAAACATGCATGAGAAACCCAGGAGATGGTACACCGTGTGATCGGGAAAGGTTTCCAAAACGCACCTCATTTCTCATCTCCTTGTGCTCGGGTTCGCCATTCCAGCCGCTTTACTAGCAATCTCCCTCCTTGGAGAATCAGCACCTTTAACCTCCTGTTCCGTACAGGTTGCAATTTGTCCTGAGGATGAACGGGAAGAGTGGGAACCAATGAGAGACTAGCTCTAGGTGTTGGGACAGGCACAGGTCACTCTACTTTCCCATCAGGAAGAAGAATTAACCACAGGCTCAGCCTGCCGCCCGGGACCAGAATAGGGCCTGAAGCAATCCTGCGCTTTTGCGGCCAGCTCCCAAGAAAGCGAGTTGAAAAATGGAGCTCAGGGGCACTGCAATTCACAAACCTGCAGACTTATAAATGATAACTCTCGTCCACAAATATATTGAGGGAAGGCAACAAAGAGGATTGGAAAGCAAGGCAGAATTGCAGGAAACAGATTTCAGGAGGGAGATTCGAATCGCCTTTAAAGCACAGGAAAAGCGGCAAAACCTCGACAATGATGCCCTTGGCCAAAAAGGGCGAATGCGTTTTTTCCTGAATATATTCAGGAAAAAACGCATTCGCCCTTTTTGGCCAACCAAGCAACCTGGAAAGGCAAATCAGCGCTACAAAGAAGTCTCGCTTCCCATCGGTCAAAAGGGCCATGCTGAATAAAGTGTCAAAACCAGAAATGCAGGACAGGCCATGGAGAAACGGGAGCCTGGCTACGCTGATGGGCGGGATGTAAATTGCCAACAGCCACTCTGGAGAAGTGTACGGTGTGTCCTGAAACATCTAAAAAACTCAGCTTAGAGAGCATAGGGCACTTCCACTCATGGGCGTATAAATTGGGAAAACTAAAAATCAGCAAGACACAGGCACCCCAAAGTTTAGGGCTGCTCTGTTGACAAGAACCTCCACTTCGTTACACCTTAAATATCCCAGGAAAGAGAAAAATGGATAAAGAAGTTGTGGTCCTTATGTACAATGGAATATCACTCAGCCATGAAATCAACGTCATAAGGCTAGTAGCAGCATGATGAGTGGATTTAGGTACGACGATTCTAAGTGAAATAAGTCACACAGAAAAAGACACTTATCATAAGATATCACTTATAGAGGGAATGTAAAAACCGCTACCCTTGAACTGAATTACAAAACAGAACAGAGTCCCACGTTTAGAAAACACACTATGGCTGCTTAACGGGAAAGGAGATGTGGGGTGATGCATAAAACAAGGGTTTAAAATTAGCTCAGATACCGTTCCATAAAAACAATATGTAATAGACAAGACCTACTCCTTGCTCAGTGATTTGGACTCAACATCCCCTATTCACCGCCCAAGAATATATCTGACTAGTAAGAATCTTAAAACCTATGTATTGATATCTCTCTGTAAGTGAGTCAAGTGGGTGTAAAGCGGCATAAACACAGCAGTAAAAAGCAGCTAAACCCCATTATAAAAATCAATTACTTTTAAAAACCCGTGAAACAAAGACAGTGAAAGAGAAATTCTTACAAAATTCGTTCAGGGGCTGTGATGCCACCTGGATTGACCATATCTAGACCCACAGCTGATTGAGACATAAGAGTGGACACTCTTGCTGCTGAGAGGTTTGCTGAGGTTGGGTGAGGAAACGCAGACCCTTTAAAGTAATACTGAGTGGTACCCATCCCATGGGTCACAAATCTCCAGGTTCAAGGGCATCTTCTTACATCGAAAACATGCATGAGAAACCCAGGAGATGGTACACCGTGTGATCGGGAAAGGTTTCCAAAACGCACCTCATTTCTCATCTCCTTGTGCTCGGGTTCGCCATTCCAGCCGCTTTACTAGCAATCTCCCTCCTTGGAAAATCAGCACCATTAACCTCCTGTTCCGTACAGTTTGCAAATTGTCCTGAGGATGAACGGAAAGAGTGGGAACCAATGAGAGACTAGCTCTAGGTGTTGGGAGAGGCACAGGTCACTCTACTTTCCCATCAGGAAGAAGAATTAACCACAGGCTCAGCCTGCCGCCCGGGAGCAGAATAGGGCCTGAAGCAATCCTGCGCTTTTGCGGCCAGCTCCAAAGGAAGCGAGTTGAAAAATGGAGCTCAGGGACACTGCAATTCACAAACCTGCAGACTTATAAATGATAACTCTCGTCCACAAATATATTGAGGGAAGGCAACGAAGAGGAGTGGAAAGCAAGGAAGAATTGCAGGAAACAGATTTCAGGAGGGAGATTCGAATCGCCTTTAAAGCACAGGAAAAGCGGCAAAACCTCGACAATGATGCCCTTGGCCAAAAAGGGCGTATGCGTTTTTTCCTGAATATATTCAGGAAAAAACGCATACGCCCTTTTTGGCCAACCAAGCAAACTGGAAAGGCAAATCAGCGCTACAAAGAAGTCTCGCTTCCCATCGGTCAAAAGGGCCATGCTGAATAAAGTGTCAAAACCAGAAATGCAGGACAGGCCATGGAGAAACGGGAGCCTGGCTACGCTGATGGGCGGGATGTAAATTGCCAACGGCCACTCTGGAGAAGTGTACGGTGTGTCCTGAAACATCTAAAAAACTCAGCTTAGAGAGCATAGGGCACTTCCACTCATGGGCGTATAAATTGGGAAAACTAAGAATCAGCAAGACACAGGCACCCCAAAGTTAAGGGCTGCTCTCTTGACAAGAACCTCCACTTCGTTACACCTTAAATATCCCAGGAAAGAGAAAAATGGATAAAGAAGTTGTGGTCCCTATGTACAATGGAATATCACTCAGCCATGAAATCAACGTCATAAGGCTAGTAGCAGCATGATGAGTGGATTTAGGTACGACGATTCTAAGTGAAATAAGTCACACAGAAAAAGACACTTATCATAAGATATCACTTATAGAGGGAATGTAAAAACCGCTACCCTTGAACTGAATTACAAAACAGAACAGAGTCCCACGTTTAGAAAACACACTATGGCTGCTTAACGGGAAAGGAGATGTGGGGTGATGCATAAAACAAGGGTTTAAAATTAGCTCAGATACCGTTCCATAAAAACAATATGTAATAGACAAGACCTACTCCTTGCTCAGTGATTTGGACTCAACATCCCCTATTCACCGCCCAAGAATATATCTGACTAGTAAGAATCTTAAAACCTATGTATTGATATCTCTCTGTAAGTGAGTCAAGTGGGTGTAAAGCGGCATAAACACAGCAGTAAAAAGCAGCTAAACCCCATTATAAAAATCAATTACTTTTAAAAACCCGTGAAACAAAGACAGTGAAAGAGAAATTCTTACAAAATTCGTTCAGGGGCTGTGATGCCACCTGGATTGACCATATCTAGACCCACAGCTGATTGAGACATAAGAGTGGACACTCTTGCTGCTGAGAGGTTTGCTGAGGTTGGGTGAGGAAACGCAGACCCTTTAAAGTAATACTGAGTGGTACCCATCCCATGGGTCACAAATCTCCAGGTTCAAGGGCATCTTCTTACATCGAAAACATGCATGAGAAACCCAGGAGATGGTACACCGTGTGATCGGGAAAGGTTTCCAAAACGCACCTCATTTCTCATCTCCTTGTGCTCGGGTTCGCCATTCCAGCCGCTTTACTAGCAATCTCCCTCCTTGGAAAATCAGCACCATTAACCTCCTGTTCCGTACAGTTTGCAAATTGTCCTGAGGATGAACGGAAAGAGTGGGAACCAATGAGAGACTAGCTCTAGGTGTTGGGAGAGGCACAGGTCACTCTACTTTCCCATCAGGAAGAAGAATTAACCACAGGCTCAGCCTGCCGCCCGGGAGCAGAATAGGGCCTGAAGCAATCCTGCGCTTTTGCGGCCAGCTCCAAAGGAAGCGAGTTGAAAAATGGAGCTCAGGGACACTGCAATTCACAAACCTGCAGACTTATAAATGATAACTCTCGTCCACAAATATATTGAGGGAAGGCAACGAAGAGGAGTGGAAAGCAAGGAAGAATTGCAGGAAACAGATTTCAGGAGGGAGATTCGAATCGCCTTTAAAGCACAGGAAAAGCGGCAAAACCTCGACAATGATGCCCTTGGCCAAAAAGGGCGTATGCGTTTTTTCCTGAATATATTCAGGAAAAAACGCATACGCCCTTTTTGGCCAACCAAGCAAACTGGAAAGGCAAATCAGCGCTACAAAGCAGTCTCGCTTCCCATCGGTCAAAAGGGCCATGCTGAATAAAGTGTCAAAACCAGAAATGCAGGACAGGCCATGGAGAAACGGGAGCCTGGCTACGCTGATGGGCGGGATGTAAATTGCCAACGGCCACTCTGGAGAAGTGTACGGTGTGTCCTGAAACATCTAAAAAACTCAGCTTAGAGAGCATAGGGCACTTCCACTCATGGGCGTATAAATTGGGAAAACTAAGAATCAGCAAGACACAGGCACCCCAAAGTTAAGGGCTGCTCTCTTGACAAGAACCTCCACTTCGTTACACCTTAAATATCCCAGGAAAGAGAAAAATGGATAAAGAAGTTGTGGTCCCTATGTACAATGGAATATCACTCAGCCATGAAATCAACGTCATAAGGCTAGTAGCAGCATGATGAGTGGATTTAGGTATGACGATTCTAAGTGAAATAAGTCACACAGAAAAAGACACTTATCATAAGATATCACTTATAGAGGGAATGTAAAAACCGCTACCCTTGAACTGAATTACAAAACAGAACAGAGTCCCACGTTTAGAAAACACACTATGGGTGCTTAACGGGAAAGGTGAGGTGGGGTGATGCATAAAACAAGGGTTTAAAATTAGCTCAGATACCGTTCCATAAACCCAATATGTAATAGACAAGACCTACTCCTTGCTCAGTGATTTGGACTCAACATCCCCTATTCACCGCCCAAGAATATATCTGACTAGTAAGAATCTTAAAACCTATGTATTGATATCTCTCTGTAAGTGAGTCAAGTGGGTGTAAAGCGGCTTAAACACAGCAGTAAAAAGCAGCTAAACCCCATTATAAAAATCAATTACTTTTAAAAACACGTGAAACAAAGACAGTGAAAGAGAAATTCTTACAAAATTCGTTCAGGGGCTGTGATGCCACCTGGATTGACCATATCTAGACCCACAGCTGATTGAGACATAAGAGTGGACACTCTTGCTGCTGAGAGGTTTGCTGAGGTTGGGTGAGGAAACGCAGACCCTTTAAAGTAATACTGAGTGGTACCCATCCCATGGGTCACAAATCTCCAGGTTCAAGGGCATCTTCCTACATCGAAAACATGCATGAGAAACCCAGGAGATGGTACACCGTGTGATCGGGAAAGGTTTCCAAAACGCACCTCATTTCTCATCTCCTTGTGCTCGGGTTCGCCATTCCAGCCGCTTTACTAGCAATCTCCCTCCTTGGAGAATCAGCACCTTTAACCTCCTGTTCTCTACAGGTTGCAATTTCTCCTGAGGATGAACGGGAAGAGTGGGAACCAATGATAGACTAGCTCTAGGTGTTGGGACAGGCACAGGTCACTCTACTTTCCCATCAGGAAGAAGAATTAACCACAGGCTCAGCCTGCCGCCCGGGACCAGAATAGAGCCTGAAGCAATCCTGCGCTTTTGCGGCCAGCTCCCAAGAAAGTGAGTTGAAGAATGGAGCTCAGGGGCACTGCAATTGACCAACCTGCAGACTTATAAATGATAACTCTCGTCCACAAATATATTGAGGGAAGGCAACGAAGAAGATTGGAAAGCAAGGCAGAATTGCAGGAAACAGATTTCAGGAGGGAGATTCGAATCGCCTTTAAAGCACAGGAAAAGCGGCAAAACCTCGACAATGATGCCCTTGGCCAAAAAGGGCGTATGCGTTTTTTCCTGAATATATTCAGGAAAAAACGCATACGCCCTTTTTGGCCAACCAAGCAACCTGGAAAGGCAAATCAGCGCTACAAAGAAGTCTCGCTTCCCATCGGTCAAAAGGGCCATGCTGAATAAAGTGTCAAAACCAGAAATGCAGGACAGGCCATGGAGAAACGGGAGCCTGGCTACGCTGATGGGCGGGATGTAAATTGCCAACGGCCACTCTGGAGAAGTGTACGGTGTGTCCTGAAACATCTAAAAAACTCAGCTTAGAGAGCATAGGGCACTTCCACTCATGGGCGTATAAATTGGGAAAACTAAAAATCAGCAAGACACAGGCACCACAAAGTTTAGGGCTGCTCTGTTGACAAGAACCTCCACTTCGTTACACCTTAAATATCCCAGGAAAGAGAAAAATGGAAAAAGAAGTTGTGGTCCTTATGTACAACGGAATATCACTCAGCCATGAAATCAACGTCATAAGGCTAGTACCAGCATGATGAGTGGATTTAGGTACGACGATTCTAAGTGAAATAAGTCACACAGAAAAAGACACTTATCATAAGATATCACTTATAGAGGGAATGTAAAAACCGCTACCCTTGAACTGAATTACAAAACAGAACAGAGTCCCACGTTTAGTAAACACACTATGGCTGCTTAACGGGAAACGTGAGGTGGGGTGATGCATAAAACAAGGGTTTCAAATTAGGTCAGATACCGTTCCATAAACCCAATATGTAATAGACAAGACCTACTTCTTGATCAGTGAATTGGACTCAACACCCCCTATTCACAGCCCAAGAATATATCTGAGTAGTAAGAATCTTAAAACCTATGTTTTGATATCTGTTAGTGAGTCAAGTGGGTGTAAAGCGGCAGAAACACAGCAGTGAAAAGCAGCTAAACCCCATTATAAAAATCAATTACTTTTAAAAACCCGTGAAACAAAGACAGTGAAAGAGAGGGAAATTCTTAAAATTCGTTCAGGGGCTGTGATGCCACCTGGATTGACCATATCTAGACCCACAGCTGATGGAGACATAAGGGTGGACACTCTTGGGGCTGAGAGGTTTGGTGAGGTTGGGTGAGGAAACGCAGACCCTTTAAAGTAATACTGCGTGGTTCCCATCCCATGGGTCCCAAATCTCCAGGTTCAAGGGCATCTTCCTACATCGAAAACATGCATGAGAAACCCAGGAGATGGTACACCGTGTGATCGCGAAAGGTTTCCAAAACGCACCTCATTTCTCATCTCCTTGTGCTCGGGTTCGCCATTCCAGCCGCTTTACTAGCAATCTCCCTCCTTGGAGAATCAGCACCTTTAACCTCCTGTTCCGTACAGGTTGCAATTTGTCCTGAGGATGAACGGGAAGAGTGGGAACCAATGAGAGACTAGCTCTAGGTGTTGGGACAGGCACAGGTCACTCTACTTTCCCATCAGGAAGAAGAATTAACCACAGGCTCAGCCTGCCGCCCGGGACCAGAATAGGGCCTGAAGCAATCCTGCGCTTTTGCGGCCAGCTCCCAAGAAAGTGAGTTGAAAAATGGAGCTCAGGGGCACTGCAATTCACAAACCTGCAGACTTATAAATGATAACTCTCGTCCACAAATATATTGAGGGAAGGCAACAAAGAGGATTGGAAAGCAAGGCAGAATTGCAGGAAACAGATTTCAGGAGGGAGATTCGAATCGCCTTTAAAGCACAGGAAAAGCGGCAAAACCTCGACAATGATGCCCTTGGCCAAAAAGGGCGAATGCGTTTTTTCCTGAATATATTCAGGAAAAAACGCATTCGCCCTTTTTGGCCAACCAAGCAACCTGGAAAGGCAAATCAGCGCTACAAAGAAGTCTCGCTTCCCATCGGTCAAAAGGGCCATGCTGAATAAAGTGTCAAAACCAGAAATGCAGGACAGGCCATGGAGAAACGGGAGCCTGGCTACGCTGATGGGCGGGATGTAAATTGCCAACAGCCACTCTGGAGAAGTGTACGGTGTGTCCTGAAACATCTAAAAAACTCAGCTTAGAGAGCATAGGGCACTTCCACTCATGGGCGTATAAATTGGGAAAACTAAAAATCAGCAAGACACAGGCACCCCAAAGTTTAGGGCTGCTCTGTTGACAAGAACCTCCACTTCGTTACACCTTAAATATCCCAGGAAAGAGAAAAATGGATAAAGAAGTTGTGGTCCTTATGTACAATGGAATATCACTCAGCCACGAAATCAACGTCATAAGGCTAGTAGCAGCATGATGAGTGGATTTAGGTACGACGATTCTAAGTGAAATAAGTCACACAGAAAAAGACACTTATCATAAGATATCACTTATAGAGGGAATGTAAAAACCGCTACCCTTGAACTGAATTACAAAACAGAACAGAGTCCCACGTTTAGAAAACACACTATGGCTGCTTAACGGGAAAGGAGATGTGGGGTGATGCATAAAACAAGGGTTTCAAATTAGCTCAGATACCGTTCCATAAACCCAATATGTAATAGACAAGACCTACTCCTTGCTCAGTGATTTGGACTCAACACCCCCTATTCACCGCCCAAGAATATATCTGACTAGTAAGAATCTTAAAACCTATGTATTGATATCTCTCTGTAAGTGAGTCAAGTGGGTGTAAAGCGGCATAAACACAGCAGTGAAAATCAGCTAAACCCCATTATAAAAATCAATTACTTTTAAAAACCCGTGAAACAAAGACAGTGAAAGAGAGAGAAATTCTTACAAAATTCGTTCAGGGGCTGTGATGCCACCTGGATTGACCATATCTAGACCCACAGCTGATTGAGACATAAGAGTGGACACTCTTGCTGCTGAGAGGTTTGGTGAGGTTGGGTGAGGAAACGCAGACCCTTTAAAGTAATACTGAGTGGTACCCATGCCATGGGTCACAAATCTCCAGGTTCAAGGGCATCTTCCTACATCGAAAACATGCATGAGAAACCCAGGAGATGCTACACCGTGTGATCGGGAAAGGTTTCCAAAACGCACCTCATTTCTCATCTCCTTGTGCTCGGGTTCGCCATTCCAGCCGCTTTACTAGCAATCTCCCTCCTTGGAAAATCAGCACCATTAACCTCCAGTTCCGTACAGTTTGCAAATTGTCCTGAGGATGAACGGAAAGAGTGGGAACCAATGAGAGACTAGCTCTAGGTGTTGGGACAGGCACAGGTCACTCTACTTTCCCATCAGGAAGAAGAATTAACCACAGGCTCAGCCTGCCGCCCGGGAGCAGAATAGGGCCTGAAGCAATCCTGCGCTTTTGCGGCCAGCTCCAAAGGAAGCGAGTTGAAAAATGGAGCTCAGGGGCACTGCAATTCACAAACCTGCAGACTTATAAATGATAACTCTCGTCCACAAATATATTGAGGGAAGGCAACGAAGAGGATTGGAAAGCAAGGAAGAATTGCAGGAAACAGATTTCAGGAGGGAGATTCGAATCGCCTTTAAAGCACAGGAAAAGCGGCAAAACCTCGACAATGATGCCCTTGGCCAAAAAGGGCGTATGCGTTTTTTCCTGAATATATTCAGGAAAAAACGCATACGCCCTTTTTGGCCAACCAAGCAAACTGGAAAGGCAAATCAGCGCTACAAAGAAGTCTCGCTTCCCATCGGTCAAAAGGGCCATGCTGAATAAAGTGTCAAAACCAGAAATGCAGGACAGGCCATGGAGAAACGGGAGCCTGGCTATGCTGATGGGCGGGATGTAAATTGCCAACGGCCACTCTGGAGAAGTGTACGGTGTGTCCTGAAACATCTAAAAAACTCAGCTTAGAGAGCATAAGGCACTTCCACACATGGGCGTATAAATTGGGAAAACTAAGAATCAGCAAGACACAGGCACCCCAAAGTTAAGGGCTGCTCTCTTGACAAGAACCTGCACTTCGTTACACCTTAAATATCCCAGGAAAGAGAAAAATGGATAAAGAAGTTGTGGTCCCTATGTACAATGGAATATCACTCAGCCATGAAATCAACGTCATAAGGCTAGTAGCAGCATGATGAGTGGATTTAGGTACGACGATTCTAAGTGAAATAAGTCACACAGAAAAAGACACTTATCATAAGATATCACTTATAGAGGGAATGTAAAAACCGCTACCCTTGAACTGAATTACAAAACAGAACAGAGTCCCACGTTTAGAAAACACACTATGGCTGCTTAACGGGAAAGGTGAGGTGGGGTGATGCATAAAACAAGGGTTTAAAATTAGCTCAGATACCGTTCCATAAACCCAATATGTAATAGACAAGACCTACTCCTTGCTCAGTGATTTGGACTCAACATCCCCTATTCACCGCCCAAGAATATATCTGACTAGTAAGAATCTTAAAACCTATGTATTGATATCTCTCTGTAAGTGAGTCAAGTGGGTGTAAAGCGGCATAAACACAGCAGTAAAAAGCAGCTAAACCCCATTATAAAAATCAATTACTTTTAAAAACCCGTGAAACAAAGACAGTGAAAGAGAAATTCTTACAAAATTCGTTCAGGGGCTGTGATGCCACCTGGATTGACCATATCTAGACCCACAGCTGATTGAGACATAAGAGTGGACACTCTTGCTGCTGAGAGGTTTGCTGAGGTTGGGTGAGGAAACGCAGACCCTTTAAAGTAATACTGAGTGGTACCCATCCCATGGGTCACAAATCTCCAGGTTCAAGGGCATCTTCCTACATCGAAAACATGCATGAGAAACCCAGGAGATGGTACACCGTGTGATCGGGAAAGGTTTCCAAAACGCACCTCATTTCTCATCTCCTTGTGCTCGGGTTCGCCATTCCAGCCGCTTTACTAGCAATCTCCCTCCTTGGAAAATCAGCACCATTAACCTCCTGTTCCGTACAGTTTGCAAATTGTCCTGAGGATGAACGGAAAGAGTGGGAACCAATGAGAGACTAGCTCTAGGTGTTGGGACAGGCACAGGTCACTCTACTTTCCCATCAGGAAGAAGAATTAACCACAGGCTCAGCCTGCCGCCCGGGAGCAGAATAGGGCCTGAAGCAATCCTGCGCTTTTGCGGCCAGCTCCAAAGGAAGCGAGTTGAAAAATGGAGCTCAGGGACACTGCAATTCACAAACCTGCAGACTTATAAATGATAACTCTCGTCCACAAATATATTGAGGGAAGGCAACGAAGAGGAGTGGAAAGCAAGGAAGAATTGCAGGAAACAGATTTCAGGAGGGAGATTCGAATCGCCTTTAAAGCACAGGAAAAGCGGCAAAACCTCGACAATGATGCCCTTGGCCAAAAAGGGCGTATGCGTTTTTTCCTGAATATATTCAGGAAAAAACGCATACGCTCTTTTTGGCCAACCAAGAAAACTGGAAAGGCAAATCAGCGCTACAAAGAAGTCTCGCTTCCCATCGGTCAAAAGGGCCATGCTGAATAAAGTGTCAAAACCAGAAATGCAGGACAGGCCATGGAGAAACGGGAGCCTGGCTACGCTGATGGGCGGGATGTAAATTGCCAACGGCCACTCTGGAGAAGTGTACGGTGTGTCCTGAAACATCTAAAAAACTCAGCTTAGAGAGCATAGGGCACTTCCACTCATGGGCGTATAAATTGGGAAAACTAAGAATCAGCAAGACACAGGCACCCCAAAGTTAAGGGCTGCTCTCTTGACAAGAACCTCCACTTCGTTACACCTTAAATATCCCAGGAAAGAGAAAAATGGATAAAGAAGTTGTGGTCCCTATGTACAATGGAATATCACTCAGCCATGAAATCAACGTCATAAGGCTAGTAGCAGCATGATGAGTGGATTTAGGTACGACGATTCTAAGTGAAATAAGTCACACAGAAAAAGACACTTATCATAAGATATCACTTATAGAGGGAACGTAAAAACCGCTACCCTTGAACTGAATTACAAAACAGAACAGAGTCCCACGTTTAGAAAACACACTATGGCTGCTTAACGGGAAAGGTGAGGTGGGGTGATGCATAAAACAAGGGTTTAAAATTAGCTCAGATACCGTTCCATAAACCCAATATGTAATAGACAAGACCTACTCCTTGCTCAGTGATTTGGACTCAACATCCCCTATTCACCGCCCAAGAATATATCTGACTAGTAAGAATCTTAAAACCTATGTATTGATATCTCTCTGTAAGTGAGTCAAGTGGGTGTAAATCGGCATAAACACAGCAGTAAAAAGCAGCTAAACCCCATTATAAAAATCAATTACTTTTAAAAACACGTGAAACAAAGACAGTGAAAGAGAAATTCTTACAAAATTCGTTCATGGGCTGTGATGCCACCTGGATTGACCATATCTAGACCCACAGCTGATGGAGACATGAGCGTGGACACTCTTGGGGCTGAGAGGTTTGGTGAGGTTGGGTGAGGAAATGCAGACCCTTTAAAGTAATACTGCGTGGTACCCATCCCATGGTTCCCAAATCTCCAGGTTCAAGGGCATCTTCCTACATCGAAAACATGCATGAGAAACCCAGGAGATGGTACAACGTGTGATCGGGAAAGGTTTCCAAAACGCACCTCATTTCTCATCTCCTTGTGCTCGGGTTCGCCATTCCAGCCGCTTTACTAGCAATCTCCCTCCTTGGAGAATCAGCACCTTTAACCTCCTGTTCTGTACAGGTTGCAATTTCTCCTGAGGATGAACGGGAAGAGTGGGAACCAATGATAGACTAGCTCTAGGTTTTGGGACAGGCACAGGTAACTCTACTTTCCCATCAGGAAGAAGAATTAACCACAGGCTCAGCCTGCCGCCCGGGACCAGAATAGAGCCTGAAGCAATCCTGCGCTTTTGCGGCCAGCTCCCAAGAAAGCGAGTTGAAAAATGGAGCTCAGGGGCACTGCAATTCACCAACCTGCAGACTTATAAATGATAACTCTCGTCCACAAATATATTGAGGGAAGGCAACGAAGAAGATTGGAAAGCAAGGCAGAATTGCAGGAAACAGATTTCAGGAGGGAGATTCGAATCGCCTTTAAAGCACAGGAAAAGCGGCAAAACCTCGACAATGATGCCCTTGGCCAAAAAGGGCGTATGCGTTTTTTCCTGAATATATTCAGGAAAAAACGCATACGCCCTTTTTGGCCAACCAAGCAACCTGGAAAGGCAAATCAGCGCTACAAAGAAGTCTCGCTTCCCATCGGTCAAAAGGGCCATGCTGAATAAAGTGTCAAAACCAGAAATGCAGGACAGGCCATGGAGAAACGGGAGCCTGGCTACGCTGATGGGCGGGATGTAAATTGCCAACGGCCACTCTTGAGAAGTGTACGGTGTGTCCTGAAACATCTAAAAAACTCAGCTTAGAGAGCATAGGGCACTTCCACTCATGGGCGTATAAATTGGGAAAACTAAAAATCAGCAAGACACAGGCACCACAAAGTTTAGGGCTGCTCTGTTGACAAGAACCTCCACTTCGTTACGCCTTAAATATCCCAGGAAAGAGAAAAATGGAAAAAGAAGTTGTGGTCCTTATGTACAACGGAATATCACTCAGCCATGAAATCAACGTCATAAGGCTAGTAGCAGCATGATGAGTGGATTTAGGTACGACGATTCTAAGTGAAATAAGTCACACAGAAAAAGACACTTATCATAAGATATCACTTATAGAGGGAATGTAAAAACCGCTACCCTTGAACTGAATTACAAAACAGAACAGAGTCCCACGTTTAGAAAACACACTATGGCTGCTTAACGGGAAAGGAGATGTGGGGTGATGCATAAAACAAGGGTTTCAAATTAGCTCAGATACCGTTCCATAAACCCAATAGGTAATAGACAAGACCTACTCCTTGCTCAGTGATTTGGACTCAACACCCCCTATTCACCGCCCAAGAATATATCTGACTAGTAAGAATCTTAAAACCTATGTATTGATATCTCTCTGAAAGGGAGTCAAGTGGGTGTAAAGCGGCATAAACACAGCAGTAAAAAGCAGCTAAACCCCATTATAAAAATCTATTACTTTTAAAAACCCCTGAAACAAAGACAGTGAAAGAGAGAGAAATTCTTACAAAATTCGTTCAGGGGCTGTGATACCACCTGGATTGACCATATCTAGACCCACAGCTGATTGAGACATAAGCGTGGACACTCTTGGGGCTGAGAGGTTTGGTGCGGTTGGGTGAGGAAACGCAGACCCTTTAAAGTAATACTGCGTGGTACCCATGCCATGGGTCCCAAATCTCCAGGTTCAAGGGCATCTTCCTACATCGAAAATATGCATGAGAAACCCAGGAGATGGTACACCGTGTGATCGGGAAAGGTTTCCACAACGCACCTCATTTCTCATCTCCTTGTGCTCGGGTTCGCCATTCCAGCCGCTTTACTAGCAATCTCCCTCCTTGGAGAATCAGCACCTTTAACCTCCTGTTCCGTACAGGTTGCAATTTGTCCTGAGGATGAACGGGAAGAGTGGGAACCAATGAGAGACTAGCTCTAGATGTTGGGACAGGCACAGGTCACTCTACTTTCCCATCAGGAAGAAGAATTAACCACAGGCTCAGCCTGCCGCCCGGGACCAGAATAGGGCCTGAAGCAATCTTGCGCTTTTGCGGCCAGCTCCCAAGAAAGTGAGTTGAAGAATGGAGGTCAGGGGCACTGCAATTCACAAACCTGCAGACTTATAAATGATAACTCTCGTCCACAAATATATTGAGGGAAGGTAACGAAGAGGAATGGAAAGCAAGGCAGAATTGCAGGAAACAGATTTCAGGAGGGAGATTCGAATCGCCTTTAAAGCACAGGAAAAGCGGCAAAACCTCGACAATGAAGCCCTTGGCCAAAAAGGGCGTATGCGTTTTTTCCTGAATATATTCAGGAAAAAACGCATACGCCCTTTTTGGCCAACCAAGCAACCTGGAAAGGCAAATCAGCGCTACAAAGAAGTCTCGCTTCCCATCGGTCAAAAGGGCCATGCTGAATAAAGTGTCAAAACCAGAAATGCAGGACAGGCCATGGAGAAACAGGAGCCTGGCTAAGCTGATGGGCGGGATGTAAATTGCCAACAGCCACTCTGGAGAAGTGTACTGTGTGTCCTGAAACATCTAAAAAACTCAGCTTAGAGAGCATAGGGCACTTCCACTCATGGGCGTATAAAATGGGAAAACTAAAAATCAGCAGGACACAGGCACCCCAAAGTTTAGGGCTGCTCTGTTGACAAGAACCTCCACTTCGTTACACCTTAAATATCCCAGGAAAGAGAAAAATGGATAAAGAAGTTGTGGTCCTTTTGTACAATGGAATATCACTCAGCCAGGAAATCAACGTCATAAGGCTAGTAGCAGCATGATGAGTGGATTTAGGTACGACGATTCTAAGTGAAATAAGTCACACAGAAAAAGACACTTATCATAAGATATCACTTATAGAGGGAATGTAAAAACCGCTACCCTTGAACTGAATTACAAAACAGAACAGAGTCCCACGTTTAGAAAACACACTATGGCTGCTTAACGGGAAAGGTGAGGTGGGGTGATGCATAAAACAAGGGTTTCAAATTAGCTCAGATACCGTTCCATAAACCCAATATGTAATAGACAAGACCTACTCCTTGCTCAGTGATTTGGACTCAACACCCCCTAATCACCGCCCAAGAATATATCTGACTAGTAAGAATGTTAAAACCTATATATTGATATCTCTCTGTAAGTGAGTCAAGTGAGTGTAAAGCGGCATAAACACAGCAGTAAAAAGCAGCTAAACCCCATTATAAAAATCAATTACTTTTAAAAACCCGTGAAACAAAGACAGTGAAAGAGAGAGAAATTCTTACAAAATTCGTTCAGGGGCTGTGATGCCACCTGGATTGACCATATCTAGACCCACAGCTGATTGAGACATAAGCGTGGACACTCTTGGGGCTGAGAGGTTTGGTGAGGTTGGGTGAGGAAACGCAGACCCTTTAAAGTAATACTGAGTGGTACCCATCCCATGGGTCACAAATCTCCAGGTTCAAGGGCATCTTCCTACATCGAAAACATGCATGAGAAACCCAGGAGATGGTACACCGTGTGATCGGGAAAGGTTTCCAAAACGCACCTCATTTCTCATCTCCTTGTGCTCGGGTTCGCCATTCCAGCCGCTTTACTAGCAATCTCCCTCCTTGGAAAATCAGCACCATTAACCTCCTGTTCCGTACAGTTTGCAAATTGTCCTGAGGATGAACGGAAAGAGTGGGAACCAATGAGAGACTAGCTCTAGGTGTTGGGACAGGCACAGGTCACTCTACTTTCCCATCAGGAAGAAGAATTAACCACAGGCTCAGCCTGCCGCCCGGGAGCAGAATAGGGCCTGAAGCAATCCTGCGCTTTTGCGGCAAGCTCCAAAGGAAGCGAGTTGAAAAATGGAGCTCAGGGGCACTGCAATTCACAAACCTGCAGACTTATAAATGATAACTCTCGTCCACAAATATATTGAGGGAAGGCAACGAAGAGGATTGGAAAGCAAGGAAGAATTGCAGGAAACAGATTTCAGGAGGGAGATTCGAATCTCCTTTAAAGCACAGGAAAAGCGGCAAAACCTCGACAATGATGCCCTTGGCCAAAAAGGGCGTATGCGTTTTTTCCTGAATATATTCAGGAAAAAACGCATACGCCCTTATTGGCCAACCAAGCAAACTGGAAAGGCAAATCAGCGCTACAAAGAAGTCTCGCTTCCCATCGGTCAAAAGGGCCATGCTGAATAAAGTGTCAAAACCAGAAATGCAGGACAGGCCATGGAGAAACGGGAGCCTGGCTACGCTGATGGGCGGGATGTAAATTGCCAACGGCCACTCTGGAGAAGTGTACGGTGTGTCCTGAAACATCTAAAAAACTCAGCTTAGAGAGCATAGGGCACTTCCACTCATGGGCGTATAAATTGGGAAAACTAAGAATCAGCAAGAAACAGGCACCCCAAAGTTAAGGGCTGCTCTCTTGACAAGAACCTCCACTTCGTTACACCTTAAATATCCCAGGAAAGAGAAAAATGGATAAAGAAGTTGTGGTCCCTATGTACAATGGAATATCACTCAGCCATGAAATCAACGTCATAAGGCTAGTAGCAGCATGATGAGTGGATTTCGGTACGACGATTCTAAGTGAAATAAGTCACACAGAAAAAGACACTTATCATAAGATATCACTTATAGAGGGAATGTAAAAACCGCTACCCTTGAACTGAATTACAAAACAGAACAGAGTCCCACGTTTAGAAAACACACTATGGCTGCTTAACGGGAAAGGAGATGTGGGGTGATGCATAAAACAAGGGTTTCAAATTAGCTCAGATACCGTTCCATAAACCCAATATGTAATAGACAAGACCTACTCCTTGCTCAGTGATTTGGACTCAACATCCCCTATTCACCGCCCAAGAATATATCTGACTAGTAAGAATCTTAAAACCTATGTATTGATATCTCTCTCTAAGTGAGTCAAGTGGGTGTAAAGCGGCATAAACACAGCAGTAAAAAGCAGCTAAACCCCATTATAAAAATCAATTACTTTTAAAAACACGTGAAACAAAGACAGTGAAAGAGAAATTCTTACAAAATTCGTTCATGGGCTGTGATGCCACCTGGATTGACCATATCTAGACCCACAGCTGATTGAGACATAAGCGTGGACACTCTTGGGGCTGAGAGGTTTGGTGAGGTTGGGTGAGGAAATGCAGACCCTTTAAAGTAATACTGCGTGGTACCCATCCCATGGTTCCCAAATCTCCAGGTTCAAGGGCATCTTCCTACATCGAAAACATGCATGAGAAATCCAGGAGATGGTACAACGTGTGATCGGGAAAGGTTTCCAAAACGCACCTCATTTCTCATCTCCTTGTGCTCGGGTTCGCCATTCCAGCCGCTTTACTAGCAATCTCCCTCCTTGGAGAATCAGCACCTTTAACCTCCTGTTCTGTACAGGTTGCAATTTCTCCTGAGGATGAACGGGAAGAGTGGGAACCAATGATAGACTAGCTCTAGGTGTTGGGACAGGCACAGGTCACTCTACTTTCCCATCAGGAAGAAGAATTAACCACAGGCTCAGCCTGCCGCCCGGGACCAGAATAGAGCCTGAAGCAATCCTGCGCTTTTGCGGCCAGCTCCCAAGAAAGCGAGTTGAAAAATGGAGCTCAGGGGCACTGCAATTCACAAACCTGCAGACTTATAAATGATAACTCGCGTCCACAAATATATTGAGGGAAGGCAACGAAGAAGATTGGAAAGCAAGGCAGAATTGCAGGAAACAGATTTCAGGAGGGAGATTCGAATCGCCTTTAAAGCACAGGAAAAGCGGCAAAACCTCGACAATGATGCCCTTGGCCAAAAAGGGCGTATGCGTTTTTTCCTGAATATATTCAGGAAAAAACGCATACGCCCTTTTTGGCCAACCAAGCAACCTGGAAAGGCAAATCAGCGCTACAAAGAAGTCTCGCTTCCCATCGGTCAAAAGGGCCATGCTGAATAAAGTGTCAAAACCAGAAATGCAGGACAGGCCATGGAGAAACGGGAGCCTGGCTACGCTGATGGGCGGGATGTAAATTGCCAACGGCCACTCTTGAGAAGTGTACGGTGTGTCCTGAAACATCTAAAAAACTCAGCTTAGAGAGCATAGGGCACTTCCACTCATGGGCGTATAAATTGGGAAAACTAAAAATCAGCAAGACACAGGCACCACAAAGTTTAGGGCTGCTCTGTTGACAAGAACCTCCACTTCGTTACACCTTAAATATCCCAGGAAAGAGAAAAATGGATAAAGAAGTTGTGGTCCCTATGTACAGTGGAATATCACTCAGCCATGAAATCAACGTCATAAGGCTAGTAGCAGCATGATGAGTGGATTTAGGTACGACGATTCTAAGTGAAATAAGTCACACAGAAAAAGACACTTATCATAAGATATCACTTATAGAGGGAATGTAAAAACCGCTACACTTGAACTGAATTACAAAACAGAACAGAGTCCCACGTTTAGAAAACACACTATGGCTGCTTAACGGGAAAGGTGAGGTGGGGTGATGCATAAAACAAGGGTTTAAAATTAGCTCAGATACCGTTCCATAAACCCAATATGTAATAGACAAGACCTACTCCTTGCTCAGTGATTTGGACTCAACATCCCCTATTCACCGCCCAAGAATATATCTGACTAGTAAGAATCTTAAAACCTATGTATTGATATCTCTCTGTAAGTGAGTCAAGTGGGTGTAAATCGGCATAAACAAAGCAGTAAAAAGCAGCTAAACCCCATTATAAAAATCAATTACTTTTAAAAACCCGTGAAACAAAGACAGTGAAAGAGAAATTCTTACAAAATTCGTTCAGGGGCTGTGATGCCACCTGGATTGACCATATCTAGACCCACAGCTGATTGAGACATAAGCGTGGACACTCTTGGGGCTGAGAGGTTTGGTGAGGTTGGGTGAGGAAATGCAGACCCTTTAAAGTAATACTGCGTGGTACCCATCCCATGGTTCCCAAATCTCCAGGTTCAAGGGCATCTTCCTACATGGAAAACATGCATGAGAAACCCAGGAGATGGTACACCGTGTGATCGGGAATGGTTTCCAAAACGCACCTCATTTCTCATCTCCTTGTGCTCGGGTTCGCCATTCCAGCCGCTTTACTAGCAATCTCCCTCCTTGGAAAATCAGCACCATTAACCTCCTGTTCCGTACAGTTTGCAAATTGTCCTGAGGATGAACGGAAAGAGTGGGAACCAATGAGAGACTAGCTCTAGGTGTTGGGACAGGCACAGGTCACTCTACTTTCCCATCAGGAAGAAGAATTAACCACAGGCTCAGCCTGCCGCCCGGGAGCAGAATAGGGCCTGAAGCAATCCTGCGCTTTTGCGGCAAGCTCCAAAGGAAGCGAGTTGAAAAATGGAGCTCAGGGGCACTGCAATTCACAAACCTGCAGACTTATAAATGATAACTCTCGTCCACAAATATATTGAGGGAAGGCAACGAAGAGGATTGGAAAGCAAGGAAGAATTGCAGGAAACAGATTTCAGGAGGGAGATTCGAATCTCCTTTAAAGCACAGGAAAAGCGGCAAAACCTCGACAATGATGCCCTTGGCCAAAAAGGGCGTATGCGTTTTTTCCTGAATATATTCAGGAAAAAACGCATACGCCCTTTTTGGCCAACCAAGCAAACTGGAAAGGCAAATCAGCGCTACAAAGAAGTCTCGCTTCCCATCGGTCAAAAGGGCCATGCTGAATAAAGTGTCAAAACCAGAAATGCAGGACAGGCCATGGAGAAACGGGAGCCTGGCTACGCTGATGGGCGGGATGTAAATTGCCAACGGCCACTCTGGAGAAGTGTACGGTGTGTCCTGAAACATCTAAAAAACTCAGCTTAGAGAGCATAGGGCACTTCCACTCATGGGCGTATAAATTGGGAAAACTAAGAATCAGCAAGAAACAGGCACCCCAAAGTTAAGGGCTGCTCTCTTGACAAGAACCTCCACTTCGTTACACCTTAAATATCCCAGGAAAGAGAAAAATGGATAAAGAAGTTGTGGTCCCTATGTACAATGGAATATCACTCAGCCATGAAATCAACGTCATAAGGCTAGTAGCAGCATGATGAGTGGATTTAGGTACGACGATTCTAAGTGAAATAAGTCACACAGAAAAAGACACTGATCATAAGATATCACTTATAGAGGGAATGTAAAAACCGCTACCCTTGAACTGAATTACAAAACAGAACAGAGTCCCACGTTTAGAAAACACACTATGGCTGCTTAACGGGAAAGGAGATGTGAGGTGATGCATAAAACAAGGGTTTCAAATTAGCTCAGATACCGTTCCATAAACCCAATATGTAATAGACAAGACCTACTCCTTGCTCAGTGATTTGGACTCAACATCCCCTATTCACCGCCCAAGAATATATCTGACTAGTAAGAATCTTAAAACCTATGTATTGATATCTCTCTGTAAGTGAGTCAAGTGGGTGTAAAGCGGCATAAACACAGCAGTAAAAAGCAGCTAAACCCCATTATAAAAATCAATTACTTTTAAAAACACGTGAAACAAAGACAGTGAAAGAGAAATTCTTACAAAATTCGTTCATGGGCTGTGATGCCACCTAGATTGACCATATCTAGACCCACAGCTGATTGAGACATAAGCGTGGACACTCTTGGGGCTGAGAGGTTTGGTGAGGTTGGGTGAGGAAATGCAGACCCTTTAAAGTAATACTGCGTGGTACCCATCCCATGGTTCCCAAATCTCCAGGTTCAAGGGCATCTTCCTACATCGAAAACATGCATGAGAAATCCAGGAGATGGTACAACGTGTGATCGGGAAAGGTTTCCAAAACGCACCTCATTTCTCAACTCCTTGTGCCCGGGTTCGCCATTCCAGCCGCTTTACTAGCAATCTCCCTCCTTGGAGAATCAGCACCTTTAACCTCCTGTTCTGTACAGGTTGCAATTTCTCCTGAGGATGAACGGGAAGAGTGGGAACCAATGATAGACTAGCTCTAGGTGTTGGGACAGGCACAGGTCACTCTACTTTCCCATCAGGAAGAAGAATTAACCACAGGCTCAGCCTGCCGCCCGGGACCAGAATAGAGCCTGAAGCAATCCTGCGCTTTTGCGGCCAGCCCCCAAGAAAGCGAGTTGAAAAATGGAGCTCAGGGGCACTGCAATTCACAAACCTGCAGACTTATAAATGATAACTCGCGTCCACAAATATATTGAGGGAAGGCAACGAAGAAGATTGGAAAGCAAGGCAGAATTGCAGGAAACAGATTTCAGGAGGGAGATTCGAATCGCCTTTAAAGCACAGGAAAAGCGGCAAAACCTCGACAATGATGACCTTGGCCAAAAAGGGCGTATGCGTTTTTTCCTGAATATATTCAGGAAAAAACGCATACGCCCTTTTTGGCCAACCAAGCAACCTGGAAAGGCAAATCAGCGCTACAAAGAAGTCTCGCTTCCCATCGGTCAAAAGGGCCATGCTGAATAAAGTGTCAAAACCAGAAATGCAGGACAGGCCATGGAGAAACGGGAGCCTGGCTACGCTGATGGGCGGGATGTAAATTGCCAACGGCCACTCTTGAGAAGTGTACGGTGTGTCCTGAAACATCTAAAAAACTCAGCTTAGAGAGCATAGGGCACTTCCACTCATGGGCGTATAAATTGGGAAAACTAAAAATCAGCAAGACACAGGCACCACAAAGTTTAGGGCTGCTCTGTTGACAAGAACCTACACTTCGTTACACCTTAAATATCCCAGGAAAGAGAAAAATGGATAAAGAAGTTGTGGTCCCTATGTACAGTGGAATATCACTCAGCCATGAAATCAACGTCATAAGGCTAGTAGCAGCATGATGAGTGGATTTAGGTACGACGATTCTAAGTGAAATAAGTCACACAGAAAAAGACACTTATCATAAGATATCACTTATAGAGGGAATGTAAAAACCGCTACACTTGAACTGAATTACAAAACAGAACAGAGTCCCACGTTTAGAAAACACACTATGGCTGCTTAACGGGAAAGGTGAGGTGGGGTGATGCATAAAACAAGGGTTTAAAATTAGCTCAGATACCGTTCCATAAACCCAATATGTAATAGACAAGACCTACTCCTTGCTCAGTGATTTGGACTCAACATCCCCTATTCACCGCCCAAGAATATATCTGACTAGTAAGAATCTTAAAACCTATGTATTGATATCTCTCTGTAAGTGAGTCAAGTGGGTGTAAATCGGCATAAACAAAGCAGTAAAAAGCAGCTAAACCCCATTATAAAAATCAATTACTTTTAAAAACCCGTGAAACAAAGACAGTGAAATAGAAATTCTTACAAAATTCGTTCAGGGGCTGTGATGCCACCTGGATTGACCATATCTAGACCCACAGCTGATTGAGACATAAGCGTGGACACTCTTGGGGCTGAGAGGTTTGGTGAGGTTGGGTGAGGAAATGCAGACCCTTTAAAGTAATACTGCGTGGTACCCATCCCATGGTTCCCAAATCTCCAGGTTCAAGGGCATCTTCCTACATCGAAAACATGCATGAGAAACCCAGGAGATGGTACACCGTGTGATCGGGAAAGGTTTCCAAAACGCACCTCATTTCTCATCTCCTTGTGCTCGGGTTTGCCATTCCAGCCGCTTTACTAGCAATCTCCCTCCTTGGAGAATCAGCACCTTTAACCTCCTGTTCCGTACAGGTTGCAATTTCTCCTGAGGATGAACGGGAAGAGTGGGAACCAATGAGAGACTAGCTCTAGGTGTTGGGACAGGCACAGGTCACTCTACTTTCCCATTAGGAAGAAGAATTAACCACAGGCTCAGCCTGCCGCCCGGGACCAGAATAGAGCCTGAAGCAATCCTGCGCTTTTGCGGCCAGCTCCCAAGAAAGCGAGTTGAAAAATGGAGCTCAGGGGCACTGCAATTCACAAACCTGCAGACTTATAAATGATAACTCTCGTCCACAAATATATTGAGGGAAGGTAACGAAGAGGAATGGAAAGCAAGGCAGAATTGCAGGAAACAGATTTCAGGAGGGAGATTCGAATCGCCTTTAAAGCACAGGAAAAGCGGCAAAACCTCGACAATGAAGCCCTTGGCCAAAAAGGGCGTATGCGTTTTTTCCTGAATATATTCAGGAAAAAACGCATACGCCCTTTTTGGCCAACCAAGCAACCTGGAAAGGCAAATCAGCGCTATAAAGAAGTCTCGCTTCCCATCGGTCAAAAGGGCCATGCTGAATAAAGTGTCAAAACCAGAAATGCAGGACAGGCCATGGAGAAACGGGAGCCTGGCTACGCTGATGGGCGGGATGTAAATTGCCAACAGCCACTCTGGAGAAGTGTACGGTGTGTCCTGAAACATCTAAAAAACTCAGCTTAGAGAGCATAGGGCACTTCCACTCATGGGCGTATAAATTGGGAAAACTAAAAATCAGCAAGACACAGGCACCCCAAAGTTTAGGGCTGCTCTGTTGACAAGAACCTCCACTTCGTTACACCTTAAATATCCCAGGAAAGAGAAAAATGGATAAAGAAGTTGTGGTCCTTATGTACAATGGAATATCACTCAGCCAGGAAATCAACGTCATAAGGCTAGTAGCAGCATGATGAGTGGATTTAGGTACGACGATTCTAAGTGAAATAAGTCACACAGAAAAAGACACTTATCATAAGATATCACTTATAGAGGGAATGTAAAAACCGCTACCCTTGAACTGAATTACAAAACAGAACAGAGTCCCACGTTTAGAAAACACACTATGGCTGCTTAACGGGAAAGGAGATGTGGGGTGATGCATAAAACAAGGGTTTCAAATTAGCTCAGATACCGTTCCATAAACCCAATATGTAATAGACAAGACCTACTCCTTGCTCAGTGATTTGGACTCAACACCCCCTATTCACCGCCCAAGAATATATCTGACTAGTAAGAATCTTAAAACCTATGTATTGATATCTCTCTGTAAGTGAGTCAAGTGGGTGTAAAGCGGCATAAACACAGCAGTGAAAATCAGCTAAACCCCATTATAAAAATCAATTACTTTTAAAAACCCGTGAAACAAAGACAGTGAAAGAGAAATTCTTACAAAATTCGTTCAGGGGCTGTGATGCCACCTGGATTGACCATATCTAGACCCACAGCTGATTGAGACATAAGCGTGGACACTCTTGGGGCTGAGAGGTTTGGTGAGGTTGGGTGAGGAAATGCAGACCCTTTAAAGTAATACTGCGTGGTACCCATCCCATGGTTCCCAAATCTCCAGGTTCAAGGGCATCTTCCTACATCGAAAACATGCATGAGAAACCCAGGAGATGGTACACCGTGTGATCGGGAAAGGTTTCCAAAACGCACCTCATTTCTCATCTCCTTGTGCTCGGGTTCGCCATTCCAGCCGCTTTACTAGCAATCTCCCTCCTTGGAGAATCAGCACCTTTAACCTCCTGTTCCGTACAGGTTGCAATTTCTCCTGAGGATGAACGGGAAGAGTGGGAACCAATGAGAGACTAGCTCTAGGTGTTGGGACAGGCACAGGTCACTCTACTTTCCCATCAGGAAGAAGAATTAACCACAGGCTCAGCCTGCCGCCCGGGACCAGAATAGAGCCTGAAGCAATCCTGCGCTTTTGCGGCCAGCTCCCAAGAAAGCGAGTTGAAAAATGGAGCTCAGGGGCACTGCAATTCACAAACCTGCAGACTTATAAATGATAACTCTCGTCCACAAATATATTGAGGGAAGGTAACGAAGAGGAATGGAAAGCAAGGCAGAATTGCAGGAAACAGATTTCAGGAGGGAGATTCGAATCGCCTTTAAAGCACAGGAAAAGCGGCAAAACCTCGACAATGAAGCCCTTCGCCAAAAAGGGCGTATGCGTTTTTTCCTGAATATATTCAGGAAAAAACGCATACGCCCTTTTTGGCCAACCAAGCAACCTGGAAAGGCAAATCAGCGCTACAAAGAAGTCTCGCTTCCCATCGGTCAAAAGGGCCATGCTGAATAAAGTGTCAAAACCAGAAATGCAGGACAGGCCATGGAGAAACGGGAGCCTGGCTACGCTGATGGGCGGGATGTAAATTGCCAACAGCCACTCTGGAGAAGTGTACGGTGTGTCCTGAAACATCTAAAAAACTCAGCTTAGAGAGCATAGGGCACTTCCACTCATGGGCGTATAAATTGGGAAAACTAAAAATCAGCAAGACACAGGCACCACAAAGTTTAGGGCTGCTCTGTTGACAAGAACCTACACTTCGTTACACCTTAAATATCCCAGGAAAGAGAAAAATGGATAAAGAAGTTGTGGTCCCTATGTACAGTGGAATATCACTCAGCCATGAAATCAACGTCATAAGGCTAGTAGCAGCATGATGAGTGGATTTAGGTACGACGATTCTAAGTGAAATAAGTCACACAGAAAAAGACACTTATCATAAGATATCACTTATAGAGGGAATGTAAAAACCGCTACACTTGAACTGAATTACAAAACAGAACAGAGTCCCACGTTTAGAAAACACACTATGGCTGCTTAACGGGAAAGGTGAGGTGGGGTGATGCATAAAACAAGGGTTTAAAATTAGCTCAGATACCGTTCCATAAACCCAATATGTAATAGACAAGACCTACTCCTTGCTCAGTGATTTGGACTCAACATCCCCTATTCACCGCCCAAGAATATATCTGACTAGTAAGAATCTTAAAACCTATGTATTGATATCTCTCTGTAAGTGAGTCAAGTGGGTGTAAATCGGCATAAACAAAGCAGTAAAAAGCAGCTAAACCCCATTATAAAAATCAATTACTTTTAAAAACCCGTGAAACAAAGACAGTGAAATAGAAATTCTTACAAAATTCGTTCACGGGCTGTGATGCCACCTGGATTGACCATATCTAGACCCACAGCTGATTGAGACATAAGCGTGGACACTCTTGGGGCTGAGAGGTTTGGTGAGGTTGGGTGAGGAAATGCAGACCCTTTAAAGTAATACTGCGTGGTACCCATCCCATGGTTCCCAAATCTCCAGGTTCAAGGGCATCTTCCTACATCGAAAACATGCATGAGAAACCCAGGAGATGGTACACCGTGTGATCGGGAAAGGTTTCCAAAACGCACCTCATTTCTCATCTCCTTGTGCTCGGGTTTGCCATTCCAGCCGCTTTACTAGCAATCTCCCTCCTTGGAGAATCAGCACCTTTAACCTCCTGTTCCGTACAGGTTGCAATTTCTCCTGAGGATGAACGGGAAGAGTGGGAACCAATGAGAGACTAGCTCTAGGTGTTGGGACAGGCACAGGTCACTCTACTTTCCCATTAGGAAGAAGAATTAACCACAGGCTCAGCCTGCCGCCCGGGACCAGAATAGAGCCTGAAGCAATCCTGCGCTTTTGCGGCCAGCTCCCAAGAAAGCGAGTTGAAAAATGGAGCTCAGGGGCACTGCAATTCACAAACCTGCAGACTTATAAATGATAACTCTCGTCCACAAATATATTGAGGGAAGGTAACGAAGAGGAATGGAAAGCAAGGCAGAATTGCAGGAAACAGATTTCAGGAGGGAGATTCGAATCGCCTTTAAAGCACAGGAAAAGCGGCAAAACCTCGACAATGAAGCCCTTGGCCAAAAAGGGCGTATGCGTTTTTTCCTGAATATATTCAGGAAAAAACGCATACGCCCTTTTTGGCCAACCAAGCAACCTGGAAAGGCAAATCAGCGCTATAAAGAAGTCTCGCTTCCCATCGGTCAAAAGGGCCATGCTGAATAAAGTGTCAAAACCAGAAATGCAGGACAGGCCATGGAGAAACGGGAGCCTGGCTACGCTGATGGGCGGGATGTAAATTGCCAACAGCCACTCTGGAGAAGTGTACGGTGTGTCCTGAAACATCTAAAAAACTCAGCTTAGAGAGCATAGGGCACTTCCACTCATGGGCGTATAAATTGGGAAAACTAAAAATCAGCAAGACACAGGCACCCCAAAGTTTAGGGCTGCTCTGTTGACAAGAACCTCCACTTCGTTACACCTTAAATATCCCAGGAAAGAGAAAAATGGATAAAGAAGTTGTGGTCCTTATGTACAATGGAATATCACTCAGCCAGGAAATCAACGTCATAAGGCTAGTAGCAGCATGATGAGTGGATTTAGGTACGACGATTCTAAGTGAAATAAGTCACACAGAAAAAGACACTTATCATAAGATATCACTTATAGAGGGAATGTAAAAACCGCTACCCTTGAACTGAATTACAAAACAGAACAGAGTCCCACGTTTAGAAAACACACTATGGCTGCTTAACGGGAAAGGAGATGTGGGGTGATGCATAAAACAAGGGTTTCAAATTAGCTCAGATACCGTTCCATAAACCCAATATGTAATAGACAAGACCTACTCCTTGCTCAGTGATTTGGACTCAACACCCCCTATTCACCGCCCAAGAATATATCTGACTAGTAAGAATCTTAAAACCTATGTATTGATATCTCTCTGTAAGTGAGTCAAGTGGGTGTAAAGCGGCATAAACACAGCAGTGAAAATCAGCTAAACCCCATTATAAAAATCAATTACTTTTAAAAACCCGTGAAACAAAGACAGTGAAAGAGAAATTCTTACAAAATTCGTTCAGGGGCTGTGATGCCACCTGGATTGACCATATCTAGACCCACAGCTGATTGAGACATAAGCGTGGACACTCTTGGGGCTGAGAGGTTTGGTGAGGTTGGGTGAGGAAATGCAGACCCTTTAAAGTAATACTGCGTGGTACCCATCCCATGGTTCCCAAATCTCCAGGTTCAAGGGCATCTTCCTACATCGAAAACATGCATGAGAAACCCAGGAGATGGTACACCGTGTGATCGGGAAAGGTTTCCAAAACGCACCTCATTTCTCATCTCCTTGTGCTCGGGTTCGCCATTCCAGCCGCTTTACTAGCAATCTCCCTCCTTGGAGAATCAGCACCTTTAACCTCCTGTTCCGTACAGGTTGCAATTTCTCCTGAGGATGAACGGGAAGAGTGGGAACCAATGAGAGACTAGCTCTAGGTGTTGGGACAGGCACAGGTCACTCTACTTTCCCATCAGGAAGAAGAATTAACCACAGGCTCAGCCTGCCGCCCGGGACCAGAATAGAGCCTGAAGCAATCCTGCGCTTTTGCGGCCAGCTCCCAAGAAAGCGAGTTGAAAAATGGAGCTCAGGGGCACTGCAATTCACAAACCTGCAGACTTATAAATGATAACTCTCGTCCACAAATATATTGAGGGAAGGTAACGAAGAGGAATGGAAAGCAAGGCAGAATTGCAGGAAACAGATTTCAGGAGGGAGATTCGAATCGCCTTTAAAGCACAGGAAAAGCGGCAAAACCTCGACAATGAAGCCCTTCGCCAAAAAGGGCGTATGCGTTTTTTCCTGAATATATTCAGGAAAAAACGCATACGCCCTTTTTGGCCAACCAAGCAACCTGGAAAGGCAAATCAGCGCTACAAAGAAGTCTCGCTTCCCATCGGTCAAAAGGGCCATGCTGAATAAAGTGTCAAAACCAGAAATGCAGGACAGGCCATGGAGAAACGGGAGCCTGGCTACGCTGATGGGCGGGATGTAAATTGCCAACAGCCACTCTGGAGAAGTGTACGGTGTGTCCTGAAACATCTAAAAAACTCAGCTTAGAGAGCATAGGGCACTTCCACTCATGGGCGTATAAATTGGGAAAATTAAAAATCAGCAAGACACAGGCACCCCAAAGTTTAGGGCTGCTCTGTTGACAAGAACCTCCACTTCGTTACACCTTAAATATCCCAGGAAAGAGAAAAATGGATAAAGAAGTTGTGGTCCTTATGTACAATGGAATATCACTCAGCCAGGAAATCAACGTCATAAGGCTAGTAGCAGCATGATGAGTGGATTTAGGTACGACGATTCTAAGTGAAATAAGTCACACAGAAAAAGACACTTATCATAAGATATCACTTATAGAGGGAATGTAAAAACCGCTACCCTTGAACTGAATTACAAAACAGAACAGAGTCCCACGTTTAGAAAACACACTATGGCTGCTTAACGGGAAAGGAGATGTGGGGTGATGCATAAAACAAGGGTTTCAAATTAGCTCAGATACCGTTCCATAAACCCAATATGTAATAGACAAGACCTACTCCTTGCTCAGTGATTTGGACTCAACACCCCCTATTCACCGCCCAAGAATATATCTGACTAGTAAGAATCTTAAAACCTATGTATTGATATCTCTCTGTAAGTGAGTCAAGTGGGTGTAAAGCGGCATAAACACAGCAGTGAAAATCAGCTAAACCCCATTATAAAAATCAATTACTTTTAAAAACCCGTGAAACAAAGACAGTGAAAGAGAAATTCTTACAAAATTCGTTCAGGGGCTGTGATGCCACCTGGATTGACCATATCTAGACCCACAGCTGATTGAGACATAAGCGTGGACACTCTTGGGGCTGAGAGGTTTGGTGAGGTTGGGTGAGGAAATGCAGACCCTTTAAAGTAATACTGCGTGGTACCCATCCCATGGTTCCCAAATCTCCAGGTTCAAGGGCATCTTCCTACATCGAAAACATGCATGAGAAACCCAGGAGATGGTACACCGTGTGATCGGGAAAGGTTTCCAAAACGCACCTCATTTCTCATCTCCTTGTGCTCGGGTTCGCCATTCCAGCCGCTTTACTAGCAATCTCCCTCCTTGGAGAATCAGCACCTTTAACCTCCTGTTCCGTACAGGTTGCAATTTCTCCTGAGGATGAACGGGAAGAGTGGGAACCAATGAGAGACTAGCTCTAGGTGTTGGGACAGGCACAGGTCACTCTACTTTCCCATCAGGAAGAAGAATTAACCACAGGCTCAGCCTGCCGCCCGGGACCAGAATAGAGCCTGAAGCAATCCTGCGCTTTTGCGGCCAGCTCCCAAGAAAGCGAGTTGAAAAATGGAGCTCAGGGGCACTGCAATTCACAAACCTGCAGACTTATAAATGATAACTCTCGTCCACAAATATATTGAGGGAAGGTAACGAAGAGGAATGGAAAGCAAGGCAGAATTGCAGGAAACAGATTTCAGGAGGGAGATTCGAATCGCCTTTAAAGCACAGGAAAAGCGGCAAAACCTCGACAATGAAGCCCTTCGCCAAAAAGGGCGTATGCGTTTTTTCCTGAATATATTCAGGAAAAAACGCATACGCCCTTTTTGGCCAACCAAGCAACCTGGAAAGGCAAATCAGCGCTACAAAGAAGTCTCGCTTCCCATCGGTCAAAAGGGCCATGCTGAATAAAGTGTCAAAACCAGAAATGCAGGACAGGCCATGGAGAAACGGGAGCCTGGCTACGCTGATGGGCGGGATGTAAATTGCCAACAGCCACTCTGGAGAAGTGTACGGTGTGTCCTGAAACATCTAAAAAACTCAGCTTAGAGAGCATAGGGCACTTCCACTCATGGGCGTATAAATTGGGAAAACTAAAAATCAGCAAGACACAGGCACCCCAAAGTTTAGGGCTGCTCTGTTGACAAGAACCTCCACTTCGTTACACCTTAAATATCCCAGGAAAGAGAAAAATGGATAAAGAAGTTGTGGTCCTTATGTACAATGGAATATCACTCAGCCAGGAAATCAACGTCATAAGGCTAGTAGCAGCATGATGAGTGGATTTAGGTACGACGATTCTAAGTGAAATAAGTCACACAGAAAAAGACACTTATCATAAGATATCACTTATAGAGGGAATGTAAAAACCGCTACCCTTGAACTGAATTACAAAACAGAACAGAGTCCCACGTTTAGAAAACACACTATGGCTGCTTAACGGGAAAGGAGATGTGGGGTGCTGCATAAAACAAGGGTTTCAAATTAGCTCAGATACCGTTCCATAAACCCAATATGTAATAGACAAGACCTACTCCTTGCTCAGTGATTTGGACTCAACACCCCCTAATCACCGCCCAAGAATATATCTGACTAGTAAGAATCTTAAAACCTATGTATTGATATCTCTCTGTAAGTGAGTCAAGTGGGTGTAAAGCGGCATAAACACAGCAGTGTAAATCAGCTAAACCCCATTATAAAAATCAATTACTTTTAAAAACCCGTGAAACAAAGACAGTGAAAGAGAGAGAAATTCTTACAAAATTCGTTCAGGGGCTGTGATGCCACCTGGATTGACCATATCTAGACCCACAGCTGATTGAGACATAAGAGTGGACACTCTTGGGGCTGAGAGGTATGGTGAGGTTGGGTGAGGAAACGCAGACCCTTTAAAGTAATACTGCGTGGTACCCATCCCATGGGTCCCAAATCTCCAGGTTCAAGGGCATCTTCCTACATCGAAAACATGCATGAGAAACCCAGGAGATGGTACACCATGTGATCGGGAAAGGTTTCCAAAACGCACCTCATTTCTCATCTCCTTGTGCTCGGGTTCGCCATTCCAGCCGCTTTACTAGCAATCTCCCTCCTTGGAGAATCAGCACCTTTAACCTCCTGTTCCGTACAGGTTGCAATTTCTCCTGAGGATGAACGGGAAGAGTGGGAACCAATGAGAGACTAGCTCTAGGTGTTGGGACAGGCACAGGTCACTCTACTTTCCCATCAGGAAGAAGAATTAACCACAGGCTCAGCCTGCCGCCCGGGACCAGAATAGAGCCTGAAGCAATCCTGCGCTTTTGCGGCCAGCTCCCAAGAAAGCGAGTTGAAAAATGGAGCTCAGGGGCACTGCAATTCACAAACCTGCAGACTTATAAATGATAACTCTCGTCCACAAATATATTGAGGGAAGGTAACGAAGAGGAATGGAAAGCAAGGCAGAATTGCAGGAAACAGATTTCAGGAGGGAGATTCGAATCGCCTTTAAAGCACAGGAAAAGCGGCAAAACCTCGACAATGAAGCCCTTGGCCAAAAAGGGCGTATGCGTTTTTTCCTGAATATATTCAGGAAAAAACGCATACGCCCTTTTTGGCCAACCAAGCAACCTGGAAAGGCAAATCAGCGCTACAAAGAAGTCTCGCTTCCCATCGGTCAAAAGGGCCATGCTGAATAAAGTGTCAAAACCAGAAATGCAGGACAGGCCATGGAGAAACGGGAGCCTGGCTACGCTGATGGGCGGGATGTAAATTGCCAACAGCCACTCTGGAGAAGTGTACGGTGTGTCCTGAAACATCTAAAAAACTCAGCTTAGAGAGCATAGGGCACTTCCACTCATGGGCGTATTAATTGGGAAAACTAAAAATCAGCAAGACACAGGCACCCCAAAGTTTAGGGCTGCTCTGTTGACAAGAACCTCCACTTCGTTACACCTTAAATATCCCAGGAAAGAGAAAAATGGATAAAGAAGTTGTGGTCCTTATGTACAATGGAATATCACTCAGCCAGGAAATCAACGTCATAAGGCTAGTAGCAGCATGATGAGTGGATTTAGGTACGACGATTCTAAGTGAAATAAGTCACACAGAAAAAGACACTTATCATAAGATATCACTTATAGAGGGAATGTAAAAACCGCTACCCTTGAACTGAATTACAAAACAGAACAGAGTCCCACGTTTAGAAAACACACTATGGCTGCTTAACGGGAAAGGAGAGGTGGGGTGATGCATAAAACAAGGGTTTCAAATTAGCTCAGATACCGTTCCATAAACCCAATATGTAATAGACAAGACCTACTCCTTGCTCAGTGATTTGGACTCAACACCCCCTAATCACCGCCCAAGAATATATCTGACTAGTAAGAATCTTAAAACCTATGTATTGATATCTCTCTGTAAGTGAGTCAAGTGGGTGTAAAGCGGCATAAACACAGCAGTGTAAATCAGCTAAACCCCATTATAAAAATCAATTACTTTTAAAAACCCGTGAAACAAAGACAGTGAAAGAGAGAGAAATTCTTACAAAATTCGTTCAGGGGCTGTGATGCCACCTGGATTGACCATATCTAGACCCACAGCTGATTGAGACATAAGAGTGGACACTCTTGGGGCTGAGAGGTATGGTGAGGTTTGGTGAGGAAACGCAGACCCTTTAAAGTAATACTGCGTGGTACCCATCCCATGGGTCCCAAATCTCCAGGTTCAAGGGCATCTTCCTACATCGAAAACATGCATGAGAAACCCAGGAGATGGTACACCATGTGATCGGGAAAGGTTTCCAAAACGCACCTCATTTCTCATCTCCTTGTGCTCGGGTTCGCCATTCCAGCCGCTTTACTAGCAATCTCCCTCCTTGCAGAATCAGCACCATTAACCTCCTGTTCCGTACAGTTTGCAAATTGTCCTGAGGATGAACGGAAAGAGTGGGAAGCAATGAGAGACTAGCACTAGGTGTTGCGACAGGCACAGGTCACTCTACTTTCCCATCAGGAAGAAGAATTAACCACAGGCTCAGCCTGCCGCCCGGGAGCAGAATAGGGCCTGAAGCAATCCTGCGCTTTTGCGGCCAGCTCCAAAGAAAGCGAGTTGAAAAATGGAGCTCAGGGGCACTGCAATTCACAAACCTGCAGACTTATAAATGATAACTCTCGTCCACAAATATATTGAGGGAAGGCAACGAAGAGGATTGGAAAGCAAGGAAGAATTGCAGGAAACAGATTTCAGGAGGGAGATTCGAATCGCCTTTAAAGCACAGGAAAAGCGGCAAAACCTCGACAATGATGCCCTTGGCCAAAAAGGGCGTATGCGTTTTTTCCTGAATATATTCAGGAAAAAACGCATACGCCCTTTTTGGCCAACCAAGCAAACTGGAAAGGCAAATCAGCGCTACAAAGAAGTCTCGCTTCCCATCGGTCAAAAGGGCCATGCTGAATAAAGTGTCAAAACCAGAAATGCAGGACAGGCCATGGAGAAACGGGAGCCTGGCTACGCTGATGGGCGGGATGTAAATTGCCAACGGCCACTCTGGAGAAGTGTACGGTGTGTCCTGAAACATCTAAAAAACTCAGCTTAGAGAGCATAGGGCACTTCCACTCATGGGCGTATAAATTGGGAAAACTAAGAATCAGCAAGACACAGGCACCCCAAAGTTAAGAGCTGCTCTCTTGACAAGAACCTCCACTTCGTTACACCTTAAATATCCCAGGAAAGAGAAAAATGGATAAAGAAGTTGTGGTCCCTATGTACAATGGAATATCACTCAGCCATGAAATCAACGTCATAAGGCTAGTAGCAGCATGATGAGTGGATTTAGGTACGACGATTCTAAGTGAAATAAGTCACACAGAAAAAGACACTTATCATAAGATATCACTTATAGAGGGAATGTAAAAACCGCTACCCTTGAACTGAATTACAAAACAGAACAGAGTCCCACGTTTAGAAAACACACTATGGCTGCTTAACGGGAAAGGTGAGGTGGGGTGATGCATAAAACAAGGGTTTAAAATTAGCTCAGATACCGTTCCATAAACCCAATATGTAATAGACAAGACCTACTCCTTGCTCAGTGATTTGGACTCAACATCCCCTATTCACCGCCCAAGAATATATCTGACTAGTAAGAATCTTAAAACCTGTGTATTGATATCTCTCTGTAAGTGAGTCAAGTGGGTGTAAAGCGGCATAAACACAGCAGTAAAAAGCAGCTAAACCCCATTATAAAAATCAATTACTTTTAAAAACACGTGAAACAAAGACAGTGAAAGAGAAATTCTTACAAAATTCGTTCAGGGGCTGTGATGCCACCTGGATTGTCCATATCTAGACCCACAGCTGATTGAGACATAAGCGTGGACACTCTTGGGGCTGAGAGGTTTGGTGAGGTTGGGTGAGGAAACGCAGACCCTTTAAAGTAATACTGCGTGGTACCCATCCCATGGGTCCCAAATCTCCAGGTTCAAGGGCATCTTCCTACATCGAAAACATGCATGAGAAATCCAGGAGATGGTACAACGTGTGATCGGGAAAGGTTTCCAAAACGCACCTCATTTCTCATCTCCTTGTGCTCGGGTTCGCCATTCCAGCCGCTTTACTAGCAATCTCCCTCCTTGGAGAATGAGCACCTTTAACCTCCTGTTCTGTACAGGTTGCAATTTCTCCTGAGGATGAACGGGAAGAGTGGGAACCAATGATAGACTAGCTCTAGGTGTTGGGACAGGCACAGGTCACTCTACTTTCCCATCAGGAAGAAGAATTAACCACAGGCTCAGCCTGCCGCCCGGGACCAGAATAGAGCCTGAAGCAATCCTGCGCTTTTGCGGCCAGCTCCCAAGAAAGCGAGTTGAAAAATGGAGCTCAGGGGCACTGCAATTCACAAACCTGCAGACTTATAAATGATAACTCTCGTCCACAAATATATTGAGGGAAGGCAACGAAGAAGATTGGAAAGCAAGGCAGAATTGCAGGAAACAGATTTCAGGAGGGAGATTCGAATCGCCTTTAAAGCACAGGAAAAGCGGCAAAACCTCGACAATGATGCCCTTGGCCAAAAAGGGCGTATGCGTTTTTCCCTGAATATATTCAGGAAAAAACGCATACGCCCTTTTTGGCCAACCAAGCAACCTGGAAAGGCAAATCAGCGCTACAAAGAAGTCTGGCTTGCCATCGGTCAAAAGGGCCATGCTGAATAAAGTGTCAAAACCAGAAATGCAGGACAGGCCATGGAGAAACAGGAGCCTGGCTACGCTGATGGGCGGGATGTAAATTGCCAACGGCCACTCTTGAGAAGTGTACGGTGTGTCCTGAAACATCTAAAAAACTCAGCTTAGAGAGCATAGGGCACTTCCACTCATGGGCGTATAAATTGGGAAAACTAAAAATCAGCAAGACACAGGCACCACAAAGTTTAGGGCTGCTCTGTTGACAAGAACCTCCACTTCGTTACACCTTAAATATCCCAGGAAAGAGAAAAATGGAAAAAGAAGTTGTGGTCCTTATGTACAACGGAATATCACTCAGCCATGAAATCAACGTCATAAGGCTAGTAGCCGAATGATGAGTGGATTTAGGTACGACGATTCTACGTCAAATAAGTCACACAGAAAAAGACACTTATCATAAGATATCACTTATAGAGGGAATGAAAAACCGCTACCCTTGAACTGAATTACAAAACAGAACAGAGTCCCACGTTTAGAAAACACACTATGGCTGCTTAACGGGAAAGGTGAGGTGGGGTGATGCATAAAACAAGGGTTTAAAATTAGCTCAGATACCGTTCCATAAACCCAATATGTAATAGACAAGACCTACTCCTTGCTCAGTGATTTGGACTCAACACCCCCTATTCACCGCCCAAGAATATATCTGACTAGTAAGAATCTTAAAACCTATGTATTTATATCTCTCTGTAAGGGAGTCAAGTGGGTGTAAAGCGGCATAAACACAGCAGTAAAATGCAGCTAAACCCCATTATAAAAATCAATTACTTTTAAAAACCCCTGAAACAAAGACAGTGAAAGAGAGAGAAATTCTTACAAAATTCGTTCAGGGGCTGTGATGCCACCTGGATTGACCATATCTAAACCCACAGCTGATTGAGACATAAGCGTGGACACTCTTGGGGCTGAGAGGTTTGGTGAGGTTGGGTGAGTAAACGCAGACCCTTTAAAGTAATACTGCGTGGTACCCATGCCATGGGTCCCAAATCTCCAGGTTCAAGGGCATCTTCCTACATCGAAAACATGCATGAGAAACCCAGGAGATGGTACAACGTGTGATCGGGAAAGGTTTCCAAAACGCACCTCATTTCTCATCTCCTTGTGCTCGGGTTCGCCATTCCAGCCGCTTTACTAGCAATCTCCCTCCTTGGAGAATCAGCACCTTTAACCTCCTGTTCCGTACAGGTTGCAATTTGTCCTGAGGATGAACGGGAAGAGTGGGAACCAATGAGAGACTAGCTCTAGATGTTGGGACAGGCACAGGTCACTCTACTTTCCCATCAGGAAGAAGAATTAACCACAGGCTCAGCCTGCCGCCCGGGACCAGAATACGGCCTGAAGCAATCCTGCGCTTTTGCGGCCAGCTCCCAAGAAAGCGAGTTGAAAAATGGAGCTCAGGGGCACTGCAATTCACAAACCTGCAGACTTATAAATGATAACTCTCGTCCACAAATATATTGAGGGAAGGCAACGAAGAGGATTGGAAAGCGAGGCAGAATTGCAGGAAACAGATTTCAGAAGGGAGATTCGAATCGCCTTTAAAGCACAGGAAAAGCGGCAAAACCTCGACAATGATGCCCTTGGCAAAAAAGGGCGTATGCGTTTTTTCCTGAATATATTCAGGAAAAAACGCATACGCCCTATTTGGCCAACCAAGCAACCTGGAAAGGCAAATCAGCGCTACAAAGAAGTCTCGCTTCACATCGGTCAAAAGGGCCATGCTGAATAAAGTGTCAAAACCAGAAATGCAGGACAGGCCATGGAGAAATGGGAGCCTGGCTACGCTGATGGGCGGGATGTAAATTGCCAATAGCCACTCTGGAGAAGTGTACGGTGTGTCCTGAAATCTCTAAAAAACTCAGCTTAGAGAGCATAGGGCACTTCCACTCATGGGCGTATAAATTGGGAAAACTAAAAATCAGCAAGGCACAGGCACCCCAAAGTTTAGGGCTGCTCTGTTGACAAGAACCTCCACTTCGTTACACCTTAAATATCCCAGGAAAGAGAAAAATGGATAAAGAAGTTGTGGTCCTTATGTACAATGGAATATCACTCAGCCATGAAACCAACGTCATAAGGCTAGTAGCAGCATGATGAGTGGATTTAGGTATGACGATTCTAAGTGAAATAAGTCATACAGAAAAAGACACTTATCATAAGATATCACTTATAGAGGGAATGTAAAAACCGCTACCCTTGAACTGAATTACAAAACAGAACAGAGTCCCACGTTTAGAAAACACACTATGGCTGCTTCACGGGAAAGGTGAGGTGGGGTGATGCATAAAACAAGGGTTTCAAATTAGGTCAGATACCGTTCCATAAAGCCAATATGTAATAGACAAGACGTACTCCTTGCTCAGTGAATTGGACTCAACACCCCCTATTCACCTCCCAAGAATATATCTGACTAGTAAGAATCTTAAAACCTATGTATTGATATCTCTCTGTAAGTGAGTCAAGTGGGTGTAAAGCAGCAGAAACACAGCAGAGGAAAGCAGCTAAACCACATTATAAAAATCAATTACTTTTAAAAACCCGTGAAACAAAGACAGTGAAAGAGAGAGAAATTCTTACAAAATTCGTTCAGGGGCTGTGATGCCATCTGGATTGACCATATCTAGACCCACAGCTGATTGAGACATAAGCGTGGACACTCTTGGGGCTGAGAGGTTTGGTGAGGTTGGGTGAGGAAATGCAGACCCTTTAAAGTAATACTGCGTGGTACCCATCCCATGGTTCCCAAATCTCCAGGTTCAAGGGCATCTTCCTACATCGAAAACATGCATGAGAAACCCAGGAGATGGTACACCGTGTGATCGGGAAAGGTTTCCAAAACGCACCTCATTTCTCATCTCCTTGTGCTCGGGTTCGCCATTCCAGCCGCTTTACTAGCAATCTCCCTCCTTGGAGAATCAGCACCTTTAACCTCCTGTTCCGTACAGGTTGCAATTTCTCCTGAGGATGAACGGGAAGAGTGGGAACCAATGAGAGACTAGCTCTAGGTGTTGGGACAGGCACAGGTCACTCTACTTTCCCATCAGGAAGAAGAATTAACCACAGGCTCAGCCTGCCGCCCGGGACCAGAATAGAGCCTGAAGCAATCCTGCGCTTTTGCGGCCAGCCCCCAAGAAAGCGAGTTGAAAAATGGAGCTCAGGGGCACTGCAATTCACAAACCTGCAGACTTATAAATGATAACTCTCGTCCACAAATATATTGAGGGAAGGTAACGAAGAGGAATGGAAAGCAAGGCAGAATTGCAGGAAACAGATTTCAGGAGGGAGATTCGAATCGCCTTTAAAGCACAGGAAAAGCGGCAAAACCTCGACAATGAAGCCCTTGGCCAAAAAGGGCGTATGCGTTTTTTCCTGAATATATTCAGGAAAAAATGCATATGCCCTTTTTGGCCAACCAAGCAACCTGGAAAGGCAAATCAGCGCTACAAAGAAGTCTCGCTTCCCATCGGTCAAAAGGGCCATGCTGAATAAAGTGTCAAAACCCGAAATGCAGGACAGGCCACGGAGAAACGGGAGCCTGGCTACGCTGATGGGCGGGAGGTAAATTGCCAACAGCCACTCTGGAGAAGTGTACGGTGTGTCCTGAAACATCTAAAAAACTCAGCTTACAGAGCACAGGGCACTTCCACTCATGGGCGTATAAATTGGGAAAACTAAAAATCAGCAAGACACAGGCACCCCAAAGTTTAGGGCTGCTCTGTTGACAAGAACCTCCACTTCGTTACACCTTAAATATCCCAGGAAAGAGAAAAATGGATAAATAAGTTGTGGTCCTTATGTACAATGGAATATCACTCAGCCATGAAATCAACGTCATAAGGCTAGTAGCAGCATGATGAGTGGATTTAGGTACGACGATTTTAAGTGAAATAAGTCACACAGAAAAAGACACTTATCATAAGATATCACTTATAGAGGGAATGTAAAAACCGCTACCCTTGAACTGAATTACAAAACAGAACAGAGTCCCACGTTTAGAAAACACACTATGGCTGCTTAACGGGAAAGGAGATGTGGGGTGATGCATAAAACAAGGGTTTCAAATTAGCTCAGATACCGTTCCATAAACCCAATATGTAATAGACAAGACCTACTCCTTGCTCAGTGATTTGGACTCAACACCCCCTATTCACCGCCCAAGAATATATCTGACTAGTAAGAATCTTAAAACCTATGTATTGATATCTCTCTGTAAGGGAGTCAATTGGGTGTAAAGCGGCATAAATACAGCAGTGAAAATCAGCTAAACCCCATTATAAAAATCAATTACTTTTAAAAACCCGTGAAACAAAGACAGTGAAAGAGAGAGAAATTCTTACAAAATTCGTTCAGGGGCTGTGATGCCACCTGGATTGGCCATATCTAGACCCACAGCTGATTGAGACATAAGAGTGGACACTCTTGCTGCTGAGAGGTTTGCTGAGGTTGGGTGAGGAAACGCAGACCCTTTAAAGTAATACTGAGTGGTACCCATCCCATGGGTCACAAATCTCCAGGTTCAAGGGCATCTTCTTACATCGAAAACATGCATGAGAAACCCAGGAGATGGTACACCGTGTGATCGGGAAAGGTTTCCAACACGCACCTCATTTCTCATCTCCTTGTGCTCGGGTTCGCCATTCCAGCCGCTTTACTAGCAATCTCCCTCCTTGGAAAATCAGCACCATTAACCTCCTGTTCCGTACAGTTTGCAAATTGTCCTGAGGATGAACGGAAAGAGTGGGAACCAATGAGAGACTAGCTCTAGGTGTTGGGACAGGCACAGGTCACTCTACTTTCCCATCAGGAAGAAGAATTAACCACAGGCTCAGCCTGCCGCCCGGGAGCAGAATAAGGCCTGAAGCAATCCTGCGCTTTTGCGGCCAGCTCCAAAGGAAGCGAGTTTAAAAAGTGGAGCTCAGGGGCACTGCAATTCACAAACCTGCAGACTTATAAATGATAACTCTCGTCCACAAATATATTGAGGGAAGGCAACGAAGAGGATTGGAAAGCAAGGAAGAATTGCAGGAAACAGATTTCAGGAGGGAGATTCGAATCGCCTTTAAAGCACAGGAAAAGCGGCAAAACCTCGACAATGATGCCCTTGGCCAAAAAGGGCGTATGCGTTTTTTCCTGAATATATTCAGGAAAAAACGCATACGCCCTTTTTGGCCAACCAAGCAACCTGGAAAGGCAAATCAGCGCTACAAAGAAGTCTCGCTTCCCATCGGTCAAAAGGGCCATGCTGAATAAAGTGTCAAAACCAGAAATGCAGGACAGGCCATGGAGAAAAGGGAGCCTGGCTACGCTGATGGGCGGGATGTAAATTGCCAACGGCCACTCTGGAGAAGTGTACGGTGTGTCCTGAAACATCTAAAAAACTCAGCGTAGAGAGCATAGGGCACTTCCACTCATGGGCGTATAAATTGGGAAAACTAAGAATCAGCAAGTCACAGGCACCCCAAAGTTAAGAGCTGCTCTCTTGACAAGAACCTCCACTTCGTTACACCTTAAATATCCCAGGAAAGAGAAAAATGGATAAAGAAGTTGTGGTCCCTATGTACAATGGAATATCACTCAGCCATGAAATCAACGTCATAAGGCTAGTAGCAGCATGATGAGTGGATTTAGGTACGACGATTCTAAGTGAAATAAGTCACACAGAAAAAGACACTTATCATAAGATATCACTTATAGAGGGAATGCAAAAACCGCTACCCTTGAAATGAATTACAAAACAGAACAGAGTCCCACGTTTAGAAAACACACTATGGCTGCTTAACGGGAAAGGTGAGGTGGGGTGATGCATAAAACAAGGGTTTAAAATTAGCTCAGATACCGTTCCATAAACCCAATATGTAATAGACAAGACCTACTCCTTGCTCAGTGATTTGGACTCAACACCCCCTATTCACCGCCCAAGAATATATCTGACTAGTAAGAATCTTAAAACCTATGTATTTATATCTCTCTGTAAGGGAGTCAAGTGGGTGTAAAGCGGCATAAACACAGCAGTAAAAAGCAGCTAAACCGCATTATAAAAATCAATTACTTTTAAAAACCCGTGAAACAAAGACAGTGAAAGAGAGAGAAATTCTTACAAAATTCGTTCAGGGGCTGTGATGCCACCTGGATTGACCATATCTAGACCCACAGCTGATTGAGACATAAGGGTGGACACTCTTGGGGCTGAGAGGTTTGGTGAGGTTGGGTGAGGAAACACAGACCCTTTAAAGTAATACTGCATGGTACCCATCCAATGGGTCCCAAATCTCCAGGTTCAAGGGCATCTTCCTACATCGAAAACATGCATGAGAAACCCAGAAGATGGTACACCGTGTGATCGGGAAAGGTTTCCAAAACGCACCTCTTTTCTCATCTCCTTGTGCTCGGGTTCGCCATTCCAGCCGCTTTACTAGCAATCTCCCTCCTTGGAGAATCAGCACCTTTAACCTCCTGTTCCATACAGGTTGCAATTTGTCCTGAGGATGAACGGGAAGAGGGGGAACCAATGAGAGACTAGCTCTAGGTATCGGGACAGGCACAGGTCACTCTATTTTCCCATCAGGAAGAAGAATTAACCACAGACTCAGCCTGCCGCCCGGGACCAGAATAGGGCCTGAAGCAATCTTGAGCTTTTGCGGCCAGCTCCCAAGAAAGTGAGTTGAAGAATGGAGGTCAGGGGCACTGCAATTCACAAACCTGCAGACTTATAAATGATAACTCTCGTCCACAAATATATTGAGGGAAGGTAACGAAGAGGAATGGAAAGCAAGGCAGAATTGCAGGAAACAGATTTCAGGAGGGAGATTCGAATCGCCTTTAAAGCACAGGAAAAGCGGCAAAACCTCGACAATGAAGCCCTTGGCCAAAAAGGGCGTATGCGTTTTTTCCTGAATATATTCAGGAAAAAACGCATACGCCCTTTTTGGCCAACCAAGCAACCTGGAAAGGCAAATCAGCGCTACAAAGAAGTCTCGCTTCCCATCGGTCAAAAGGGCCATGCTGAATAAAGTGTCAAAACCAGAAATGCAGGACAGGCCATGGAGAAACGGGAGCCTGGCTAAGCTGATGGGGAGGATGTAAATTGCCAACAGCCACTTTGGAGAAGTGTACGGTGTGTCCTGAAACCTCCAAAAAACTCAGCTTAGAGAGCATAGGGCACTTCCACTCATGGGCGTATAAATTGGGAAAACTAAAAATCAGCAAGACACAGGCACCCCAAAGTTTAGGGCTGCTCTGTTGACAAGAACCTCCACTTCGTTACACCTTAAATATCCCAGGAAAGAGAAAAATGGATAAAGAAGTTGTGGTCCTTATGTACAATGGAATATCACTCAGCCATGAAACCAACGTCATAAGGCTAGTAGCAGCATGATGAGTGGATTTAGGTATGACGATTCTAAGTGAAATAAGTCATACAGAAAAAGACACTTATCATAAGATATCACTTATAGAGGGAATGTAAAAACCGCTACCCTTGAACTGAATTACAAAACAGAACAGAGTCCCACATTTAGAAAACACACTATGGCTGCTTAACGGGAAAGGTGAGGTGGGGTGATGCATAAAACAAGGGTTTCAAATTAGCTCAGATACCGTTCCATAAACCCAATATGTAATAGACAAGACCTACTCCTTGCTCAGTGATTTGGACTCAACATCCCCTATTCACCGCCCAAGAATATATCTGACTAGTAAGAATCTTAAAACCTATGTATTGATATCTCTCTGTAAGTGAGTCAAGTGGGTGTAAATCGGCATAAACACAGCAGTAAAAAGCAGCTAAACCCCATTATAAAAATCAATTACTTTTAAAAACACGTGAAACAAAGACAGTGAAAGAGAAATTCTTACAAAATTCGTTCATGGGCTGTGATGCCACCTGGATTGACCATATCTAGACCCACAGCTGATGGAGACATAAGCGTGGACACTCTTGGGGCTGAGAGGTTTGGTGAGGTTGGGTGAGGAAATGCAGACCCTTTAAAGTAATACTGCGTGGTACCCATCCCATGGTTCCCAAATCTCCAGGTTCAAGGGCATCTTCCTACATCGAAAACATGCATGAGAAACCCAGGAGATGGTACAACGTGTGATCGGGAAAGGTTTCCAAAACGCACCTCATTTCTCATCTCCTTGTGCTCGGGTTCGCCATTCCAGCCGCTTTACTAGCAATCTCCCTCCTTGGAGAATCAGCACCTTTAACCTCCTGTTCCGTACAGGTTGCAATTTGTCCTGAGGATGAACGGGAAGAGTGGGAACCAATGAGAGACTAGCTCTAGATGTTGGGACAGGCACAGGTCACTCTACTTTCCCATCAGGAAGAAGAATTAACCACAGGCTCAGCCTGCCGCCCGGGACCAGAATAGGGCCTGAAGCAATCTTGCGCTTTTGCGGCCAGCTCCCAAGAAAGTGAGTTGAAGAATGGAGCTCAGGGGCACTGCAATTCACAAACCTGCAGACTTATAAATGATAACTCTCGTCCACAAATATATTGAGGGAAGGTAACGAAGAGGAATGGAAAGCAAGGCAGAATTGCAGGAAACAGATTTCAGGAGGGAGATTCGAATCGCCTTTAAAGCACAGGAAAAGCGGCAAAACCTCGACAATGAAGCCCTTGGCCAAAAAGGGCGTATGCGTTTTTTCCTGAATATATTCAGGAAAAAACGCATACGCCCTTTTTGGCCAACCAAGCAACCTGGAAAGGCAAATCAGCGCTACAAAGAAGTCTCGCTTCCCATCGGTCAAAAGGGCCATGCTGAATAAAGTGTCAAAACCAGAAATGCAGGACAGGCCATGGAGAAACGGGAGCCTGGCTAAGCTGATGGGCGGGATGTAAATTGCCAACAGCCACTCTGGAGAAGTGTACTGTGTGTCCTGAAACATCTAAAAAACTCAGCTTAGAGAGCATAGGGCACTTCCACTCATGGCCGTATAAATTGGGAAAACTAAAAATCAGCAGGACACAGGCACCCCAAAGTTTAGGGCTGCTCTGTTGACAAGAACCTCCACTTCGTTACACCTTAAATATCCCAGGAAAGAGAAAAATGGATAAAGAAGTTGTGGTCCTTTTGTACAATGGAATATCACTCAGCCAGGAAATCAACGTCATAAGGCTAGTAGCAGCATGATGAGTGGATTTAGGTACGACGATTCTAAGTGAAATAAGTCACACAGAAAAAGACACTTATCATAAGATATCACTTATAGAGGGAATGTAAAAACCGCTACCCTTGAACTGAATTACAAAACAGAACAGAGTCCCACGTTTAGAAAACACACTATGGCTGCTTAACGGGAAAGGTGAGGTGGGGTGATGCATAAAACAAGGGTTTCAAATTAGCTCAGATACCGTTCCATAAACCCAATATGTAATAGACAAGACCTACTCCTTGCTCAGTGATTTGGACTCAACACCCCCTAATCACCGCCCAAGAATATATCTGACTAGTAAGAATGTTAAAACCTATATATTGATATCTCTCTGTAAGTGAGTCAAGTGAGTGTAAAGCGGCATAAACACAGCAGTAAAAAGCAGCTAAACCCCATTATAAAAATCAATTACTTTTAAAAACCCGTGAAACAAAGCCAGTGAAAGAGAGAGAAATTCTTACAAAATTCGTTCAGGGGCTGTGATGCCACCTGGATTGACCATATTTAGACCCACAGCTGATTGAGACATAAGCGTGGACACTCTTGGGGCTGAGAGGTTTGGTGAGGTTGGGTGAGGAAATGCAGACCCTTTAAAGTAATACTGCGTGGTACCCATCCCATGGTTCCCAAATCTCCAGGTTCAAGGGCATCTTCCTACATCGAAAACATGCATGAGAAACCCAGGAGATGGTACAACGTGTGATCAGGAAAGGTTTCCAAAACGCACCTCATTTCTCATCTCCTTGTGCTCGGGTTCGCCATTCCAGCCGCTTTACTAGAAATCTCCCTCCTTGGAGAATCAGCACCTTTAACCTCCTGTTCTGTACAGGTTGCAATTTCTCCTGAGGATGAACGGGAAGAGGGGGAACCAATGATAGACTAGCTCTAGGTGTTGGGACAGGCACAGGTCAATCTACTTTCCCATCAGGAAGAAGAATTAACCACAGGCTCAGCCTGCCGCCCGGGACCTGAATAGAGCCTGAAGCAATCCTGCGCTTTTGCGGCCAGCTCCAAAGGAAGCGAGTTGAAAAATGGAGCTCAGGGGCACTGCAATTCACAAACCTGCAGACTTATAAATGATAACTCTCGTCCACAAATATATTGAGGGAAGGCCACGAAGAAGATTGGAAAGCAAGGCAGAATTGCAGGAAACAGATTTCAGGAGGGAGATTCGAATCGCCTTTAAAGCACACGAAAAGCGGCAAAACCTCGACAATGATGCCCTTGGCCAAAAAGGGCGTATGCGTTTTTTCCTGAATATATTCAGGAAAAAACGCATACGCCCTTTTTGGCCAACCAAGCAACCTGGAAAGGCAAATCAGCGCTACAAAGAAGTCTCGCTTCCCATCGGTCAAAAGGGCCATGCTGAATAAAGTGTCAAAACCAGAAATGCAGGACAGGCCATGGAGAAACGGGAGCCTGGCTACGCTGATGGGCGGGATGTAAATTGCCAACGGCCACTCTTGAGAAGTGTACGCTGTGTCCTGAAACATCTAAAAAACTCAGCTTAGAGAGCATAGGGCACTTCCACTCATGGGCGTATAAATTGGGAAAACTAAAAATCAGCAAGACACAGGCACCACAAAGTTTAGGGCTGCTCTGTTGACAAGAACCTCCACTTCGTTACACCTTAAATATCCCAGGAAAGAGAAAAATGGAAAAAGAAGTGGTGGTCCTTATGTACAACGGAATATCACTCAGCCATGAAATCAACGTCATAAGGCTAGTAGCAGCATGATGAGTGGATTTAGGTACGACGATTCTAAGTGAAATAAGTCACACAGAAAAAGACACTTATCATAAGATATCACTTATAGAGGGAATGTAAAAACCGCTACCCTTGAACTGAATTACAAAACAGAACAGAGTCCCACGTTTAGAAAACACACTATGGCTGCTTAACGGGAAAGGAGATGTGGGGTGATGCATAAAACAAGGGTTTCAAATTAGCTCAGATACCGTTCCATAAACCCAATAGGTAATAGACAAGACCTACTCCTTGCTCAGTGATTTGGACTCAACACCCCCTATTCACCGCCCAAGAATATATCTGACTAGTAAGAATCTTAAAACCTATGTATTGATATCTCTCTGAAAGGGAGTCAAGTGGTTGTAAAGCGGCATAAACACAGCAGTAAAAAGCAGCTAAACCCCATTATAAAAATCTATTACTTTTAAAAACCCCTGAAACAAAGACAGTGAAAGAGAGAGAAATTCTTACAAAATTCGTTCAGGGGCTGTGATACCACCTGGATTGACCATATCTAGACCCACAGCTGATTGAGACATAAGCGTGGACACTCTTGGGGCTGAGAGGTTTGGTGAGGTTGGGTGAGGAAACGCAGACCCTTTAAAGTAATACTGCGTGGTACCCATGCCATGGGTCCCAAATCTCCAGGTTCAAGGGCATCTTCCTACATCGAAAATATGCATGAGAAACCCAGGAGATGGTACACCGTGTGATCGGGAAAGGTTTCCACAACGCACCTCATTTCTCATCTCCTTGTGCTCGGGTTCGCCATTCCAGCCGCTTTACTAGCAATCTCCCTCCTTGGAGAATCAGCACCTTTAACCTCCTGTTCCGTACAGGTTGCAATTTGTCCTGAGGATGAACGGGAAGAGTGGGAACCAATGAGAGACTAGCTCTAGATGTTGGGACAGGCACAGGTCACTCTACTTTCCCATCAGGAAGAAGAATTAACCACAGGCTCAGCCTGCCGCCCGGGACCAGAATAGGGCCTGAAGCAATCTTGCGCTTTTGCGGCCAGCTCCCAAGAAAGTGAGTTGAAGAATGGAGCTCAGGGGCACTGCAATTCACAAACCTGCAGACTTATAAATGATAACTCTCGTCCACAAATATATTGAGGGAAGGTAACGAAGAGGAATGGAAAGCAAGGCAGAATTGCAGGAAACAGATTTCAGGAGGGAGATTCGAATCGCCTTTAAAGCACAGGAAAAGCGGCAAAACCTCGACAATGAAGCCCTTGGCCAAAAAGGGCGTATGCGTTTTTTCCTGAATATATTCAGGAAAAAACGCATACGCCCTTTTTGGCCAACCAAGCAACCTGGAAAGGCAAATCAGCGCTACAAAGAAGTCTCGCTTCCCATCGGTCAAAAGGGCCATGCTGAATAAAGTGTCAAAACCAGAAATGCAGGACAGGCCATGGAGAAACGGGAGCCTGGCTAAGCTGATGGGCGGGATGTAAATTGCCAACAGCCACTCTGGAGAAGTGTACTGTGTGTCCTGAAACATCTAAAAAACTCAGCTTAGAGAGCATAGGGCACTTCCACTCATGGGCGTATAAATTGGGAAAACTAAAAATCAGCAGGACACAGGCACCCCAAAGTTTAGGGCTGCTCTGTTGACAAGAACCTCCACTTCGTTACACCTTAAATATCCCAGGAAAGAGAAAAATGGATAAAGAAGTTGTGGTCCTTTTGTACAATGGAATATCACTCAGCCAGGAAATCAACGTCATAAGGCTAGTAGCAGCATGATGAGTGGATTTAGGTACGACGATTCTAAGTGAAATAAGTCACACAGAAAAAGACACTTATCATAAGATATCACTTATAGAGGGAATGTAAAAACCGCTACCCTTGAACTGAATTACAAAACAGAACAGAGTCCCACGTTTAGAAAACACACTATGGCTGCTTAACGGGAAAGGTGAGGTGGGGTGATGCATAAAACAAGGGTTTCAAATTAGCTCAGATACCGTTCCATAAACCCAATATGTAATAGACAAGACCTACTCCTTGCTCAGTGATTTGGACTCAACACCCCCTAATCACCGCCCAAGAATATATCTGACTAGTAAGAATGTTAAAACCTATATATTGATATCTCTCTGTAAGTGAGTCAAGTGAGTGTAAAGCGGCATAAACACAGCAGTAAAAAGCAGCTAAACCCCATTATAAAAATCAATTACTTTTAAAAACCCGTGAAACAAAGACAGTGAAAGAGAGAGAAATTCTTACAAAATTCGTTCAGGGGCTGTGATGCCACCTGGATTGACCATATCTAGACACACAGCTGATTGAGACATAAGCGTGGACACTCTTGGGGCTGAGAGGTTTGGTGAGGTTGGGTGAGGAAATGCAGACCCTTTAAAGTAATACTGCGTGGTACCCATCCCATGGTTCCCAAATCTCCAGGTTCAAAGGCATCTTCCTACATCGAAAACATGCATGAGAAACCCAGGAGATGGTACAACGTGTGATCGGGAAAGGTTTCCAAAACGCACCTCATTTCTCATCTCCTTGTGCTCGGGTTCGCCATTCCAGCCGCTTTACTAGAAATCTCCCTCCTTGGAGAATCAGCACCTTTAACCTCCTGTTCTGTACAGGTTGCAATTTCTCCTGAGGATGAACGGGAAGAGGGGGAACCAATGATAGACTAGCTCTACGTGTTGGGACAGGCACAGGTCACTCTACTTTCCCATCAGGAAGAAGAATTAACCACAGGCTCAGCCTGCCGCCCGGGACCAGAATAGAGCCTGAAGCAATCCTGCGCTTTTGCGGCCAGCTCCAAAGGAAGCGAGTTGAAAAATGGAGCTCAGGGGCACTGCAATTCACAAACCTGCAGACTTATAAATGATAACTCTCGTCCACAAATATATTGAGGGAAGGCAACGAAGAGGATTGGAAAGCAAGGAAGAATTGCAGGAAACAGATTTCAGGAGGGAGATTCGAATCTCCTTTAAAGCACAGGAAAAGCGGCAAAACCTCGACAATGATGCCCTTGGCCAAAAAGGGCGTATGCGTTTTTTCCTGAATATATTCAGGAAAAAACGCATACGCCCTTTTTGGCCAACCAAGCAAACTGGAAAGGCAAATCAGCGCTACAAAGAAGTCTCGCTTCCCATCGGTCAACAGGGCCATGCTGAATAAAGTGTCAAAACCAGAAATGCAGGACAGGCCATGGAGAAACGGGAGCCTGGCTACGCTGATGGGCGGGATGTAAAATGCCAACGGCCACTCTGGAGAAGTGTACGGTGTGTCCTGAAACATCTAAAAAACTCAGCTTAGAGAGCATAGGGCACTTCCACTCATGGGCGTATAAATTGGGAAAACTAAGAATCAGCAAGAAACAGGCACCCCAAAGTTAAGGGCTGCTCTCTTGACAAGAACCTCCACTTCGTTACACCTTAAATATCCCAGGAAAGAGAAAAATGGATAAAGAAGTTGTGGTCCCTATGTACAATGGAATATCACTCAGCCATGAAATCAACGTCATAAGGCTAGTAGCAGCATGATGAGTGGATTTAGGTACGACGATTCTAAGTGAAATAAGTCACACAGAAAAAGACACTTATCATAAGATATCACTTATAGAGGGAATGTAAAAACCGCTACCCTTGAACTGAATTACAAAACAGAACAGAGTCCCACGTTTAGAAAACACACTATGGCTGCTTAACGGGAAAGGAGATGTGGGGTGATGCATAAAACAAGGGTTTCAAATTAGCTCAGATACCGTTCCATAAACCCAATATGTAATAGACAAGACCTACTCCTTGCTCAGTGATTTGGACTCAACATCCCCTATTCACCGCCCAAGAATATATCTGACTAGTAAGAATCTTAAAACCTATGTATTGATATCTCTCTGTAAGTGAGTCAAGTGGGTGTAAAGCGGCATAAACACAGCAGTAAAAAGCAGCTAAACCCCATTATAAAAATCAATTACTTTTAAAAACACGTGAAACAAAGACAGTGAAAGAGAAATTCTTACAAAATTCGTTCATGGGCTGTGATGCCACCTGGATTGACCATATCTAGACCCACAGCTGATTGAGACATAAGCGTGGACACTCTTGGGGCTGAGAGGTTTGGTGAGGTTGGGTGAGGAAATGCAGACCCTTTAAAGTAATACTGCGTGGTACCCATCCCATGGTTCCCAAATCTCCAGGTTCAAGGGCATCTTCCTACATCGAAAACATGCATGAGAAATCCAGGAGATGGTACAACGTGTGATCGGGAAAGGTTTCCAAAACGCACCTCATTTCTCATCTCCTTGTGCTCGGGTTCGCCATTCCAGCCGCTTTACTAGCAATCTCCCTCCTTGGAGAATCAGCACCTTTAACCTCCTGTTCTGTACAGGTTGCAATTTCTCCTGAGGATGAACGGGAAGAGTGGGAACCAATGATAGACTAGCTCTAGGTGTTGGGACAGGCACAGGTCACTCTACTTTCCCATCAGGAAGAAGAATTAACCACAGGCTCAGCCTGCCGCCCGGGACCAGAATAGAGCCTGAAGCAATCCTGCGCTTTTGCGGCCAGCTCCCAAGAAAGCGAGTTGAAAAATGGAGCTCAGGGGCACTGCAATTCACAAACCTGCAGACTTATAAATGATAACTCGCGTCCACAAATATATTGAGGGAAGGCAACGAAGAAGATTGGAAAGCAAGGCAGAATTGCAGGAAACAGATTTCAGGAGGGAGATTCGAATCGCCTTTAAAGCACAGGAAAAGCGGCAAAACCTCGACAATGATGCCCTTGGCCAAAAAGGGCGTATGCGTTTTTTCCTGAATATATTCAGGAAAAAACGCATACGCCCTTTTTGGCCAACCAAGCAACCTGGAAAGGCAAATCAGCGCTACAAAGAAGTCTCGCTTCCCATCGGTCAAAAGGGCCATGCTGAATAAAGTGTCAAAACCAGAAATGCAGGACAGGCCATGGAGAAACGGGAGCCTGGCTACGCTGATGGGCGGGATGTAAATTGCCAACGGCCACTCTTGAGAAGTGTACGGTGTGTCCTGAAACATCTAAAAAACTCAGCTTAGAGAGCATAGGGCACTTCCACTCATGGGCGTATAAATTGGGAAAACTAAAAATCAGCAAGACACAGGCACCACAAAGTTTAGGGCTGCTCTGTTGACAAGAACCTCCACTTCGTTACACCTTAAATATCCCAGGAAAGAGAAAAATGGATAAAGAAGTTGTGGTCCCTATGTACAGTGGAATATCACTCAGCCATGAAATCAACGTCATAAGGCTAGTAGCAGCATGATGAGTGGATTTAGGTACGATGATTCTAAGTGAAATAAGTCACACAGAAAAAGACACTTATCATAAGATATCACTTATAGAGGGAATGTAAAAACCGCTACACTTGAACTGAATTACAAAACAGAACAGAGTCCCACGTTTAGAAAACACACTATGGCTGCTTAACGGGAAAGGTGAGGTGGGGTGATGCATAAAACAAGGGTTTAAAATTAGCTCAGATACCGTTCCATAAACCCAATATGTAATAGACAAGACCTACTCCTTGCTCAGTGATTTGGACTCAACATCCCCTATTCACCGCCCAAGAATATATCTGACTAGTAAGAATCTTAAAACCTATGTATTGATATCTCTCTGTAAGTGAGTCAAGTGGGTGTAAATCGGCATAAACAAAGCAGTAAAAAGCAGCTAAACCCCATTATAAAAATCAATTACTTTTAAAAACCCGTGAAACAAAGACAGTGAAAGAGAAATTCTCACAAAATTCGTTCAGGGGCTGTGATGCCACCTGGATTGACCATATCTAGACCCACAGCTGATTGAGACATAAGCGTGGACACTCTTGGGGCTGAGAGGTTTGGTGAGGTTGGGTGAGGAAATGCAGACCCTTTAAAGTAATACTGCGTGGTACCCATCCCATGGTTCCCAAATCTCCAGGTTCAAGGGCATCTTCCTACATGGAAAACATGCATGAGAAACCCAGGAGATGGTACACCGTGTGATCGGGAAAGGTTTCCAAAACGCACCTCATTTCTCATCTCCTTGTGCTCGGGTTCGCCATTCCAGCCGCTTTACTAGCAATCTCCCTCCTTGGAAAATCAGCACCATTAACCTCCTGTTCCGTACAGTTTGCAAATTGTCCTGAGGATGAACGGAAAGAGTGGGAACCAATGAGAGACTAGCTCTAGGTGTTGGGACAGGCACAGGTCACTCTACTTTCCCATCAGGAAGAAGAATTAACCACAGGCTCAGCCTGCCGCCCGGGAGCAGAATAGGGCCTGAAGCAATCCTGCGCTTTTGCGGCAAGCTCCAAAGGAAGCGAGTTGAAAAATGGAGCTCAGGGGCACTGCAATTCACAAACCTGCAGACTTATAAATGATAACTCTCGTCCACAAATATATTGAGGGAAGGCAACGAAGAGGATTGGAAAGCAAGGCAGAATTGCAGGAAACAGATTTCAGGAGGGAGATTCGAATCTCCTTTAAAGCACAGGAAAAGCGGCTAAACCTCGACAATGATGCCCTTGGCCAAAAAGGGCGTATGCGTTTTTTCCTGAATATATTCAGGAAAAAACGCATACGCCCTTTTTGGCCAACCAAGCAAACTGGAAAGGCAAATCAGCGCTACAAAGAAGTCTCGCTTCCCATCGGTCAAAAGGGCCATGCTGAATAAAGTGTCAAAACCAGAAATGCAGGACAGGCCATGGAGAAACGGGAGCCTGGCTACGCTGATGGGCGGGATGTAAATTGCCAACGGCCACTCTGGAGAAGTGTACGGTGTGTCCTGAAACATCTAAAAAACTCAGCTTAGAGAGCATAGGGCACTTCCACTCATGGGCGTATAAATTGGGAAAACTAAGAATCAGCAAGAAACAGGCACCCCAAAGTTAAGGGCTGCTCTCTTGACAAGAACCTCCACTTCGTTACACCTTAAATATCCCAGGAAAGAGAAAAATGGATAAAGAAGTTGTGGTCCCTATGTACAATGGAATATCACTCAGCCATGAAATCAACGTCATAAGGCTAGTAGCAGCATGATGAGTGGATTTAGGTACGACGATTCTAAGTGAAATAAGTCACACAGAAAAAGACACTTATCATAAGATATCACTTATAGAGGGAATGTAAAAACCGCTACCCTTGAACTGAATTACAAAACAGAACAGAGTCCCACGTTTAGAAAACACACTATGGCTGCTTAACGGGAAAGGAGATGTGGGGTGATGCATAAAACAAGGGTTTCAAATTAGCTCAGATACCGTTCCATAAACCCAATATGTAATAGACAAGACCTACTCCTTGCTCAGTGATTTGGACTCACCATCCCCTATTCACCGCCCAAGAATATATCTGACTAGTAAGAATCTTAAAACCTATGTATTGATATCTCTCTGTAAGTGAGTCAAGTGGGTGTAAAGCGGCATAAACACAGCAGTAAAAAGCAGCTAAACCCCATTATAAAAATCAATTACTTTTAAAAACACGTGAAACAAAGACAGTGAAAGAGAAATCCTTACAAAATTCGTTCATGGGCTGTGATGCCACCTGGATTGACCATATCTAGACCCACAGCTGATTGAGACATAAGCGTGGACACTCTTGGGGCTGAGAGGTTTGGTGAGGTTGGGTGAGGAAATGCAGACCCTTTAAAGTAATACTGCGTGGTACCCATCCCATGGTTCCCAAATCTCCAGGTTCAAGGGCATCTTCCTACATCGAAAACATGCATGAGAAATCCAGGAGATGGTACAACGTGTGATCGGGAAAGGTTTCCAAAACGCACCTCATTTCTCAACTCCTTGTTCTCGGGTTCGCCATTCCAGCCGCTTTACTAGCAATCTCCCTCCTTGGAGAATCAGCACCTTTAACCTCCTGTTCTGTACAGGTTGCAATTTCTCCTGAGGATGAACGGGAAGAGTGGGAACCAATGATAGACTAGCTCTAGGTGTTGGGACAGGCACAGGTCACTCTACTTTCCCATCAGGAAGAAGAATTAACCACAGGCTCAGCCTGCCGCCCGTGACCAGAATAGAGCCTGAAGCAATCCTGCGCTTTTGCGGCCAGCTCCCAAGAAAGCGAGTTGAAAAATGGAGCTCAGGGGCACTGCAATTCACAAACCTGCAGACTTATAAATGATAACTCGCGTCCACAAATATATTGAGGGAAGGCAACGAAGAAGATTGGAAAGCAAGGCAGAATTGCAGGAAACAGATTTCAGGAGGGAGATTCGAATCGCCTTTAAAGCACAGGAAAAGCGGCAAAACCTCGACAATGATGCCCTTGGCCAAAAAGGGCGTATGCGTTTTTCCCTGAATATATTCAGGAAAAAACGCATACGCCCTTTTTGGACAACCAAGCAACCTGGAAAGGCAAATCAGCGCTACAAGGAAGTCTGGCTTGCCATCGGTCAAAAGGGCCATGCTGAATAAAGTGTCAAAACCAGAAATGCAGGACAGGCCATGGAGAAACAGGAGCCTGGCTACGCTGATGGGCGGGATGTAAATTGCCAACGGCCACTCTTGAGAAGTGTACGGTGTGTCCTGAAACATCTAAAAAACTCAGCTTAGAGAGCATAGGGCACTTCCACTCATGGGCGTATAAATTGGGAAAACTAAAAATCAGCAAGACACAGGCACCACAAAGTTTAGGGCTGCTCTGTTGACAAGAACCTCCACTTCGTTACACCTTAAATATCCCAGGAAAGAGAAAAATGGAAAAAGAAGTTGTGGTCCTTATGTACAACGGAATATCACTCAGCCATGAAATCAACGTCATAAGGCTAGTAGCCGAATGATGAGTGGATTTAGGTACGACGATTCTACGTCAAATAAGTCACACAGAAAAAGACACTTATCATAAGATATCACTTATAGAGGGAATGAAAAACCGCTACCCTTGAACTGAATTACAAAACAGAACAGAGTCCCACGTTTAGAAAACACACTATGGCTGCTTAACGGGAAAGGTGAGGTGGGGTGATGCATAAAACAAGGGTTTAAAATTAGCTCAGATACCGTTCCATAAACCCAATATGTAATAGACAAGACCTACTCCTTGCTCAGTGATTTGGACTCAACACCCCCTATTCACCGCCCAAGAATATATCTGACTAGTAAGAATCTTAAAACCTATGTTTTGATATCTCTCTGTAAGGGAGTCAAGTGGGTGTAAAGCGGCATAAACACAGCAGTAAAAAGCAGCTAAACCCCATTATAAAAATCAATTACTTTTAAAAACCCCTGAAACAAAGACAGTGAAAGAGAGAGAAATTCTTACAAAATTCGTTCAGGGGCTGTGATGCCACCTGGATTGACCATATCTAGACCCACAGCTGATTGAGACATAAGCGTGGACACTCTTGGGGCTGAGAGGTTTGGTGAGGTTGGGTGAGGAAACGCAGACCCTTTAAAGTAATACTGCGTGGTACCCATGCCATGGGTCCCAAATCTCCAGGTTCAAGGGCATCTTCCTACATCGAAAACATGCATGAGAAACCCAGGAGATGGTACAACGTGTGATCGGGAAAGGTTTCCAAAACGCACCTCATTTCTCATCTCCTTGTGCTCGGGTTCGCCATTCCAGCCGCTTTACTAGCAATCTCCCTCCTTGGAGAATCAGCACCTTTAACCTCCTGTTCCGTACAGGTTGCAATTTGTCCTGAGGATGAACGGGAAGAGTGGGAACCAATGAGAGACTAGCTCTAGATGTTGGGACAGGCACAGGTCACTCTACTTTCCCATCAGGAAGAAGAATTAACCACAGGCTCAGCCTGCCGCCCGGGACCAGAATAGGGCCTGAAGCAATCCTGCGCTTTTGCGGCCAGCTCCCAAGAAAGCGAGTTGAAAAATGGAGCTCAGGGGCACTGCAATTCACAAACCTGCAGACTTATAAATGATAACTCTCGTCCACAAATATATTGAGGGAAGGCAACGAAGAGGATTGGAAAGCGAGGCAGAATTGCAGGAAACAGATTTCAGAAGGGAGATTCGAATCGCCTTTAAAGCACAGGAAAAGCGGCAAAACCTCGACAATGATGCCCTTGGCAAAAAAGGGCGTATGCGTTTTTTCCTGAATATATTCAGGAAAAAACGCATACGCCCTATTTGGCCAACCAAGCAACCTGGAAAGGCAAATCAGCGCTACAAAGAAGTCTCGCTTCCCATCGGTCAAAAGGGCCATGCTGAATAAAGTGTCAAAACCAGAAATGCAGGACAGGCCATGGAGAAATGGGAGCCTGGCTACGCTGATGGGCGGGATGTAAATTGCCAATAGCCACTCTGGAGAAGTGTACGGTGTGTCCTGAAATCTCTAAAAAACTCAGCTTAGAGAGCATAGGGCACTTCCACTCATGGGCGTATAAATTGGGAAAACTAAAAATCAGCAAGGCACAGGCACCCCAAAGTTTAGGGCTGCTCTGTTGACAAGAACCTCCACTTCGTTACACCTTAAATATCCCAGGAAAGAGAAAAATGGATAAAGAAGTTGTGGTCCTTATGTACAATGGAATATCACTCAGCCATGAAACCAACGTCATAAGGCTAGTAGCAGCATGATGAGTGGATTTAGGTATGACGATTCTAAGTGAAATAAGTCATACAGAAAAAGACACTTATCATAAGATATCACTTATAGAGGGAATGTAAAAACCGCTACCCTTGAACTGAATTACAAAACAGAACAGAGTCCCACGTTTAGAAAACACACTATGGCTGCTTCACGGGAAAGGTGAGGTGGGGTGATGCATAAAACAAGGGTTTCAAATTAGGTCAGATACCGTTCCATAAACCCAATATGTAATAGACAAGACCTACTCCTTGCTCAGTGAATTGGACTCAACACCCCCTATTCACCGCCCAAGAATATATCTGACTAGTAAGAATCTTAAAACCTATGTATTGATATCTCTCTGTAAGTGAGTCAAGTGGGTGTAAAGCGGCAGAAACACAGCAGAGGAAAGCAGCTAAACCACATTATAAAAATCAATTACTTTTAAAAACCCGTGAAACAAAGACAGTGAAAGAGAGAGAAATTCTTACAAAATTCGTTCAGGGGCTGTGATGCCACCTGGATTGACCATATCTAGACCCACAGCTGATTGAGACATAAGGGTGGACACTCTTGGGGCTGAGAGGTTTGGTGAGGTTGGGTGAGGAAACACAGACCCTTTAAAGTAATACTGCATGGTACCCATCCCATGGGTCCCAAATCTCCAGGTTCAAGGGCATCTTCCTACATCGAAAACATGCATGAGAAACCCAGAAGATGGTACACCGTGTGATCGGGAAAGGTTTCCAAAACGCACCTCTTTTCTCATCTCCTTGTGCTCGGGTTCGCCATTCCAGCCGCTTTACTAGCAATCTCCCTCCTTGGAGAATCAGCACCTTTAACCTCCTGTTCCATAGAGGTTGCAATTTGTCCTGAGGATGAACGGGAAGAGGGGGAACCAATGAGAGACAAGCTCTAGGTATCGGGACAGGCACAGGTCACTCTTTTTTCCCATCAGGAAGAAGAATTAACCACAGGCTCAGCCTGCCGCCCGGGACCAGAATAGGGCCTGAAGCAATCTTGAGCTTTTGCGGCCAGCTCCCAAGAAAGTGAGTTGAAGAATGGAGCTCAGGGGCACTGCAATTCACAAACCTGCAGACTTATAAATGATAACTCTCGTCCACAAATATATTGAGGGAAGGTAACGAAGAGGAATGGAAAGCAAGGCAGAATTGCAGGAAACAGATTTCAGGAGGGAGATTCGAATCGCCTTTAAAGCACAGGAAAAGCGGCAAAACCTCGACAATGAAGCCCTTGGCCAAAAAGGGCGTATGCGTTTTTTCCTGAATATATTCAGGAAAAAACGCATACGCCCTTTTTGGCCAACCAAGCAACCTGGAAAGGCAAATCAGCGCTACAAAGAAGTCTCGCTTCCCATCGGTCAAAAGGGCCATGCTGAATAAAGTGTCAAAACCAGAAATGCAGGACAGGCCATGGAGAAACGGGAGCCTGGCTAAGCTGATGGGCGGGATGTAAATTGCCAACAGCCACTTTGGAGAAGTGTACGGTGTGTCCTGAAACCTCCAAAAAACTCAGCTTAGAGAGCATAGGGCACTTCCACTCATGGGCGTATAAATTGGGAAAACTAAAAATCAGCAAGACACAGGCACCCCAAAGTTTAGGGCTGCTCTGTTGACAAGAACCTCCACTTCGTTACACCTTAAATATCCCAGGAAAGAGAAAAATGGATAAAGAAGTTGTGGTCCTTATGTACAATGGAATATCACTCAGCCATGAAACCAACGTCATAAGGCTAGTAGCAGCATGATGAGTGGATTTAGGTATGACGATTCTAAGTGAAATAAGTCATACAGAAAAAGACACTTATCATAAGATATCACTTATAGAGGGAATGTAAAAACCGCTACCCTTGAACTGAATTACAAAACAGAACAGAGTCCCACGTTTAGAAAACACACTATGGCTGCTTCACGGGAAAGGTGAGGTGGGGTGATGCATAAAACAAGGGTTTCAAATTAGGTCAGATACCGTTCCATGAAGCCAATATGTAATAGACAAGACGTACTCCTTGCTCAGTGAATTGGACTCAACACCCCCTATTCACCTCCCAAGAATATATCTGACTAGTAAGAATCTTAAAACCTATGTATTGATATCTCTCTGTAAGTGAGTCAAGTGGGTGTAAAGCGGCAGAAACACAGCAGAGGAAAGCAGCTAAACCACATTATAAAAATCAATTACTTTTAAAAACCCGTGAAACAAAGACAGTGAAAGAGAGAGAAATTCTTACAAAATTCGTTCAGGGGCTGTGATGCCATCTGGATTGACCATATCTAGACCCACAGCTGATTGAGACATAAGCGTGGACACTCTTGGGGCTGAGAGGTTTGGTGAGGTTGGGTGAGGAAACGCAGACCCTTTAAAGTAATACTGCGTGGTACCCATCCCATGGTTCCCAAATCTCCAGGTTCAAGGGCATCTTCCTACATCGAAAACATGCATGAGAAACCCAGGAGATGGTACACCGTGTGATCCGGAAAGGTTTCCAAAACGCACCTCATTTCTCATCTCCTTGTGCTCGGGTTCGCCATTCCAGCCGCTTTACTAGCAATCTCCCTCCTTGGAGAATCAGCACCTTTAACCTCCTGTTCCGTACAGGTTGCAATTTCTCCTGAGGATGAACGGGAAGAGTGGGAACCAATGAGAGACTAGCTCTAGGTGTTGGGACAGGCACAGGTCACTCTACTTTCCCATCAGGAAGAAGAATTAACCACAGGCTCAGCCTGCCGCCCGGGACCAGAATAGAGCCTGAAGCAATCCTGCGCTTTTGCGGCCAGCCCCCAAGAAAGCGAGTTGAAAAATGGAGCTCAGGGGCACTGCAATTCACAAACCTGCAGACTTATAAATGATAACTCTCGTCCACAAATATATTGAGGGAAGGTAACGAAGAGGAATGGAAAGCAAGGCAGAATTGCAGGAAACAGATTTCAGGAGGGAGATTCGAATCGCCTTTAAAGCACAGGAAAAGCGGCAAAACCTCGACAATGAAGCCCTTGGCCAAAAAGGGCGTATGCGTTTTTTCCTGAATATATTCAGGAAAAAATGCATACGCCCTTTTTGGCCAACCAAGCAACATGGAAAGGCAAATCAGCGCTACAAAGAAGTCTCGCTTCCCATCGGTCAAAAGGGCCATTCTGAATAAAGTGTCAAAACCCGAAATGCAGGACAGGCCACGGAGAAACGGGAGCCTGGCTACGCTGATGGGCGGGAGGTAAATTGCCAACAGCCACTCTGGAGAAGTGTACGGTGTGTCCTGAAACATCTAAAAAACTCAGCTTACAGAGCACAGGGCACTTCCACTCATGGGCGTATAAATTGGGAAAACTAAAAATCAGCAAGACACAGGCACCCCAAAGTTTAGGGCTGCTCTGTTGAGAAGAACCTCCACTTCGTTACACCTTAAATATCCCAGGAAAGAGAAAAATGGATAAATAAGTTGTGGTCCTTATGTACAATGGAATATCACTCAGCCATGAAATCAACGTCATAAGGCTAGTAGCAGCATGATGAGTGGATTTAGGTACGACGATTCTAAGTGAAATAAGTCACACAGAAAAAGACACTTATCATAAGATATCACTTATAGAGGGAATGTAAAAACCGCTACCCTTGAACTGAATTACAAAACAGAACAGAGTCCCACGTTTAGAAAACACACTATGGCTGCTTAACGGGAAAGATGAGGTGGGGTGATGCATAAAACAAGGGTTTCAAATTAGCTCAGATACCGTTCCATAAACCCAATATGTAATAGACAAGACCTACTCCTTGCTCAGTGATTTGGACTCAACACCCCCTATTCACCGCCCAAGAATATATCTGACTAATAAGAATCTTAAAACCTATGTATTGATATCTCTCTGTAAGGGAGTCAATTGGGTGTAAAGCGGCATAAATACAGCAGTGAAAATCAGCTAAACCCCATTATAAAAATCAATTACTTTTAAAAACCCGTGAAACAAAGACAGTGAAAGAGAGAGAAATTCTTACAAAATTCGTTCAGGGGCTGTGATGCCACCTGGATTGACCATATCTAGACCCACAGCTGATTGAGACATAAGAGTGGACACTCTTGCTGCTGAGAGGTTTGCTGAGGTTGGGTGAGGAAACGCAGACCCTTTAAAGTAATACTGAGTGGTACCCATCCCATGGGTCACAAATCTCCAGGTTCAAGGGCATCTTCTTACATCGAAAACATGCATGAGAAACCCAGGAGATGGTACACCGTGTGATCGGGAAAGGTTTCCAAAACGCACCTCATTTCTCATCTCCTTGTGCTCGGGTTCGCCATTCCAGCCGCTTTACTAGCAATCTCCCTCCTTGGAAAATCAGCACCATTAACCTCCTGTTCCGTACAGTTTGCAAATTGTCCTGAGGATGAACGGAAAGAGTGGGAACCAATGAGAGACTAGCTCTAGGTGTTGGGACAGGCACAGGTCACTCTACTTTCCCATCAGGAAGAAGAATTAACCACAGGCTCAGCCTGCCGCCCGGGAGCAGAATAGGGCCTGAAGCAATCCTGCGCTTTTGCGGCCAGCTCCAAAGGAAGCGAGTTTAAAAAGTGGAGCTCAGGGGCACTGCAATTCACAAACCTGCAGACTTATAAATGATAACTCTCGTCCACAAATATATTGAGGGAAGGCAACGAAGAGGATTGGAAAGCAAGGAAGAATTGCAGGAAACAGATTTCAGGAGGGAGATTCGAATCGCCTTTAAAGCACAGGAAAAGCGGCAACACCTCGACAATGATGCCCTTGGCCAAAAAGGGCGTATGCGTTTTTTCCTGAATATATTCAGGAAAAAACGCATACGCCCTTTTTGGCCAACCAAGCAACCTGGAAAGGCAAATCAGCGCTACAAAGAAGTCTCGCTTCCCATCGGTCAAAAGGGCCATGCTGAATAAAGTGTCAAAACCAGAAATGCAGGACAGGCCATGGAGAAACGGGAGCCTGGCTACGCTGATGGGCGGGATGTAAATTGCCAACGGCCACTCTGGAGAAGTGTACGGTGTGTCCTGAAACATCTAAAAAACTCAGCTTAGAGGGCATAGGGCACTTCCACTCATGGGCGTATAAATTGGGAAAACTAAGAATCAGCAAGACACAGGCACCCCAAAGTTAAGAGCTGCTCTCTTGACAAGAACCTCCACTTCGTTACACCTTAAATATCCCAGGAAAGAGAAAAATGGATAAAGAAGTTGTGGTCCCTATGTACAATGGAATATCACTCAGCCATGAAATCAACGTCATAAGGCTAGTAGCAGCATGATGAGTGGATTTAGGTACGACGATTCTAAGTGAAATAAGTCACACAGAAAAAGACACTTATCATAAGATATCACTTATAGAGGGAATGCAAAAACCGCTACCCTTGAACTGAATTACAAAACAGAACAGAGTCCCACGTTTAGAAAACACACTATGGCTGCTTAACGGGAAAGGTGAGGTGGGGTGATGCATAAAACAAGGGTTTAAAATTAGCTCAGATACCGTTCCATAAACCCAATATGTAATAGACAAGACCTACTCCTTGCTCAGTGATTTGGACTCAACATCCCCTATTCACCGCCCAAGAATATATCTGACTAGTAAGAATCTTAAAACCTGTGTATTGATATCTCTCTGTAAGTGAGTCAAGTGGGTGTAAAGCGGCATAAACACAGCAGTAAAAAGCAGCTAAACCCCATTATAAAAATCAATTACTTTTAAAAACACGTGAAACAAAGACAGTGAAAGAGAAATTCTTACAAAATTCGTTCAGGGGCTGTGATGCCACCTGGATTGTCCATATCTAGACCCACAGCTGATTGAGACATAAGCGTGGACACTCTTGGGGCTGAGAGGTTTGGTGAGGTTGGGTGAGGAAATGCAGACCCTTTAAAGTAATACTGCGTGGTACCCATCCCATGGTTCCCAAATCTCCAGGTTCAAGGGCATCTTCCTACATCGAAAACATGCATGAGAAACCCAGAAGATGGTACACCGTGTGATCGGGAGAGGTTTCCAAAACGCACCTCTTTTCTCATCTCCTTGTGCTCGGGTTCGCCATTCCAGCCGCTTTACTAGCAATCTCCCTCCTTGGAGAATCAGCACCTTTAACCTCCTGTTCCGTACAGGTTGCAATTTGTCCTGAGGATGAACGGGAAGAGTGGGAACCAATGAGAGACTAGCTCTAGGTGTTGGGACAGGCACAGGTCACTCTACTTTCCCATCAGGAAGAAGAATTAACCACAGACTCAGCCTGCCTCCCAGGACCAGAATAGGGCCTGAAGCAATCCTGCGCTTTTGCGGCCAGCTCCCAAGAAAGCGAGTTGAAAAATGGAGCTCAGGGGCACTGCAATTCACAAACCTGCAGACTTATAAATGATAACTCTCGTCCACAAATATATTGAGGGAAGGCAACGAGGAGGATTGGAAAGCAAGGCAGAATTGCAGGAAACAGATTTCAGGAGGGAGATTCGAATCGCCTTTAAAGCACAGGAAAAGCGGGAAAACCTCGACAATGATGCCCTTGGCCAAAAAGGGCGTATGCGTTTTTTCCTGAATATATTCAGGAAAAAACGCATACGCCCTTTTTGGCCAACCAAGCAACCTGGAAAGGCAAATCAGCGCTACAAAGAAGTCTCGCTTCCCATCGGTCAAAAGGGCCATGCTGAATAAAGTGTCAAAACCAGAAATGCAGGACAGGCCATGGAGAAACGGGAGCCTGGCTACGCTGATGGGCGGGATGTAAATTGCCAACAGCCACTCTGGAGAAGTGTACGGTGTGTCCTGAAACATCTAAAAAACTCAGCTTAGAGAGCACAGGGCACTTCCACTCATGGGCGTATAAATTGGGAAAACTAAAAATCAGCAAGAAACAGGCACCCCAAAGTTTAGGGCTGCTCTGTTGACAAGAACTTCCACTTCATTACACCTTAAATATCCCAGGAAAGAGTAAAACGGAAAAAGAAGTTGTGGTCCTTTTGTACAATGGAATATCACTCAGCCATGAAATCAACGTCATAAGGCTAGTAGCAGCATGATGAGTGGATTTAGGTACGACGATTCTAAGTGAAATAAGTCACACAGAAAAAGACACTTATCATAAGATATCACTTATAGAGGGAATGTAAAAACCGCTACCCTTGAACTGAATTACAAAACAGAACAGAGTCCCACGTTTAGAAAACACACTATGGCTGCTTCACGGGAAAGGTGAGGTGGGGTGATGCATAAAACAAGGGTTTCAAATTAGGTCAGATACCGTTCCATAAACCCAATATGTAATAGACAAGACCTACTCCTTGATCAGTGAAATGGACTCAACACCCCCTATTCACCGCCCAAGAATATATCTGACTAGTAAGAATCTTAAAACATATGTTTTGATATCTCTCTGTAAGTGAGTCAAGTGGGGGTAAAGCGGCAGAAACACAGCAGAGGAAAGCAGCTAAACCACATTATAAAAATCAATTACTTTTAAAAACCCGTGAAACAAAGACAGTGAAAGAGAGAGAAATTCTTACAAAATTCGTTCAGGGTCTGTGATGCCACCTGGATTGACCATATCTAGACCCACAGCTGATTGAGACATAAGGGTGGACACTCTTGGGGCTGAGAGGTTTGGTGAGGTTGGCTGAGGAAACACAGACCCTTTAAAGTAATACTGCATGGTACCCATCCCATGGGTCCCAAATCTCCAGGTTCAAGGGCATCTTCCTACATCGAAAACATGCATGAGAAACCCAGAAGATGGTACACCGTGTGATCGGGAAAGGTTTCCAAAACGCACCTCTTTTCTCATCTCCTTGTGCTCGGGTTCGCCATTCCAGCCGCTTTACTAGCAATCTCCCTCCTTGGAGAATCAGCACCTTTAACCTCCTGTTCCGTTCAGGTTGCAATTTGTCCTGAGGATGAACGGGAAAGGGGGAAAAATGAGAGACTACCTCTAGGTGTTGGGACAGGCACAGGTCACTCTATTTTCCCATCAGGAAGAAGAATTAACCACAGGCTCAGCCTGCCGCCTGGGACCAGAATAGGGCCTGAAGCAATCCTGCGCTTTTGCGGCCAGCTCCCAAGAAAGCGAGTTGAAAAATGGAGCTCAGGGGCACTGCAATTCACAAACCTGCAGACTTATAAATGATAACTCTCGTCCACAAATATATTGAGGGAAGGCAACGAAGAGGATTGGAAAGCAAGGCAGAATTGCAGGAAACAGATTTCAGGAGGGAGATTCGAATCGCCTTTAAAGCACAGGAAAAGCGGCAAAACCTCGACAATGATGCCTTTGGCCAAAAAGGGCGTATGCGTTTTTTCCTGAATATATTCAGGAAAAAACGCATACGCCCTTTTTGGCCAACCAAGCAACCTGGAAAGGCAAATCAGCGCTACAAATAAGTGTCGCTTCCCAACGGACAAAAGGGCCATGCTGAATAAAGTGTCAAAACCAGAAATGCAGGACAGGCCATGGAGAAACGGGAGCCTGGCTACGCTGATGGGCGGGATGTAAATTGCCAACAGCCACTCTGGAGAAGTGTATGGTGTGTCCTGAAACATCTAAAAAACTCAGCTTAGAGAGCACAGGGCACTTCCACTCATGGGCGTATAAATTGGGAAAACTAAAAATCAGCAAGACACAGGCACCCCAAAGTTTAGGGCTGCTCTGTTGACAAGAACTTCCACTTCGTTACACCTTAAATATCCCAGGAAAGAGTAAAACGGATAAAGAAGTTGTGGTCCTTTTGTACAATGGAATATCACTCAGCCATGAAATCAACGTCATAAGGCTAGTAGCAGCATGATGAGTGGATTTAGGTACGACGATTCTAAGTGAAATAAGTCACACAGAAAAAGACACTTATCATAAGATATCACTTATAGAGGGAATGTAAAAACCGCTACCCTTGAACTGAATTACAAAACAGAACAGAGTCCCACGTTTAGAAAACACACTATGGCTGATTAACGGGAAAGATGAGGTGGGGTGATGCATAAAACAAGGGTTTCAAATTAGCTCAGATACCGTTCCATAAACCCAATATGTAATAGACAAGACCTACTCCTTGCTCAATGATTTGGACTCAACACCCCCTATTCACCGCCCAAGAATATATCTGACTAGTAAGAATCTTAAAACCTATGTATTTATATCTCTCTGTAAGTGAGTCAAGTGGGTTTAAAGCGGCAGAAACACAGCAGTGAAAAGCAGCTAAACCCCATTATAAAAATCAATTACTTTTAAAATCCCGTGAAACAAAGACAGTGAAAGAGAGAGAAATTCTTACAAAATTCGTTCAGGGGCTGTGATGCCACCTGGATTGACCATATCTAGACCCACAACTGATTGAGACATAAGCGTGGACTCTCTTGGGGCTGAGAGGTTTGGTGAGGTTGGGTGAGGAAACGCAGACCCTTTAAAGTAATACTGCGTGGTACCCATCCCATGGGTCCCAAATCTCCAGGTTCAAGGGCATCTTCCTACATCGAAAACATGCATGAGAAACCCAGAAGATGGTACACCGTGTGATCGGGAAATGTTTCCAAAACGCACCTCATTTCTCATCTCCTTGTGCTCGGGTTCGCCATTCCAGCCGCTTTCCTAGCAATCTCCCTCCTTGGAGAATCAGCACCTTTAACCTCCTGTTCCGTACAGGTTGCAATTTGTCCTGACGATGAACGGGAAGAGTGGGAAGCAATGAGAGACTAGCTCTAGGTGTTGCGACAGGCACAGGTCACTCTACTTTCCCATCAGGAAGAAGAATTAACCACTGGCTCAGCCTGCCGCCCGGGACCAGAATAGGGCCTGAAGCAATCCTGCGCTTTTGCGGAGAGCTCCCAAGAAAGCGAGTTGAAAAATGGAGCTCAGGGGCACTGCAATTCACAAACCTGCAGACTTATAAATGATAACTCTCGTCCACAAATATATTGAGGGAAGGCAACGAAGAGGATTGGAAAGCAAGGAACAATTGCAGGAAACAGATTTCAGGAGTGAGATTCGAATCGCTTTTAAAGCACAGGAAAAGCGGCAAAACCTCGACAATGATGCCCTTGGCCAAAAAGGGCGTATGCGTTTTTTCCTGAATATATTCAGGAAAAAACGCATACGCCCTTTTTGGCCAACCAAGCAACCTGGAAAGGCAAATCAGCGCTACAAAGAAGTCTCGCTTCCCATCGGTCAAAAGGGCCATGCTGAATAAAGTGTCAAAACCAGAAATGCAGGACAGGCCATGGAGAAACGGGAGCCTGGCTACGCTGATGGGCGGGATGTAAATTGCCAACAGCCACTCTGGAGAAGTGTACGGTGTGTCCTGAAACATCTAAAAAACTCAGCTTAGAGAGCACAGGGCACTTCCACTCATGGGCGTATAAATTGGGAAAACTAAAAATCAGCAAGACACAGGCACCCCAAAGTTTAGGGCTGCTCTGTTGACAAGAACCTCCACTTCGTTACACCTTAAATATCCCAGGAAAGAGTAAAATGGATAAAGAAGTTGTGGTCCTTTTGTACAATGGAATATAACTCAGCCATGAAATCAACGTCATAAGGCTAGTAGCAGCATGATGAGTGGATTTAGGTACGACGATTCTAAGTGAAGTAAGTCACACAGAAAATGACACTTATCATAAGATATCACTTATAGAGGGAATGTAAAAACCGCTACCCTTGAACTGAATTACAAAACAGAACAGAGTCCCACGTTTAGAAAACACACTATGGCTGCTTAACGGGAAAGGTGAGGTGGGGTGATGCATAAAACAAGGGTTTCAAATTAGCTCAGATACCGTTCCATAAACCCAATAGGTAATAGACAAGACCTACTCCTTGCTCAGTGATTTGGACTCAACACACCCTATTCACCGCCCAAGAATATATCTGACTAGTAAGAATCTTAAAACCTATGTATTGATATCTCTCTGTAAGTGAGTCAAGTGGGTGTAAAGCGGCATAAACACAGCAGTAAAAAGCAGCTAAACCCCATTATAAAAATCAATTACTTTTAAAAACCCGTGAAACAAAGACAGTGAAAGAGAGAGAAATTCTTACAAAATTCTTTCAGGGGCTGTGATGCCACCTGGATTGACCATATCTAGACCCACAGCTGATTGAGACATAAGCGTGGACACTCTTGGGGCTGAGCGGTTTGTTGAGGTTTGGTGAGGAAACGCAGACCCTTTAAAGTAATACTGCGTGGTACCCATCCCATGGGTCCCAAATCTCCAGGTTCAAGGGCATCTTCCTACATCGAAAACATGCATGAGAAACCCAGGAGATGGTACAACGTGTGATCGGGAATGGTTTCCAAAACGCACCTCATTTCTCATCTCCTTGTGCTCGGGTTCGCCATTTCAGCCGCTTTACTAGCAATCTCCCTCCTTGGAGAATAAGCACCTTTAACCTCCTGTTCCGTACAGGTTGCAATTTCTCCTGAGGATGAACGGGAAGAGTGGGAACCAATGAGAGACTAGCTCTAGGTGTTGGGACAGGCACAGGTCACTCTACTTTCCCATCAGGAAGAAGAATTAACCACAGGCTCAGCCTGCCGCCCGGAACCAGAATAGAGCCTGAAGCAATCCTGCGCTTTTGCGGCCAGCTCCCAAGAAAGCGAGTTGAAAAATGGAGCTCAGGGGCACTGCAATTCACAAACTTTCAGACTTATAAATGATAACTCTCGTCCACAAATATATTGAGGGAAGGCAACGAAGAGGATTGGAAAGCAAGGAAGAATTGCAGGAAACAGATTTCAGGAGAGAGATTCGAATCGCCTTTAAAGCACAGGAAAAGCGGCAAAACCTCGACAATGATGCCCTTGGCCAAAAAGGGCGTATGCGTTTTTTCCTGAATATATTCAGGAAAAAACGCATACGCCCTTTTTGGCCAACCAAGCAACCTGGAAAGGCAAATCAGCGCTACAAAGAAGTCTCGCTTCCCATGGGTCAAAAGGGCCATGCTGAATAAAGTGTCAAAACCAGAAATGCAGGACAGGCCATGGAGAAACGGGAGCCTGGCTACGCTGATGGGCGGGATGTAAATTGCCAACGGCCACTCTGGAGAAATGTACGGTGTGTCCTGAAACATCTAAAAAACTCAGCTTAGAGAGCACAGGGCACTTCCACTCATGGGCGTATAAATTGGGAAAACTAAAAATCAGCAAGACACAGGCACCCCAAAGTTAAGGGCTGCTCTCTTGACAAGAACCTCCACTTCGTTACACCTTAAATATCCCAGGAAAGAGAAAAATGGATAAAGAAGTTGTGGTCCTTATGTACAATGGAATATCACTCAGCCATGAAATCAACGTCATAAGGCTAGTAGCAGCATGATGAGTGGATTTAGGTACGACGATTCTAAGTGAAATAAGTCACACAGAAAAAGACACTTATCATAAGATATCACTTATAGAGGGAATGAAAAACCGCTACCCTTGAACTGAATTACAAAACAGAACAGAGACCCACGTTTAGAAAACACACTATGGCTGCTTAACGGGAAAGGTGAGGTGGGGTGATGCATAAAACAAGGGTTTCAAATTAGCTCAGATACCGTTCCATAAACCCAATATGTAATAGACAAGACCTACTCCTTGCTCAGTGATTTGGACTCAACACCCCCTATTCACCGCCCAAGAATATATCTGACTAGTAAGAATGTTAAAACCTATGTATTGATATCTCTCTGTAAGTGAGTCAAGTGGGTGTAAAGTGGCATAAACACAGCAGTAAAAAGCAGCTAAACCCCATTATAAAAATCAATTACTTTTAAAAACCCGTGAAACAAAGACAGTGAAAGAGAGAGAAATTCTTACAAAATTCGTTCAGGGGCTGTGATGCCACCTGGATTGACCATATCTAGACCCACAGCTGATTGAGACATAAGCGTGGACACTCTTGGGGCTGAGAGGTATGGTGAGGTTGGGTGAGGAAACGCAGACCCTTTAAAGTAATACTGCGTGGTACCCATCCCATGGGTCCCAAATCTCCAGGTTCAAGGACATCTTCCTACATCAAAAACATGCATGAGAAACCCAGAAGATGGTACACCGTGTGATCGGGAACGGTTTCCAAAACGCACCTCTTTTCTCATCTCCTTGTGCTCGGGTTCGCCATTCCAGCCGCTTTACTAGCAATCTCCCTCCTTGGAGAATCAGCACCTTTAACCTCCTGTTCCGTACAGGTTGCAATTTGTCCTGAGGATGAACGGGAAGAGGGGGAACCAATGAGAGACTAGCTCTAGGTATCGGGACAGGCACAGGTCACTCTATTTTCCCATCAGGAATAAGAATTAACCACAGGCTCAGCCTGCCGCCCAGGACCAGAATAGGGCCTGAAGCAATCCTGCGCTTTTGCGGCCAGCTCCCAAGAAGGTGAGTTGAAAAATGGAGCTCAGGGGCACTGCAATTCACAATCCTGCAGACTTATAAATGATAACTCTCGTCCACAAATATATTGAGGGAAGGTAACAAAGAGGAATGGAAAGCAAGGCAGAATTGCAGGAAACAGATTTCAGGAGGGAGATTCGAATCGCCTTTAAAGCACAGGAATAGCGGCAAAACCTCGACAATGAAGCCCTTGGCCAAAAAGGGCGTTTGCGTTTTTTCCTGAATATATTCAGGAAAAAACGCATACGCCCTTTTTGGCCAACCAAGCAACCTGGAAAGGCAAATCAGCGCTACAAAGAAGTCTCGCTTCCCATCGGTCAAAAGGGCCATGCTGAATAAAGTGTCAAAACCAGAAATGCAGGACAGGCCATGGAGAAACGGGAGCCTGGCTACGCTGATGGGCGGGATGTAAATTGCCAACAGCCACTCTGGAGAAGTGTACGGTGTGTCCTGAAACATCTAAAAAACTCAGCTTAGAGAGCACAGGGCACTTCCACTCATGGGCGTATAAATTGGGAAAACTAAAAATCAGCAAGACACAGGCACCCCAAAGTTTAGGGCTGCTCTGTTGACAAGAACCTCCACTTCGTTACACCTTAAATATCCCAGGAAAGAGAAAAATGGATAAAGAAGTTGTGGTCCTTTTGTACAATGGAATATCATTCAGCCATGAAATCAACGTCATAAGGCTAGTAGCAGCATGATGAGTGGATATAGGTACGAGGATTCTAAGTGAAATAAGTCACACAGAAAAAGACACTTATCATAAGATATCACTTATAGAGGGAATGTAAAAACCGATACCCTTGAACTGAATTACAAAACAGAACAGAGTCCCACGTTTAGAAAACACACTATGGCTGCTTAACGGGAAAGATGAGGTGGGGTGATGCATAAAACAAGGGTTTCAAATTAGCTCAGATACCGTTCCATAAACCCAATATGTAATAGACAAGACCTACTCCTTGCTCAGTGATTTGGACTCAACACCCCCTATTCACCGCCCAAGAATATATCTGACTAGTAAGAATGTTAAAACCTATGTATTGATATCTCTCTGTAACTGAGTCAAGTGGGTGTAAAGCGGCATAAACACAGCAGTAAAAAGCAGCTAAACTCCATTATAAAAATCAATTACTTTTAAAAACCCGTGAAACAAAGACAGTGAAAGAGAGAGAAATTCTTACAAAATTCGTTCAGGGGCTGTGATGCCACCTGGATTGACCATATCTAGACCCACAGCTGATTGAGACATAAGCGTGGACACTCTTGGGGCTGAGACGTATGGTGAGGTTGGGTGAGGAAACGCAGACCCTTTAAAGTAATACTGCGTGGTACCCATCCCATGGGTCCCAAATCTCCAGGTTCAAGGGCATCTTCCTACATCAAAAACATGCATGAGAAACCCAGAAGATGGTACACCGTGTGATCGGGAAATGTTTCCAAAACGCACCTCATTTCTCATCTCCTTGTGCTCGGGTTCGCCATTCCAGCCGCTTTCCTAGCAATCTCCCTCCTTGGAGAATCAGCACCTTTAACCTCCTGTTCCGTACAGGTTGCAATTTGTCCTGACGATGAACGGGAAGAGTGGGAAGCAATGAGAGACTAGCTCTAGGTGTTGCGACAGGCACAGGTCACTCTACTTTCCCATCAGGAAGAAGAATTAACCACTGGCTCAGCCTGCCGCCCGGGACCAGAATAGGGCCTGAAGCAATCCTGCGCTTTTGCGGAGAGCTCCCAAGAAAGCGAGTTGAAAAATGGAGCTCAGGGGCACTGCAATTCACAAACCTGCAGACTTATAAATGATAACTCTCGTCCACAAATATATTGAGGGAAGGCAACGAAGAGGATTGGAAAGCAAGGAACAATTGCAGGAAACAGATTTCAGGAGTGAGATTCGAATCGCTTTTAAAGCCCAGGAAAAGCGGCAAAACCTCGACAATGATGCCCTTGGCCAAAAAGGGCGTATGCGTTTTTTCCTGAATATATTCAGGAAAAAACGCATACGCCCTTTTTGGCCAACCAAGCAACCTGGAAAGGCAAATCAGCGCTACAAAGAAGTCTCGCTTCCCATCGGTCAAAAGGGCCATGCTGAATAAAGTGTCAAAACCAGAAATGCAGGACAGGCCATGGAGAAACGGGAGCCTGGCTACGCTGATGGGCGGGATGTAAATTGCCAACAGCCACTCTGGAGAAGTGTACGGTGTGTCCTGAAACATCTAAAAAACTCAGCTTAGAGAGCACAGGGCACTTCCACTCATGGGCGTATAAATTGGGAAAACTAAAAATCAGCAAGACACAGGCACCCCAAAGTTTAGGGCTGCTCTGTTGACAAGAACCTCCACTTCGTTACACCTTAAATATCCCAGGAAAGAGTAAAATGGATAAAGAAGTTGTGGTCCTTTTGTACAATGGAATATAACTCAGCCATGAAATCAACGTCATAAGGCTAGTAGCAGCATGATGAGTGGATTTAGGTACGACGATTCTAAGTGAAGTAACTCACACAGAAAATGACACTTATCATAAGATATCACTTATAGAGGGAATGTAAAAACCGCTACCCTTGAACTGAATTACAAAACAGAACAGAGTCCCACGTTTAGAAAACACACTATGGCTGCTTAACGGGAAAGGTGAGGTGGGGTGATGCATAAAACAAGGGTTTCAAATTAGCTCAGATACCGTTCCATAAACCCAATAGGTAATAGACAAGACCTACTCCTTGCTCAGTGATTTGGACTCAACACACCCTATTCACCGCCCAAGAATATATCTGACTAGTAAGAATCTTAAAACCTATGTATTGATATCTCTCTGTAAGTGAGTCAAGTGGGTGTAAAGCGGCATAAACACAGCAGTAAAAAGCAGCTAAACCCCATTATAAAAATCAATTACTTTTAAAAACCCGTGAAACAAAGACAGTGAAAGAGAGAGAAATTCTTACAAAATTCTTTCAGGGGCTGTGATGCCACCTGGATTGACCATATCTAGACCCACAGCTGATTGAGACATAAGCGTGGACACTCTTGGGGCTGAGCGGTTTGTTGAGGTTTGGTGAGGAAACGCAGACCCTTTAAAGTAATACTGCGTGGTACCCATCCCATGGGTCCCAAATCTCCAGGTTCAAGGGCATCTTCCTACATCGAAAACATGCATGAGAAACCCAGGAGATGGTACAACGTGTGATCGGGAATGGTTTCCAAAACGCACCTCATTTCTCATCTCCTTGTGCTCGGGTTCGCCATTTCAGCCGCTTTACTAGCAATCTCCCTCCTTGGAGAATAAGCACCTTTAACCTCCTGTTCCGTACAGGTTGCAATTTCTCCTGAGGATGAACGGGAAGAGTGGGAACCAATGAGAGACTAGCTCTAGGTGTTGGGACAGGCACAGGTCACTCTACTTTCCCATCAGGAAGAAGAATTAACCACAGGCTCAGCCTGCCGCCCGGAACCAGAATAGAGCCTGAAGCAATCCTGCGCTTTTGCGGCCAGCTCCCAAGAAAGCGAGTTGAAAAATGGAGCTCAGGGGCACTGCAATTCACAAACTTTCAGACTTATAAATGATAACTCTCGTCCACAAATATATTGAGGGAAGGCAACGAAGAGGATTGGAAAGCAAGGAAGAATTGCAGGAAACAGATTTCAGGAGAGAGATTCGAATCGCCTTTAAAGCACAGGAAAAGCGGCAAAACCTCGACAATGATGCCCTTGGCCAAAAAGGGCGTATGCGTTTTTTCCTGAATATATTCAGGAAAAAACGCATACGCCCTTTTTGGCCAACCAAGCAACCTGGAAAGGCAAATCAGCGCTACAAAGAAGTCTCGCTTCCCATGGGTCAAAAGGGCCATGCTGAATAAAGTGTCAAAACCAGAAATGCAGGACAGGCCATGGAGAAACGGGAGCCTGGCTACGCTGATGGGCGGGATGTAAATTGCCAACGGCCACTCTGGAGAAATGTACGGTGTGTCCTGAAACATCTAAAAAACTCAGCTTAGAGAGCACAGGGCACTTCCACTCATGGGCGTATAAATTGGGAAAACTAAAAATCAGCAAGACACAGGCACCCCAAAGTTAAGGGCTGCTCTCTTGACAAGAACCTCCACTTCGTTACACCTTAAATATCCCAGGAAAGAGAAAAATGGATAAAGAAGTTGTGGTCCTTATGTACAATGGAATATCACTCAGCCATGAAATCAACGTCATAAGGCTAGTAGCAGCATGATGAGTGGATTTAGGTACGACGATTCTAAGTGAAATAAGTCACACAGAAAAAGACACTTATCATAAGATATCACTTATAGAGGGAATGAAAAACCGCTACCCTTGAACTGAATTACAAAACAGAACAGAGTCCCACGTTTAGAAAACACACTATGGCTGCTTAACGGGAAAGGTGAGGTGGGGTGATGCATAAAACAAGGGTTTCAAATTAGCTCAGATACCGTTCCATAAACCCAATATGTAATAGACAAGACCTACTCCTTGCTCAGTGATTTGGACTCAACACCCCCTATTCACCGCCCAAGAATATATCTGACTAGTAAGAATGTTAAAACCTATGTATTGATATCTCTCTGTAAGTGAGTCAAGTGGGTGTAAAGTGGCATAAACACAGCAGTAAAAAGCAGCTAAACCCCATTATAAAAATCAATTACTTTTAAAAACCCGTGAAACAAAGACAGTGAAAGAGAGAGAAATTCTTACAAAATTCGTTCAGGGGCTGTGATGCCACCTGGATTGACCATATCTAGACCCACAGCTGATTGAGACATAAGCGTGGACACTCTTGGGGCTGAGAGGTATGGTGAGGTTGGGTGAGGAAACGCAGACCCTTTAAAGTAATACTGCGTGGTACCCATCCCATGGGTCCCAAATCTCCAGGTTCAAGGACATCTTCCTACATCAAAAACATGCATGAGAAACCCAGAAGATGGTACACCGTGTGATCGGGAACGGTTTCCAAAACGCACCTCTTTTCTCATCTCCTTGTGCTCGGGTTCGCCATTCCAGCCGCTTTACTAGCAATCTCCCTCCTTGGAGAATCAGCACCTTTAACCTCCTGTTCCGTACAGGTTGCAATTTGTCCTGAGGATGAACGGGAAGAGGGGGAACCAATGAGAGACTAGCTCTAGGTATCGGGACAGGCACAGGTCACTCTATTTTCCCATCAGGAATAAGAATTAACCACAGGCTCAGCCTGCCGCCCAGGACCAGAATAGGGCCTGAAGCAATCCTGCGCTTTTGCGGCCAGCTCCCAAGAAGGTGAGTTGAAAAATGGAGCTCAGGGGCACTGCAATTCACAATCCTGCAGACTTATAAATGATAACTCTCGTCCACAAATATATTGAGGGAAGGTAACAAAGAGGAATGGAAAGCAAGGCAGAATTGCAGGAAACAGATTTCAGGAGGGAGATTCGAATCGCCTTTAAAGCACAGGAATAGCGGCAAAACCTCGACAATGAAGCCCTTGGCCAAAAAGGGCGTTTGCGTTTTTTCCTGAATATATTCAGGAAAAAACGCATACGCCCTTTTTGGCCAACCAAGCAACCTGGAAAGGCAAATCAGCGCTACAAAGAAGTCTCGCTTCCCATCGGTCAAAAGGGCCATGCTGAATAAAGTGTCAAAACCAGAAATGCAGGACAGGCCATGGAGAAACGGGAGCCTGGCTACGCTGATGGGCGGGATGTAAATTGCCAACAGCCACTCTGGAGAAGTGTACGGTGTGTCCTGAAACATCTAAAAAACTCAGCTTAGAGAGCACAGGGCACTTCCACTCATGGGCGTATAAATTGGGAAAACTAAAAATCAGCAAGACACAGGCACCCCAAAGTTTAGGGCTGCTCTGTTGACAAGAACCTCCACTTCGTTACACCTTAAATATCCCAGGAAAGAGAAAAATGGATAAAGAAGTTGTGGTCCTTTTGTACAATGGAATATCATTCAGCCATGAAATCAACGTCATAAGGCTAGTAGCAGCATGATGAGTGGATATAGGTACGAGGATTCTAAGTGAAATAAGTCACACAGAAAAAGACACTTATCATAAGATATCACTTATAGAGGGAATGTAAAAACCGATACCCTTGAACTGAATTACAAAACAGAACAGAGTCCCACGTTTAGAAAACACACTATGGCTGCTTAACGGGAAAGATGAGGTGGGGTGATGCATAAAACAAGGGTTTCAAATTAGCTCAGATACCGTTCCATAAACCCAATATGTAATAGACAAGACCTACTCCTTGCTCAGTGATTTGGACTCAACACCCCCTATTCACCGCCCAAGAATATATCTGACTAGTAAGAATGTTAAAACCTATGTATTGATATCTCTCTGTAAGTGAGTCAAGTGGGTGTAAAGCGGCATAAACACAGCAGTAAAAAGCAGCTAAACTCCATTATAAAAATCAATTACTTTTAAAAACCCGTGAAACAAAGACAGTGAAAGAGAGAGAAATTCTTACAAAATTCGTTCAGGGGCTGTGATGCCACCTGGATTGACCATATCTAGACCCACAGCTGATTGAGACATAAGCGTGGACACTCTTGGGGCTGAGACGTATGGTGAGGTTGGGTGAGGAAACGCAGACCCTTTAAAGTAATACTGCGTGGTACCCATCCCATGGGTCCCAAATCTCCAGGTTCAAGGGCATCTTCCTACATCAAAAACATGCATGAGAAACCCAGAAGATGGTACACCGTGTGATCGGGAAAGGTTTCCAAAACGCACCTCATTTCTCATCTCCTTGTGCTCGTGTTCGCCATTCCAGCCGCTTTACTAGCAATCTCCCTCCTTGGAGAATCAGCACCTTTAACCTCCTGTTCCGTACAGGTTGCAATTTGTCCTGACGATGAACGGGAAGAGTGGGAAGCAATGAGAGACTAGCTCTAGGTGTTGCGACAGGCACAGGTCACTCTACTTTCCCATCAGGAAGAAGAATTAACCACAGGCTCAGCCTGCCGCCCGGGACCAGAATAGGGCCTGAAGCAATCCTGCGCTTTTGCGGCCAGCTCCAAAGGAAGCGAGTTCAAAAATGGAGCTCAGGGGCACTGCAATTCACAAACCTGCAGACTTATAAATGATAACTCTCGTCCACAAATATATTGAGGGAAGGCAACGAAGAGGATTGGAAAGCAAGGAAGAATTGCAGGAAACAGATTTCAGGAGGGAGATTCGAATCGCCTTTAAAGCACAGGAAAAGCGGCAAAACCTCGACAATGATGCCCTTGGCCAAAAAGGGCGTATGCGTTTTTTCCTGAATATATTCAGGAAAAAACGCATACGCCCTTTTTGGCCAACCAAGCAAACTGGAAAGGCAAATCAGCGCTACAAAGAAGTCTCGCTTCCCATCGGTCAAAAGGGCCATGCTGAATAAAGTGTCAAAACCAGAAATGCAGGACAGGCCATGGAGAAACGGGAGCCTGGCTACGCTGATGGGCGGGATGTAAATTGCCAACGGCCACTCTGGAGAAGTGTACGGTGTGTCCTGAAACATCTAAAAAACTCAGCTTAGAGAGCATAGGGCACTTCCACTCATGGGCGTATAAATTGGGAAAACTAAAAATCAGCAAGACACAGGCACCCCAAAGTTTAGGGCTGCTCTGTTGACAAGAACCTCCACTTCGTTACACCTTAAATATCCCAGGAAAGAGAAAACTGGAGAAAGAAGTTGTGGTCCTTATGTACAATGGAATATCACTCAGCCATGAAATCAACGTCATAAGGCTAGTAGCAGCATGATGAGTGGATTTAGGTACGACGATTCTAAGTGAAATAAGTCACACAGAAAAAGACACTTATCATAAGATATCACTTATAGAGGGAATGTAAAAACCGCTACCCTTGAACTGAATTACAAAAGAGAGCAGAGTCACACGTTTAGAAAACACACTATGGCTGCTTAACGGGAAAGGTGAGGTGGGGTGATGCATAAAACAAGGGTTTCAAATTATCTCAGATACCGCTCCATAAACCCAATAGGTAAAAGACAAGACCTACTCCTTGCTCAGTGAATTGGACACAACACCCATTATTCACCGCCCAAGAATATATCTGACTAGTAAGAATCTTAAAACCTATGTATTGATATCTCTCTGTAAGTGAGTCAAGTGGGTGTAAAGCGGCATAAGCACAGCAGTGAAAAGCAGCTAAACCCCTTTATAAAAATCAATTACTTTTAAAAAACCGTGAAACAAAGAAAGTGAAAGAGAGAGAAATTCTTACAAAATTTGTTCAGGGGCTGTGATGCCACCTTGATTGACCACATATAGACTCACAGCTGACTGAGACATAAGGGTGGACACTCTTGGGGCTGAGAGGTTTGGTCACGTTGGGTGAGCAAACGCAGATCCTTTAAAGTAATACTGCGTGGTTCCCATCACATGGGTCCCAAATCTCCAGGTTCAAGGGCATCTTCCTACATCGAAAACATGCATGAGAAACCCAGAAGATGGTACACCGTGTGATCGGGAAAGGTTTCTAAAACGCACCTCATTTCTCATCTCCTTGTGCTCGGGTTCGCCATTCCAGCCGCTTTACCAGCAATCTCCCTCCTTGGAGAATCAGCACCTTTAACCTCCTATTTCGTACAGGTTGCAATTTGTCCTAAGGATAAATGGGAAGAGGGGGAACCAATGAGAGACTAGCTCTAGGTGTTGGGACAGTCACAGGTCACTCTATTTTCCCATCAGGAAGAAGAATTAACAACAGGCGCAGCCTGCCGCCCGGGACCAGAATAGTGCCTGAAGCAATCCTGCGCTATTGCGGCCAGTTCCCAAGAAAGCGAGTTGAAAAATGGAGCTCAGGGGCACTGCAATTCACAAACCTGCAGACTTATAAATGATAACTCTCGTCCACAAATATATTGAGGGAAGGCAACGAAGAGGATTGGAAAGCAAGGCAGAATTGCAGGAAACAGATTTCAGGAGGGAGATTCGAATCGCCTTTAAAGCACGGGAAAAGCGGGAAAACCTCGACAATGATGCCCTTGGCCAAAAAGGGCGTATGCGTTTTTTCCTGAATATATTCAGGAAAAAACGCATACGCCCTTTTTGGCCAACCAAGCAACCTGGAAAGGCAAATCAGCGCTACAAAGAAGTCTCGCTTCCCATCGGTCAAAAGGGCCATGCTGAATAAAGTGTCAAAACCAGAAATGCAGGACAGGCCATGGAGAAATGGGAGCCTGGCTACGCTGATGGGCGGGATGTAAATTGCCAACAGCCACTCTGGAGAAGTGTACGGTGTGTCCTGAAACATCTAAAAAACTCAGCTTAGAGAGCACAGGGCACTTCCACTCATGGGCGTATAAATTGGGAAAACTAAAAATCAGCAAGACACAGGCACCCCAAAGTTTAGGGCTGCTCTGTTGACAAGAACTTCCACTTCGTTACACCTTAAATATCCCAGGAAAGAGTAAAACGGATAAAGAAGTTGTGGTCCTTTTGTACAATGGTATATCACTCAGCCATGAAATCAACGTCATAAGGCTAGTAGCAGCATGATGAGTGGATTTAGGTACGACGATTCTAAGTGAAATAAGTCACACAGAAAAAGACACTTATCATAAGATATCACTTATAGAGGGAATGTAAAAACCGCTACCCTTGAACTGACTTACAAAACAGAACAGAGTCCCACGTTTAGAAAACACACTATGGCTGATTAACGGGAAAGATGAGGTGGGGTGATGCATAAAACAAGGGTTTCAAATTAGCTCAGATACCGTTCCATAAACCCAATATGTAATAGACAAGACCTACTCCTTGCTCAGTGATTTGGACTCAACACCCCCTATTCACCGCCCAAGAATATATCTGACTAGTAAGAATCTTAAAACCTATGTATTGATATCTCTCTGTAAGTGAGTCAAGTGGGTGTAAAGCGGCAGAAACACAGCAGTGAAAAGCAGCTAAACCCCATTATAAAAATCAATTACTTTTAAAATCCCGTGAAACAAAGACAGTCAAAGAGAGAGAAATTCTTACAAAATTCGTTCAGGGGCTGTGATGCCACCTGGATTGACCATATCTAGACCCACAACTGATTGAGACATAAGCGTGGACACTCTTGGGGCTGAGAGGTTTGGTGAGGTTGGGTGAGGAAACGCAGACCCTTTAAAGTAATACTGCGTGGTACCCATCCCATGGGTCCCAAATCTCCAGGTTCAAGGGCATCTTCCTACATCGAAAACATGCATGAGAAACCCAGAAGATGGTACACCGTGTGATCGGGAAATGTTTCCAAAACGCACCTCATTTCTCATCTCCTTGTGCTCGGGTTCGCCATTCCAGCCGCTTTACTAGCAATCTCCCTCCTTGGAGAATCAGCACCTTTAACCTCCTGTTCCGTACAGGTTGCAATTTGTCCTGACGATGAACGGGAAGAGTGGGAAGCAATGAGAGACTAGCTCTAGGTGTTGCGACAGGCACAGGTCACTCTACTTTCCCATCAGGAAGAAGAATTAACCACTGGCTCAGCCTGCCGCCCGGGACCAGAATAGGGCCTGAAGCAATCCTGCGCTTTTGCGGAGAGCTCCCAAGAAAGCGAGTTGAAAAATGGAGCTCAGGGACACTGCAATTCACAAACCTGCAGACTTATAAATGATAACTCTCGTCCACAAATATATTGAGGGAAGGCAACGAAGAGGATTGGAAAGCAAGGAAGAATTGCAGGAAACAGATTTCAGGAGGGAGATTCGAATCACCTTTAAAGCACAGGAAAAGCGGCAAAACCTCGACAATGATGCCCTTGGCCAAAAAGGGCGTATGCGTTTTTTCCTGAATATATTCAGGAAAAAACGCATACGCCCTTTTTGGCCAACCAAGCAACCTGGAAAGGCAAATCAGCGCTACAAAGAAGTCTCGCTTCCCATCGGTCAAAAGGGCCATGCTGAATAAAGTGTCAAAACCAGAAATGCAGGACAGGCCATGGAGAAACGGGAGCCTGGCTACGCTGATGGGCGGGATGTAAATTGCCAACAGCCACTCTGGAGAAGTGTACGGTGTGTCCTGAAACATCTAAAAAACTCAGCTTAGAGAGCACAGGGCACTTCCACTCATGGGCGTATAAATTGGGAAAACTAAAAATCAGCAAGACACAGGCACCCCAAAGTTTAGGGCTGCTCTGTTGACAAGAACCTCCACTTCGTTACACCTTAAATATCCCAGGAAAGAGTAAAATGCAGAAAGAAGTTGTGGTCCTTTTGTACAATGGAATATAACTCAGCCATGAAATCAACGTCATAAGGCTAGTAGCAGCATGATGAGTGGATTTAGGTACGACGATTCTAAGTGAAATAAGTCACACAGAAAAAGACACTTATCATAAGATATCACTTATAGAGGGAATGTAAAAACCGCTACCCTTGAACTGAATTACAAAACAGAACAGAGTCCCACGTTTAGAAAACACACTATGGCTGCTTAACGGGAAAGGTGAGGTGGGGTGATGCATAAAACAAGGGTTTCAAATTAGCTCAGATACCGTTCCATAAACCCAATATGTAATAGACAAGACCTACTCCTTGCTCAGTGATTTGGACTCAACACCCCCTATTCACCGCCCAAGAATATATCTGACTAGTAAGAATCTTAAAACCTATGTATTGATATCTCTCTGTAAGTGAGTCAAGTGGGTGTAAAGCGGCATAAACACAGCAGTGAAAAGCAGCAAAACCCCATTATAAAAATCAATTACTTTTAAAAACCCGTGAAACAAAGACAGTGAAAGAGAGAGAAATTCTTACAAAATTCGTTCAGGGGCTGTGATGCCACCTGGATTGACCATATCTAGACCCACAGCTGATTGAGACATAAGCGTGGACACTCTTGGGGCTGAGAGGTTTGGTGAGGTTGGGTGAGGAAATGCAGACCCTTTAAAGTAATACTGCGTGGTACCCATCCCATGGTTCCCAAATCTCCAGGTTCAAGGGCATCTTCCTACATCGAAAACATGCATGAGAAACCCAGGAGATGGTACACCGTGTGATCGGGAAAGGTTTCCAAAACGCACCTCATTTCTCATCTCCTTGTGCTCGGGTTCGCCATTCCAGCCGCTTTACTAGCAATCTCCCTCCTTGGAGAATCAGCACCTTTAACCTGCTGTTCCGTACAGGTTGCAATTTGTCCTGAGGATGAACGGGAAGAGTGGGAACCAATGAGAGACTAGCTCTAGGTGTTGGGACAGGCACAGGTCACTCTACTTTCCCATCAGGAAGAAGAATTAACCACAGGCTCAGCCTGCGGCCCGGGACCAGAATAGAGCCTGAAGCAATCCTGCGCTTTTGCGGCCAGCTCCCAAAAAAGCGAGTTGAAAAATGGAGCTCAGGGGCACTGCAATTCACAAACCTGCAGACTTATAAATGATAACTCTCGTCCACAAATATATTGAGGGAAGGCAACGAAGAAGATTGGAAAGCAAGGCAGAATTGCAGGAAACAGATTTCAGGAGGGAGATTCGAATCGCCTTTAAAGCACAGGAAAAGCGGCAAAACCTCGACAATGATGCCCTTGGCCAAAAAGGGCGTATGCGTTTTTTCCTGAATATATTCAGGAAAAAACGCATTCGCCCTTTTTGGCCAACCAAGCAACCTGGAAAGGCAAATCAGCGCTACAAAGACGTCTCGCTTCCCATCGGTCAAAAGGGCCATGGTGAATAAAGTGTCAAAACCAGAAATGCAGGACAGGCCATGGAGAAACGGGAGCCTGGCTACGCTAATGGGCGGGATGTAAATTGCGAACAGCCACTCTGGAGAAGTGTACGGTGTGTCCTGAAACATCTTAGAAACTCAGCTTAGAGAGCATAGGGCACTTCCACTCATGGGCGTATAAATTGGGAAAACTAAAAATCATCAAGACACAGGCACCCTAAAGTTTAGGGCTGCTCTGTTGACAAGAACCTCCACTTCGTTACACCTTAAATATCCCAGGAAAGAGAAAAATGGATAAAGAAGTTGTGGTCCTTATGTACAATAGAATATCACTCAGCCATGAAATCAACGTCATAAGGCTAGTAGCAGCATGATGAGTGGATTTTGGTACAACGATTCTATGTGAAATAAGTCACACAGAAAAAAGACACTTATCATAAGATATCACTTATAGAGGGAATGTAAAAACCGCTACCGTTGAACTGAATTACAAAGCAGAACAGAGTCACACGTTTAGAAAACACACTATGGCTGCTTAACGGGAAAGGTGAGGTGGGGTGATGCATAAAACAAGGGTTTCAAATTAGCTCAGATACCGTTCAATAAACCCAATATGTAATAGACAAGACCTACTCCTTGATCAGTGAATTGGACTCAACACCCCCTATTCACCGCCCAAGAATATATCTGACTAGTAAGAATCTTAAAACATATGTTTTGATATCTCTCTGTAAGTGAGTCAAGTGGGTGTAAAGCGGCAGAAACACAGCAGAGGAAAGCAGCTAAACCACATTATAAAAATCAATTACTTTTAAAAACCCGTGAAACAAAGACAGTGAAAGAGAGAGAAATTCTTACAAAATTCGTTCAGGGTCTGTGATGCCACCTGGATTGACCATATCTAGACCCACAGCTGATTGAGACATAAGGGTGGATACTCTTGGGGCTGAGAGGTTTGGTGAGGTTGGGTGAGGAAACACAGACCCTTTAAAGTAATACTGCATGGTACCCATCCCATGGGTCCCAAATCTCCAGGTTCAAGGGCATTTTCCTACATCGAAAACATGCATGAGAAACCCTGAAGATGGTACACCGTGTGATCGGGAAAGGTTTCCAAAACGCACCTCTTTTCTCATCTCCTTGTGCTCGGGTTCGCCATTCCAGCCGCTTTACTAGCAATCTCCCTCCTTGGAGAATCAGCACCTTTAACCTCCTGTTCCGTACAGGTTGCAATTTGTCCTGAGGATGAACGGGAAAGGGGGAAAAATGAGAGACTACCTCTAGGTGTTGGGACAGGCACAGGTCACTCTATTTTCCCATCAGGAAGAAGAATTAACAACAGGCGCAGCCTGCCGCCCGGGACCAGAATAGTGCCTGAAGCAATCCTGCGCTATTGCGGCCAGTTCCCAAGAAAGCGAGTTGAAAAATGGAGCTCAGGGGCACTGCAATTCACAAACCTGCAGACTTATAAATGATAACTCTCGTCCACAAATATATTGAGGGAAGGCAACGAAGAGGATTGGAAAGCAAGGCAGAATTGCAGGAAACAGATTTCAGGAGGGAGATTCGAATCGCCTTTAAAGCACAGGAAAAGCGGGAAAACCTCGACAATGATGCCCTTGGCCAAAAAGGGCGTATGCGTTTTTTCCTGAATATATTCAGGAAAAAACGCATACGCCCTTTTTGGCCAACCAAGCAACCTGGAAAGGCAAATCAGCGCTACAAAGAAGTCTCGCTTCCCATCGGTCAAAAGGGCCATGCTGAATAAAGTGTCAAAACCAGAAATGCAGGACAGGCCATGGAGAAATGGGAGCCTGGCTACGCTGATGGGCGGGATGTAAATTGCCAACAGCCACTCTGGAGAAGTGTACGGTGTGTCCTGAAACATCTAAAAAACTCAGCTTAGAGAGCACAGGGCACTTCCACTCATGGGCGTATAAATTGGGAAAACTAAAAATCAGCAAGACACAGGCACCCCAAAGTTTAGGGCTGCTCTGTTGACAAGAACTTCCACTTCGTTACACCTTAAATATCCCAGGAAAGAGTAAAACGGATAAAGAAGTTGTGGTCCTTTTGTACAATGGTATATCACTCAGCCATGAAATCAACGTCATAAGGCTAGTAGCAGCATGATGAGTGGATTTAGGTACGACGATTCTAAGTGAAATAAGTCACACAGAAAAAGACACTTATCATAAGATATCACTTATAGAGGGAATGTAAAAACCGCTACCCTTGAACTGAATTACAAAACAGAACAGAGTCCCACGTTTAGAAAACACACTATGGCTGATTAACGGGAAAGATGAGGTGGGGTGATGCATAAAACAAGGGTTTCAAATTAGCTCAGATACCGTTCCATAAACCCAATATGTAATAGACAAGACCTACTCCTTGCTCAGTGATTTGGACTCAACACCCCCTATTCACCGCCCAAGAATATATCTGACTAGTAAGAATCTTAAAACCTATGTATTGATATCTCTCTGTAAGTGAGTCAAGTGGGTGTAAAGCGGCAGAAACACAGCAGTGAAAAGCAGCTAAACCCCATTATAAAAATCAATTACTTTTAAAATCCCGTGAAACAAAGACAGTCAAAGAGAGAGAAATTCTTACAAAATTCGTTCAGGGGCTGTGATGCCACCTGGATTGACCATATCTAGACCCACAACTGATTGAGACATAAGCGTGGACACTCTTGGGGCTGAGAGGTTTGGTGAGGTTGGGTGAGGAAACGCAGACCCTTTAAAGTAATACTGCGTGGTACCCATCCCATGGGTCCCAAATCTCCAGGTTCAAGGGCATCTTCCTACATCGAAAACATGCATGAGAAACCCAGAAGATGGTACACCGTGTGATCGGGAAATGTTTCCAAAACGCACCTCATTTCTCATCTCCTTGTGCTCGGGTTCGCCATTCCAGCCGCTTTACTAGCAATCTCCCTCCTTGGAGAATCAGCACCTTTAACCTCCTGTTCCGTACAGGTTGCAATTTGTCCTGACGATGAACGGGAAGAGTGGGAAGCAATGAGAGACTAGCTCTAGGTGTTGCGACAGGCACAGGTCACTCTACTTTCCCATCAGGAAGAAGAATTAACCACTGGCTCAGCCTGCCGCCCGGGACCAGAATAGGGCCTGAAGCAATCCTGCGCTTTTGCGGAGAGCTCCCAAGAAAGCGAGTTGAAAAATGGAGCTCAGGGACACTGCAATTCACAAACCTGCAGACTTATAAATGATAACTCTCGTCCACAAATATATTGAGGGAAGGCAACGAAGAGGATTGGAAAGCAAGGAAGAATTGCAGGAAACAGATTTCAGGAGGGAGATTCGAATCGCCTTTAAAGCACAGGAAAAGCGGCAAAACCTCGACAATGATGCCCTTGGCCAAAAAGGGCGTATGCGTTTTTTCCTGAATATATTCAGGAAAAAACGCATACGCCCTTTTTGGCCAACCAAGCAACCTGGAAAGGCAAATCAGCGCTACAAAGAAGTCTCGCTTCCCATCGGTCAAAAGGGCCATGCTGAATAAAGTGTCAAAACCAGAAATGCAGGACAGGCCATGGAGAAACGGGAGCCTGGCTACGCTGATGGGCGGGATGTAAATTGCCAACAGCCACTCTGGAGAAGTGTACGGTGTGTCCTGAAACATCTAAAAAACTCAGCTTAGAGAGCACAGGGCACTTCCACTCATGGGCGTATAAATTGGGAAAACTAAAAATCAGCAAGACACAGGCACCCCAAAGTTTAGGGCTGCTCTGTTGACAAGAACCTCCACTTCGTTACACCTTAAATATCCCAGGAAAGAGTAAAATGCATAAAGAAGTTGTGGTCCTTTTGTACAATGGAATATAACTCAGCCATGAAATCAACGTCATAAGGCTTGTAGCAGCATGATGAGTGGATTTAGGTACGACGATTCTAAGTGAAATAAGTCACACAGAAAAAGACACTTATCATAAGATATCACTTATAGAGGGAATGTAAAAACCGCTACCCTTGAACTGAATTACAAAACAGAACAGAGTCCCACGTTTAGAAAACACACTATGGCTGCTTAACGGGAAAGGTGAGGTGGGGTGATGCATAAAACAAGGGTTTCAAATTAGCTCAGATACCGTTCCATAAACCCAATATGTAATAGACAAGACCTACTCCTTGCTCAGTGATTTGGACTCAACACCCCCTATTCACCGCCCAAGAATATATCTGACTAGTAAGAATCTTAAAACCTATGTATTGATATCTCTCTGTAAGTGAGTCAAGTGGGTGTAAAGCGGCATAAACACAGCAGTGAAAAGCAGCAAAACCCCATTATAAAAATCAATTACTTTTAAAAACCCGTGAAACAAAGACAGTGAAAGAGAGAGAAATTCTTACAAAATTCGTTCAGGGGCTGTGATGCCACCTGGATTGACCATATCTAGACCCACAGCTGATTGAGACATAAGCGTGGACACTCTTGGGGCTGAGAGGTTTGGTGAGGTTGGGTGAGGAAATGCAGACCCTTTAAAGTAATACTGCGTGGTACCCATCCCATGGTTCCCAAATATCCAGGTTCAAGGGCATCTTCCTACATCGAAAACATGCATGAGAAACCCAGGAGATGGTACACCGTGTGATCGGGAAAGGTTTCCAAAACGCACCTCATTTCTCATCTCCTTGTGCTCGGGTTCGCCATTCCAGCCGCTTTACTAGCAATCTCCCTCCTTGGAGAATCAGCACCTTTAACCTGCTGTTCCGTACAGGTTGCAATTTGTCCTGAGGATGAACGGGAAGAGTGGGAACCAATGAGAGACTAGCTCTAGGTGTTGGGACAGGCACAGGTCACTCTACTTTCCCATCAGGAAGAAGAATTAACCACAGGCTCAGCCTGCGGCCCGGGACCAGAATAGAGCCTGAAGCAATCCTGCGCTTTTGCGGCCAGCTCCCAAAAAAGCGAGTTGAAAAATGGAGCTCAGGGGCACTGCAATTCACAAACCTGCAGACTTATAAATGATAACTCTCGTCCACAAATATATTGAGGGAAGGCAACGAAGAAGATTGGAAAGCAAGGCAGAATTGCAGGAAACAGATTTCAGGAGGGAGATTCGAATCGCCTTTAAAGCACAGGAAAAGCGGCAAAACCTCGACAATGATGCCCTTGGCCAAAAAGGGCGTATGCGTTTTTTCCTGAATATATTCAGGAAAAAACGCATACGCCCTTTTTGGCCAACCAAGCAACCTGGAAAGGCAAATCAGCGCTACAAAGAAGTCTCGCTTCCCATCGGTCAAAAGGGCCATGCTGAATAAAGTATCAAAACCAGAAATGCAGGACAGGCCATGGAGAAACGGGAGCCTGGCTACGCTGATGGGCGGGATGTAAATTGCCAACGGCCACTCTGGAGAAGTGTACGGTGTGTCCTGAAACATCTAAAAAACTCAGCGTAGAGAGCATAGGGCACTTCCACTCATGGGCGTATAAATTGGGAAAACTAAAAATCAGCAAGACACAGGCACCCCAAAGTTTAGGGCTGCTCTGTTGACAAGAACCTCCACTTCGTTACACCTTAAATATCCCAGGAAAGAGAAAACTGGATAAAGAAGTTGTGGTCCTTATGTACAATGGAATATCACTCAGCCATGAAATCAACGTCATAAGGCTAGTAGCAGCATGATGAGTGGATTTAGGTACGACGATTCTAAGTGAAATAAGTCACACAGAAAAAGACACTTATCATAAGATATCACTTATAGAGGGAATGTAAAAACCGCTACCCTTGAAGTGAATTACAAAACAGAACAGAGTCCCACGTTTAGAAAACACACTATGGCTGCTTAACGGGAAAGGTGAGGTGGGGTGATGCATAAAACAAGGGTTTCAAATTAGCTCAGATACCGTTCCATAAACCCAATAGGTAATAGACAAGACCTACTCCTTGCTCAGTGATTTGGACTCAACACACCCTATTCACCGCCCAAGAATATATCTGACTAGTAAGAATCTTAAAACCTATGTATTGATATCTCTCTGTAAGTGAGTCAAGTGGGTGTAAAGCGGCATAAACACAGCAGTAAAAAGCAGCTAAACCCCATTATAAAAATCAATTAATTTTAAAAACCCGTGAAACAAAGACAGTGAAAGAGAGAGAAATTCTTACAAAATTCGTTCAGGGGCTGTGATGCCACCTGGATTGACCATATCTAGACCCACAGCTGATTGAGACATAAGCGTGGACACTCTTGGGGCTGAGACGTATGGTGAGGTTGGGTGAGGAAACGCAGACCCTTTAAAGTAATACTGCGTGGTACCCATCCCATGGGTCCCAAATCTCCAGGTTCAAGGGCATCTTCCTACATCAAAAACATGCATGAGAAACCCAGAAGATGGTACACCGTGTGATCGGGAAAGGTTTCCAAAACGCACCTCATTTCTCATCTCCTTGTGCTCGTGTTCGCCATTCCAGCCGCTTTACTAGCAATCTCCCTCCTTGGAGAATCAGCACCTTTAACCTCCTGTTCCGTACAGGTTGCAATTTGTCCTGACGATGAACGGGAAGAGTGGGAAGCAATGAGAGACTACCTCTAGGTGTTGCGACAGGCACAGGTCACTCTACTTTCCCATCAGGAAGAAGAATTAACCACAGGCTCAGCCTGCCGCCCGGGACCAGAATAGGGCCTGAAGCAATCCTGCGCTTTTGCGGCCAGCTCCAAAGGAAGCGAGTTCAAAAATGGAGCTCAGGGGCACTGCAATTCACAAACCTGCAGACTTATAAATGATAACTCTCGTCCACAAATATATTGAGGGAAGGCAACGAAGAGGATTGGAAAGCAAGGAAGAATTGCAGGAAACAGATTTCAGGAGGGAGATTCGAATCGCCTTTAAAGCACAGGAAAAGCGGCAAAACCTCGACAATGATGCCCTTGGCCAAAAAGGGCGTATGCGTTTTTTCCTGAATATATTCAGGAAAAAACGCATACGCCCTTTTTGGCCAACCAAGCAACCTGGAAAGGCAAATCAGCGCTACAAAGAAGTCTCGCTTCCCATCGGTCAAAAGGGCCATGCTGAATAAAGTGTCAAAACCAGAAATGCAGGACAGGCCATGGAGAAACGGGAGCCTGGCTACGCTGATGGGCGGGATGTAAATTGCCAACAGCCACTCTGGAGAAGTGTACGGTGTGTCCTGAAACCTCTAAAAAACTCAGCTTAGAGAGCATAGGGCACTTCCACTCATGGGCGTATAAATTGGGAAAACTAAAAATCAGCAAGACACAGGCACCCCAAAGTTTAGGGCTGCTCTGTTGACAAGAACCTGCACTTCGTTACACCTTAAATATCCCAGGAAAGAGAAAAATGGATAAAGAAGTTGTGGTCCTTATGTACAATGGAATATAACTCAGCCATGAAATCAACGTCATAAGGCTAGTAGCAGCATGATGAGTGGATTTAGGTACGACGATTCTAAGTGAAATAAGTCACACAGAAAAAGACACTTATCATAAGATATCACCTATAGAGGGAATGTAAAAACCGCTACCCTTGAACTGAATTACAAAACAGAACAGAGTCCCACGTTTAGAAAACACACTATGGCTGCTTCACGGGAAAGGTGAGGTGGGGTGATGCATAAAACAAGGGTTTCAAATTAGGTCAGATACCGTTCCATAAACCCAATATGTAATAGACAAGACCTACTCCTTGATCAGTGAATTGGACTCAACACCCCCTATTCACCGCCCAAGAATATATCTGACTAGTAAGAATCTTAAAACATATGTTTTGATATCTCTCTGTAAGTGAGTCAAGTGGGTGTAAAGCGGCAGAAACACAGCAGAGGAAAGCAGCTAAACCACATTATAAAAATCAATTACTTTTAAAAACCCGTGAAACAAAGACAGTGAAAGAGAGAGAAATTCTTACAAAATTCGTTCAGGGTCTGTGATGCCACCTGGATTGACCATATCTAGACCCACAGCTGATTGAGACATAAGGGTGGACACTCTTGGGGCTGAGAGGTTTGGTGAGGTTGGGTGAGGAAACACAGACCCTTTAAAGTAATACTGCATGGTACCCATCCCATGGGTCCCTAATCTCCAGGTTCAAGGGCATCTTCCTACATCGAAAACATGCATGAGAAACCCAGAAGATGGTACACCGTGTGATCGGGAAAGGTTTCCAAAACGCACCTCTTTTCTCATCTCCTTGTGCTCGGGTTCGCCATTCCAGCCGCTTTACTAGCAATCTCCCTCCTTGGAGAATCAGCACCTTTAACCTCCTGTTCCGTGCAGGTTGCAATTTGTCCTGAGGATGAACGGGAAAGGGGGAAAAATGAGAGACTACCTCTAGGTGTTGGGACAGGCACAGGTCACTCTATTTTCCCATCAGGAAGAAGAATTAACCACAGTCTCAGCCTGCCGCCTGGGACCAGAATAGGGCCTGAAGCAATCCTGCGCTTTTGCGGCCAGCTCCCAAGAAAGCGAGTTGAAAATGGAGCTCAGGGGCACTGCAATTCACAAACCTGCAGACTTATAAATGATAACTCTCGTCCACAAATATATTGAGGGAAGGCAACGAAGAGGATTGGAAAGCAAGGCAGAATTGCAGGAAACAGATTTCAGGAGGGAGATGCGAATCGCCTTTAAAGCACAGGAAAAGCGGCAAAACCTCGACAATGATGCCCTTGGCCAAAAAGGGCGTATGCGTTTTTTCCTGAATATATTCAGGAAAAAACGCATACGCCCTTTTTGGCCAACCAAGCAACCTGGAAAGGCAAATCAGCGCTACAAAGAAGTCTCGCTTCCCAACGGACAAAAGGGCCATGCTGAATAAAGTGTCAAAACCAGAAATGCAGGACAGGCCATGGAGAAACGGGAGCCAGGCTACGCTGATGGGCGGGATGTAAATTGCCAACAGCCACTCTGGAGAAGTGTACGGTGTGTCCTGAAACATCTAAAAAACTCAGCTTAGAGAGCATAGGGCACTTCCACTCATGGGCGTATAAATTGGGAAAACTAAAAATCAGCAAGACACAGGCACCCCAAAGTTTAGGGCTGCTCTGTTGACAAGAACCTGCACTTCGTTGCACCTTAAATATCCCAGGAAAGAGAAAAATGGATAAAGAAGTTGTGGTCCTTATGTACAATGGAATATCACTCAGCCATGAAATCAACGTCATAAGGCTAGTAGCAGCATGATGAGTGGATTTAGGTACGACGATTCTAAGTGAAATAAGTCACACAGAAAAAGACACTTATCATAAGTTATCACCTATAGAGGGAATGTAAAAACCGCTACCCTTGAACTGAATTACAAAACAGAACAGAGTCCCACGTTTAGAAAACACACTATGGCTGCTTAACGGGAAAGGTGAGGTGGGGTGATGCATTAAACAAGGGTTTCAAATTAGCTCAGATACCGTTCCATAAAGCCAATATGTAATAGACAAGACCTACTCCTTGCTCAGTGATTTGGACTCAACACCCCCTATTCACCGCCCAAGAATACATCTGACTAGTAAGAATCTTAAAACCTATGTATTGATATCTCTCTGTAAGTGAGTCAAATGGGTGTAAAGCGGCATAAACACAGCAGTAAAAAGCAGCTAAACCCCATTATAAAAATCAATTACTTTTAAAAACCCGTGAAACAAAGACAGTGAAAGAGAGAGAAATTCTTACAAAATTCGTTCAGGGGCTGTGATGCCACCTGGATTGAACATATCTAGACCCACAGCTGATTGAGACATAAGCGTGGACACTCTTGGGGCTGAGAGGTTTGGTGAGGTTGGGTGAGGAAACGCAGACCCTTTAAAGTAATACTGCGTGGTACCCATCCCATGGGTCCCAAATCTCCAGGTTCAAGGGCATCTTCCTACATCGAAAATATGCATGAGAAACCCAGGAGATGGTACACCGTGTGATCGGGAAAGGTTTCCACAACGCACCTCATTTCTCATCTCCTTGTGCTCGGGTTCGCCATTCCAGCCGCTTTACTAGCAATCTCCCTCCTTGGAGAATCAGCACCTTTAACCTCCTGTTCCGTACAGGTTGCAATTTGTCCTGAGGATGAACGGGAAGAGTGGGAACCAATGAGAGACTAGCTCTAGGTGTTGGTACAGGCACAGGTCACTCTACTTTCCCATCAGGAAGAAGAATTAACCACAGACTCAGCCTGCCTCCCGGGACCAGAATAGGGCCTGAAGCAATCCTGCGCTTTTGCGGCCAGCTCCCAAGAAAGCGAGTTGAAAAATGGAGCTCAGGGGCACTGCAATTCACAAACCTGCAGACTTATAAATGATAACTCTCGTCCACAAATATATTGAGGGAAGGCAACGAGGAGGATTGGAAAGCAAGGAAGAATTGCAGGAAACAGATTTCAGGAGGGAGAATCGAATCGCCTTTAAAGCACAGGAAAAGCGGCAAAACCTCGACAATGATGCCCTTGGCCAAAAAGGGCGTATGCGTTTTTTCCTGAATATATTCAGGAAAAAACGCATACGCCCTTTTTGGCCAACCAAGCAACCTGGAAAGGCAAATCAGCGCTACAAAGAAGTCTCGCTTCCCATCGGTCAAAAGGGCCATGCTGAATAAAGTGTCAAAACCAGAAATGCAGGACAGGCCATGGAGAAACGGAAGCCTGGCTACGCTGATGGGCAAGATGTAAATTGCCAACAGCCACTCTGGAGAAGTGTACGGTGTGTCCTGAAACCTCTAAAAAACTCAGCTTAGAGAGCATAGGGCACTTCCACTCATGGGCGTATAAATTGGGAAAACTAAAAATCAGCAAGACACAGGCACCCCAAAGTTTAGGGCTGCTCTGTTGACAAGAACCTGCACTTCGTTACACCTTAAATATCCCAGGAAAGAGAAAAATGGATAAAGAAGTTGTGGTCCTTATGTACAATGGAATATCACTCAGCCATGAAATCAACGTCATAAGGCTAGTAGCAGCATGATGAGTGGATTTAGGTACGACGATTCTAAGTGAAATAAGTCACACAGAAAAAGACACTTATCATAAGATATCACCTATAGAGGGAATGTAAAAACCGCTACCCTTGAACTGAATTACAAAACAGAACAGAGTCCCACGTTTAGAAAACACACTATGGCTGCTTCACGGGAAAGGTGAGGTGGGGTGATGCATAAAACAAGGGTTTCAAATTAGGTCAGATACCGTTCCATAAACCCAATATGTAATAGACAAGACCTACTCCTTGATCAGTGAATTGGACTCAACACCCCCTATTCACCGCCCAAGAATATATCTGACTAGTAAGAATCTTAAAACATATGTTTTGATATCTCTCTGTAAGTGAGTCAAGTGGGTGTAAAGCGGCAGAAACACAGCAGAGGAAAGCAGCTAAACCACATTATAAAAATCAATTACTTTTAAAAACCCGTGAAACAAAGACAGTGAAAGAGAGAGAAATTCTTACAAAATTCGTTCAGGGTCTGTGATGCCACCTGGATTGACCATATCTAGACCCACAGCTGATTGAGACATAAGGGTGGATACTCTTGGGGCTGAGAGTTTTGGTGAGGTTGGGTGAGGAAACACAGACCCTTTAAAGTAATACTGCATGGTACCCATCCCATGGGTCCCAAATCTCCAGGTTCAAGGGCATCTTCCTACATCGAAAACATGCATGAGAAACCCTGAAGATGGTACACCGTGTGATCGGGAAAGGTTTCCAAAACGCACCTCATTTCTCATCTCCTTGTGCTCGGGTTCGCCATTCCAGCCGCTTTACTAACAATCTCCCTCCTTGGAGAATCAGCACCTTTAACCTCCTGTTCCGTACACGTTGCAATTTGTCCTGAGGATGAACGGGAAGAGGGGGAACCAATGAGAGACTAGCTCTAGGTGTTGGGACAGGCACAGGTCACTCTATTTTCCCATCAGGAAGAAGTATTAACCACAGTCTCAGCCTGCCGCCCGGGACCAGAATAGGGCCTGAAGCAATCCTGCGCTTTTGCGGCCAGCTCCCAAGAAAGCGAGTTGAAAAATGGAGCTCAGGGGCACTGCAATTCACAAACCGGCAGACTTATAAATGATAACTCTCGTCCACAAATATATTGAGGGAAGGCAACGAAGAGGATTTCAAAGCAAGGAAGAATTGCAGGAAACAGATTTCAGGAGGGAGATTCGAATCGCCTTTAAAGCACAGGAAAAGCGCCAAAACCTCGACAATGATGCCCTTGGCCAAAAAGGGCGTATGCGTTTTTTCCTGAATATATTCAGGAAAAAACGCATACGCCCTTTTTGGCCAACCAAGCAACCTGGAAAGGCAAATCAGCGCTACAAAGAAGTCTCGCTTCCCATCGGTCAAAAGGGCCATGCTGAATAAAGTGTCAAAATCAGAAATGCAGGACAGGCCATGGAGAAACGGGAGCCTGGCTACGCTGATGGGCGGGTTGTAAATTGCCAACAGCCACTCTGGAGAAGTGTACGGTGTGTCCTGAAACCTCTAAAAAACTCAGCTTAGAGAGCACAGGGCACTTCCACTCATGGGCGTATAAATTGGGAAAACTAAAAATCAGCAAGACACAGGCACGCCAAAGTTTAGGGCTGCTCTGTTGACAGGAACCTCCACTTCGTTACACCTTAAATATCCCAGGAAAGAGAAAAATGATTAAAGAGGTTGTGGTCTTTATATACAATAGAATATCACTCAGCCATGAAGTCAACGTCATAAGGCTAGTAGCAGCATGATGAGTGGATTTAGGTACGACGATTCTAAGTGAAATAAGTCACATAGAAAAAGCCACTTATCATAAGATATCACTTATCGAGGGAATGTAAAAACCGCTACCCTTGAACTGAATTACAAAACAGAGCAGAGTCACACGTTTAGAAAACACACTATGGCTGCTTAACGGGAAAGGTGAGGTGGGGTGATGCATAAAACAAGGGTTTCAAATTAGCTCAGATACCGTTCCATAAACCCAATAGGTAATAGACAAGACCTACTCCTTGCTCAGTGAATTGGACTCAACACCCCCTATTCACCGCCCAAGAATATATCTGACTAGTAAGAATCTTAAAACCTATGTATTGATATGTCTCTGTGAGTCAAGTGGGTGTAAAGCGGCATAAACACAACAGTAAAAAGCAGGCAAACCCCATTATAAAAATCAATTACTTTTAAAAACCCGTGAAACAAAGACAGTGAAAGAGAGAGAAATTCGTACAAAATTCGTTCAGGGGCTGTGAGGCCACCTGGATTGACCATATCTAGACCCCCAGCTGATTGAGACATAAGGGTGGACACTCTTAGGGCAGAGAGGTTTGTTGAGGTTGGGTGAGGAAACGCAGACCCTTTAAAGGAATACTGCGTGGTACCCATCCCATGGGTCCCAAATCTCCAGGTTGAAGGGCATCTTCCTACATCGAAAACATGCATGAGAAACCCAGAAGATGGTACACCGTGTGATCGGGAAAGGTTTCCAAAACGCACCTCATTTCTCATCTCATTGTGCTCGGGTTCGCCATTCCAGCCGCTTTACTAGCAATCTCCCTCCTTGGAGAATCAGCACCTTTAACCTCCTGTTCCGTACAGGTTGCAATTTGTCCTGAGGTTGAACGGGAAGAGGGGGAACCAAAGAGAGATTACCTCTAGGTGTTGGGACAGGCACAGGTCACTCTATTTTCCAATCAGGAAGAAGAATAAACCACAGGCTCAGCCTGCCGACCGGGACCAGAATAGGGCCTGAAGCAATCCGGCGCGTTTGCGGCCAGCTCCCAAGAAAGCGAGTTGAAAAATGGAGATCAAGGGCACTGCAATTCACAAACCTGCAGACTTATAAATGATAACTCTCGTCCACAAATATATTGAGGGAAGGCAAAGAAGAGGATTTGAAAGCAAGGCAGAATTGCAGGAAACAGATTTAAAGAGGGAGATTCGAATCGCATTTAAAGCACTGGAAAAGCGGCAAAACCTCGACAATGATGCCCTTGGCCAAAAAGGGCGTATGCGTTTTTTCCTGAATATATTCAGGAAAAAACGCATACGCCCTTTTTGGCCAACCAAGCAACCTGGAAAGGCAAATCAGCGCTACAAAGAAGTCTCGCTTCCCATCGGTGAAAACGGCCATGCTGAATAAAGTGTCAAAAGCAGAAATGCAGGACAGGCCATGGAGAAACGGGAGCCTGGCTACGCTGATGGGCGGGATGTAAATTGCCAACAGCCACTCTGGAGAAGTGTACGGTGAGTCCTGAAACACCTAAAAAACTCAGCTTAGCGAGCATAGGGCACTTCCACTCATGGGCGTATAAATGGGGAAAATTAAAAATCAGCAAGACACAGGCACCCCAAAGTTTAGGGATGCTCTGTTGACAAGAACCTCCACTTTGTTACACCTTAAATATCCCAGGAAAGAGAAAAATGGATAAAGAAGTTGTTGTCCTTATGTACAATGGAATATCACTCAGCCATGAAATCACGTCATAAGGCTAGTAGCAGCATGATGAGTGGATTTTGGTACGACGATTCTAAGTGAAATACTTCACACAGAAAAAAGACAATTATCATAAGATATCACTTATAGAGGGAATGTAAAAACCGCTACCCTTGAACTGAATTACAAAACAGAGCAGAGTCACACGTTTAGAAAACACACTATGGCTGCTTAACGGGAAAGGTGAGGTGGGGTGATGCATAAAACAAGGGTTTCAAATTAGCTCAGATACCGTTCCATAAACCCAATAGGTAATACACAAGACCTACTCCTTGCTCAGTGAGTTGGACTCAACACCCCCTATTCAACGCCCAAGAATATATCTGACTAGTAAGAATCTTAAAACCTATGTATTGATATCTCTCTGTGAGTCAAGTGTGTGTAAAGCGGCATAAACACAGCAGTAAAAAACAGGCAAACCCCATTATAAAAATCAATTACTTTTAAAAACCCGTGAAACAAAGACAGTGAAAGAGAGAGAAATTCTTACAAAATTCGTTCAGGGGCTGTGAGGCCACCTGGATTGACCATATCTAGACCCCCAGCTGATTGAGACATAAGGGTGGACACTCTTGGGGCTGAGAGGTTTGGTGAGGTTCGGTGAGGAAACGCAGACCCTTTAAAGGAATACTGCGTGGTACCCATCCAATGGGTCCCAAATCTCCAGTTTCAAGGGCATCTTCCTACATCGAAAACATGCATGAGAAACCCAGAAGATGGTACACCGTGTGATCGGGAAAGGTTTCCAAAACGCACCTCATTTCTCATGTCCTTGTGCTCGGGTTCGCCATTCCAGCCGCTTTACTAGCAATCTCCCTCCTTGGAGAATCAGCACCTTTAACCTCCTGTTCCGTACAGGTTGCAATTTGTCTGGAAGATGAACGGGAAGATGGGGAACCAATGAGAGACTAGCTCTAGGTGTTGGGACAGGCACAGGTCACTCTATTTTCCCATCAAGAAGAAAAATTAACCAAGAGGCTCAGCCTTCCCCCCGGGACCAGAATAGGGCCTGAAGCAATCCTGGGCTTTTGCGGCCAGCTCCCAAGAAAGTGAGGTGAAAAATGGTGCTAAGGGGCACTGCAATTCACAAACCTGCAGACTTATAAATGATAATTCTCGTCCACAAATATATTGAGGAAAGGCAACGGCGAAGATTTGAAAACAAGGCGGAATTGCAGGAAACAGATTACAGGAGGGAGATTCGAATCGCCTTTAAAGCACAGGAAAAGCGGCAAAACCTCGACAATGATGCCCTTGGCCAAAAAGGGCGTACGCGTTTTTTCCTGAATATATTCAGGAAAAAACGCGTACGCCCTTTTTGGCCAACCAAGCAACCTGGAAAGGCAAATCAGCGCTACAAAGAAGTCTCGCTTCCCATCGGTCTAAAGGGCCATGCTGAATAAGGTGTCAAAACCAGAAATGCAGGACAGGCCATGGAGAAACGGGAGCCTGGCTATGCTGATGGGCGGGATGTAAATTGCCAACAGCCACTCTGGAGAAGTGTACGGTGTGTCCTGAAACATCTAAAAAACTCAGCTTAGAGAGCATAGGGCACTTCCACTCATGGGCATATAAATTGGGAAAACTAAAAATCAGCAAGACATAGGCACCCCAAAGTTTAGGGCTGCTCTGTTGACAAGAACCTCCACTTCGTTACACCTTAAATATCCCAGGAAAGATAAACATGGATAAAGAAGTTGTGGTCCTTATGTACAACGGAATATCACTCAGCCATGAAATCAACGTCATAAGGCTAGTAGCAGCATGATGAGTGGATTTTGGTACAACGATTCTATTTGAAATAAGTCACACAGAAAAAAGACACTTATCATAAGATATCACTTATAGAGGGAATGTAAAAACCGCTACCCTTGAACTGAATTACAAAGCAGAACAGAGTCAAACGTTTAGAAAACACACTATGGCTGCTTAACGGGAAAGGTGAGGTGGGGTGATGCATAAAACAAGGGTTTCAAATTAGCTCAGGTACCGTTCCATAAACCCAATATGTAATAGACAAGACCTACTCCTTGCTCAGTGAATTGGACTCAACACCCCCTATTCACCGCCCGAGAATATATCTGACCAGTAAGAATCTTAAAACCTATGTATTGATATCTCTCTGTAAGTGAGTCAAGTGGGTGTAAAGCGGCATAAACACAGCAGTAAAAAGCAGCTAAACCCCATTATAAAAATCAATTACTTTTAAAAACCCGTGAAACAAAGACAGTGAAAGAGAGAGAAATTCTTACAAAATTTGTTCAGGGGCTGTGATGCCACCTTGATTGACCACATATAGACTCACAGCTGACTGAGACATAAGGGTGGACACTCTTGGGGCTGAGAGGTTTGGTCAGGTTGGGTGAGCAAACGCAGACCCTTTAAAGTAATACTGCGTGGTTCCCATCCCATGGGTCCCAAATCTCCAGGTTCAAGGGCATCTTCCTACATCGAAAACATGCATGAGAAACCCAGAAGATCTTACATCGTGTGATCGGGAAAGGTTTCCAAAATGCACCTCATTTCTCATCTCCTTGTGCTCGGGTTCGCCATTCCAGCCGCTTTACTAGCAATCTCCCTCCTTGGAGAATCAGCACCTTTAACCTCCTGATCCGTACAGTTTGCAATTTGTCCTGAGGATGAACAGGAAGAGGGGGAGCCAATGAGAGACTAGCTCTAGGTGTTGGGACAGGCACAGGTCACTCTATTTTCCCATCAGGAAGAAGAATTAACCACAGGCTCAGCCTGCCGCCCGGAACCAGAATAGGGCCTGAAGCAATCCTGCGCTTTTGCGGCCAGCTCCCAAGAAAGCGAGTTGAAAAATGGAGCTCAGGGGCACTGCAATTCACAAACCTGCAGACTTATAAATGATAGCTCTCTTCCACAAATATATTGAGGGAAGGCAACGAAGAGGATTTGAAAGCAAGGCAGAATTGCAGGAAACAGATTTCAGGAGGGAGATTCGAATCGCCTTTAAAGCACAGGAAAAGCGGCAAAACCTCGACAATGATGCCCTTGGCCAAAAAGGGCGTATGCGTTTTTTCCTGAATATATTCAGGAAAAAACGCATACGCCCTTTCTGGCCAACCAAGCAACCTGGAAAGGCAAATCAGGGCTACAAAGAAGTCTCGCTTCCCATCGGTCAAAAGGGCCATGCTGAATAAAGTGTCAAAATCAGAAATGCAGGACAGGCCATGGAGAAACGGGAGCCTGGCTACGCTGATGGGCGGGATGTAAATTGCCAACAGCCACTCGGGAGAAGTGTACGGTGTGTCCTGAAACATCTAAAAAACTCAGCTTAGAGAGCATAGGGCACTTCCACTCATGGGCGTATAAATTGGGAAAACTAAAAATCAGCAAGACACAGGCACGCCAAAGTTTAGGGCTGCTCTGTTGACAGGAACCTCCACTTCGTTACACCTTAAATATCCCAGGAAAGAGAAAAATGATTAAAGAGGTTGTGGTCTTTATATACAATAGAATATCACTCAGCCATGAAGTCAACGTCATAAGGCTAGTAGCAGCATGATGAGTGGATTTAGGTACGACGATTCTAAGTGAAATAATTCACACAGAAAAAAGACACTTATCATAAGATATCACTTATAGAGGGAATGTAAAAACCGCTACCCTTGAACTGAATTACAAAACAGAGCAGAGTCACACGTTTAGAAAACACACTATGGCTGCTTAACGGGAAAGGTGAGGTGGGGTGATGCATAAAACAAGGGTTTCAAATTAGCTCAGATACCGTTCCATAAACCCAATAGGTAATACACAAGACCTACTCCTTGCTCAGTGAGTTGGACTCAACACCCCTTATTCAACGCCCAAGAATATATCTGACTAGTAAGAATCTTAAAACCTATGTATTGATATCTCTCTGTGAGTCAAGTGTGTGTAAAGCGGCATAAACACAGCAGTAAAAAACAGGCAAACCCCATTATAAAAATCAATTACTTTTAAAAACCCGTGAAACAAAGACAGTGAAAGAGAGAGAAATTCTTACAAAATTCGTTCAGGGGCTGTGAGGCCACATGGATTGACCATATCTAGACCCCCAGCTGATTGAGACATAAGGGTGGACACTCTTGGGGCTGAGAGGTTTGGTGAGGTTCGGTGAGGAAACGCAGACCCTTTAAAGGAATACTGCGTGGTACCCATCCAATGGGTCCCAAATCTCCAGTTTCAAGGGCATCTTCCTACATCGAAAACATGCATGAGAAACCCAGAAGATGGTACACCGTGTGATCGGGAAAGGTTTCCAAAACGCACCTCATTTCTCATGTCCTTGTGCTCGGGTTCGCCATTCCAGCCGCTTTACTAGCAATCTCCCTCCTTGGAGAATCAGCACCTTTAACCTCCTGTTCCGTACAGGTTGCAATTTGTCTGGAAGATGAACGGGAAGATGGGGAACCAATGAGAGACTAGCTCTAGGTGTTGGGACAGGCACAGGTCACTCTATTTTCCCATCAAGAAGAAAAATTAACCAAGAGGCTCAGCCTTCCCCCCGGGACCAGAATAGGGCCTGAAGCAATCCTGGGCTTTTGCGGCCAGCTCCCAAGAAAGTGAGGTGAAAAATGGAGCTAAGGGGTACTGCAATTCACAAACCTGCAGACTTATAAATGATAATTCTCGTCCACAAATATATTGAGGAAAGGCAACGGCGAAGATTTGAAAACAAGGCGGAATTGCAGGAAACAGATTACAGGAGGGAGATTCGAATCGCCTTTAAAGCACAGGAAAAGCGGCAAAACCTCGACAATGATGCCCTTGGCCAAAAAGGGCGTACGCGTTTTTTCCTGAATATATTCAGGAAAAAACGCGTACGCCCTTTTTGGCCAACCAAGCAACCTGGAAAGGCAAATCAGCGCTACAAAGAAGTCTCGCTTCCCATCGGTCTAAAGGGCCATGCTGAATAAGGTGTCAAAACCAGAAATGCAGGACAGGCCATGGAGAAACGGGAGCCTGGCTATGCTGATGGGCGGGATGTAAACTGCCAACAGCCACTCTGGAGAAGTGTACGGTGTGTCCTGAAACATCTAAAAAACTCAGCTTAGAGAGCATAGGGCACTTCCACTCATGGGCATATAAATTGGGAAAACTAAAAATCAGCAAGACATAGGCACCCCAAAGTTTAGGGCTGCTCTGTTGACAAGAACCTCCACTTCGTTACACCTTAAATATCCCAGGAAAGATAAACATGGATAAAGAAGTTGTGGTCCTTATGTACAATGGAATATCACTCAGCCATGAAATCAACGTCATAAGGTTAGTAGCAGCATGATGAGTGGATTTAGGTACGACGATTCTATGTGAAATAAGTCACACAGAAAATGACACTTATCATAAGATATCACTTATAGAGGGAATGTAAAAACCGCTACCCTTGAACTGAATTACAAAAGAGAGCAGAGTCCCACGTTTAGAAAACACACTATGGCTGCTTAACGGGAAAGGTGAGGTGGGGTGATGCATAAAACAAGGGTTTCAAATTATCTCAGATACCGCTCCATAAACCCAATAGGTAAAAGACAAGACCTACTCCTTGCTCAGTGAATTGGACACAACACCCATTATTCACCGCCCAAGAATATATCTGAATAGTAAGAATCTTAAAACCTATGTATTGATATCTCTCTGTAAGTGAGTCAAGTGGGTGTAAAGCGGCATAAGCACAGCAGTGAAAAGCAGCTAAACCCCTTTATAAAAATCAATTACTTTTAAAAACCCGTGAAACAAAGACAGTGAAAGAGAGAGAAATTCTTACAAAATTCGTTCAGGGGCTGTGAGGCCACCTGGATTGACCATATCTAGACCCCCAGCTGATTGAGACATAAGGGTGGACACTCTTGGGGCTGAGAGGTTTGTTGAGGTTGGGTGAGGAAACGCAGACTCTTTAAAGGAATACTGCGTGGTACCCATCCCATGGGTCCCAAATCTCCAGGTTCAAGGGCATCTTCCTACATCGAAAACATGCATGAGAAACCCAGAAGATGGTACACCGTGTGATCGGGAAAGGTTTCCAAAACGCACCTCACTTCTCATCTCCTTGTGCTCGGGTTCGCCATTCCAGCCGCTTTACTAGCAATCTCCCTCCTTGGAGAATCAGCACCTTTAACCTCCTGTTCCGTACAGGTTGCAATTTGTCCTGAGGTTGAACGGGAAGAGGGGGAACCAATGAGAGATTACCTCTAGGTGTTGGGACAGGCACAGGTCACGCTATTTTCCCATCAGGAAGAAGAATTAACCACAGGCTCAGCCTGCCACCCCGTACCAGAATAGGGCCTGAAGCAATCCTGCGCTTTTGCGGCCAGCTCCCAAGAAAGCGAGTTGAAAAATGGAGCTCAGGGGCACTGCAATTCACAAACCTGCAGACTTATAAATGATAACTCTCGTCCACAAATATATTGAGGGAAGGCAACGAAGAGGATTTGAAAGCAAGGCAGAATTGCAGGAAACAGATTTCAGGAGGGAGATTCGAATCACCTTTAAAGCACAGGAAAAGCGCAAAACCTCAACAATGATGCCCTTGGCCAAAAAGGGCGAATGCGTTTTTTCCTGAATATATTCAGGAAAAAACGCATTCGCCCGTTTTGGCCAACCAAGCAACCTGGAAAGGCAAATCAGCGCTACAAAGACGTCTCGCTTCCCATCGGTCAAAAGGGCCATGGTGAATAAAGTGTCAAAACCAGAAATGCAGGACAGGCCGTGGAGAAACGGGAGCCTGGCTACGCTAATGGGCGGGATGTAAATTGCCAACAGCCACTCTGGAGAAGTGTACGGTGTGTCCTGAAACATCTTAGAAACTCAGCTTAGAGAGCATAGGGCACTTCCACTCATGGGCGTATAAATTGGGAAAACTAAAAATCAGCAAGACACAGGCACCCTAAAATTTAGGGCTGCTCTGTTGACAAGAACCTCCACTTCGTTACACCTTAAATATCCCAGGAAAGAGAAAAATGGATAAAGAAGTTGTGGTCCTTATGTACAATAGAATATCACTCAGCCATGAAATCAACGTCATAAGGCTAGTAGCAGCATGATGAGTGGATTTTGGTACAACGATTCTATGTGAAATAAGTCACACAGAAAAAAGACACTTATCATAAGATATCACTTATAGAGGGAATGTAAAAACCGCTACCCTTGAACTGAATTACAAAGCAGAACAGAGTCACACGTTTAGAAAACACACTATGGCTGCTTAACGGGAAAGGTGAGGTGGGGTGATGCATAAAACAAGGGTTTCAAATTAGCTCAGGTACCGTTCCATAAACCCAATATGTAATAGACAAGACCTACTCCTTGCTCAGTGAATTGGACTCAACACCCCCTATTCACCACCCGAGAATATATCTGACCAGTAAGAATCTTAAAACCTATGTATTGATATCTCTCTGTAAGTGAGTCAAGTGGGTGTAAAGCGGCATAAACACAGCAGTAAAAAGCAGCTAAACCCCATTATAAAAATCAATTACTTTTAAAAACCCGTGAAACAAAGACAGTGAAAGAGAGAGAAATTCTTACAAAATTTGTTCAGGGGCTGTGATGCCACCTTGATTGACCACATATAGACTCACAGCTGACTGAGACATAAGGGTGGACACTCTTGGGGCTGAGAGGTTTGGTCAGGTTGGGTGAGCAAACGCAGACCCTTTAAAGTAATACTGCGTGTTTCCCATCACATGGGTCCCAAATCTCCAGGTTCAAGGGCATCTTCCTACATCGAAAACATGCATGAGAAACCCAGAAGATGGTACACCGTGTGATCGGGAAAGGTTTCCAAAACGCACCTCATTTCTCATCTCCTTGTGCTCGGGTTCGCCATTCCAGCCGCTTTACTAGCAATCTCCCTCCTTGGAGAATCAGCACCTTTAACCTCCTGATCCGTACAGTTTGCAATTTGTCCTGAGGATGAACAGGAAGAGGGGGAGCCAATGAGAGACTAGCTCTAGGTGTTGGGACAGGCACAGGTCACTCTATTTTCCCATCAGGAAGAAGAATTAACCACAGGCTCAGCCTGCCGCCCGGAACCAGAATAGGGCCTGAAGCAATCCTGCGCTTTTGCGGCCAGCTCCCAAGAAAGCGAGTTGAAAAATGGAGCTCAGGGGCACTGCAATTCACAAACCTGCAGACTTATAAATGATAGCTCTCTTCCACAAATATATTGAGGGAAGGCAACGAAGAGGATTTGAAAGCAAGGCAGAATTGCAGGAAACAGATTTCAGGAGGGAGATTCGAATCGCCTTTAAAGCACAGGAAAAGCGGCAAAACCTCGACAATGATGCCCTTGGCCAAAAAGGGCGTACGCGTTTTTTCCTGAATATATTCAGGAAAAAACGCGTACGCCCTTTTTGGCCAACCAAGCAACCTGGAAAGGCAAATCAGCGCTACAAAGAAGTCTCGCTTCCCATCGGTCTAAAGGGCCATGCTGAATAAGGTGTCAAAACCAGAAATGCAGGACAGGCCATGGAGAAACGGGAGCCTGGCTATGCTGATGGGCGGGATGTAAATTGCCAACAGCCACTCTGGAGAAGTGTACGGTGTGTCTTGAAACATCTAAAAAACTCAGCTTAGAGAGCATAGGGCACTTCCACTCATGGGCATATAAATTGGGAAAACTAAAAATCAGCAAGACATAGGCACCCCAAAGTTTAGGGCTGCTCTGTTGACAAGAACCTCCACTTCGTTCCACCTTAAATATCCCAGGAAAGATAAACATGGATAAAGAAGTTGTGGTCCTTATGTACAATGGAATATCACTCAGCCATGAAATCAACGTCATAAGGTTAGTAGCAGCATGATGAGTGGATTTAGGTATGACGATTCTACGTGAAATAAGTCACACAGAAAATGACACTTATCATAAGATATCACTTATAGAGGGAATGTAAAAACCGCTACCCTTGAACTGAATTACAAAAGAGAGCAGAGTCACACGTTTAGAAAACACACTATGGCTGCTTAACGGGAAAGGTGAGGTGGGGTGATGCATAAAACAAGGGTTTCAAATTATCTCAGATACCGCTCCATAAACCCAATAGGTAAAAGACAAGACCTACTCCTTGCTCAGTGAATTGGACACAACACCCATTATTCACCGCCCAAGAATATATCTGACTAGTAAGAATCTTAAAACCTATGTATTGATATCTCTCTGTAAGTGAGTCAAGTGGGTGTAAAGCGGCATAAGCACAGCAGTGAAAAGCAGCTAAACCCCTTTATAAAAATCAATTACTTTTAAAAACCCGTGAAACAAAGAAAGTGAAAGAGAGAGAAATTCTTACAAAATTTGTTCAGGGGCTGTGATGCCACCTTGATTGACCACATATAGACTCAAAGCTGACTGAGACATAAGGGTGGACACTCTTGGGGCTGAGAGGTTTGGTCACGTTGGGTGAGCAAACGCAGATCCTTTAAAGTAATACTGCGTGGTTCCCATCACATGGGTCCCAAATCTCCAGGTTCAAGGGCATCTTCCTACATCGAAAACATGCATGAGAAACCCAGAAGATGGTACACCGTGTGATCGGGAAAGGTTTCTAAAACGCACCTCATTTCTCATCTCCTTGTGGTCGGGTTCGCCATTCCAGCCGCTTTACCAGCAATCTCCCTCCTTGGAGAATCAGCACCTTTAACCTCCTATTTCGTACAGGTTGCAATTTGTCCTAAGGATAAATGGGAAGAGGGGGAACCAATGAGAGACTAGCTCTAGGTGTTGGGACAGGCACAGGTCACTCTATTTTCCCATCAGGAAGAAGAATTAACCACAGGCTCAGCCTGCCACCCCGTACCAGAATAGGGCCTGAAGCAATCCTGCGCTTTTGCGGCCAGCTCCCAAGAAAGCGAGTTGAAAAATGGAGCTCAGGGGCACTGCAATTCACAAACCTGCAGACTTATAAATGATAACTCTCGTCCACAAATATATTGAGGGAAGGCAACGAAGAGGATTTGAAAGCAAGGCAGAATTGCAGGAAACAGATTTCAGGAGGGAGATTCGAATCACCTTTAAAGCACAGGAAAAGCGCAAAACCTCGACAATGATGCCCTTGGCCAAAAAGGGCGAATGCGTTTTTTCCTGAATATATTCAGGAAAAAACGCATTCGCCCTTTTTGGCCAACCAAGCAACCTGGAAAGGCAAATCAGCGCTACAAAGACGTCTCGCTTCCCATCGGTCAAAAGGGCCATGGTGAATAAAGTGTCAAAACCAGAAATGCAGGACAGGCAATGGAGAAACGGGAGCCTGGCTACGCTAATGGGCGGGATGTAAATTGCCAACAGCCACTCTGGAGAAGTGTACGGTGTGTCCTGAAACATCTTAGAAACTCAGCTTAGAGAGCATAGGGCACTTCCACTCATGGGCGTATAAATTGGGAAAACTAAAAATCATCAAGACACAGGCACCCTAAAGTTTAGGGCTGCTCTGTTGACAAGAACCTCCACTTCGTTACACCTTAAATATCCCAGGAAAGAGAAAAATGGATAAAGAAGTTGTGGTCCTTATGTACAATAGAATATCACTCAGCCATGAAATCAACGTCATCAGGCTAGTAGCAGCATGATGAGTGGATTTTGGTACAACGATTCTATGTGAAATAAGTCACACAGAAAAAAGACACTTATCATAAGATATCACTTATAGAGGGAATGTAAAAACCCCTACCCTTGAACTGAATTACAAAGCAGAACAGAGTCACACGTTTAGAAAACACACTATGGCTGCTTAACGGGAAAGGTGAGGTGGGGTGATGCATAAAACAAGGGTTTCAAATTAGCTCCGGTACCGTTCCATAAACCCAATATGTAATAGACAACACCTACTCCTTGCTCAGTGAATTGGACTCAACACCCCCTATTCACCACCCGAGAATATATCTGACTAGTAAGAATCTTAAAACCTATGTATTGATATCTCTCTGTAAGTGAGTCAAGTGGGTGTAAAGCGGCATAAACACAGCAGTAAAAAGCAGCTAAACCCCATTATAAAAATCAATTACTTTTAAAAACCCGTGAAAAAAAGACAGTGAAAGAGAGAGAAATTCTTACAAAATTTGTTCAGGGGCTGTGATGCCACCTTGATTGACCACATATAGACTTACAGCTGACTGAGACATAAGGGTGGACACTCTTGGGGCAGAGAGGTTTGTTGAGGTTGGGTGAGGAAACGCAGACCCTTTAAAGGAATACTGCGTGGTACCCATCCCATGGGTCCCAAATCTCCAGGTTCAAGGGCATCTTCCTACATCGAAAACATGCATGAGAAACCCAGAAGATGGTACACCGTGTGATCGGGAAAGGTTTCCACAACGCACCTCATTTCTCATCTCCTTGTGCTCGGGTTCGCCATTCCAGCCGCTTTACTAGCAATCTCCCTCCTTGGAGAATCAGCACCTTTAACCTCCTGTTCCGTACAGGTTGCAATTTGTCCTGAGGTTGAACGGGAAGAGGGGGAACCAAAGAGAGATTACCTCTAGGTGTTGGGACAGGCACAGGTCACTCTATTTTCCAATCAGGAAGAAGAATAAACCACAGGCTCAGCCTGCCGACCGGGACCAGAATAGGGCCTGAAGCAATCCTGCGCTTTTGCGGCCAGCTCCCAAGAAAGCGAGTTGAAAAATGGAGCTCAAGGGCACTGCAATTCACAAACCTGCAGACTTATAAATGATAACTCTCGTCCACAAATATATTGAGGGAAGGCAAAGAAGAGGATTTGAAAGCAAGGCAGAATTGCAGGAAACAGATTTAAAGAGGGAGATTCGAATCGCATTTAAAGCACTGGAAAAGCGGCAAAACCTCGACAATGATGCCCTTGGCCAAAAAGGGCGTATGCGTTTTTTCCTGAATATATTCAGGAAAAAACGCATACGCCCTTTTTGGCCAACCAAGCAACCTGGAAAGGCAAATCAGCGCTACAAAGAAGTCTCGCTTCCCATCGGTGAAAACGGCCATGCTGAATAAAGTGTCAAAAGCAGAAATGCAGGACAGGCCATGGAGAAACGGGAGCCTGGCTACGCTGATGGGCGGGATGTAAATTGCCAACAGCCACTCTGGAGAAGTGTACGGTGAGTCCTGAAACACCTAAAAAACTCAGCTTAGCGAGCATAGGGCACTTCCACTCATGGGCGTATAAATGGGGAAAATTAAAAATCAGCAAGACACAGGCACCCCAAAGTTTAGGGATGCTCTGTTGACAAGAACCTCCACTTTGTTACACCTTAAATATCCCAGGAAAGAGAAAAATGGATAAAGAAGTTGTTGTCCTTATGTACAATGGAATATCACTCAGCCATGAAATCACGTCATAAGGCTAGTAGCAGCATGATGAGTGGATTTTGGTACGACGATTCTAAGTGAAATAATTCACACAGAAAAAAGACAATTATCATAAGATATCACTTATAGAGGGAATGTAAAAACCGATACCCTTGAACTGAATTACAAAACAGAGCAGAGTCACACGTTTAGAAAACACACTATGGCTGCTTAACGGGAAAGGTGAGGTGGGGTGATGCATAAAACAAGGGTTTCAAATTAGCTCAGATACCGTTCCATAAACCCAATAGGTAATACACAAGACCTACTCCTTGCTCAGTGAGTTGGACTCAACACCCCCTATTCAACGCCCAAGAATATATCTGACTAGTAAGAATCTTAAAACCTATGTATTGATATCTCTCTGTGAGTCAAGTGGGTGTAAAGCGGCATAAACACAGCAGTAAAAAGCAGGCAAACCCCATTATAAAAATCAATTACTTTTAAAAACCCGTGAAACAAAGAAAGTGAAAGAGAGAGAAATTCTTACAAAATTTGTTCAGGGGCTGTGATGCCACCTTGATTGACCACATATAGACTCACAGCTGACTGAGACATAAGGGTGGACACTCTTGGGGCTGAGAGGTTTGGTCACGTTGGGTGAGCAAACGCAGACCCTTTAAAGTAATACTGCGTGGTTCCCATCACATGGGTCCCAAATCTCCAGGTTCAAGGGCATCTTCCTACATCGAAAATATGCATGAGAAACCCAGAAGATGGTACACCGTGTGATCGGGAAATTTTTCTAAAACGCACCTCATTTCTCATCTCCTTGTGCTCGGTTTCGCCATTCCAGCCGCTTTACCAGCAATCTCCCTCCTTGGAGAATCAGCACCTTTAACCTCCTGTTTCGTACATGTTGCAATTTGTCCTAAGGATAAATGGGAAGAGGGGGAACCAATGAGAGACTAGCTCTAGGTGTTGGGACAGGCACAGGTCACTCTATTTTCCCATCAGGAAGAAGAATTAACCACAGGCTCAGCCTGCCGCCCGGGACCAGAATAGGGCCTGAAGCAATCCTGCGCTTTTGCGGCCAGCTCCCAAGAAAGCGAGTTGAAAAATGGAGCTCAGGGGCACTGCAATTCACAAACCTGCAGACTTATAAATGATAGCTCTCTTCCACAAATATATTGAGGGAAGGCAACGAAGAGGATTTGAAAGGAAGGCAGAATTGCAGGAAACAGATTTCAGGAGGGAGATTCGAATCACCTTTAAAGCACAGGAAAAGCGCAAAACCTCGACAATGATGCCCTTGGCCAAAAAGGGCGAATGCGTTTTTTCCTGAATATATTCAGGAAAAAACGCATTCGCCCTTTTTGGCCAACCAAGCAACCTGGAAAGGCAAATCAGCGCTACAAAGACGTCTCGCTTCCCATCGGTCAAAAGGGCCATGGTGAATAAAGTGTCAAAACCAGAAATGCAGGACAGGCCATGGAGAAACGGGAGCCTGGCTACGCTAATGGGCGGGATGTAAATTGCCAACAGCCACTCTGGAGAAGTGTACGGTGTGTCCTGAAACATCTTAGAAACTCAGCTTAGAGAGCATAGGGCACTTCCACTCATGGGCGTATAAATTGGGAAAACTAAAAATCAGCAAGACACAGGCACCCTAAAGTTTAGGGCTGCTCTGTTGACAAGAACCTCCACTTCGTTACACCTTAAATATCCCAGGAAAGATAAACATGGATAAAGAAGTTGTGGTCCTTATGTACAATGGAATATCACTCAGCCATGAAATCAACGTCATAAGGTTAGTAGCAGCATGATGAGTGGATTTAGGTACGACGATTCTACGTGAAATAAGTCACACAGAAAATGACACTTATCATAAGATATCACTTATAGAGGGAATGTAAAAACCGCTACCCTTGAACTGAATTACAAAAGAGAGCAGAGTCACACGTTTAGAAAACACACTATGGCTGCTTAACGGGAAAGGTGAGGTGGGGTGATGCATAAAACAAGGGTTTCAAATTATCTCAGATACCGCTCCATAAACCCAATAGGTAAAAGACAAGACCTACTCCTTGCTCAGTGAATTGGACACAACACCCATTATTCACCGCCCAAGAATATATCTGACTAGTAAGAATCTTAAAACCTATGTATTGATATCTCTCTGTAAGTGAGTCAAGTGGGTGTAAAGCGGCATAAGCACAGCAGTGAAAAGCAGCTAAACCCCTTTATAAAAATCAATTACTTTTAAAAACCCGTGAAACAAAGAAAGTGAAAGAGAGAGAAATTCTTACAAAATTTGTTCAGGGGCTGTGATGCCACCTTGATTGACCACATATAGACTCACAGCTGACTGAGACATAAGGGTGGACACTCTTGGGGCTGAGAGGTTTGGTCACGTTGGGTGAGCAAACGCAGACCCTTTAAAGTAATACTGCGTGGTTCCCATCCCATGGGTCCCAAATCTCCAGGTTCAAGGGCATCTTCCTACATCGAAAAAATGCATGAGAAACCCAGAAGATGGTACACCGTGTGATCGGGAAAGGTTTCTAAAACGCACCTCATTTCTCATCTCCTTGTGCTCGGGTTCGCCATTCCAGCTGCTTTACCAGCAATCTCCCTCCTTGGAGAATCAGCACCTTTAACCTTCTGTTTCGTACAGGTTGCAATTTGTCCTAAGGATAAATGGGAAGAGGGGGAACCAATGAGAGACTAGCTCTAGGTGTTGGGACAGGCACAGGTCACTCTATTTTCCCATCAGGAAGAAGAATAAACCACAGGCTCAGCCTGCCACCCCGTACCAGAATAGGGCCTGAAGCAATCCTGCGCTTTTGCGGCCAGCTCCCAAGAAAGCGAGTTGAAAAATGGAGCTCAGGGGCACTGCAATTCACAAACCTGCAGACTTATAAATGATAGCTCTCTTCCACAAATATATTGAGGGAAGGCAACGAAGAGGATTTGAAAGCAAGGCAGAATTGCAGGAAACAGATTTCAGGAGGGAGATTCGAATCACCTTTAAAGCACAGGAAAAGCGCAAAACCTCGACAATGATGCCCTTGGCCAAAAAGGGCGAATGCGTTTTTTCCTGAATATATTCAGGAAAAAACGCATTCGCCCTTTTTGGCCAACCAAGCAACCTGGAAAGGGAAATCAGCGCTACAAAGACGTCTCGCTTCCCATCGGTCAAAAGGGCCATGGTGAATAAAGTGTCAAAACCAGAAATGCAGGACAGGCCATGGAGAAACGGGAGCCTGGCTACGCTAATGGGCGGGATGTAAATTGCCAACAGCCACTCTGGAGAAGTGTACGGTGTGTCCTGAAACATCTTAGAAACTCAGCTTAGAGAGCATAGGGCACTTCCACTCATGGGCGTATAAATTGGGAAAACTAAAAATCAGCAAGACACAGGCACCCTAAAGTTTAGGGCTGCTCTGTTGACAAGAACCTCCACTTCGTTACACCTTAAATATCCCAGGAAAGAGAAAAATGGATAAAGAAGTTGTGGTCCTTATGTACAATAGAATATCACTCAGCCATGAAATCAACGTCATAAGGCTAGTAGCAGCATGATGAGTGGATTTTGGTACAACGATTCTATGTGAAATAAGTCACACAGAAAAAAGACACTTATCATAAGATATCACTTATAGAGGGAATGTAAAAACCGCTACCCTTGAACTGAATTACAAAGCAGAACAGAGTCACACGTTTAGAAAACACACTATGGCTGCTTAACGGGAAAGGTGAGGTGGGGTGATGCATAAAACAAGGGTTTCAAATTAGCTCAGGTACCGTTCCATAAACCCAATATGTAATAGACAAGACCTACTCCTTGCTCAGTGAATTGGACTCAACACCCCCTATTCACCGCCCGAGAATATATCTGACCAGTAAGAATCTTAAAACCTATGTATTGATATCTCTCTGTAAGTGAGTCAAGTGGGTGTAAAGCGGCATAAACACAGCAGTAAAAAGCAGCTAAACCCCATTATAAAAATCAATTACTTTTAAAAACCCGTGAAACAAAGACAGTGAAAGAGAGAGAAATTCTTACAAAATTTGTTCAGGGGCTGTGATGCCACCTTGATTGACCACATATAGACTCACAGCTGACTGAGACATAAGGGTGGACACTCTTGGGGCTGAGAGGTTTGGTCAGGTTGGGTGAGCAAACGCAGACCCTTTAAAGTAATACTGCGTGGTTCCCATCCCATGGGTCCCAAATCTCCAGGTTCAAGGGCATCTTCCTACATCGAAAACATGCATGAGAAACCCAGAAGATCTTACATCGTGTGATCGGGAAAGGTTTCCAAAATGCACCTCATTTCTCATCTCCTTGTGCTCTGGTTCGCCATTCCAGCCGCTTTACCAGCAATCTCCCTCCTTGGAGAATCAGCACCTTTAACCTCCTGTTTCGTACAGGTTGCAATTTCTCCTGAGGATGAACGGGAAGAGTGGGAACCAATGAGAGACTAGCTCTAGGTGTTGGGACAGGCACAGGTCACTCTACTTTCCCATCAGGAAGAAGAATTAACCACAGGCTCAGCCTGCCGCCCGGGACCAGAATAGGGCCTGAAGCAATCCTGCGCTTTTGCGGCCAGCTCCCAAGAAAGCGAGTTGAAAAATGGAGCTCAGGGGCACTGCAATTCACAAACCTGCAGACTTATAAATGATAACTCTCGTCCACAAATATATTGAGGGAAGGCAACGAGGAGGATTGGAAAGCAAGGTAGAATTGCAGGAAACAGGTTTCAGGAGGGAGATTCGAATCGCCTTTAAAGCACAGGAAAAGCGGCAAAACCTCGACAATGATGCCCTTGGCCAAAAAGGGCGTATGCGTTTTTTCCTGAATATATTCAGGAAAAAACGCATACGCCCTTTTTGGCCAACCAAGCAACCTGGAAAGGCAAATCAGCGCTACAAAGAAGTCTCGCTTCCCATCGGTCAAAAGGGCCATGCTGAATAAAGTGTCAAAACCAGAAATGCAGGACAGGCCATGGAGAAACGGGAGCCTGGCTACGCTGATGGGCGGGATGTAAATTGCCAACAGCCACTCTGGAGAAGTGTACGGTGTGTCCTGAAACCTCCAAAAAACTCAGCTTAGAGAGCATAGGGCACTTCCACTCATGGGCGTATAAATTGGGAAAACTAAAAATCAGCAAGACACAGGCACCCCAAAGTTTAGAGCTGCTCTGTTGACAAGAACCTCCACTTCGTTACACCTTAAATATCCCAGGAAAGAGAAAAATGGATAAAGAATTTGTGGTCCTTATGTACAATGGAATATCACTCAGCCATGAAATCAACGTCATAAGGCTAGTAGCAGCATGATGAGTGGATTTAGGTACGACGATTCTAAGTGAAATAAGTCACACAGAAAAAGACACTTATCATAAGATATCACCTATAGAGGGAATGTAAAAACCGCTACCCTTGAACTGAATTACAAAACAGAACAGAGTCCCACGTTTAGAAAACACACTATGGCTGCTTCACGGGAAAGGTGAGGTGGGGTGATGCATAAAACAAGGGTTTCAAATTAGGTCAGATACCGTTCCATAAACCCAATATGTAATAGACAAGACCTACTCCTTGATCAGTGAATTGGACTCAACACCCCCTATTCACCGCCCAAGAATATATCTGACTAGTAAGAATCTTAAAACATATGTTTTGATATCTCTCTGTAAGTGAGTCAAGTGGGTGTAAAGCGGCAGAAACACAGCAGAGGAAAGCAGCTAAACCACATTATAAAAATCAATTACTTTTAAAAACCCGTGAAACAAAGACAGTGAAAGAGAGAGAAATTCTTACAAAATTCGTTCAGGGTCTGTGATGCCACCTGGATTGACCATATCTAGACCCACAGCTGATTGAGACATAAGGGTGGATACTCTTGGGGCTGAGAGGTTTGGTGAGGTTGGGTGAGGAAACACAGACCCTTTAAAGTAATACTGCATGGTACCCATCCCATGGGTCCCAAATCTCCAGGTTCAAGGGCATCTTCCTACATCGAAAACATGCATGAGAAACCCTGAAGATGGTACACCGTGTGATCGGGAAAGGTTTCCAAAACGCACCTCTTTTCTCATCTCCTTGTGCTCGGGTTCGCCATTCCAGCCGCTTTACTAGCAATCTCCCTCCTTGGAGAATCAGCACCTTTAACCTCCTGTTCCGTACAGGTTGCAATTTGTCCTGAGGATGAACGGGAAAGGGGGAAAAATGAGAGACTACCTCTAGGTGTTGGGACAGGCACAGGTCACTCTATTTTCCCATCAGGAAGAAGAATTAACCACAGGCTCAGCCTGCCGCCCGGGACCAGAATAGTGCCTGAAGCAATCCTGCGCTATTGCGGCCACTTCCCAAGAAAGCGAGTTGAAAAATGGAGCTCAGGGGCACTGCAATTCACAAACCTGCAGACTTATAAATGATAACTCTCGTCCACAAATATATTGAGGGAAGGCAACGAAGAGGATTGGAAAGCAAGGAAGAATTGCAGGAAACAAATTTCAGGAGGGAGATTCGAATCGCCTTTAAAGCACAGGAAAAGCGGCAAAACCTCGACAATGATGCCCTTGGCCAAAAAGGGCGTATGCGTTTTTTCCTGAATATATTCAGGAAAAAACGCATACACCCTTTTTGGCCAACCAAGCAAACTGGAAAGGCAAATCAGCGCTACAAAGAAGTCTCGCTTCCCATCGGTCAAAAGGGCCATGCTGAATAAAGTGTCAAAACCAGAAATGCAGGACAGGCCATGGAGAAACGGGAGCCTGGCTACGCTGATGGGCGGGATGTAAATTGCCAACGGCCACTCTGGAGAAGTGTACGGTGTGTCCTGAAACATCTAAAAAACTCAGCTTAGAGAGCATAGGGCACTTCCACTCATGGGCGTATAAATTGGGAAAACTAAAAATCAGCAAGACACAGGCACCCCAAAGTTAAGGGCTGCTCTCTTGACAAGAACCTCCACTTCGTTACACCTTAAATACCCCAGGAAAGAGAAAAATGGATAAAGAAGTTGTGGTCCCTATGTACAATGGAATATCACTCAGCCATGAAATCAACGTCATAAGTCTAGTAGCAGCATGATGAGTGGATTTAGGTACGACGATTCTAAGTGAAATAAGTCACACAGAAAAAGACACTTATCATAAGATATCACTTATAGAGGGAATGTAAAAACCGCTACCCTTGAACTGAATTACAAAACAGAACAGAGTCCCACGTTTAGAAAACACACTATGGCTGCTTAACGGGAAAGATGAGGTGGGGTGATGCATAAAACAAGGGTTTCAAATTAGCTCAGATACCGTTCCATAAACCCAATATGTAATAGACAAGACCTACTCCTTGCTCAGTGATTTGGACTCAACACCCCCTATTCACCGCCCAAGAATATATCTGACTAGTAAGAATGTTAAAACCTATGTATTGATATCTCTCTGTAAGTGAGTCAAGTGGGTGTAAAGCGGCATAAACACAGCAGTAAAAAGCAGCTAAACTCCATTATAAAAATCAATTACTTTTAAAAACCCGTGAAACAAAGACAGTGAAAGAGAGAGAAATTCTTACAAAATTTGTTCAGGGGCTGTGATGCCACCTGGATTGACCATATCTAGACCCACAACTGATTGAGACATAAGCGTGGACACTCTTGGGGCTGAGAGGTTTGGTGAGGTTGGGTGAGGAAACGCAGACCCTTTAAAGTAATACTGCGTGGTACCCATCCCATGGGTCCCAAATCTCCAGGTTCAAGGGCATCTTCCTACATCGAAAACATGCATGAGAAACCCAGAAGATGGTACACCGTGTGATCGGGAAATGTTTCCAAAACGCACCTCATTTCTCATCTCCTTGTGCTCGGGTTCGCCATTCCAGCCGCTTTACTAGCAATCTCCCTCCTTGGAGAATCAGCACCTTTAACCTCCTGTTCCGTACAGGTTGCAATTTGTCCTGACGATGAACGGGAAGAGTGGGAAGCAATGAGAGACTAGCTGTAGGTGTTGCGACAGGCACAGGTCACTCTATTTTCCCATCAGGAATAAGAATTAACCACAGGCTCAGCCTGCCGCCCAGGACCAGAATAGGGCCTGAAGCAATCCTGCGCTTTTGCGGCCAGCTCCCAAGAAAGTGAGTTGAAAAGTGGAGCTCAGGGTCACTGCAATTCCCAATCCTGCAGACTTATAAATGATAACTCTCGTCCACAAATATATTGAGGGAAGGTAACGAAGAGGAATGGAAAGCAAGGCAGAATTGCAGGAAACAGATTTCAGGAGGGAGATTCGAATCGCCTTTAAAGCACAGGAAAAGCGGCAAAACCTCGACAATGAAGCCCTTGGCCAAAAAGGGCGTATGCGTTTTTTCCTGAATATATTCAGGAAAAAACGCATACGCCCTTTTTGGCCAACCAAGCAACCTGGAAAGGCAAATCAGCGCTACAAAGAAGTCTCGCTTCCCATCGGTCAAAAGGGCCATGCTGAATAAAGTGTCAAAACCAGAAATGCAGGACAGGCCATGGAGAAACGGGAGCCTGGCTACGCTGATGGGCGGGATGTAAATTGCCAACAGCCACTCTGGAGAAGTGTACGGTGTGTCCTGAAACCTCTAAGAAACTCAGCTTAGAGAGCATAGGGCACTTCCACTCATGGGGGTATAAATTGGGAAAATTAAAAATCAGCAAGACACAGGCACTCCAAAGTTTAGGGCTGCTCTGTTGACAAGAACCTCCACTTCGTTACACCTTAAATATCCCAGGAAAGAGAAAAATGGATAAAGACGTTGTGGTCCTTATGTACAATGGACTATCACTCAGCCATGAAATCAACGTCATAAGATTATTAGCAGCATGATGAGTGGATTTAGGTAAGACGATTCTAAGTGAAATAAGTCACACAGAAAAAGGCACTTATCATAAAATATCACTTATAGAGGGAATGTAAAAACCGCTACCCTTGAACTGAATTACAAAACAGAGCAGAGTCACACATTTAGAAAACACACTATGGCTGCTTAACAGGAAAGGTGAGGTGGGGTGATGAATAAAACAAGGGTTTCAAATTAGCTCAGTTACCGTTCCATAAACCCAATAGGTAATAGACAAGACCTACTCCTTGCTCAGTGAATTGGACTCAATACCCCCTATTCACCGCCCAAGAATATATCTGACTAGTAAGAATCTTAAAACCTATGTATTGATATCTCTCTGTAAGTGAGTCAAGTGGGTGTAAAGCGGCAGAAACACAGCAGTGAAAAGCAGCTAAACCCCATTATAAAAATCAATTACTTTTAAAAACCCGTGAAACAAAGACAGTGAAAGAGAGAGAAATTCTTACAAAATTCGTTCAGGGGCTGTGATGCCACCTGGATTGACCATATCTAGACCCACAGCTGATGGAGACATAAGGGTGGACACTCTTGGGGCTGAGAGGTTTGGTGAGGTTGGGTGAGGAAACACAGACCCTTTAAAGTAATACTGCGTGGTACCCATCCGATGATTCCCAAATCTCCAGGTTGAAGGGCATCTTCCTACATCGAAAACATGCATGAGAAACCCAGAAGATGATACACCGTGTGATCGGGAAAGGTTTCCAAAACGCACCTCATTTCTCATCTCCTTGTGCTCGGGTTCGCCATTCCAGCCGCTTTACTAACAAACTCCCTCCTTGGAGAATCAGCACCTTTAACCTCCTGTTCCGTACACGTTGCAATTTGTCCTGAGGATGAACGGGAAGAGGGGGAACCAATGAGAGACTAGCTCTAGGTGTTGGGACAGGCACAGGTCACTCTATTTTCCCATCAGGAAGAAGTATTAACCACAGGCTCAGCCTGCCGCCCGGGACCAGAATAGGGCCTGAAGCAATCCTGCGCTTTTGCGGCCAGCTCCCAAGAAAGCGAGTTGAAAAATGGAGCTCAGGGGCACTGCAATTCACAAACCGGCAGACTTATAAATGATAACTCTCGTCCACAAATATATTGAGGGAAGGCAACGAAGAGGATTTCAAAGCAAGGAAGAATTGCAGGAAACAGATTTCAGGAGGGAGATTCGAATCGCCTTTAAAGCACAGGAAAAGCGCCAAAACCTCGACAATGATGCCCTTGGCCAAAAAGGGCGTATGCGTTTTTTCCTGAATATATTCAGGAAAAAACGCATACGCCCTTTTTGGCCAACCAAGCAACCTGGAAAGGCAAATCAGCGCTACAAAGAAGTCTCGCTTCCCATCGGTCAAAAGGGCCATGCTGAATAAAGTGTCAAAATCAGAAATGCAGGACAGGCCATGGAGAAACGGGAGCCTGGCTACGCTGATGGGCGGGTTGTAAATTGCCAACAGCCACTCTGGAGAAGTGTACGGTGTGTCCTGAAACCTCTAAAAAACTCAGCTTAGAGAGCACAGGGCACTTCCACTCATGGGCGTATAAATTGGGAAAACTAAAAATCAGCAAGACACAGGCACGCCAAAGTTTAGGGCTGCTCTGTTGACAGGAACCTCCACTTCGTTACACCTTAAATATCCCAGGAAAGAGAAAAATGATTAAAGAGGTTGTGGTCTTTATATACAATAGAATATCACTCAGCCATGAAGTCAACGTCATAAGGCTAGTAGCAGCATGATGAGTGGATTTAGGTACGACGATTCTAAGTGAAATAAGTCACATAGAAAAAGCCACTTATCATAAGATATCACTTATCGAGGGAATGTAAAAACCGCTACCCTTGAACTGAATTACAAAACAAAACAGAGTCACACGTTTAGAAAACACACTATGGCTGCTTAACGGGAAAGGTGAGGTGGGGTGATGCATAAAACAAGGGTTTCAAATTAGCTCAGATACCGTTCCATAAACCCAATAGGTAATAGACAAGACCTACTCCTTGCTCAGTGAATTGGACTCAACACCCCCTATTCACCGCCCAAGAATATATCTGACTAGTAAGAATCTTAAAACCTATGTATTGATATGTCTCTGTGAGTCAAGTGGGTGTAAAGCGGCATAAACACAACAGTAAAAAGCAGGCAAACCCCATAATAAAAATCAATTACTTTTAAAAACCCGTGAAACAAAGACAGTGAAAGAGAGAGAAATTCGTACAAAATTCGTTCAGGGGCTGTGAGGCCACCTGGATTGACCATATCTAGACCCCCAGCTGATTGAGACATAAGGGTGGACACTCTTAGGGCAGAGAGGTTTGTTGAGGTTGGGTGAGGAAACGCAGACCCTTTAAAGGAATACTGCGTGGTACCCATCCCATGGGTCCCAAATCTCCAGGTTGAAGGGCATCTTCCTACATCGAAAACATGCATGAGAAACCCAGAAGATGGTACACCGTGTGATCGGGAAAGGTTTCCAAAACGCACCTCATTTCTCATCTCCTTGTGCTCGGGTTCGCCATTCCAGCCGCTTTACTAGCAATCTCCCTCCTTGGAGAATCAGCACCTTTAACCTCCTGTTCCGTACAGGTTGCAATTTGTCCTGAGGTTGAACGGGAAGAGGGGGAACCAAAGAGAGATTACCTCTAGGTGTTGGGACAGGCACAGGTCACTCTATTTTCCAATCAGGAAGAAGAATAAACCACAGGCTCAGCCTGCCGACCGGGACCAGAATAGGGCCTGAAGCAATCCTGCGCTTTTGCGGCCAGCTCCCAAGAAAGCGAGTTGAAAAATGGAGATCAAGGGCACTGCAATTCACAAACCTGCAGACTTATAAATGATAACTCTCGTCCACAAATATATTGAGGGAAGGCAAAGAAGAGGATTTGAAAGCAAGGCAGAATTGCAGGAAACAGATTTAAAGAGGGAGATTCGAATCGCATTTAAAGCACTGGAAAAGCGGCAAAACCTCGACAATGATGCCCTTGGCCAAAAAGGGCGTATGCGTTTTTTCCTGAATATATTCAGGAAAAAACGCATACGCCCTTTTTGGCCAACCAAGCAACCTGGAAAGGCAAATCAGCGCTACAAAGAAGTCTCGCTTCCCATCGGTGAAAACGGCCATGCTGAATAAAGTGTCAAAAGCAGAAATGCAGGACAGGCCATGGAGAAACGGGAGCCTGGCTACGCTGATGGGCGGGATGTAAATTGCCAACAGCCACTCTGGAGAAGTGTACGGTGAGTCCTGAAACACCTAAAAAACTCAGCTTAGCGAGCATAGGGCACTTCCACTCATGGGCGTATAAATGGGGAAAATTAAAAATCAGCAAGACACAGGCACCCCAAAGTTTAGGGATGCTCTGTTGACAAGAACCTCCACTTTGTTACACCTTAAATATCCCAGGAAAGAGAAAAATGGATAAAGAAGTTGTTGTCCTTATGTACAATGGAATATCACTCAGCCATGAAATCACGTCATAAGGCTAGTAGCAGCATGATGAGTGGATTTTGGTACGACGATTCTAAGTGAAATACTTCACACAGAAAAAAGACAATTATCATAAGATATCACTTATAGAGGGAATGTAAAAACCGATACCCTTGAACTGAATTACAAAACAGAGCAGAGTCACACGTTTAGAAAACACACTATGGCTGCTTAACGGGAAAGGTGAGGTGGGGTGATGCATAAAACAAGGGTTTCAAATTAGCTCAGATACCGTTCCATAAACCCAATAGGTAATACACAAGACCTACTCCTTGCTCAGTGAGTTGGACTCAACACCCCCTATTCAACGCCCAAGAATATATCTGACTAGTAAGAATCTTAAAACCTATGTATTGATATCTCTCTGTGAGTCAAGTGGGTGTAAAGCGGCATAAACACAGCAGTAAAAAGCAGGCAAACCCCATTATAAAAATCAATTACTTTTAAAAACCCGTGAAACAAAGAAAGTGAAAGAGAGAGAAATTCTTACAAAATTTGTTCAGGGGCTGTGATGCCACCTTGATTGACCACATATAGACTCACAGCTGACTGAGACATAAGGGTGGACACTCTTGGGGCTGAGAGGTTTGGTCACGTTGGGTGAGCAAACGCAGACCCTTTAAAGTAATTCTGCGTGGTTCCCATCACATGGGTCCCAAATCTCCAGGTTCAAGGGCATCTTCCTACATCGAAAACATGCATGAGAAACCCAGAAGATGGTACACCGTGTGATCGGGAAAGGTTTCTAAAACGCACCTCATTTCTCATCTCCTTGTGCTCGGGTTCGCCATTCCAGCCGCTTTACCAGCAATCTCCCTCCTTGGAGAATCAGCACCTTTAACCTCCTGTTTCGTACAGGTTGCAATTTGTCCTAAGGATAAATGGCAAGAGGGGGAACCAATGAGAGACTAGCTCTAGGTGTTGGGACAGGCACAGGTCACTCTATTTTCCCATCAGGAAGAAGAATTAACCACAGGCTCAGCCTGCCACCCCGTACCAGAATAGGGCCTGAAGCAATCCTGCGCTTTTGCGGCCAGCTCCCAAGAAAGCGAGTTGAAAAATGGAGCTCAGGGGCACTGCAATTCACAAACCTGCAGACTTATAAATGATAGCTCTCTTCCACAAATATATTGAGGGAAGGCAACGAAGAGGATTTGAAAGCAAGGCAGAATTGCAGGAAACAGATTTCAGGAGGGAGATTCGAATCACCTTTAAAGCACAGGAAAAGCGCAAAACCTCGACAATGATGCCCTTGGCCAAAAAGGGCGAATGCGTTTTTTCCTGAATATATTCAGGAAAAAACGCATTCGCCCTTTTTGGCCAACCAAGCAACCTGGAAAGGCAAATCAGCGCTACAAAGACGTCTCGCTTCCCATCGGTCAAAAGGGCCATGCTGAATAAAGTGTCAAAACCAGAAATGCAGGACAGGCCATGGAGAAACGGGAGCCTGGCTACGTTAATGGGCGGGATGTAAATTGCCAACAGCCACTCTGGAGAAGTGTACGGTGTGTCCTGAAACATCTTAGAAACTCAGCTTAGAGAGCATAGGGCACTTCCACTCATGGGCGTATAAATTGGGAAAACTAAAAATCAGCAAGACACAGGCACCCTAAAGTTTAGGGCTGCTCTGTTGACAAGAACCTCCACTTCGTTACACCTTAAATATCCCAGGAAAGATAAACATGGATAAAGAAGTTGTGGTCCTTATGTACAATGGAATATCACTCAGCCATGAAATCAACGTCATAAGGTTAGTAGCAGCATGATGAGTGGATTTAGGTACGACGATTCTACGTGAAATAAGTCACACAGAAAATGACACTTATCATAAGATATCACTTATAGAGGGAATGTAAAAACCGCTACCCTTGAACTGAATTACAAAAGAGAGCAGAGTCACACGTTTAGAAAACACACTATGGCTGCTTAACGGGAAAGGTGAGGTGGGGTGATGCATAAAACAAGGGTTTCAAATTATCTCAGATACCGCTCCATAAACCCAATAGGTAAAAGACAAGACCTACTCCTTGCTCAGTGAATTGGACACAACACCCATTATTCACCGCCCAAGAATATATCTGACTAGTAAGAATCTTAAAACCTATGTATTGATATCTCTCTGTAAGTGAGTCATGTGGGTGTAAAGCGGCATAAGCACAGCAGTGAAAAGCAGCTAAACCCCTTTATAAAAATCAATTACTTTTAAAAACCCGTGAAACAAAGAAAGTGAAAGAGAGAGAAATTCTTACAAAATTTGTTCAGGGGCTGTGATGCCACCTTGATTGACCACATATAGACTCACAGCTGACTGAGACATAAGGGTGGACACTCTTAGGGCTGAGAGGTTTGGTCACGTTGGGTGAGCAAACGCAGACCCTTTAAAGTAATACTGCGTGGTTCCCATCACATGGGTCCCAAATCTCCAGGTTCAAGGGCATCTTCCTACATCGAAAACATGCATGAGAAACCCAGAAGATGGTACACCGTGTGATCGGGAAAGGTTTCTAAAACACAACTCATTTCTCATCTCCTTGTGCTCTGGTTCGCCTTTCCAGCCGCTTTACCAGCAATCTCCCTCCTTGGAGAATCAGCACCTTTAACCTCCTGTTTCGTACAGGTTGCAATTTGTCCTAAGGATAAATGGGAAGAGGGGGAACCAATGAGAGACTAGCTCTAGGTGTTGGGACAGGCACAGGTCACTCTATTTTCCCATCAGGAAGAAAAATTAACCACAGGCTCAGCCTGCCACCCCGTACCAGAATAGGGCCTGAAGCAATCCTGCGCTTTTGCGGCCAGCTCCCAAGAAAGCGAGTTGAAAAATGGAGCTCAGGGGCACTGCAATTCACAAACCTGCAGACTTATAAATGATAACTCTCGTCCACAAATATATTGAGGGAAGGCAACGAAGAGGATTTGAAAGCAAGGCAGAATTGCAGGAAACAGATTTCAGGAGGGAGATTCGAATCACCTTTAAAGCACAGGAAAAGCGCAAAACCTCGACAATGATGCCCTTGGCCAAAAAGGGCGAATGCGTTTTTTCCTGAATATATTCAGGAAAAAACGCATTCGCCCTTTTTGGCCAACCAAGCAACCTGGAAAGGCAAATCAGCGCTACAAAGACGTCTCGCTTCCCATCGGTCAAAAGGGCCATGGTGAATAAAGTGTCAAAACCAGAAATGCAGGACAGGCCATGGAGAAACGGGAGCCTGGCTACGCTAATGGGCGGGATGTAAATTGCCAACAGCCACTCTGGAGAAGTGTACGGTGTGTCCTGAAACATCTTAGAAACTCAGCTTAGAGAGCATAGGGCACTTCCACTCATGGGCGTATAAATTGGGAAAATTAAAAATCAGGAAGACACAGGCACCCTAAAGTTTAGGGCTGCTCTGTTGACAAGAACCTCCACTTCGTTACACCTTAAATATCCCAGGAAAGAGAAAAATGGATAAAGAAGTTGTGGTCCTTATGTACAATAGAATATCACTCAGCCATGAAATCAACGTCATAAGGCTAGTAGCAGCATGATGAGTGGATTTTGGTACAACGATTCTATTTGAAATAAGTCACACAGAAAAAAGACACTTATCATAAGATATCACTTATAGAGGGAATGTAAAAACCGCTACCCTTGAACTGAATTACAAAGCAGAACAGAGTCACACGTTTAGAAAACACACTATGGCTGCTTAACGGGAAAGGTGAGGTGGGGTGATGCATAAAACAAGGGTTTCAAATTAGCTCAGGTACCGTTCCATAAACCCAATATGTAATAGACAAGACCTACTCCTTGCTCAGTGAATTGGACTCAACACCCCCTATTCACCGCCCGAGAATATATCTGACCAGTAAGAATCTTAAAACCTATGTATTGATATCTCTCTGTAAGTGAGTCAAGTGGGTGTAAAGCGGCATAAACACAGCAGTAAAAAGCAGCTAAACCCCATTATAAAAATCAATTACTTTTAAAAACCCGTGAAACAAAGACAGTGAAAGAGAGAGAAATTCTTACAAAATTTGTTCAGGGGCTGTGATGCCACCTTGATTGACCACATATAGACTCACAGCTGACTGAGACATAAGGGTGGACACTCTTGGGGCTGAGAGGTTTGGTCAGGTTGGGTGAGCAAACGCAGACCCTTTAAAGTAATACTGCGTGGTTCCCATCCCATGGGTCCCAAATCTCCAGGTTCAAGGGCATCTTCCTACATCGAAAACATGCATGAGAAACCCAGAAGATCTTACATCGTGTGATCGGGAAAGGTTTCCAAAATGCACCTCATTTCTCATCTCCTTGTGCTCGGGTTCGCCATTCCAGCCGCTTTACTAGCAATCTCCCTCCTTGGAGAATCAGCACCTTTAACCTCCTGATCCGTACAGTTTGCAATTTGTCCTGAGGATGAACAGGAAGAGGGGGAGCCAATGAGAGACTAGCTCTAGGTGTTGGGACAGGCACAGGTCACTCTATTTTCCCATCAGGAAGAAGAATTAACCACAGGCTCAGCCTGCCGCCCGGAACCAGAATAGGGCCTGAAGCAATCCTGCGCTTTTGCGGCCAGCTCCCAAGAAAGCGAGTTGAAAAATGGAGCTCAGGGGCACTGCAATTCACAAACCTGCAGACTTATAAATGATAGCTCTCTTCCACAAATATATTGAGGGAAGGCAACGAAGAGGATTTGAAAGCAAGGCAGAATTGCAGGAAACAGATTTCAGGAGGGAGATTCGAATCGCCTTTAAAGCACAGGAAAAGCGGCAAAACCTCGACAATGATGCCCTTGGCCAAAAAGGGCGTATGCGTTTTTTCCTGAATATATTCAGGAAAAAACGCATACGCCCTTTCTGGCCAACCAAGCAACCTGGAAAGGCAAATCAGCGCTACAAAGAAGTCTCGCTTCCCATCGGTCAAAAGGGCCATGCTGAATAAAGTGTCAAAATCAGAAATGCAGGACAGGCCATGGAGAAACGGGAGCCTGGCTACGCTGATGGGCGGGATGTAAATTGCCAACAGCCACTCGGGAGAAGTGTACGGTGTGTCCTGAAACATCTAAAAAACTCAGCTTAGAGAGCATAGGGCACTTCCACTCATGGCCGTATAAATTGGGAAAACTAAAAATCAGCAAGACACAGGCACGCCAAAGTTTAGGGCTGCTCTGTTGACAGGAACCTCCACTTCGTTACACCTTAAATATCCCAGGAAAGAGAAAAATGATTAAAGAGGTTGTGGTCTTTATATACAATAGAATATCACTCAGCCATGAAGTCAACGTCATAAGGCTAGTAGCAGCATGATGAGTGGATTTAGGTACGACGATTCTAAGTGAAATAATTCACACAGAAAAAAGACACTTATCATAAGATATCACTTATAGAGGGAATGTAAAAACCGCTACCCTTGAACTGAATTACAAAACAGAGCAGAGTCACACGTTTAGAAAACACACTATGGCTGCTTAACGGGAAAGGTGAGGTGGGGTGATGCATAAAACAAGGGTTTCAAATTAGCTCAGATACCGTTCCATAAACCCAATAGGTAATACACAAGACCTACTCCTTGCTCAGTGAGTTGGACTCAACACCCCTTATTCAACGCCCAAGAATATATCTGACTAGTAAGAATCTTAAAACCTATGTATTGATATCTCTCTGTGAGTCAAGTGTGTGTAAAGCGGCATAAACACAGCAGTAAAAAACAGGCAAACCCCATTATAAAAATCAATTACTTTTAAAAACCCGTGAAACAAAGACAGTGAAAGAGAGAGAAATTCTTACAAAATTCGTTCAGGGGCTGTGAGGCCACCTGGATTGACCATATCTAGACCCCCAGCTGATTGAGACATAAGGGTGGACACTCTTGGGGCTGAGAGGTTTGGTGAGGTTCGGTGAGGAAACGCAGACCCTTTAAAGGAATACTGCGTGGTACCCATCCAATGGGTCCCAAATCTCCAGTTTCAAGGGCATCTTCCTACATCGAAAACATGCATGAGAAACCCAGAAGATGGTACACCGTGTGATCGGGAAAGGTTTCCAAAACGCACCTCATTTCTCATGTCCTTGTGCTCGGGTTCGCCATTCCAGCCGCTTTACTAGCAATCTCCCTCCTTGGAGAATCAGCACCTTTAACCTCCTGTTCCGTACAGGTTGCAATTTGTCTGGAAGATGAACGGGAAGATGGGGAACCAATGAGAGACTAGCTCTAGGTGTTGGGACAGGCACAGGTCACTCTATTTTCCCATCAAGAAGAAAAATTAACCAAGAGGCTCAGCCTTCCCCCCGGGACCAGAATAGGGCCTGAAGCAATCCTGGGCTTTTGCGGCCAGCTCCCAAGAAAGTGAGGTGAAAAATGGAGCTAAGGGGCACTGCAATTCACAAACCTGCAGACTTATAAATGATAATTCTCGTCCACAAATATATTGAGGAAAGGCAACGGCGAAGATTTGAAAACAAGGCGGAATTGCAGGAAACAGATTACAGGAGGGAGATTCGAATCGCCTTTAAAGCACAGGAAAAGCGGCAAAACCTCGACAATGATGCCCTTGGCCAAAAAGGGCGTACGCGTTTTTTCCTGAATATATTCAGGAAAAAACGCGTACGCCCTTTTTGGCCAACCAAGCAACCTGGAAAGGCAAATCAGCGCTACAAAGAAGTCTCGCTTCCCATCGGTCTAAAGGGCCATGCTGAATAAGGTGTCAAAACCAGAAATGCAGGACAGGCCATGGAGAAACGGGAGCCTGGCTATGCTGATGGGCGGGATGTAAATTGCCAACAGCCACTCTGGAGAAGTGTACGGTGTGTCCTGAAACATCTAAAAAACTCAGCTTAGAGAGCATAGGGCACTTCCACTCATGGGCATATAAATTGGGAAAACTAAAAATCAGCAAGACATAGGCACCCCAAAGTTTAGGGCTGCTCTGTTGACAAGAACCTCCACTTCGTTACACCTTAAATATCCCAGGAAAGATAAACATGGATAAAGAAGTTGTGGTCCTTATGTACAATGGAATATCACTCAGCCATGAAATCAACGTCATAAGGTTAGTAGCAGCATGATGAGTGGATTTAGGTACGACGATTCTATGTGAAATAAGTCACACAGAAAATGACACTTATCATAAGATATCACTTATAGAGGGAATGTAAAAACCGCTAACCTTGAACTGAATTACAAAAGAGAGCAGAGTCCCACGTTTAGAAAACACACTATGGCTGCTTAACGGGAAAGGTGAGGTGGGGTGATGCATAAAACAAGGGTTTCAAATTATCTCAGATACCGCTCCATAAACCCAATAGGTAAAAGACAAGACCTACTCCTTGCTCAGTGAATTGGACACAACACCCATTATTCACCGCCCAAGAATATATCTGAATAGTAAGAATCTTAAAACCTATGTATTGATATCTCTCTGTAAGTGAGTCAAGTGGGTGTAAAGCGGCATAAGCACAGCAGTGAAAAGCAGCTAAACCCCTTTATAAAAATCAATTACTTTTAAAAACCCGTGAAACAAAGAAAGTGAAAGAGAGAGAAATTCTTACAAAATTTGTTCAGGGGCTGTGATGCCACCTTGATTGACCACATATAGACTCACAGCTGACTGAGACATAAGGGTGGACACTCTTGGGGCTGAGAGGTTTGGTCACGTTGGGTGAGCAAACGCAGATCCTTTAAAGTAATACTGCGTGGTTCCCATCACATGGGTCCCAAATCTCCAGGTTCAAGGGCATCTTCCTACATCGAAAACATGCATGAGAAACCCAGAAGATGGTACACCGTGTGATCGGGAAAGGTTTCCAAAACGCACCTCACTTCTCATCTCCTTGTGCTCGGGTTCGCCATTCCAGCCGCTTTACTAGCAATCTCCCTCCTTGGAGAATCAGCACCTTTAACCTCCTGTTCCGTACAGGTTGCAATTTGTCCTGAGGTTGAACGGGAAGAGGGGGAACCAATGAGAGATTACCTCTAGGTGTTGGGACAGGCACAGGTCACGCTATTTTCCCATCAGGAAGAAGAATTAACCACAGGCTCAGCCTGCCACCCCGTACCAGAATAGGGCCTGAAGCAATCCTGCGCTTTTGCGGCCAGCTCCCAAGAAAGCGAGTTGAAAAATGGAGCTCAGGGGCACTGCAATTCACAAACCTGCAGACTTATAAATGATAACTCTCGTCCACAAATATATTGAGGGAAGGCAACGAAGAGGATTTGAAAGCAAGGCAGAATTGCAGGAAACAGATTTCAGGAGGGAGATTCGAATCACCTTTAAAGCACAGGAAAAGCGCAAAACCTCAACAATGATGCCCTTGGCCAAAAAGGGCGAATGCGTTTTTTCCTGAATATATTCAGGAAAAAACGCATTCGCCCTTTTTGGCCAACCAAGCAACCTGGAAAGGCAAATCAGCGCTACAAAGACGTCTCGCTTCCCATCGGTCAAAAGGGCCATGGTGAATAAAGTGTCAAAACCAGAAATGCAGGACAGGCCGTGGAGAAACGGGAGCCTGGCTACGCTAATGGGCGGGATGTAAATTGCCAACAGCCACTCTGGAGAAGTGTACGGTGTGTCCTGAAACATCTTAGAAACTCAGCTTAGAGAGCATAGGGCACTTCCACTCATGGGCGTATAAATTGGGAAAACTAAAAATCAGCAAGACACAGGCACCCTAAAATTTAGGGCTGCTCTGTTGACAAGAACCTCCACTTCGTTACACCTTAAATATCCCAGGAAAGAGAAAAATGGATAAAGAAGTTGTGGTCCTTATGTACAATAGAATATCACTCAGCCATGAAATCAACGTCATAAGGCTAGTAGCAGCATGATGAGTGGATTTTGGTACAACGATTCTATGTGAAATAAGTCACACAGAAAAAAGACACTTATCATAAGATATCACTTATAGAGGGAATGTAAAAACCGCTACCCTTGAACTGAATTACAAAGCAGAACAGAGTCACACGTTTAGAAAACACACTATGGCTGCTTAACGGGAAAGGTGAGGTGGGGTGATGCATAAAACAAGGGTTTCAAATTAGCTCAGGTACCGTTCCATAAACCCAATATGTAATAGACAAGACCTACTCCTTGCTCAGTGAATTGGACTCAACACCCCCTATTCACCACCCGAGAATATATCTGACCAGTAAGAATCTTAAAACCTATGTATTGATATCTCTCTGTAAGTGAGTCAAGTGGGTGTAAAGCGGCATAAACACAGCAGTAAAAAGCAGCTAAACCCCATTATAAAAATCAATTACTTTTAAAAACCCGTGAAACAAAGACAGTGAAAGAGAGAGAAATTCTTACAAAATTTGTTCAGGGGCTGTGATGCCACCTTGATTGACCACATATAGACTCACAGCTGACTGAGACATAAGGGTGGACACTCTTGGGGCTGAGAGGTTTGGTCAGGTTGGGTGAGCAAACGCAGACCCTTTAAAGTAATACTGCGTGTTTCCCATCACATGGGTCCCAAATCTCCAGGTTCAAGGGCATCTTCCTACATCGAAAACATGCATGAGAAACCCAGAAGATGGTACACCGTGTGATCGGGAAAGGTTTCCAAAACGCACCTCATTTCTCATCTCCTTGTGCTCGGGTTCGCCATTCCAGCCGCTTTACTAGCAATCTCCCTCCTTGGAGAATCAGCACCTTTAACCTCCTGATCCGTACAGTTTGCAATTTGTCCTGAGGATGAACAGGAAGAGGGGGAGCCAATGAGAGACTAGCTCTAGGTGTTGGGACAGGCACAGGTCACTCTATTTTCCCATCAGGAAGAAGAATTAACCACAGGCTCAGCCTGCCGCCCGGAACCAGAATAGGGCCTGAAGCAATCCTGCGCTTTTGCGGCCAGCTCCCAAGAAAGCGAGTTGAAAAATGGAGCTCAGGGGCACTGCAATTCACAAACCTGCAGACTTATAAATGATAGCTCTCTTCCACAAATATATTGAGGGAAGGCAACGAAGAGGATTTGAAAGCAAGGCAGAATTGCAGGAAACAGATTTCAGGAGGGAGATTCGAATCGCCTTTAAAGCACAGGAAAAGTGGCAAAACCTCGACAATGATGCCCTTGGCCAAAAAGGGCGTATGCGTTTTTTCCTGAATATATTCAGGAAAAAACGCATACGCCCTTTCTGGCCAACCAAGCAACCTGGAAAGGCAAATCAGCGCTACAAAGAAGTCTCGCTTCCCATCGGTCAAAAGGGCCATGCTGAATAAAGTGTCAAAATCAGAAATGCAGGACAGGCCATGGAGAAACGGGAGCCTGGCTACGCTGATGGGCGGGATGTAAATTGCCAACAGCCACTCGGGAGAAGTGTACGGTGTGTCCTGAAACATCTAAAAAACTCAGCTTAGAGAGCATAGGGCACTTCCACTCATGGCCGTATAAATTGGGAAAACTAAAAATCAGCAAGACACAGGCACGCCAAAGTTTAGGGCTGCTCTGTTGACAGGAACCTCCACTTCGTTACACCTTAAATATCCCAGGAAAGAGAAAAATGATTAAAGAGGTTGTGGTCTTTATATACAATAGAATATCACTCAGCCATGAAGTCAACGTCATAAGGCTAGTAGCAGCATGATGAGTGGATTTAGGTACGACGATTCTAAGTGAAATAATTCACACAGAAAAAAGACACTTATCATAAGATATCACTTATAGAGGGAATGTAAAAACCGCTACCCTTGAACTGAATTACAAAACAGAGCAGAGTCACACGTTTAGAAAACACACTATGGCTGCTTAACGGGAAAGGTGAGGTGGGGTGATGCATAAAACAAGGGTTTCAAATTAGCTCAGATACCGTTCCATAAACCCAATAGGTAATACACAAGACCTACTCCTTGCTCAGTGAGTTGGACTCAACACCCCCTATTCAACGCCCAAGAATATATCTGACTAGTAAGAATCTTAAAACCTATGTATTAATATCTCTCTGTGAGTCAAGTGTGTGTAAAGCGGCATAAACACAGCAGTAAAAAGCAGGCAAACCCCATTATAAAAATCAATTACTTTTAAAAACCCGTGAAACAAAGACAGTGAAAGAGAGAGAAATTCTTACAAAATTCGTTCAGGGGCTGTGAGGCCACCTGGATTGACCATATCTAGACCCCCAGCTGATTGAGACATAAGGGTGGACACTCTTGGGGCTGAGAGGTTTGGTGAGGTTGGGTGAGGAAACGCAGACCCTTTAAAGGAATACTGCGTGGTACCCATCCAATGGGTCCCAAATCTCCAGGTTCAAGGGCATCTTCCTACATCGAAAACATGCATGAGAAACCCAGAAGATGGTACACCGTGTGATCGGGAAAGGTTTCCAAAACGCACCTCATTCCTCATGTCCTTGTGCTCGGGTTCGCCATTCCAGCCGCTTTACTAGCAATCTCCCTCCTTGGAGAATCAGCACCTTTAACCTCCTGTTCCGTACAGGTTGCAATTTGTCTTGAAGATGAACGGGAAGATGGGGAACCAATGAGAGACTAGCTCTAGGTGTTGGGACAGGCACAGGTCACTCTATTTTCCCATCAAGAAGAAAAATTAACCAAGAGGCTCAGCCTTCCCCCCGGGACCAGAATAGGGCCTGAAGCAATCCTGGGCTTTTGCGGCCAGCTCCCAAGAAAGTGAGGTGAAAAATGGAGCTAAGGGGCACTGCAATTCACAAACCTGCAGACTTATAAATGATAATTCTCGTCCACAAATATATTGAGGAAAGGCAACGGCGAAGATTTGAAAACAAGGCGGAATTGCAGGAAACAGATTACAGGAGGGAGATTGGAATCGCCTTTAAAGCACAGGAAAAGCGGCAAAACCTCGACAATGATGCCCTTGGCCAAAAAGGGCGTACGCGTTTTTTCCTGAATATATTCAGGAAAAAACGCGTACGCCCTTTTTGGCCAACCAAGCAACCTGGAAAGGCAAATCAGCGCTACAAAGAAGTCTCGCTTCCCATCGGTCTAAAGGGCCATGCTGAATAAGGTGTCAAAACCAGAAATGCAGGACAGGCCATGGAGAAACGGGAGCCTGGCTATGCTGATGGGCGGGATGTAAATTGCCAACAGCCACTCTGGAGAAGTGTACGGTGTGTCTTGAAACATCTAAAAAACTCAGCTTAGAGAGCATAGGGCACTTCCACTCATGGGCATATAAATTGGGAAAACTAAAAATCAGCAAGACATAGGCACCCCAAAGTTTAGGGCTGCTCTGTTGACAAGAACCTCCACTTCGTTACACCTTAAATATCCCAGGAAAGATAAACATGGATAAAGAAGTTGTGGTCCTTATGTACAATGGAATATCACTCAGCCATGAAATCAACGTCATAAGGTTAGTAGCAGCATGATGAGTGGATTTAGGTACGACGATTCTACGTGAAATAAGTCACACAGAAAATGACACTTATCATAAGATATCACTTATAGAGGGAATGTAAAAACCGCTACCCTTGAACTGAATTACAAAAGAGAGCAGAGTCACACGTTTAGAAAACACACTATGGCTGCTTAACGGGAAAGGTGAGGTGGGGTGATGCATAAAACAAGGGTTTCAAATTATCTCAGATACCGCTCCATAAACCCAATAGGTAAAAGACAAGACCTACTCCTTGCTCAGTGAATTGGACACAACACCCATTATTCACCGCCCAAGAATATATCTGACTAGTAAGAATCTTAAAACCTATGTATTGATATCTCTCTGTAAGTGAGTCAAGTGGGTGTAAAGCGGCATAAGCACAGCAGTGAAAAGCAGCTAAACCCCTTTATAAAAATCAATTACTTTTAAAAACCCGTGAAACAAAGAAAGTGAAAGAGAGAGAAATTCTTACAAAATTTGTTCAGGGGCTGTGATGCCACCTTGATTGACCACATATAGACTCAAAGCTGACTGAGACATAAGGGTGGACACTCTTGGGGCTGAGAGGTTTGGTCACGTTGGGTGAGCAAACGCAGATCCTTTAAAGTAATACTGCGTGGTTCCCATCACATGGGTCCCAAATCTCCAGGTTCAAGGGCATCTTCCTACATCGAAAACATGCATGAGAAACCCAGAAGATGGTACACCGTGTGATCGGGAAAGGTTTCCAAAACGCACCTCATTTCTCATGTCCTTGTGCTCGGGTTCGCCATTCCAGCCGCTTTACCAGCAATCTCCCTCCATGGAGAATCAGCACCTTTAACCTCCTATTTCGTACAGGTTGCAATTTGTCCTAAGGATAAATGGGAAGAGGGGGAACCAATGAGAGACTAGCTCTAGGTGTTGGGACAGGCACAGGTCACTCTATTTTCCCATCAGGAAGAAGAATTAACCACAGGCTCAGCCTGCCACCCCGTACCAGAATAGGGCCTGAAGCAATCCTGCGCTTTTGCGGCCAGCTCCCAAGAAAGCGAGTTGAAAAATGGAGCTCAGGGGCACTGCAATTCACAAACCTGCAGACTTATAAATGATAACTCTCGTCCACAAATATATTGAGGGAAGGCAACGAAGAGGATTTGAAAGCAAGGCAGAATTGCAGGAAACAGATTTCAGGAGGGAGATTCGAATCACCTTTAAAGCACAGGAAAAGCGCAAAACCTCGACAATGATGCCCTTGGCCAAAAAGGGCGAATGCGTTTTTTCCTGAATATATTCAGGAAAAAACGCATTCGCCCTTTTTGGCCAACCAAGCAACCTGGAAAGGCAAATCAGCGCTACAAAGACGTCTCGCTTCCCATCGGTCAAAAGGGCCATGGTGAATAAAGTGTCAAAACCAGAAATGCAGGACAGGCAATGGAGAAACGGGAGCCTGGCTACGCTAATGGGCGGGATGTAAATTGCCAACAGCCACTCGGGAGAAGTGTACGGTGTGTCCTGAAACATCTTAGAAACTCAGCTTAGAGAGCATAGGGCACTTCCACTCATGGGCGTATAAATTGGGAAAACTAAAAATCATCAAGACACAGGCACCCTAAAGTTTAGGGCTGCTCTGTTGACAAGAACCTCCACTTCGTTACACCTTAAATATCCCAGGAAAGAGAAAAATGGATAAAGAAGTTGTGGTCCTTATGTACAATAGAATATCACTCAGCCATGAAATCAACGTCATCAGGCTAGTAGCAGCATGATGAGTGGATTTTGGTACAACGATTCTATGTGAAATAAGTCACACAGAAAAAAGACACTTATCATAAGATATCACTTATAGAGGGAATGTAAAAACCCCTACCCTTGAACTGAATTACAAAGCAGAACAGAGTCACACGTTTAGAAAACACACTATGGCTGCTTAACGGGAAAGGTGAGGTGGGGTGATGCATAAAACAAGGGTTTCAAATTAGCTCCGGTACCGTTCCATAAACCCAATATGTAATAGACAAGACCTACTCCTTGCTCAGTGAATTGGACTCAACACCCCCTATTCACCACCCGAGAATATATCTGACTAGTAAGAATCTTAAAACCTATGTATTGATATCTCTCTGTAAGTGAGTCAAGTGGGTGTAAAGCGGCATAAACACAGCAGTAAAAAGCAGCTAAACCCCATTATAAAAATCAATTACTTTTAAAAACCCGTGAAAAAAAGACAGTGAAAGAGAGAGAAATTCTTACAAAATTTGTTCAGGGGCTGTGATGCCACCTTGATTGACCACATATAGACTTACAGCTGACTGAGACATAAGGGTGGACACTCTTGGGGCTGAGAGGTTTGGTCAGGTTGGGTGAGCAAACGCAGACCCTTTAAAGTAATACTGCGTGGTTCCCATCACATGGGTCCCAAATCTCCAGGTTCAAGGGCATCTTCCTACATCGAAAACATGCATGAGAAACCCAGAAGATGGTACACCGTGTGATCGGGAAAGGTTTCCAAAACGCACCTCATTTCTCATGTCCTTGTGCTCGGGTTCGCCATTCCAGCCGCTTTACTAGCAATCTCCCTCCTTGGAGAATCAGCACCTTTAACCTCCTGATCCGTACAGTTTGCAATTTGTCCTGAGGATGAACAGGAAGAGGGGGAGCCAATGAGAGACTAGCTCTAGGTGTTGGGACAGGCACAGGTCACTCTATTTTCCCATCAGGAAGAAGAATTAACCACAGGCTCAGCCTGCCGCCCGGAACCAGAATAGGGCCTGAAGCAATCCTGCGCTTTTGCGGCCAGCTCCCAAGAAAGCGAGTTGAAAAATGGAGCTCAGGGGCACTGCAATTCACAAACCTGCAGACTTATAAATGATAGCTCTCTTCCACAAATATATTGAGGGAAGGCAACGAAGAGGATTTGAAAGCAAGGCAGAATTGCAGGAAACATATTTCAGGAGGGAGATTCGAATCGCCTTTAAAGCACAGGAAAAGCGGCAAAACCTCGACAATGATGCCCTTGGCCAAAAAGGGCGTATGCGTTTTTTCCTGAATATATTCAGGAAAAAACGCATACGCCCTTTTTGGCCAACCAAGCAACCTGGAAAGGCAAATCAGCGCTACAAAGAAGTCTCGCTTCCCATCGGTCAAAAGGTCCATGCTGAAAAAGTGTCAAAACCAGAAATGCAGGACAGGCCATGGAGAAATGGGAGCCTTTCTACGGTGATGGGCGGGATGTAAATTGCCAACAGCCACTCTGGAGAAATGTACGGTGTGTCCTGAAACATCTAAAAAACTCAGCTTAGAGAGCACAGGGCACTTCCACTCATGGGCGTATAAATTGGGAAAACTAAAAATCAGGAAGACACAGGCACCACAAAGTTTAGGGCTGCTCTGTTGACAAGAACCTCCACTTCGTTACACCTTAAATATCCCAGGAAAGAGAAAAATGGATAAAGAAGTTGTGGTCCTTATGTACAATAGAATATCACTCAGCCATGAAATCAACGTCATAAGGCTAGTAGCAGCATGATGAGTGGATTTTGGTACAACGATTCTATGTGAAATAAGTCACACAGAAAAAAGACACTTATCATAAGATATCACTTATAGAGGGAATGTAAAAACCGCTACCCTTGAACTGAATTACAAAGCAGAACAGAGTCACACGTTTAGAAAACACACTATGGCTGCTTAACGGGAAAGATGAGGTGGGGTGATGCATAAAACAAGGGTTTCAAATTAGCTCAGGTACCGTTCCATAAACCAAATATGTAATAGACAAGACCTACTCCTTGCTCAGTGAATTGGACTCAACACCCCCTATTCACCGCCCGAGAATATATATGACCAGTAAGAATCTTAAAACCTATGTATTGATATCTCTCTGTAAGTGAGTCAAGTGGGTGTAAAGCGGCATAAACACAGCAGTAAAAAGCAGCTAAACCCCATTATAAAAATCAATTACTTTTAAAAACCCGTGAAACAAAGACAGTGAAAGAGAGAGAAATTCTTACAAAATTTGTTCAGGGGCTGTGATGCCACCTTGATTGACCACATATAGACTCACAGCTGACTGAGACATAAGGGTGGACACTCTTGGGGCTGAGAGGTTTGGTCAGGTTGGGTGAGCAAACGCAGACCCTTTAAAGTAATACTGCGTGGTTCCCATCACATGGGTCCCAAATCTCCAGGTTCAAGGGCATCTTCCTACATCGAAAACATGCATGAGAAACCCAGAAGATGGTACACCGTGTGATCGGGAAAGGTTTCCAAAACGCACCTCATTTCTCATCTCCTTGTGCTCGGGTTCGCCATTCCAGCCGCTTTACTAGCAATCTCCCTCCTTGGAGAATCAGCACCTTTAACCTCCTGATCCGTACAGTTTGCAATTTGTCCTGAGGATGAACAGGAAGAGGGGGAGTAAATGAGAGACTAGCTCTAGGTGTGGGGACAGGCACAGGTCACTCTATTTTCCCATCAGGAAGAAGAATTAACCACAGGCTCAGCCTGCCGCCCGGAACCAGAATAGGGCCTGAAGCAATCCTGCGCTTTTGCGGCCAGCTCCCAAGAAAGCGAGTTGAAAAATGGAGCTCAGGGGCACTGCAATTCACAAACCTGCAGACTTATAAATTATAGCTCTCTTCCACAAATATATTGAGGGAAGGCAACGAAGAGGATTTGAAAGCAAGGCAGAATTGCAGGAAACAGATTTCAGGAGGGAGATTCGAATCGCCTTTAAAGCACAGGAAAAGCGGCAAAACCTCGACAATGATGCCCTTGGCCAAAAAGGGCGTATGCGGTTTTCCTGAATATATTCAGGAAAAAAGGCATACGCCCTTTTTGGCCAACCAAGCAACCTGGAAAGGCAAATCAGCGCTACAAAGAAGTCTCGCTTCCCATCGGTCAAAAGGGCCATGCTGAATAAAGTGTCAAAATCAGAAATGCAGGACAGGCCATGGAGAAACGGGAGCCTGGCTACGCTGATGGGCGGGATGTAAATTGCCAACAGCCACTCGGGAGAAGTGTACGGTGTGTCCTGAAACATCTAAAAAACTCAGCTTAGAGAGCATAGGGCACTTCCACTCATGGCCGTATAAATTGGGAAAACTAAAAATCAGCAAGACACAGGCACGCCAAAGTTTAGGGCTGCTCTGTTGACAGGAACCTCCACTTCGTTACACCTTAAATATCCCAGGAAAGAGAAAAATGATTAAAGAGGTTGTGGTCTTTATATACAATAGAATATCACTCAGCCATGAAGTCAACGTCATAAGGCTAGTAGCAGCATGATGAGTGGATTTAGGTACGACGATTCTAAGTGAAATAAGTCACATAGAAAAAGCCACTTATCATAAGATATCACTTATAGAGGGAATGTAAAAACCGCTACCCTTGAACTGAATTACAAAACAAAACAGAGTCACACGTTTAGAAAACACACTATGGCTGCTTAACTGGAAAGGTGAGGTGGGGTGATGCATAAAACAAGGGTTTCAAATTAGCTCAGATACCGTTCCATAAACCCAATAGGTAATAGACAAGACCTACTCCTTGCTCAGTGAATTGGACTCAACACCCCCTATTCACCGCCCAAGAATATATCTGACTAGTAAGAATCTTAAAACCTATGTATTGATATGTCTCTGTGAGTCAAGTGGGTGTAAAGCGGCATAAACACAACAGTAAAAAGCAGGCAAACCCCATTATAAAAATCAATTACTTTTAAAAACCCGTGAAACAAAGACAGTGAAAGAGAGAGAAATTCTTACAAAATTCGTTCAGGGGCTGTGAGGCCACCTGGATTGACCATATCTAGACCCCCAGCTGATTGAGACATAAGGGTGGACACTCTTGGGGCTGAGAGGTTTGTTGAGGTTGGGTGAGGAAACGCAGACCCTTTAAAGGAATACTGCGTGGTACCCATCCCATGGGTCCCAAATCTCCAGGTTCAAGGGCATCTTCCTACATCGAAAACATGCATGAGAAACCCAGAAGATGGTACACCGTGTGATCGGGAAAGGTTTCCAAAACGCACCTCATTTCTCATGTCCTTGTGCTCGGGTTCGCCATTCCAGCCGCTTTACTAGCAATCTCCCTCCTTGGAGAATCAGCACCTTTAACCTCCTGATCCGTACAGTTTGCAATTTGTCCTGAGGATGAACAGGAAGAGGGGGAGCCAATGAGAGACTAGCTCTAGGTGTTGGGACAGGCACAGGTCACTCTATTTTCCCATCAGGAAGAAGAATTAACCACAGGCTCAGCCTGCCGCCCGGAACAAGAATAGGGTCTGAAGCAATCCTGCGCTTTTGCGGCCAGCTCCCAAGAAAGCGAGTTGAAAAATGGAGCTCAGGGGCACTGCAATTCACAAACCTGCAGACTTATAAATGATAGCTCTCTTCCACAAATATATTGAGGGAAGGCAACGAAGAGGATTTGAAAGCAAGGCAGAATTGCAGGAAACATATTTCAGGAGGGAGATTCGAATCGCCTTTAAAGCACAGGAAAAGCGGCAAAACCTCGACAATGATGCCCTTGGTCAAAAAGGGCGTATGCGTTTTTTCCTGAATATATTCAGGAAAAAACGCATACGCCCTTTTTGGCCAACCAAGCAACCTGGAAAGGCAAATCAGCGCTACAAAGAAGTCTCGCTTCCCATCGGTCAAAAGGGCCATGCTGAAAAAGTGTCAAAACCAGAAATGCAGGACAGGCCATGGAGAAATGGGAGCCTTTCTACGGTGATGGGCGGGATGTAAATTGCCAACAGCCACTCTGGAGAAATGTACGGTGTGTCCTGAAACATCTAAAAAACTCAGCTTAGAGAGCACAGGGCACTTCCACTCATGGGTGTATAAATTGGGAAAACTAAAAATCAGGAAGACACAGGCACCACAAAGTTTAGGGCTGCTCTGTTGACAAGAACCTCCACTTCGTTACACCTTAAATATCCCAGGAAAGAGAAAAATGGATAAAGAAGTTGTGGTCCTTATGTACAATAGAATATCACTCAGCCATGAAATCAACGTCATAAGGCTAGTAGCAGCATGATGAGTGGATTTTGGTACAACGATTCTATGTGAAATAAGTCACACAGAAAAAAGACACTTATCATAAGATATCACTTATAGAGGGAATGTAAAAACCGCTACCCTTGAACTGAATTACAAAGCAGAACAGAATCACACGTTTAGAAAACACACTATGGCTGCTTAACGGGAAAGGTGAGGTTGGGTGATGCATAAAACAAGGGTTTCAAATTAGCTCAGATACCGTTCCATAAACCCAATAGGTAATACACAAGACCTACTCCTTGCTCAGTGAGTTGGACTCAACACCCCCTATTCAACGCCCAAGAATATATCTGACTAGTAAGAATCTTAAAACCTATGTATTGATATGTCTCTGTGAGTCAAGTGGGTGTAAAGCGGCATAAACACAACAGTAAAAAGCAGGCAAACCCCATTATAAAAATCAATTACTTTTAAAAACCCGTGAAACAAAGACAGTGAAAGAGAGAGAAATTCTTACAAAATTCGTTCAGGGGCTCTGAGGCCACCTGGATTGACCATATCTAGACCCCCAGCTGATTGAGACATAAGGGTGGACACTCTTGGGGCTGAGAGGTTTGTTGAGGTTGGGTGAGGAAACGCAGACCCTTTAAAGGAATACTGCGTGGTACCCATCCCATGGGTCCCAAATCTCCAGGTTCAAGGGCATCTTCCTACATCGAAAACATGCATGAGAAACCCAGAAGATGGTACACCGTGTGATCGGGAAAGGTTTCCAAAACGCACCTCACTTCTCATCTCCTTGTGCTCGGGTTCGCCATTCCAGCCGCTTTACTAGCAATCTCCCTCCTTGGAGAATCAGCACCTTTAACCTCCTGTTCCGTACAGGTTGCAATTTGTCCTGAGGTTGAACGGGAAGAGGGGGAACCAATGAGAGATTACCTCTAGGTGTTGGGACAGGCACAGTTCACTCTATTTTCCCATCAGGAAGAAGAATTAACCACAGGCTCAGCCTGCCACCCCGTACCAGAATAGGGCCTGAAGCAATCCTGCGCTTTTGCGGCCAGCTCCCAAGAAAGCGAGTTGAAAAATGGAGCTCAGGGGCACTGCAATTCACAAACCTGCAGACTTATAAATGATAACTCTCGTCCACAAATATATTGAGGGAAGGCAACGAAGAGGATTTGAAAGCAAGGCAGAATTGCAGGAAACAGATTTCAGGAGGGAGATTCGAATCACCTTTAAAGCACAGGAAAAGCGCAAAACCTCAACAATGATGCCCTTGGCCAAAAAGGGCGAATGCGTTTTTTCCTGAATATATTCAGGAAAAAACGCATTCGCCCGTTTTGGCCAACCAAGCAACCTGGAAAGGCAAATCAGCGCTACAAAGACGTCTCGCTTCCCATCGGTCAAAAGGGCCATGGTGAATAAAGTGTCAAAACCAGAAATGCAGGACAGGCCGTGGAGAAACGGGAGCCTGGCTACGCTAATGGGCGGGATGTAAATTGCCAACAGCCACTCTGGAGAAGTGTACGGTGTGTCCTGAAACATCTTAGAAACTCAGCTTAGAGAGCATAGGGCACTTCCACTCATGGGCGTATAAATTGGGAAAACTAAAAATCAGCAAGACACAGGCACCCTAAAATTTAGGGCTGCTCTGTTGACAAGAACCTCCACTTCGTTACACCTTAAATATCCCAGGAAAGAGAAAAATGGATAAAGAAGTTGTGGTCCTTATGTACAATAGAATATCACTCAGCCATGAAATCAACGTCATAAGGCTAGTAGCAGCATGATGAGTGGATTTTGGTACAACGATTCTATGTGAAATAAGTCACACAGAAAAAAGACACTTATCATAAGATATCACTTATAGAGGGAATGTAAAAACCGCTACCCTTGAACTGAATTACAAAGCAGAACAGAGTCACACGTTTAGAAAACACACTATGGCTGCTTAACGGGAAAGGTGAGGTGGGGTGATGCATAAAACAAGGGTTTCAAATTAGCTCAGGTACCGTTCCATAAACCCAATATGTAATAGACAAGACCTACTCCTTGCTCAGTGAATTGGACTCAACACCCCCTATTCACCACCCGAGAATATATCTGACCAGTAAGAATCTTAAAACCTATGTATTGATATCTCTCTGTAAGTGAGTCAAGTGGGTGTAAAGCGGCATAAACACAGCAGTAAAAAGCAGCTAAACCCCATTATAAAAATCAATTACTTTTAAAAACCCGTGAAACAAAGACAGTGAAAGAGAGAGAAATTCTTACAAAATTTGTTCAGGGGCTGTGATGCCACCTTGATTGACCACATATAGACTCACAGCTGACTGAGACATAAGGGTGGACACTCTTGGGGCTGAGAGGTTTGGTCAGGTTGGGTGAGCAAACGCAGACCCTTTAAAGTAATACTGCGTGTTTCCCATCACATGGGTCCCAAATCTCCAGGTTCAAGGGCATCTTCCTACATCGAAAACATGCATGAGAAACCCAGAAGATGGTACACCGTGTGATCGGGAAAGGTTTCCAAAACGCACCTCATTTCTCATCTCCTTGTGCTCGGGTTCGCCATTCCAGCCGCTTTACTAGCAATCTCCCTCCTTGGAGAATCAGCACCTTTAACCTCCTGATCCGTACAGTTTGCAATTTGTCCTGAGGATGAACAGGAAGAGGGGGAGCCAATGAGAGACTAGCTCTAGGTGTTGGGACAGGCACAGGTCACTCTATTTTCCCATCAGGAAGAAGAATTAACCACAGGCTCAGCCTGCCGCCCGGAACCAGAATAGGGCCTGAAGCAATCCTGCGCTTTTGCGGCCAGCTCCCAAGAAAGCGAGTTGAAAAATGGAGCTCAGGGGCACTGCAATTCACAAACCTGCAGACTTATAAATGATAGCTCTCTTCCACAAATATATTGAGGGAAGGCAACGAAGAGGATTTGAAAGCAAGGCAGAATTGCAGGAAACAGATTTCAGGAGGGAGATTCGAATCGCCTTTAAAGCACAGGAAAAGTGGCAAAACCTCGACAATGATGCCCTTGGCCAAAAAGGGCGTATGCGTTTTTTCCTGAATATATTCAGGAAAAAACGCATACGCCCTTTCTGGCCAACCAAGCAACCTGGAAAGGCAAATCAGCGCTACAAAGAAGTCTCGCTTCCCATCGGTCAAAAGGGCCATGCTGAATAAAGTGTCAAAATCAGAAATGCAGGACAGGCCATGGAGAAACGGGAGCCTGGCTACGCTGATGGGCGGGATGTAAATTGCCAACAGCCACTCGGGAGAAGTGTACGGTGTGTCCTGAAACATCTAAAAAACTCAGCTTAGAGAGCATAGGGCACTTCCACTCATGGCCGTATAAATTGGGAAAACTAAAAATCAGCAAGACACAGGCACGCCAAAGTTTAGGGCTGCTCTGTTGACAGGAACCTCCACTTCGTTACACCTTAAATATCCCAGGAAAGAGAAAAATGATTAAAGAGGTTGTGGTCTTTATATACAATAGAATATCACTCAGCCATGAAGTCAACGTCATAAGGCTAGTAGCAGCATGATGAGTGGATTTAGGTACGACGATTCTAAGTGAAATAATTCACACAGAAAAAAGACACTTATCATAAGATATCACTTATAGAGGGAATGTAAAAACCGCTACCCTTGAACTGAATTACAAAACAGAGCAGAGTCACACGTTTAGAAAACACACTATGGCTGCTTAACGGGAAAGGTGAGGTGGGGTGATGCATAAAACAAGGGTTTCAAATTAGCTCAGATACCGTTCCATAAACCCAATAGGTAATACACAAGACCTACTCCTTGCTCAGTGAGTTGGACTCAACACCCCCTATTCAACGCCCAAGAATATATCTGACTAGTAAGAATCTTAAAACCTATGTATTAATATCTCTCTGTGAGTCAAGTGTGTGTAAAGCGGCATAAACACAGCAGTAAAAAGCAGGCAAACCCCATTATAAAAATCAATTACTTTTAAAAACCCGTGAAACAAAGACAGTGAAAGAGAGAGAAATTCTTACAAAATTCGTTCAGGGGCTGTGAGGCCACCTGGATTGACCATATCTAGACCCCCAGCTGATTGAGACATAAGGGTGGACACTCTTGGGGCTGAGAGGTTTGGTGAGGTTGGGTGAGGAAACGCAGACCCTTTAAAGGAATACTGCGTGGTACCCATCCAATGGGTCCCAAATCTCCAGGTTCAAGGGCATCTTCCTACATCGAAAACATGCATGAGAAACCCAGAAGATGGTACACCGTGTGATCGGGAAAGGTTTCCAAAACGCACCTCATTCCTCATGTCCTTGTGCTCGGGTTCGCCATTCCAGCCGCTTTACTAGCAATCTCCCTCCTTGGAGAATCAGCACCTTTAACCTCCTGTTCCGTACAGGTTGCAATTTGTCTTGAAGATGAACGGGAAGATGGGGAACCAATGAGAGACTAGCTCTAGGTGTTGGGACAGGCACAGGTCACTCTATTTTCCCATCAAGAAGAAAAATTAACCAAGAGGCTCAGCCTTCCCCCCGGGACCAGAATAGGGCCTGAAGCAATCCTGGGCTTTTGCGGCCAGCTCCCAAGAAAGTGAGGTGAAAAATGGAGCTAAGGGGCACTGCAATTCACAAACCTGCAGACTTATAAATGATAATTCTCGTCCACAAATATATTGAGGAAAGGCAACGGCGAAGATTTGAAAACAAGGCGGAATTGCAGGAAACAGATTACAGGAGGGAGATTGGAATCGCCTTTAAAGCACAGGAAAAGCGGCAAAACCTCGACAATGATGCCCTTGGCCAAAAAGGGCGTACGCGTTTTTTCCTGAATATATTCAGGAAAAAACGCGTACGCCCTTTTTGGCCAACCAAGCAACCTGGAAAGGCAAATCAGCGCTACAAAGAAGTCTCGCTTCCCATCGGTCTAAAGGGCCATGCTGAATAAGGTGTCAAAACCAGAAATGCAGGACAGGTCATGGAGAAACGGGAGCCTGGCTATGCTGATGGGCGGGATGTAAATTGCCAACAGCCACTCTGGAGAAGTGTACGGTGTGTCTTGAAACATCTAAAAAACTCAGCTTAGAGAGCATAGGGCACTTCCACTCATGGGCATATAAATTGGGAAAACTAAAAATCAGCAAGACATAGGCATCCCAAAGTTTAGGGCTGCTCTGTTGACAAGAACCTCCACTTCGTTACACCTTAAATATCCCAGGAAAGATAAACATGGATAAAGAAGTTGTGGTCCTTATGTACAATGGAATATCACTCAGCCATGAAATCAACGTCATAAGGTTAGTAGCAGCATGATGAGTGGATTTAGGTACGACGATTCTACGTGAAATAAGTCACACAGAAAATGACACTTATCATAAGATATCACTTATAGAGGGAATGTAAAAACCGCTACCCTTGAACTGAATTACAAAAGAGAGCAGAGTCACACGTTTAGAAAACACACTATGGCTGCTTAACGGGAAAGGTGAGGTGGGGTGATGCATAAAACAAGGGTTTCAAATTATCTCAGATACCGCTCCATAAACCCAATAGGTAAAAGACAAGACCTACTCCTTGCTCAGTGAATTGGACACAACACCCATTATTCACCGCCCAAGAATATATCTGACTAGTAAGAATCTTAAAACCTATGTATTGATATCTCTCTGTAAGTGAGTCAAGTGGGTGTAAAGCGGCATAAACACAGCAGTAAAAAGCAGCTAAACCCCATTATAAAAATCAATTACTTTTAAAAACCCGTGAAACAAAGACAGTGAAAGAGAGAGAAATTCTTACAAAATTTGTTCAGGGGCTGTGATGCCACCTTGATTGACCACATATAGACTCACAGCTGACTGAGACATAAGGGTGGACACTCTTGGGGCTGAGAGGTTTGGTCAGGTTGGGTGAGCAAACGCAGACCCTTTAAAGTAATACTGCGTGTTTCCCATCACATGGGTCCCAAATCTCCAGGTTCAAGGGCATCTTCCTACATCGAAAACATGCATGAGAAACCCAGAAGATGGTACACCGTGTGATCGGGAAAGGTTTCCAAAACGCACCTCATTTCTCATCTCCTTGTGCTCGGGTTCGCCATTCCAGCCGCTTTACTAGCAATCTCCCTCCTTGGAGAATCAGCACCTTTAACCTCCTGATCCGTACAGTTTGCAATTTGTCCTGAGGATGAACAGGAAGAGGGGGAGCCAATGAGAGACTAGCTCTAGGTGTTGGGACAGGCACAGGTCACTCTATTTTCCCATCAGGAAGAAGAATTAACCACAGGCTCAGCCTGCCGCCCGGAACCAGAATAGGGCCTGAAGCAATCCTGCGCTTTTGCGGCCAGCTCCCAAGAAAGCGAGTTGAAAAATGGAGCTCAGGGGCACTGCAATTCACAAACCTGCAGACTTATAAATGATAGCTCTCTTCCACAAATATATTGAGGGAAGGCAACGAAGAGGATTTGAAAGCAAGGCAGAATTGCAGGAAACAGATTTCAGGAGGGAGATTCGAATCGCCTTTAAAGCACAGGAAAAGCGGCAAAACCTCGACAATGATGCCCTTGGCCAAAAAGGGCGTATGCGTTTTTTCCTGAATATATTCAGGAAAAAAGGCATACGCCCTTTTTGGCCAACCAAGCAACCTGGAAAGGCAAATCAGCGCTACAAAGAAGTCTCGCTTCCCATCGGTCAAAAGGGCCATGCTGAATAAAGTGTCAAAATCAGAAATGCAGGACAGGCCATGGAGAAACGGGAGCCTGGCTACGCTGATGGGCGGGATGTAAATTGCCAACAGCCACTCGGGAGAAGTGTACGGTGTGTCCTGAAACATCTAAAAAACTCAGCTTAGAGAGCATAGGGCACTTCCACTCATGGCCGTATAAATTGGGAAAAGTAAAAATCAGCAAGACACAGGCACGCCAAAGTTTAGGGCTGCTCTGTTGACAGGAACCTCCACTTCGTTACACCTTAAATATCCCAGGAAAGAGAAAAATGATTAAAGAGGTTGTGGTCTTTATATACAATAGAATATCACTCAGCCATGAAGTCAACGTCATAAGGCTAGTAGCAGCATGATGAGTGGATTTAGGTACGACGATTCGAAGTGAAATAAGTCACATAGAAAAAGCCACTTATCATAAGATATCACTTATAGAGGGAATGTAAAAACCGCTACCCTTGAACTGAATTACAAAACAAAACAGAGTCACACGTTTAGAAAACACACTATGGCTGCTTAACTGGAAAGGTGAGGTGGGGTGATGCATAAAACAAGGGTTTCAAATTAGCTCAGATACCGTTCCATAAACCCAATAGGTAATAGACAAGACCTACTCCTTGCTCAGTGAATTGGACTCAACACCCCCTATTCACCGCCCAAGAATATATCTGACTAGTAAGAATCTTAAAACCTATGTATTGATATGTCTCTGTGAGTCAAGTGGGTGTAAAGCGGCATAAACACAACAGTAAAAAGCAGGCAAACCCCATTATAAAAATCAATTACTTTTAAAAACCCGTGAAACAAAGACAGTGAAAGAGAGAGAAATTCTTACAAAATTCGTTCAGGGGCTGTGAGGCCACCTGGATTGACCATATCTAGACCCCCAGCTGATTGAGACATAAGGGTGGACACTCTTGGGGCTGAGAGGTTTGTTGAGGTTGGGTGAGGAAACGCAGACCCTTTAAAGGAATACTGCGTGGTACCCATCCCATGGGTCCCAAATCTCCAGGTTCAAGGGCATCTTCCTACATCGAAAACATGCATGAGAAACCCAGAAGATGGTACACCGTGTGATCGGGAAAGGTTTCCAAAACGCACCTCATTTCTCATCTCCTTTTGCTCGGGTTCGCCATTCCAGCCGCTTTACTAGCAATCTCCCTCCTTGGAGAATCAGCACCTTTAACCTCCTGTTCCGTACAGGTTGCAATTTGTCCTGAGGTTGAACGGGAAGAGGGGGAACCAATGAGAGATTACCTCTAGGTGTTGGGACAGGCACAGGTCACTCTATTTTCCCATCAGGAAGAAGAATTAACCAGAGGCTCAGCCTGCCACCCCGTACCAGAATAGGGCCTGAAGCAATCCTGCGCTTTTGCGGCCAGCTCCCAAGAAAGCGAGTTGAAAAATGGAGCTCAGGGGCACTGCAATTCACAAACCTGCAGACTTATAAATGATAACTCTCGTCCACAAATATATTGAGGGAAGGCAACGAAGAGGATTTGAAAGCAAGGCAGAATTGCAGGAAACAGATTTCAGGAGGGAGATTCGAATCGCCTTTAAAGCACAGGAAAAGCGCAAAACCTCAACAATGATGCCCTTGGCCAAAAAGGGCGAATGCGTTTTTTCCTGAATATATTCAGGAAAAAACGCATTCGCCCTTTTTGGCCAACCAAGCAACCTGGAAAGGCAAATCAGCGCTACAAAGACGTCTCGCTTCCCATCGGTCAAAAGGGCCATGGTGAATAAAGTGTCAAAACCAGAAATGCAGGACAGGCCATGGAGAAACGGGAGCCTGGCTACGCTAATGGGCGGGATGTAAATTGCCAACAGCCACTCTGGAGAAGTGTACGGTGTGTCCTGAAACATCTTAGAAACTCAGCTTAGAGAGCATAGGGCACTTCCACTCATGGGCGTATAAATTGGGAAAACTAAAAATCAGCAAGACACAGGCACCCTAAAGTTTAGGGCTGCTCTGTTGACAAGAACCTCCACTTCGTTACACCTTAAATATCCCAGGAAAGAGAAAAATGGATAAAGAAGTTGTGGTCCTTATGTACAATAGAATATCACTCAGCCATGAAATCAACGTCATAAGGCTAGTAGCAGCATGATGAGTGGATTTTGGTACAACGATTCTATGTGAAATAAGTCACACAGAAAAAAGACACTTATCATAAGATATCACTTATAGAGGGAATGTAAAAACCGTTACCCTTGAACTGAATTACAAAGCAGAACAGAGTCACACGTTTACAAAACACACTATGGCTGCTTAACGGGAAAGGTGAGGTGGGGTGATGCATAAAACAAGGGTTTCAAATTAGCTCAGGTACCGTTCCATAAACCCAATATGTAATAGACAAGACCTACTCCTTGCTCAGTGAATTGGACTCAACACCCCCTATTCACCGCCCGAGAATATATCTGACCAGTAAGAATCTTAAAACCTATGTATTGATATCTCTCTGTAAGTGAGTCAAGTGGGTGTAAAGCGGCATAAACACAGCAGTAAAAAGCAGCTAAACCCCATTATAAAAATCAATTACTTTTAAAAACCCGTGAAACAAAGACAGTGAAAGAGAGAGAAATTCTTACAAAATTTGTTCAGGGGCTGTGATGCCACCTTGATTGACCACATATAGACTCACAGCTGACTGAGACATAAGGGTGGACACTCTTGGGGCTGAGAGGTTTGGTCAGGTTGGGTGAGCAAACGCAGACCCTTTAAAGTAATACTGCGTGTTTCCCATCACATGGGTCCCAAATCTCCAGGTTCAACGGCATCTTCCTACATCGAAAACATGCATGAGAAACCCAGAAGATGGTACACCGTGTGATCGGGAAAGGTTTCCAAAACGCACCTCATTTCTCATCTCCTTGTGCTCGGGTTCGCCATTCCAGCCGCTTTACTAGCAATCTCCCTCCTTGGAGAATCAGCACCTTTAACCTCCTGATCCGTACAGTTTGCAATTTGTCCTGAGGATGAACAGGAAGAGGGGGAGCCAATGAGAGACTAGCTCTAGGTGTTGGGACAGGCACAGGTCACTCTATTTTCCCATCAGGAAGAAGAATTAACCACAGGCTCAGCCTGCCGCCCGGAACCAGAATAGGGCCTGAAGCAATCCTGCGCTTTTGCGGCCAGCTCCCAAGAAAGCGAGTTGAAAAATGGAGCTCAGGGGCACTGCAATTCACAAACCTGCAGACTTATAAATGATAGCTCTCTTCCACAAATATATTGAGGGAAGGCAACGAAGAGGATTGGAAAGCAAGGCAGAATTGCAGGAAACAGATTTCAGGAGGGAGATTCGAATCGCCTTTAAAGCACAGGAAAAGCGGCAAAACCTCGACAATGATGCCCTTGGCCAAAAAGGGCGTATGCGTTTTTTCCTGAATATATTCAGGAAAAAACGCATACGCCCTTTTTGGCCAACCAAGCAACCTGGAAAGGCAAATCAGCGCTACAAAGAAGTCTCGCTTCCCATCGGTCAAAAGGTCCATGCTGAATAAAGTGTCAAAATCAGAAATGCAGGACAGGCCATGGAGAAACGGGAGCCTGGCTACGCTGATGGGCGGGATGTAAATTGCCAACAGCCACTCGGGAGAAGTGTACGGTGTGTCCTGAAACATCTAAAAAACTCAGCTTAGAGAGCATAGGGCACTTCCACTCATGGCCGTATAAATTGGGAAAACTAAAAATCAGCAAGACACAGGCACGCCAAAGTTTAGGGCTGCTCTGTTGACAGGAACCTCCACTTCGTTACACCTTAAATATCCCAGGAAAGAGAAAAATGATTAAAGAGATTGTGGTCTTTATATACAATAGAATATCACTCAGCCATGAAGTCAACGTCATAAGGCTAGTAGCAGCATGATGAGTGGATTTAGGTACGACGATTCGAAGTGAAATAAGTCACATAGAAAAAGCCACTTATCATAAGATATCACTTATAGAGGGAATGTAAAAACCGCTACCCTTGAACTGAATTACAAAACAAAACAGAGTCACACGTTTAGAAAACACACTATGGCTGCTTAACTGGAAAGGTGAGGTGGGGTGATGCATAAAACAAGGGTTTCAAATTAGCTCAGATACCGTTCCATAAACCCAATAGGTAATAGACAAGACCTACTCCTTGCTCAGTGAATTGGACTCAACACCCCCTATTCACCGCCCAAGAATATATCTGACTAGTAAGAATCTTAAAACCTATGTATTGATATGTCTCTGTGAGTCAAGTGGGTGTAAAGCGGCATAAACACAACAGTAAAAAGCAGGCAAACCCCATTATAAAAATCAATTACTTTTAAAAACCCGTGAAACAAAGACAGTGAAAGAGAGAGAAATTCTTACAAAATTCGTTCAGGGGCTGTGAGGCCACCTGGATTGACCATATCTAGACCCCCAGCTGATTGAGACATAAGGGTGGACACTCTTGGGGCTGAGAGGTTTGTTGAGGTTGGGTGAGGAAACGCAGACCCTTTAAAGGAATACTGCGTGGTACCCATCCCATGGGTCCCAAATCTCCAGGTTCAAGGGCATCTTCCTACATTGAAAACATGCATGAGAAACCCAGAAGATGGTACACCGTGTGATCGGGAAAGGTTTCCAAAACGCACCTCATTTCTCATCTCCTTGTGCTCGGGTTCGCCATTCCAGCCGCTTTACTAGCAATCTCCCTCCTTGGAGAATCAGCACCTTTAACCTCCTGTTCCGTACAGGTTGCAATTTGTCCTGAGGTTGAACGGGAAGAGGGAGAACCAATGAGAGATTACCTCTAGGTGTTGGGACAGGCACAGGTCACTCTATTTTCCCATCAGGAAGAAGAATTAACCACAGGCTCAGCCTGCCACCCCGTACCAGAATAGGGCCTGAAGCAATCCTGCGCTTTTGCGGCCAGCTCCCAAGAAAGCGAGTTGAAAAATGGAGCTCAGGGGCACTGCAATTCACAAACCTGCAGACTTATAAATGATAACTCTCGTCCACAAATATATTGAGGGAAGGCAACGAAGAGGATTTCAAAGCAAGGCAAAATTGCAGGAAACAGATTTCAGGAGGGAGATTCGAATCACCTTTAAAGCACAGGAAAAGCGCAAAACCTCAACAATGATGCCCTTGGCCAAAAAGGGCGAATGCGTTGTTTCCTGAATATATTCAGGAAAAAACGCATTCGCCCTTTTTGGCCAACCAAGCAACCTGGAAAGGCAAATCAGCGCTACAAAGACGTCTCGCTTCCCATCGGTCAAAAGGGCCATGGTGAATAAAGTGTCAAAACCAGAAATGCAGGACAGGCCATGGAGAAACGGGAGCCTGGCTACGCTAATGGGCGGGATGTAAATTGCCAACAGCCACTCTGGAGAAGTGTACGGTGTGTCCTGAAACATCTTAGAAACTCAGCTTAGAGAGCATAGGGCACTTCCACTCATGGGCGTATAAATTGGGAAAACTAAAAATCAGCAAGACACAGGCACCCTAAAGTTTAGGGCTGCTCTGTTGACAAGAACCTCCACTTCGTTACACCTTAAATATCCCAGGAAAGAGAAAAATGGATAAAGAAGTTGTGGTCCTTATGTACAATAGAATATCACTCAGCCATGAAATCAACGTCATAAGGCTAGTAGCAGCATGATGAGTGGATTTTGGTACAACGATTCTATGTGAAATAAGTCACACAGAAAAAAGACACTTATCATAAGATATCACTTATAGAGGGAATGTAAAAACCGCTACCCTTGAACTGAATTACAAAGCAGAACAGAGTCACACGTTTAGAAAACACACTATGGCTGCTTAACGGGAAAGGTGAGGTGGGGTGATGCATAAAACAAGGGTTTCAAATTAGCTCAGGTACCGTTCCATAAACCCAATATGTAATAGACAAGACCTACTCCTTGCTCAGTGAATTGGACTCAACACCCCCTATTCACCGCCCGAGAATATATCTGACCAGTAAGAATCTTAAAACCTATGTATTGATATCTCTCTGTAAGTGAGTCAAGTGGGTGTAAAGCGGCATAAACACAGCAGTAAAAAGCAGCTAAACCCCATTATAAAAATCAATTACTTTTAAAAACCCGTGAAACAAAGACAGTGAAAGAGAGAGAAATTCTTACAAAATTTGTTCAGGGGATGTGATGCCACCTTGATTGACCACATATAGACTCACAGCTGACTGAGACATAAGGTTGGACACTCTTGGGGCTGAGAGGTTTGGTCAGGTTGGGTGAGCAAACGCAGACCCTTTAAAGTAATACTGCGTGGTTCCCATCACATGGGTCCCAAATCTCCAGGTTCAAGGGCATCTTCCTACATCGAAAACATGCATGAGAAACCCAGAAGATGGTACACCGTGTGATCGGGAAAGGTTTCCAAAACGCACCTCATTTCTCATCTCCTTGTGCTTGGGTTCGCCATTCCAGCCGCTTTACTAGCAATCTCCCTCCTTGGAGAATCAGCACCTTTAACCTCCTGATCCGTACAGTTTGCAATTTGTCCTGAGGATGAACAGGAAGAGGGGGAGCCAATGAGAGACTAGCTCTAGGTGTTGGGACAGGCACAGGTCACTCTATTTTCCCATCAGGAAGAAGAATTAACCACAGGCTCAGCCTGCCGCCCGGAACCAGAATAGGGCCTGAAGCAATCCTGCGCTTTTGCGGCCAGCTCCCAAGAAAGCGAGTTGAAAAATGGAGCTCAGGGGCACTGCAATTCACAAACCTGCAGACTTATAAATGATAGCTCTCTTCCACAAATATATTGAGGGAAGACAACGAAGAGGATTTGAAAGCAAGGCAGAATTGCAGGAAACAGATTTCAGGAGGGATATTCGAATCGCCTTTAAAGCACAGGAAAAGCGGCAAAACCTCGACAATGATGCCCTTGGCCAAAAAGGGCGTATGCGTTTTTTCCTGAATATATTCAGGAAAAAAGGCATACGCCCTTTTTGGCCAACCAAGCAACCTGGAAAGGCAAATCAGCGCTACAAAGAAGTCTCGCTTCCCATCGGTCAAAAGGGCCATGCTGAATAAAGTGTCAAAATCAGAAATGCAGGACAGGCCATGGAGAAACGGGAGCCTGGCTACGCTGATGGGCGGGATGTAAATTGCCAACAGCCACTCGGGAGAAGTGTACGGTGTGTCCTGAAACCTCTAAAAAACTCAGCTTAGAGAGCACAGGGCACTTCCACTCATGGGCGTATAAATTGGGAAAACTAAAAATCAGCAAGACACAGGCACGCCAAAGTTTAGGGCTGCTCTGTTGACAGGAACCTCCACTTCGTTACACCTTAAATATCCCAGGAAAGAGAAAAATGATTAAAGAGGTTGTGGTCTTTATATACAATAGAATATCACTCAGCCATGAAGTCAACGTCATAAGGCTAGTAGCAGCATGATGAGTGGATTTAGGTACGACGATTCTAAGTGAAATAAGTCACATAGAAAAAGCCACTTATCATAAGATATCACTTATAGAGGGAATGTAAAAACCGCTACCCTTGAACTGAATTACAAAACAAAACAGAGTCACACGTTTAGAAAACACACTATGGCTGCTTAACTGGAAAGGTGAGGTGGGGTGATGCATAAAACAAGGGTTTCAAATTAGCTCAGATACCGTTCCATAAACCCAATAGGTAATAGACAAGACCTACTCCTTGCTCAGTGAATTGGACTCAACACCCCCTATTCACCGCCCAAGAATATATCTGACTAGTAAGAATCTTAAAACCTATGTATTGATATGTCTCTGTGAGTCAAGTGGGTGTAAAGCGGCATAAACACAACAGTAAAAAGCAGGCAAACCCCATTATAAAAATCAATTACTTTTAAAAACCCGTGAAACAAAGACAGTGAAAGAGAGAGAAATTCTTACAAAATTCGTTCAGGGGCTGTGAGGCCACCTGGATTGACCATATCTAGACCCACAGCTGATTGAGACATAAGGGTGGACACTCTTGGGGCTGAGAGGTTTGTTGAGGTTGGGTGAGGAAACGCAGACCCTTTAAAGGAATACTGCGTGGTACCCATCCCATGGGTCCCAAATCTCCAGGTTCAAGGGCATCTTCCTACATCGAAAACATGCATGAGAAACCCAGAAGATGGTACACCGTGTGATCGGGAAAGGTTTCCAAAACGCACCTCATTTCTCATCTCCTTTTGCTCGGGTTCGCCATTCCAGCCGCTTTACTAGCAATCTCCCTCCTTGGAGAATCAGCACCTTTAACCTCCTGTTCCGTACAGGTTGCAATTTGTCCTGAGGTTGAACGGGAAGAGGGGGAACCAATGAGAGATTACCTCTAGGTGTTGGGACAGGCACAGGTCACTCTATTTTCCCATCAGGAAGAAGAATTAACCACAGGCTCAGCCTGCCACCCCGTACCAGAATAGGGCCTGAAGCAATCCTGCGCTTTTGCGGCCAGCTCCCAAGAAAGCGAGTTGAAAAATGGAGCTCAGGGGCACTGCAATTCACAAACCTGCAGACTTATAAATGATAACTCTCGTCCACAAATATATTGAGGGAAGGCAACGAAGAGGATTTGAAAGCAAGGCAGAATTGCAGGAAACAGATTTCAGGAGGGAGATTCGAATCGCCTTTAAAGCACAGGAAAAGCGCAAAACCTCAACAATGATGCCCTTGGCCAAAAAGGGCGAATGCGTTTTTTCCTGAATATATTCAGGAAAAAACGCATTCGCCCTTTTTGGCCAACCAAGCAACCTGGAAAGGCAAATCAGCGCTACAAAGACGTCTCGCTTCCCATCGGTCAAAAGGGCCATGGTGAATAAAGTGTCAAAACCAGAAATGCAGGACAGGCCATGGAGAAACGGGAGCCTGGCTACGCTAATGGGCGGGATGTAAATTGCCAACAGCCACTCTGGAGAAGTGTACGGTGTGTCCTGAAACATCTTAGAAACTCAGCTTAGAGAGCATAGGGCACTTCCACTCATGGGCGTATAAATTGGGAAAACTAAAAATCAGCAAGACACAGGCACCCTAAAGTTTAGGGCTGCTCTGTTGACAAGAACCTCCACTTCGTTACACCTTAAATATCCCAGGAAAGAGAAAAATGGATAAAGAAGTTGTGGTCCTTATGTACAATAGAATATCACTCAGCCATGAAATCAACGTCATAAGGCTAGTAGCAGCATGATGAGTGGATTTTGGTACAACGATTCTATGTGAAATAAGTCACACAGAAAAAAGACACTTATCATAAGATATCACTTATAGAGGGAATGTAAAAACCGTTACCCTTGAACTGAATTACAAAGCAGAACAGAGTCACACGTTTACAAAACACACTATGGCTGCTTAACGGGAAAGGTGAGGTGGGGTGATGCATAAAACAAGGGTTTCAAATTAGCTCAGGTACCGTTCCATAAACCCAATATATAATAGACAAGACCTACTCCTTGCTCAGTGAATTGGACTCAACACCCCCTATTCACCGCCCGAGAATATATCTGACCAGTAAGAATCTTAAAACCTATGTATTGATATCTCTCTGTAAGTGAGTCAAGTGGGTGTAAAGCGGCATAAACACAGCAGTAAAAAGCAGCTAAACCCCATTATAAAAATCAATTACTTTTAAAAACCCGTGAAACAAAGACAGTGAAAGAGAGAGAAATTCTTACAAAATTTGTTCAGGGGCTGTGATGCCACCTTGATTGACCACATATAGACTCACAGCTGACTGAGACATAAGGGTGGACACTCTTGGGGCTGAGAGGTTTGGTCAGGTTGGGTGAGCAAACGCAGACCCTTTAAAGTAATACTGCGTGTTTCCCATCACATGGGTCCCAAATCTCCAGGTTCAAGGGCATCTTCCTACATCGAAAACATGCATGAGAAACCCAGAAGATGGTACACCGTGTGATCGGGAAAGGTTTCCAAAACGCACCTCATTTCTCATCTCCTTGTGCTCGGGTTCGCCATTCCAGCCGCTTTACTAGCAATCTCCCTCCTTGGAGAATCAGCACCTTTAACCTCCTGATCCGTACAGTTTGCAATTTGTCCTGAGGATGAACAGGAAGAGGGGGAGCCAATGAGAGACTAGCTCTAGGTGTTGGGACAGGCACAGGTCACTCTATTTTCCCATCAGGAAGAAGAATTAACCACAGGCTCAGCCTGCCGCCCGGAACCAGAATAGGGCCTGAAGCAATCCTGCGCTTTTGCGGCCAGCTCCCAAGAAAGCGAGTTGAAAAATGGAGCTCAGGGGCACTGCAATTCACAAACCTGCAGACTTATAAATGATAGCTCTCTTCCACAAATATATTGAGGGAAGGCAACGAAGAGGATTGGAAAGCAAGGCAGAATTGCAGGAAACAGATTTCAGGAGGGAGATTCGAATCGCCTTTAAAGCACAGGAAAAGCGGCAAAACCTCGACAATGATGCCCTTGGCCAAAAAGGGCGTATGCGTTTTTTCCTGAATATATTCAGGAAAAAACGCATACGCCCTTTTTGGCCAACCAAGCAACCTGGAAAGGCAAATCAGCGCTACAAAGAAGTCTCGCTTCCCATCGGTCAAAAGGGCCATGCTGAATAAAGTGTCAAAATCAGAAATGCAGGACAGGCTATGGAGAAACGGGAGCCTGGCTACGCTGATGGGCGGGATGTAAATTGCCAACAGCCACTCGGGAGAAGTGTACGGTGTGTCCTGAAACATCTAAAAAACTCAGCTTAGAGAGCATAGGGCACTTCCACTCATGGCCGTATAAATTGGGAAAACTAAAAATCAGCAAGACACAGGCACGCCAAAGTTTAGGGCTGCTCTGTTGACAGGAACCTCCACTTCGTTACACCTTAAATATCCCAGGAAAGAGAAAAATGATTAAAGAGGTTGTGGTCTTTATATACAATAGAATATCACTCAGCCATGAAGTCAACGTCATAAGGCTAGTAGCAGCATGATGAGTGGATTTAGGTACGACGATTCGAAGTTAAATAAGTCACATAGAAAAAGCCACTTATCATAAGATATCACTTATAGAGGGAATGTAAAAACCGCTACCCTTGAACTGAATTACAAAACAAAACAGAGTCACACGTTTAGAAAACACACTATGGCTGCTTAACTGGAAAGGTGAGGTGGGGTGATGCATAAAACAAGGGTTTCAAATTAGCTCAGATACCGTTCCATAAACCCAATAGGTAATAGACAAGACCTACTCCTTGCTCAGTGAATTGGACTCAACACCCCCTATTCACCGCCCAAGAATATATCTGACTAGTAAGAATCTTAAAACCTATGTATTGATATGTCTCTGTGAGTCAAGTGGGTGTAAAGCGGCATAAACACAACAGTAAAAAGCAGGCAAACCCCATTATAAAAATCAATTACTTTTAAAAACCCGTGAAACAAAGACAGTGAAAGAGAGAGAAATTCTTACAAAATTCGTTCAGGGGCTGTGAGGCCACCTGGATTGACCATATCTAGACCCCCAGCTGATTGAGACATAAGGGTGGACACTCTTGGGGCTGAGAGGTTTGTTGAGGTTGGGTGAGGAAACGCAGACCCTTTAAAGGAATACTGCGTGGTACCCATCCCATGGGTCCCAAATCTCCAGGTTCAAGGGCATCTTCCTACATCGAAAACATGCATGAGAAACCCAGAAGATGGTACACCGTGTGATCGGGAAAGGTTTCCAAAACGCACCTCATTTCTCATCTCCTTGTGCTCGGGTTCGCCATTCCAGCCGCTTTACTAGCAATCTCCCTCCTTGGAGAATCAGCACCTTTAACCTCCTGTTCCGTACAGGTTGCAATTTGTCCTGAGGTTGAACGGGAAGAGGGAGAACCAATGAGAGATTACCTCTAGGTGTTGGGACAGGCACAGGTCACTCTATTTTCCCATCAGGAAGAAGAATTAACCACAGGCTCAGCCTGCCGCCCGGAACCAGAATAGGGCCTGAAGCAATCCTGCGCATTTGCGGCCAGCTCCCAAGAAAGCGAGTTGAAAAATGGAGCTCAGGGGCACTGCAATTCACAAACCTGCAGACTTATAAATGATAACTCTCATCCACAAATATATTGAGGGAAGGCAACGAGGAGGATTGGAAAGCAAGGCAGAATTGCAGGAAACAGATTTCAGGAGGGAGATTCGAATCGCCTTTAAAGCACAGGAAAAGCGGCAAAACCTCGACAATGATGCCCTTGGCCAAAAAGGGCGTATGCGTTTTTTCCTGAATATATTCAGGAAAAAACGCATACGCCCTTTTTGGCCAACCAAGCAACCTGGAAAGGCAAATCAGCGCTACAAAGACGTCTCGCTTCCCATCGGTCAAAAGGGCCATGCTGAATAAAGTGTCAAAACCAGAAATGCAGGACAGGCCATGGAGAAACGGGAGCCTGGCTACGCTAATGGGCGGGATGTAAATTGCCAACAGCCACTCTGGAGAAGTGTACGGTGTGTCCTGAAACATCTTAGAAACTCAGCTTAGAGAGCATAGGGCACTTCCACTCATGGGCGTATAAATTGGGAAAACTAAAAATCAGCAAGACACAGGCACCCTAAAGTTTAGGGCTGCTCTGTTGACAAGAACCTCCACTTCGTTACACCTTAAATATCCCAGGAAAGAGAAAAATGGATAAAGAAGTTGTGGTCCTTATGTACAATAGAATATCACTCAGCCATGAAATCAACGTCATAAGGCTAGTAGCAGCATGACGAGTGGATTTTGGTACAACGATTCTATGTGAAATAAGTCACACAGAAAAAAGACACTTATCATAAGATATCACTTATAGAGGGAATGTAAAAACCGCTACCCTTGAACTGAATTACAAAGCAGAACAGAGTCACACGTTTAGAAAACACACTATGGCTGCTTAACGGGAAAGGTGAGGTGGGGTGATGCATAAAACAAGGGTTTCAAATTAGCTCAGGTACCGTTCCATAAACCCAATATGTAATAGACAAGACCTACTCCTTGCTCAGTGAATTGGACTCAACACCCCCTATTCACCGCCCGAGAATATATCTGACCAGTAAGAATCTTAAAACCTATGTATTGATATCTCTCTGTAAGTGAGTCAAGTGGGTGTAAAGCGGCATAAACACAGCAGTAAAAAGCAGCTAAACCCCATTATAAAAATCAATTACTTTTAAAAACCCGTGAAACAAAGACAGTGAAAGAGAGAGAAATTCTTACAAAATTTGTTCAGGGGATGTGATGCCACCTTGATTGACCACATATAGACTCACAGCTGACTGAGACATAAGGTTGGACACTCTTGGGGCTGAGAGGTTTGGTCAGGTTGGGTGAGCAAACGCAGACCCTTTAAAGTAATACTGCGTGGTTCCCATCACATGGGTCCCAAATCTCCAGGTTCAAGGGCATCTTCCTACATCGAAAACATGCATGAGAAACCCAGAAGATGGTACACCGTGTGATCGGGAAAGGTTTCCAAAACGCACCTCATTTCTCATCTCCTTGTGCTTGGGTTCGCCATTCCAGCCGCTTTACTAGCAATCTCCCTCCTTGGAGAATCAGCACCTTTAACCTCCTGATCCGTACAGTTTGCAATTTGTCCTGAGGATGAACAGGAAGAGGGGGAGCCAATGAGAGACTAGCTCTAGGTGTTGGGACAGGCACAGGTCACTCTATTTTCCCATCAGGAAGAAGAATTAACCACAGGCTCAGCCTGCCGCCCGGAACCAGAATAGGGCCTGAAGCAATCCTGCGCTTTTGCGGCCAGCTCCCAAGAAAGCGAGTTGAAAAATGGAGCTCAGGGGCACTGCAATTCACAAACCTGCAGACTTATAAATGATAGCTCTCTTCCACAAATATATTGAGGGAAGACAACGAAGAGGATTTGAAAGCAAGGCAGAATTGCAGGAAACAGATTTCAGGAGGGATATTCGAATCGCCTTTAAAGCACAGGAAAAGCGGCAAAACCTCGACAATGATGCCCTTGGCCAAAAAGGGCGTATGCGTTTTTTCCTGAATATATTCAGGAAAAAAGGCATACGCCCTTTTTGGCCAACCAAGCAACCTGGAAAGGCAAATCAGCGCTACAAAGAAGTCTCGCTTCCCATCGGTCAAAAGGGCCATGCTGAATAAAGTGTCAAAATCAGAAATGCAGGACAGGCCATGGAGAAACGGGAGCCTGGCTACGCTGATGGGCGGGATGTAAATTGCCAACAGCCACTCGGGAGAAGTGTACGGTGTGTCCTGAAACCTCTAAAAAACTCAGCTTAGAGAGCACAGGGCACTTCCACTCATGGGCGTATAAATTGGGAAAACTAAAAATCAGCAAGACACAGGCACGCCAAAGTTTAGGGCTGCTCTGTTGACAGGAACCTCCACTTCGTTACACCTTAAATATCCCAGGAAAGAGAAAAATGATTAAAGAGGTTGTGGTCTTTATATACAATAGAATATCACTCAGCCATGAAGTCAACGTCATAAGGCTAGTAGCAGCATGATGAGTGGATTTAGGTACGACGATTCTAAGTGAAATAAGTCACATAGAAAAAGCCACTTATCATAAGATATCACTTATAGAGGGAATGTAAAAACCGCTACCCTTGAACTGAATTACAAAACAAAACAGAGTCACACGTTTAGAAAACACACTATGGCTGCTTAACTGGAAAGGTGAGGTGGGGTGATGCATAAAACAAGGGTTTCAAATTAGCTCAGATACCGTTCCATAAACCCAATAGGTAATAGACAAGACCTACTCCTTGCTCAGTGAATTGGACTCAACACCCCCTATTCACCGCCCAAGAATATATCTGACTAGTAAGAATCTTAAAACCTATGTATTGATATGTCTCTGTGAGTCAAGTGGGTGTAAAGCGGCATAAACACAACAGTAAAAAGCAGGCAAACCCCATTATAAAAATCAATTACTTTTAAAAACCCGTGAAACAAAGACAGTGAAAGAGAGAGAAATTCTTACAAAATTCGTTCAGGGGCTGTGAGGCCACCTGGATTGACCATATCTAGACCCACAGCTGATTGAGACATAAGGGTGGACACTCTTGGGGCTGAGAGGTTTGTTGAGGTTGGGTGAGGAAACGCAGACCCTTTAAAGGAATACTGCGTGGTACCCATCCCATGGGTCCCAAATCTCCAGGTTCAAGGGCATCTTCCTACATCGAAAACATGCATGAGAAACCCAGAAGATGGTACACCGTGTGATCGGGAAAGGTTTCCAAAACGCACCTCATTTCTCATCTCCTTTTGCTCGGGTTCGCCATTCCAGCCGCTTTACTAGCAATCTCCCTCCTTGGAGAATCAGCACCTTTAACCTCCTGTTCCGTACAGGTTGCAATTTGTCCTGAGGTTGAACGGGAAGAGGGGGAACCAATGAGAGATTACCTCTAGGTGTTGGGACAGGCACAGGTCACTCTATTTTCCCATCAGGAAGAAGAATTAACCACAGGCTCAGCCTGCCACCCCGTACCAGAATAGGGCCTGAAGCAATCCTGCGCTTTTGCGGCCAGCTCCCAAGAAAGCGAGTTGAAAAATGGAGCTCAGGGGCACTGCAATTCACAAACCTGCAGACTTATAAATGATAACTCTCGTCCACAAATATATTGAGGGAAGGCAACGAAGAGGATTTGAAAGCAAGGCAGAATTGCAGGAAACAGATTTCAGGAGGGAGATTCGAATCGCCTTTAAAGCACAGGAAAAGCGCAAAACCTCAACAATGATGCCCTTGGCCAAAAAGGGCGAATGCGTTTTTTCCTGAATATATTCAGGAAAAAACGCATTCGCCCTTTTTGGCCAACCAAGCAACCTGGAAAGGCAAATCAGCGCTACAAAGACGTCTCGCTTCCCATCGGTCAAAAGGGCCATGGTGAATAAAGTGTCAAAACCAGAAATGCAGGACAGGCCATGGAGAAACGGGAGCCTGGCTACGCTAATGGGCGGGATGTAAATTGCCAACAGCCACTCTGGAGAAGTGTACGGTGTGTCCTGAAACATCTTAGAAACTCAGCTTAGAGAGCATAGGGCACTTCCACTCATGGGCGTATAAATTGGGAAAACTAAAAATCAGCAAGACACAGGCACCCTAAAGTTTAGGGCTGCTCTGTTGACAAGAACCTCCACTTCGTTACACCTTAAATATCCCAGGAAAGAGAAAAATGGATAAAGAAGTTGTGGTCCTTATGTACAATAGAATATCACTCAGCCATGAAATCAACGTCATAAGGCTAGTAGCAGCATGATGAGTGGATTTTGGTACAACGATTCTATGTGAAATAAGTCACACAGAAAAAAGACACTTATCATAAGATATCACTTATAGAGGGAATGTAAAAACCGTTACCCTTGAACTGAATTACAAAGCAGAACAGAGTCACACGTTTACAAAACACACTATGGCTGCTTAACGGGAAAGGTGAGGTGGGGTGATGCATAAAACAAGGGTTTCAAATTAGCTCAGGTACCGTTCCATAAACCCAATATATAATAGACAAGACCTACTCCTTGCTCAGTGAATTGGACTCAACACCCCCTATTCACCGCCCGAGAATATATCTGACCAGTAAGAATCTTAAAACCTATGTATTGATATCTCTCTGTAAGTGAGTCAAGTGGGTGTAAAGCGGCATAAACACAGCAGTAAAAAGCAGCTAAACCCCATTATAAAAATCAATTACTTTTAAAAACCCGTGAAACAAAGACAGTGAAAGAGAGAGAAATTCTTACAAAATTTGTTCAGGGGCTGTGATGCCACCTTGATTGACCACATATAGACTCACAGCTGACTGAGACATAAGGGTGGACACTCTTGGGGCTGAGAGGTTTGGTCAGGTTGGGTGAGCAAACGCAGACCCTTTAAAGTAATACTGCGTGTTTCCCATCACATGGGTCCCAAATCTCCAGGTTCAAGGGCATCTTCCTACATCGAAAACATGCATGAGAAACCCAGAAGATGGTACACCGTGTGATCGGGAAAGGTTTCCAAAACGCACCTCATTTCTCATCTCCTTGTGCTCGGGTTCGCCATTCCAGCCGCTTTACTAGCAATCTCCCTCCTTGGAGAATCAGCACCTTTAACCTCCTGATCCGTACAGTTTGCAATTTGTCCTGAGGATGAACAGGAAGAGGGGGAGCCAATGAGAGACTAGCTCTAGGTGTTGGGACAGGCACAGGTCACTCTATTTTCCCATCAGGAAGAAGAATTAACCACAGGCTCAGCCTGCCGCCCGGAACCAGAATAGGGCCTGAAGCAATCCTGCGCTTTTGCGGCCAGCTCCCAAGAAAGCGAGTTGAAAAATGGAGCTCAGGGGCACTGCAATTCACAAACCTGCAGACTTATAAATGATAGCTCTCTTCCACAAATATATTGAGGGAAGGCAACGAAGAGGATTGGAAAGCAAGGCAGAATTGCAGGAAACAGATTTCAGGAGGGAGATTCGAATCGCCTTTAAAGCACAGGAAAAGCGGCAAAACCTCGACAATGATGCCCTTGGCCAAAAAGGGCGTATGCGTTTTTTCCTGAATATATTCAGGAAAAAACGCATACGCCCTTTTTGGCCAACCAAGCAACCTGGAAAGGCAAATCAGCGCTACAAAGAAGTCTCGCTTCCCATCGGTCAAAAGGGCCATGCTGAATAAAGTGTCAAAATCAGAAATGCAGGACAGGCTATGGAGAAACGGGAGCCTGGCTACGCTGATGGGCGGGATGTAAATTGCCAACAGCCACTCGGGAGAAGTGTACGGTGTGTCCTGAAACATCTAAAAAACTCAGCTTAGAGAGCATAGGGCACTTCCACTCATGGCCGTATAAATTGGGAAAACTAAAAATCAGCAAGACACAGGCACGCCAAAGTTTAGGGCTGCTCTGTTGACAGGAACCTCCACTTCGTTACACCTTAAATATCCCAGGAAAGAGAAAAATGATTAAAGAGGTTGTGGTCTTTATATACAATAGAATATCACTCAGCCATGAAGTCAACGTCATAAGGCTAGTAGCAGCATGATGAGTGGATTTAGGTACGACGATTCGAAGTGAAATAAGTCACATAGAAAAAGCCACTTATCATAAGATATCACTTATAGAGGGAATGTAAAAACCGCTACCCTTGAACTGAATTACAAAACAAAACAGAGTCACACGTTTAGAAAACACACTATGGCTGCTTAACTGGAAAGGTGAGGTGGGGTGATGCATAAAACAAGGGTTTCAAATTAGCTCAGATACCGTTCCATAAACCCAATAGGTAATAGACAAGACCTACTCCTTGCTCAGTGAATTGGACTCAACACCCCCTATTCACCGCCCAAGAATATATCTGACTAGTAAGAATCTTAAAACCTATGTATTGATATGTCTCTGTGAGTCAAGTGGGTGTAAAGCGGCATAAACACAACAGTAAAAAGCAGGCAAACCCCATTATAAAAATCAATTACTTTTAAAAACCCGTGAAACAAAGACAGTGAAAGAGAGAGAAATTCTTACAAAATTCGTTCAGGGGCTGTGAGGCCACCTGGATTGACCATATCTAGACCCCCAGCTGATTGAGACATAAGGGTGGACACTCTTGGGGCTGAGAGGTTTGTTGAGGTTGGGTGAGGAAACGCAGACCCTTTAAAGGAATACTGCGTGGTACCCATCCCATGGGTCCCAAATCTCCAGGTTCAAGGGCATCTTCCTACATCGAAAACATGCATGAGAAACCCAGAAGATGGTACACCGTGTGATCGGGAAAGGTTTCCAAAACGCACCTCATTTCTCATCTCCTTGTGCTCGGGTTCGCCATTCCAGCCGCTTTACTAGCAATCTCCCTCCTTGGAGAATCAGCACCTTTAACCTCCTGTTCCGTACAGGTTGCAATTTGTCCTGAGGTTGAACGGGAAGAGGGAGAACCAATGAGAGATTACCTCTAGGTGTTGGGACAGGCACAGGTCACTCTATTTTCCCATCAGGAAGAAGAATTAACCACAGGCTCAGCCTGCCGCCCGGAACCAGAATAGGGCCTGAAGCAATCCTGCGCATTTGCGGCCAGCTCCCAAGAAAGCGAGTTGAAAAATGGAGCTCAGGGGCACTGCAATTCACAAACCTGCAGACTTATAAATGATAACTCTCATCCACAAATATATTGAGGGAAGGCAACGAGGAGGATTGGAAAGCAAGGCAGAATTGCAGGAAACAGATTTCAGGAGGGAGATTCGAATCGCCTTTAAAGCACAGGAAAAGCGGCAAAACCTCGACAATGATGCCCTTGGCCAAAAAGGGCGTATGCGTTTTTTCCTGAATATATTCAGGAAAAAACGCATACGCCCTTTTTGGCCAACCAAGCAACCTGGAAAGGCAAATCAGCGCTACAAAGACGTCTCGCTTCCCATCGGTCAAAAGGGCCATGCTGAATAAAGTGTCAAAACCAGAAATGCAGGACAGGCCATGGAGAAACGGGAGCCTGGCTACGCTAATGGGCGGGATGTAAATTGCCAACAGCCACTCTGGAGAAGTGTACGGTGTGTCCTGAAACATCTTAGAAACTCAGCTTAGAGAGCATAGGGCACTTCCACTCATGGGCGTATAAATTGGGAAAACTAAAAATCAGCAAGACACAGGCACCCTAAAGTTTAGGGCTGCTCTGTTGACAAGAACCTCCACTTCGTTACACCTTAAATATCCCAGGAAAGAGAAAAATGGATAAAGAAGTTGTGGTCCTTATGTACAATAGAATATCACTCAGCCATGAAATCAACGTCATAAGGCTAGTAGCAGCATGACGAGTGGATTTTGGTACAACGATTCTATGTGAAATAAGTCACACAGAAAAAAGACACTTATCATAAGATATCACTTATAGAGGGAATGTAAAAACCGCTACCCTTGAACTGAATTACAAAGCAGAACAGAGTCACACGTTTAGAAAACACACTATGGCTGCTTAACGGGAAAGGTGAGGTGGGGTGATGCATAAAACAAGGGTTTCAAATTAGCTCAGGTACCGTTCCATAAACCCAATATGTAATAGACAAGACCTACTCCTTGCTCAGTGAATTGGACTCAACACCCCCTATTCACCGCCCGAGAATATATCTGACCAGTAAGAATCTTAAAACCTATGTATTGATATCTCTCTGTAAGTGAGTCAAGTGGGTGTAAAGCGGCATAAACACAGCAGTAAAAAGCAGCTAAACCCCATTATAAACATCAATTACTTTTAAAAACCCGTGAAAAAAAGACAGTGAAAGAGAGAGAAATTCTTACAAAATTTGTTCAGGGGCTGTGATGCCACCTTGATTGACCACATATAGACTCACAGCTGACTGAGACATAAGGGTGGACACTCTTGGGGCTGAGAGGTTTGGTCAGGTTGGGTGAGCAAACGCAGACCCTTTAAAATAATACTGCGTGGTTCCCATCCCATGGGTCCCAAATCTCCAGGTTCAAGGGCATCTTCCTACATCGAAAACATGCATGAGAAACCCAGAAGATGGTACACCGTGTGATCGGGAAAGGTTTCCAAAACGCACCTCATTTCTCATCTCCTTGTGCTCGGGTTCGCCATTCCAGCCGCTTTACTAGCAATCTCCCTCCTTGGAGAATCAGCACCTTTAACCTCCTGTTCCGTACAGTTTGCAATTTGTCCTGAGCATGAACAGGAAGAGGGGGAGCCAATGAGAGACTAGCTCTAGGTGTTGGGACAGGCACAGGTCACTGTACTTTCCCATCAGGAAGAAGAATTAACCACAGGCTCAGCCTGCCGCCCGGAACCAGAATAGGGCCTGAAGCAATCCTGCGCATTTGCGGCCAGCTCCCAAGAAAGCGAGTTGAAAAATGGAGCTCAGGGGCACTGCAATTCACAAACCTGCAGACTTATAAATGATAACTCTCATCCACAAATATATTGAGGGAAGGCAACGAAGAGGATTGGAAAGCAAGGCAGAATTGCAGGAAACAGATTTCAGGAGGGAGATTCGAATCGCCTTTAAAGCACAGGAAAAGCGGCAAAACCTCGACAATGATGCCCTTGGCCAAAAAGGGCGTATGCGTTTTTTCCTGAATATATTCAGGAAAAAACGCATACGCCCTTTTTGGCCAACCAAGCAACCTGGAAAGGCAAATCAGCGCTACAAAGAAGTCTCGCTTCCCATCGGTCAAAAGGGCCATGCTGAAAAAGTGTCAAAAGCAGAAATGCAGGACAGGCCATGGAGAAACGGGAGCCTTTCTACGGTGATGGGCGGGATGTAAATTGGCAACAGACACTCTGGAGAAATGTAGGGTGTGTCCTGAAACATATAAAAAACTCAGCTTAGAGAGCATAGGGCACTTCCACTCATGGGTGTATAAATTGGGAAAACTAAAAATCAGCAAGACACAGGCACCCCAAAGTTTAGGGCTGCTCTGTTGACAAGAACCTCCACTTCGTTACACCTTAAATATCCCAGGAAAGAGAAAAATGGATAAAGAAGTTGTGGTCCTTATGTACAATAGAATATCACTCAGCCATGAAATCAACGTCATAAGTCTAGTAGCAGCATGATGAGTGGATTTTGGTACAACGATTCTATGTGAAATAAGTCACACAGAAAAAAGACACTTATCATAAGATATCACTTATAGAGGGAATGTAAAAACCGATGCCCTTGAACTGAATTACAAAGCAGAACAGAGTCACACGTTTAGAAAACACACTATGGCTGCTTAACGGGAAAGGTGAGGTGGGGTGATGCATAAAACAAGGGTTTGAAATTAGCTCAGATACCGTTCCATAAACCCAATAGGTAAAAGACAAGACCTACTCCTTGCTCAGTGAATTGGACTCAACACCCCCTATTCACCGCCCGAGAATATATCTGACTAGTAAGAATCTTAAAACCTTTGTATTGATATCTCTCTGTAAGTGAGTCAAGTGGGTGTAAAGCGGCATAAACACAGCAGTAAAAAGCAGCTAAACCCCATTATAAAAATCAATTACTTTTAAAAACCCGTGAAACAAAGACAGTGAAAGAGAGAGAAATACTTACAAAATTCGTTCAGGGGCTGTGATGCCACCTGGATTGACCATATCTAGACCCACAGCTGATTGAGACATAAGGGTGGACACTCTTGGGGCTGAGAGGTTTGGTGAGGTTGGGTGAGCAAACGCAGTCCCTTTAAAGTAATACTGCGTGGTACCCATTCTATGGATCCCAAATCTCCAGGTTCAATGGAATCTTCCTACAGAGAAAAAATGCTTGGGAAACCCGGTGGATGGTATACAGTGTGATCGAGAAAGGATTCTGAAACGCACCTCCTTCCTTATCTCCTGGTGCTCGTGTTCGCCATTCCAGCCGCTTTACTAACAATCTCCCCACTTGGAGAATTCGCACCTTTAACCTCCTGTTCCGTACAGGTTGTAATTTTTCCTGAGGATGAATGGGAAGAGGGGGGACCCATGAGAGGCTAGCTGTAGCTGTTGGGACAGGCACTGGTAACCCTAATTTCCCATCAGGAAGAAGAATTAACCACAGGCCCATCCTGCGCCCCAGAACCAGAATAGGGCCTGAAGCAATCGTGCGGGTTTGCGGCCAGCTCCCAAAAAAGCGATTTGGAAAATGGAGCTCAGGAGCACGGCAATTCACAAATCTGCAGAGTTATAAATGATAACTCTCGTCTAAAAATGTATTGAGGTAAGGCAACGAAGAGGATTTCAAAGCAAGACAGAATTGCAGGAAACAGTTTTTCACAGGTAGATTGGACTCGCCTTTAAAGCACATGAAATTCCGTAGAACTTCGACAATGATGCAGTTGGCCAAAAAGGGTGTCTGCGTTCTCTCCTGAATAAATTTTGGAAAAAACGCAGATGCTCTTTTTGGCCAACTAAGCAAGCGGGCAATGCAAATCAGCATTACAAAAATGTCTCACTTCGCATTGGTCAAAAGGCCCATGCTGAAAAAGTGTAAAACCCAGAAATGCAGGACAGGCCATGGAGAAAACGGGGCCTTGTTATGCTGATCGGCGGGATGTAAATTGCCACCGGCCACTCTTGAGAATTGTATGCTGTATCTTAAAACTTCTAAAAAACAGAGCTACAGAGCATACAGCACTTCCCCTCATGGGCGTATATCTTGGGAAAACCAAAAAATCGACAACACAGGCACCCCAAAGTTTAGGGCTGCTCTGTTTAGAAATACCTCGATTTGGGTACAACTTACATGTCCTTGGAAGGAAAAAATGGAGAAAGAAGATGTGGTACTTATGTACAATGGAATATTACTCAGCAATTAAATCAATGAAATAAGGCCAGTGGCAGCAACTCGTGGAGACTGAGGTACGATCATTCTAAGTGACATAAGTCAGACATAAAAAGAGACTTATCATAAGGTATCACTTATAGATAGTATCTAAAAATGCCTTCACATGAACGCAATTACAAAACAGAAACGGAGTCACACATTTAGAAAACACACTTATGGCTGCTAAAGGAGAAAGGTGGGGCGGGGTGATGCATAAACCAGGAGGTTGAAATTAGCACAGATACGGTTCCATAAACAAAATAGGTATTCGACAGGACCTACCCTATAGCTCAAAGAGCTGGACTCAGCACACTGTTGTCACCAGAAAAGGATATATAAGACTGGTAAGAATCTGTAAAAGAATTTATTGATGTCTCTCTTTAAGTGAATCAAGTGGATAGATGTAGAGCAGGAAGAAACACAGTATTGAAAATCAGCTATACCCCATTATAAAATTAAATAACAAGAACAAAATAAAGACAGTGAGAGAGAGAGAAATTCTTACAAAATTTGTTCAAGGGCTGTGATGCAACCTGGACTGACCATATCTAGACACAGAGCTGGATGGGACCTAAGGCTCTACACTCGTTGGTCTGAGAGGCTTCGTGAGGATGGGACAGCAAATGCAGCACTTTTAGAGTAATACTGCCTGGCCCCCATTCCATGGGTTCCATATCTCCAGGTGCAGGGGACCCTTCCTACAGCTAAAACATGCATGGCACATCCAGAGGATGGTACACCGTCTGATCGGGAAGAGTTTGGAGAAGTCACCTCATCTCCACGTCTCCTGGTATTCGGGTTCCCCAGCTCCTTTCCTTAGAGTCTCCCCACTTTGGGAAGGCAGCACACTCAACAGCCGGTTTTGCACGGCTTGGAATTTTCTGGTGAAGAAGGGGAATGGCGGGATGGAATGAGACACAAGCCTTAGATGTTTGGACAGGCATATGCAACTCTAGTTTCCTACCTGGAAGAAGAATTTCCCTATCCTTCAGGTGCCCCAGTAACTGGAATGGGTCTGTAGAAATCCTGCCCCTTTGTGTCTGCTTCCCTAAACAAGTTGAAAACCGGTGCTCAGGGGCACTGCAATTCACAAACATGCAGGGTTGTAATTGACACCTCTAATGGAGTCATTTCTTGAGCCAAGTATTCGTAAAGGCCTTGTAAGCAAGGCAGAATTGCAGGAAAGGGATTTCAAGGGGTAGTTTGCACTCGTCATCAAAGCACATGCAAAGCTGCTGAACATCGCCAATGATGCAGTTTGCCAAAAAGGCCGTATGCGTTATTCCTTAATATATTCAGGAAAAACCCTTACTCCATTTTTGGCCAACAAAACAGGCGGGCAATGTAAATTAATACTACAAAGAGATATCACTTCGCACCAGTCAGAATGGCCAACCTCACAAACTGTAAAACCTGAAATGCAGGACAGGGTGTGGAGAAAAGGGAACCCTGACCAGATGATGGTGGGAATGTAAATTGCTAACAGCCACTCTGGAGAAGTGGGTGGTGATTCCTCAAAAATCTAAAAACCAGAGCTTCAGAGCATATGGCGCTTCCACTCCTGGGCCTGTATCTTGGAAAAAACGTAAATTGACAGGACCCAGGCACTCTAAAATTTATGCAGCCCTGTTTACAAAAGCCTCTACTCGGAAGCTACCTAAAAGTCCTTGGAGGGAAGAATGGATAAAGAAATTATGGTAGATATGTACAATGGAATATTACTCAGCCATGAAGTGAATGAAATAAGGCCATTTAGGGCCACTCAGAAGGACCTACATACATTCATATTAAGTGTCATAAATCAGGCAATGAAAAATATCATATGAAATTACTTATCGGTGGAATCTAAAAATTGATAGAAAGGTACTATCTTACAACACAGAAACAGAGTCCCAGACTTAGAACACAAACTTATGGTTACCAAAGTGGAAAGGTGTGTTGGAGGCATAAATCATGAGGTTGGAGTTAGTATATACATATTTACAAAGAGAAAACTTGTAATCAACATGGACCTGCTGTAGAGCACTTGGAACTCTTCTCAACACCCTTTAGTAACCTCAATGGGAAAATAATTCTAAAAAGAATATATAGTTATCTCTGTATAAATGAATCATGTTGGTGTATGTCAAAAATGAACACAACATGATAAATCAACTATATACTCCATTATAAATTTAAGATTAAGTTAAAGAAAAGAAAAATGATCACTAAATTTGTTTAGTCGCAGTGAACGTACTAGTGTCACATCCCTGGACACAGACACAATTTGGTCCCAAGGCTGGACTGTTGTAGGCCTGAGAACCTCGGGAGGATATGCCAGCTAATTCGCCCCCCTTGAACATGTGCAACCTGGTCCCCTCTGCATGGGATCACTATCTCCAGATCTAAGTGTGCCCTCATACTACTAAACCAACCCTCTGACACCCAAAGGATGGTGGACTCTCTGGGCTGGATGACATTTGGAAAATCACCTGCTCTCAACATATCCTGGTGTTTGGGTTCCGACCTCCCGACTCCTTCGTAAGGGTCATCGCACTCTACAAGACAGCACCATCAACAGGTGATTTTGAAGGGGTTTATACTTGTTCGGGGGATGAAGGGTAAGGGGGAAGAAGGAATGGGACAGAAGCCCTTACATGTTTGGACAGGCACATTCCACTCTAATTTAATACCCAAGAACAGGACTTGCCCTACACCTAAGGTTGTGTCAGTAACCAGAGAGGGACAGTAGAAACCCTGCCGCCTTCTGTTTCCCACAACAACAATTCTAAAACTGGACCTTATACGCACTTCATATTCACAATGCCTGGGGAGCTGTAAATGACAACAGCCCTCAAAAAATGTCTTGGGGTAGGTAATCGAAGTAGACTTCAAAACAAGGCAACCTTTCAATAACCCTTTTTCAAGGGGTAAATCTTACTGACACTGTTCAAAAAAAAAAGCACATATGAAGATACTCACCATTGCTTTATGTTAGACAAATGCAAATCAGATGTACAAAGAAGTATCATCTGGAACCACTCAGAATAGCCACCATCACAATGTCTACAAACAAGAAATGCTTCAGAGGGTGTGGAAAAAAGAGAAACCTACTACTTATTTTTTTTTTTAATCTGCGTTGGGTCTTCGTTGCTGTGCGCAGCTTTTCTATAGTTGCAGCAAGCGGGGGCTACTCATCATTGTGGTACGAAGCCTTCTCTTTGTGGTGGCTTCTCTTGTTGTGGAGCACAAGCTGTAGGCACACAGGCTTCAGTAGTTGTGGCTCGTGGGCTCTAGAGCGCAGACTGAGTAGTTGTGGTGCACGGGCTTACTTGTTCTGTGGCATGTGAGATCTTCCCGGGCCAGGGCTCCAACCTTTGTCCCCTGAACTGGCAGGCAGATTCTTAACCACTGCACCACCAATTCTATGCTATCGGTGGCAATGCCAATTGGTAACAGCCACTATGGAGCACAGAATGGAGGTTACCAGAGTAAGGGGAGGTGGGAGGGATAAATTGGAAATTGGGATTGACATATACACACCACTATATATAAAAGAGATAACAAATAAGGGCTTACTGTATAGCACAGGGAACTCTACTCAATACTCTGTAATGACCTATATGGGAAAGGAATCCAAAAAGGATTGGATATATGTATAACTGCTTCACTGTGCTGTGCAGCAGAAAGTAACACAACATTGTAAATCAACTCTATTCCAAAAATATTGAAATTGAAATGAAATGAAGTAAAATAAAATAAAATAGAGCTACCAGATGATCCAGCAAGTTCACTCCTGTGTGCATATCTGGAGGAAAGCATAAATCGAAAAGACACATCTTCCCCAATGTTCACTGCAACACTCTTTACAATAACGAAGACATGGAAGCAACCAAAATGTCCATCAACATATGAATATAGGTAAAGAATATGTGATACATATATATAATGGAATATGACTCAGCCATAAAATAGAAGAAAATAATGCCAGTTGCAGTAACATGGATGGACCTAGAGATGATTGTACTAAGTGAAGTAAGTCAGACAGAGTAAGACAAATATTGGATGATATCACTTCTAGGTGGAAGCTAAAAATTGATACAAATGAACTAACTTACAAAACAGAGGCAGACTCACAGACTTGGAAAACAAACTTATGGTTACCAAAGGGGAGAGGTGGGGGGTAGGGATAAATCAGGAGCTTGGGGTAAACATACGAATACTACTATATATAACAGATAAGCAACAAGGACCTACTGTATAGCACAGGGAGCTCTACTCAGTATTCTGGGAATACCGTTATCAGAAAAGAATCTGATAAAGAATGAATATATGCATATGTGTAACTGAATCACTTGCTGTGCAGCTGAAATGAACACAACATTGTAAATCAACTATACTCCAATAAAATTTAAATTTCAAAATAAAGAAAATCACCTATATTTCAAAAGAAAAAAAAAGAATTCCCATCTCTTTATATGGCTTGATAGCTTACTTTTTTAGTGCTCAATATTATCCCATTCCCAGAATATATTAATACTATATCATTTCATTCACCTATTGGAGGACACCTTAGTTTCATTCACATTTTGGCAATATTGAATTAGGTGCTATAAATATCCATATGCAGGTTTTCCTCTGGAAATATGTTTTAAACTACTTTCAGTAAATATCCATGAGAACACTTGACGGATTGTACAGTAAGGGAATGCTCAATATTCTAGCAAGTGTCAATCAGACTACCAAAGTAGCTGTATTATTTTTCATTTCCACCAATGACAAATGACATTTCCTATTGTTCCACATCTCCTACAGAATTTGTTCTTGTCATTGTTCACATTTTAGCCATTCTAAGTGTTACATAGTGGTATGGAATTGTATTTTTAATTTGCTTTTTCATGGCAGCATGTAATCTGGATTATTCTTCTGTATACTTATATGCATAGTGTCTATTTTCTTTGGTGAGGTGTCCATAAAGTATATTAGTCCACATTTTACTTAGGTTGCTTACATTTTTTTCTACCCAATCTGTATTTTTTTTATTTATTTTCGTGCCTTATTGCATTAGCAAGGACTTGGAGTAAAATATGGAAAAGAGTCATGAAAGGGGACATCCTTGCTTTTACCTGAACTTAGTGGAAAAGCTTCATGGTTTTGACCATTAATCATGATGTCAGATAAAAGTTTCCTATAAATCTTTGTTATCAACTTGAGAAAGCTCCAGTCTATTTCTTTAACTGAGAGTTTTTATGAAGAATGGGTGTTAGATTTTTCAAAGGTCTTCTGAATCTATTGATATGCTAATGATTGTCTTTAAGGTGTTGATATGATGGATATAATTATTTGATTCTAGAATGTGGAACCAGCCTTTCATACCTGGGATTATTTCCTCTCATTCATGATATAAAATTCTCTCAAAATATTGTTGGATTCGATTTGGTAATATTTTGTTGAGGATTTTTGCATTGATGTTCCTGAGAGATATTGGTCAGTTTTCTTTACTATTCATATGTTCTTCTAAGTTTGGATGTTGTGGATTTAGTGTCAGACATTCATTTGGGGAGATTCTCAGTCATTTTTAAAAAATATTTTCTGTTCTTTATTATCTTTATTCTCCTCCTTCTATACCCATTATGTATAGGTCACAGCATTTTTCATTGTTCCACAATTATTGATTACTCTGTTCTGTTGATTCCTTTCCTTCCCATTTTCTCTTTTCTTTTGAGATTTAAAGGTTTCTCCTGATATGTCTTCAAGCTCACAGATATTTCTCCTCAGCCAGCTCTTTGACTGCTAAAACAAAATACAAGAGACTTGGTATTTTATAAACAACAGAATATTTTTGTTTTCTCATAATTGCTGAGGCTGAAAAGTTCAAGAACAAGTAACTAGGGGCTTCCCTGGAGGTGCAGTGGTTAAGAATCTGCCTACCAATAAAGGGGGCAACGGTTCGAGCCCTGGTCCAGGAAGATCCCACATACCATGGAACAACTAAGCCCGTGCACCACAAATACTGAGCCTGTGCTCTAGAGTCCACAGGCCACAACTACTGAGCCCGTGAGCCACAACCACTGAAACCCACACGCCTAGAGCCGGTGCTCCGCAACAAGAGAAGCCACTCAATGAGAAGCCTGCACACCGCACCAAAGACCCAACACAGCCAAAAAATTAATTAATTAATTATCTAATTATTTTTTTAAAAAAAAGAACAAGTTGCCAGCTGACTTAGTGTCTGGCGAGGGACCAATTTCTGGTTCATAATGTGGGTCTTCTCGCTCGGCAATGAAATCATGGAATGGGCATAAGATCTTCTGTGTGCTACATTTATTAGGTCACTAATCCCATGTTTGAGGTCTCTGGCCTCATAACCTAATCACCTCCCAAAAGCCCCACCTCCTAATACCATCAACATGGGAGCTGGGTTTCAAAATTTTAAAATTAGAGGTACAAAATATTTACACCATAACAGGGACCACAGAGTTAACTGATTTTTCCTTTCATGTTAAAGGTTTGCACATTTATATTTATTATATAATCCCAAAACCCTTGTTTTTTTTTTATAAGATTCTTTTTCCGTATATGCCAGTACAGACCACTGAGTAGAATTCCCTGTGCTATAAAGCAGGTCTTTATCTATTTTATATATAGTAGTGTGTATAAGTCAGTCCCAATCTCCCAATTTATCCCTTCCCCACTTATTCCCTGGTAACCATAAGTTTGTTTTCTATATCCATGATTCTAGTTCTGTTGTGTAAATAAATTCATTTGTACCTTTTTTTTTCTTTTATAGATTCCTCATATAAGCAATTTCATATGATATCTGTCTTTCTGTGTCTGACTTGCTTCACTCAGTATAACAATCTCTAGGTCCATCCATGTTGCTACAAAACCCTTAATTGTTAAGGATAACTCTCAATTTTTCCCAGTATCATCAGCAATTCTTTCTGGCAGACACGTGATAACACTTTTTAAACAGGGATATTGAGACCAAGGCTCCTGACCTGCAAACAAACAAAACATTATTCATATAGTGAAAACTTTGCAAATCAAAGGATGAAAGCACTTGGTCTAAATCCCTTTGCACCCACTGCTGACAGAGGGCAGAGGAGTTTGACTCACTAATCTTCCTTACGTGCACTTCTTCCTAATGGGGTATTCCATCTAAAACTTATAAGAAGCGGGGATGTATCATGGAACACACCAATCGCTACTACAGATTCTGAAGCAGCAAAAAAAAAAAAAAAAAAAACATGATAAATCCATCCAAAGGGTTCTGTCCACATTGTTACAATAGTTTCCTTCACACTGTGAACCCTTTTCAAACCCTATCACTTGAACCTATTTTTATTTTTTTCAACAAAAATAATGTTAATCTGCAGTCAGACACTCCAGTAATATTACACTATCCCTTGTGCAAGTATGTAGGGATTTGAGGAGCTATGGGAGGCCACCATGAGAGGTTGCCTAGAGTAATTAGGACATTTCATTTAATGTTGGTTCTTCTCCCTAAGATGTCTGCTATCCTCTTCTTTTTGTAGCTACTAGCATTGAGAAAGTGACCAAGATAAGGCCCTTCTCTTTTACTGCCCATGAATGGAACTGTGATTAACCCCACAGAACTTGGTGTTTCCAGAATCCCCTGAACCTACTGACCCTCCATGCATGGCACGACATAGATAAGGATGGTGACGTGTATCCTTGCATAGAGCATGTTATAAAATGTTTGACTCTTCCCTTCCTCATAATTCCAAAGAATAGGTTTCTTTGGATTTCTGCTTAATGCTGCTGGAGTTGGTACATAAGTTGAGGGAGGTATCAGGGCACACCAAAAGAGAGGGTAACTGCATAGAAAATACAAGCAGGTACATTTCTGTGTAGTTTCAAGCAGCTTATTTGCTATATCAACCATGGTGACATGTTGACCCTTCCTCTTTCTACTAGTAGTACAACAAACATAAAGGATATTTAGGCTGCTTGTTTTATCCCCACCTCTCACAATTGATCTGCATTAACATATAGGACAATGAAGGACCCTTTCTACCATCTTAACCAATATTTGAGAACTAGAAAATGTCCAGATTTTTCTGGGGTTTATTTTCATATTCCCCAATCAGGGCTATGAAGGAATCTTACCTATTGTGTTTATTAATGAAGTCATATCTCTGACGGCATCCCATCATCAACAAAACTGGAAAGAAATTTGAAGGGTCTTCGATTTTACCATACTTGAAATAACAATATTTTAGCCTGACACGTTTTTGGATTTTAGAAAAAAATATTTTAAATGAGACAAAAAATCATTTTTATGACACAAGAAGACAGCAATAGTTTTATATTTTTATCTGTTCCACTTGCACACAAGTGTCTCATGGGGTTATGTAAAGCTCTCCTGTTGGGTGCTGTGCATGGTGCAAGTATGGATTAAAGCTTAGGAATCTTAAGCTTCAGTCACCTGAAACATTTAAATTAGGATGCAAGCAATCCTGTCCAACATTTGAAAAGAGCAAGACACTCTCTTTATTTTATTTGTTAGGTAATTAATCTGTCTTTTCCCCAAGGAGAGAAACAAGTGGCATCTTCCATCAATGTGTTTCACAAATATCTTTGAACAGAGAGTGCAAGCAGAGGCTGATACAGGATGTGAAAAAAAAATGAGAGACCCTTGTGGCATTTTCTCCTAACTTATTGCAATCTCCCATTTAAAATGTGGGAATAATCAATCTTCTGAGGAAAAAGGCCCAAGGAAGGTTTTTGCTTCTGTGGAATAAGGGGATTGTTAAAGATTTCAGGAGGCAAGACGAATTAGTGAGAATGACCATGAGAAATCAGAGAAAAGTCAGATCCATGGATGAAGTGATGTTTACCACTGTGAATCAATGAGAAGTAGGAGCAAATGAAAAGAAAGCTGATACAACATTTTCTGAATAAATGTAACCTTTCAGCTGTCATAGAAAAATTAATACTCACTATCATACAACATATTTAGTTTAGAAAGTTAACTTAAATTTAAAGCTTAATAATTACATTTATTGAAGAAATGAAAACATATTTGTGGTTTACAATAAATAATGTGTTCTGCTACAGGTAAGAAGACTACATAAATAAATAGAAATAAGACTAAATAAATAAAGAGGAAAATAACAAATTAGATGTTATTAACATTAAAAACTGACACTCATCTAAAGAAAGAGAAGGAGAGAGAGAAAGAGAGAAGAACTCATCTCAAGCATGTATTAAAAACTCCTAAATAAGAAGTCTTCAGATGTTAAAAAAAAAAAAAAAGGAAGTCTTCAATAAGAAGATAATGGAATAGCAAAATGGGGGAAATATACCAAAAGATATTTCAAAAAAGAGAGTACAGAATGTTAAGTAAACATATCAAAAGATGCTTGGCTTCTTAGTAGTCAATTAAATGCAAAAGTGTGATACCTGGAATTATCACTCACCAACCAGAAAGTTCAAATGAAAATGACAGGTATTATCAAGTTTGACAAGAATGTGTATAATCCTTGAATCTCATTCACTGCTGCTGAAGATGAAAAATCATACAAATGTTTTGAAAATATTTAGAAATATCTAAAAAGATAAACACAAGAAAGATATGACTCGAAAATTTTACTACTACGTGTATACTGAACAATAATTTATACACACACCACCAAAGCTCAAGTTCTAGAATTTATATACCAGTGCTGTTCTCAATAGACACAAACTGAAAATCACTCATATTGTAATACACATTGGAATAAATTAATTAATAGTTAAATATTTACATTATGGAATCCTATGCAACAGTGGCAATGCATGATCACAACAACAGGCAACCATATAGGCATATTCACAAACAACATAAAATAAAAAAGCCCAATCCAAAAGTGATTTTACTGTGCCATAACATTTATATAAAATACAAAATACAGGTAAAGTTATCTTTTTGTTAGATACCAGAACAATATTAAACCTTAAGGGGAGTCACTAGAATGGGACCAGGGGGCCTCTGAGTATCTGGCAATTTTCTGTGTCTTTATCTAGAAGCTATGTTTAGAGTGTATTCAGATGCTGAATTTTCTGAAATTTGTCATTTCCTTACAAACCATGCATGTTTTTTGTTGTTTTTTATACATAACAAAAACTAAAAAAGATAGACCAGGGAAGGTAATTGTATTAGCACTTTAATATCCATGCTTTTCAAGGTGGAAGTGAAAAGTATTAAATACTTGACATTGTGATTACTTCTTAAAAGTAAGGTGAAAATTTGAGGTTAATAAATGACATACTTCTTCATATATAATCCTCAAAGAGGAGAGGTAGAAAGGAGTATTATTTTTTTTCTTTAATACAGAATCGTTAAGATACAAAATAATGAAAACAGACTAGGTTTAAAAAAGAGCACACTGGACTTCCCTGGTGGCACAGTGGGTAAGAATTTGCCTGGCAATGCAGGGAACAGGGGTTCCATCCCTGGTCTGGGAAGATCCCACATGCCGCAGAGCAACTAAGCCCGTGTGCCACAAGTACTGAGCCTGTGCTCTAGAGCCTGCAAGCAGCAGCTATTGAGCCTGCATGACACAACTACTGAAGCCCATGCACCTAGAGCCCATACTCCACAACAAGAGAAACCACCGCAAGGAGAAGCCCGTGCACCACAACGATGAGTGACCCCTGCTTCTCTAGTAACAACTGGAGAAACCCTGTGAAGCAACGAAGACCCAACACAACCAAAAATTTAAAAAATTAAATCTTTTGACTTCTGAGATGACTCACTCACGTGGCTGTAGGTAAGAGGCCTCAGTTCCTTGCCACATGGATCTCTCCTTAGGGCTGCTTGAGTGTCCTCATGACATGGCAGCTGGCTTACCCCAGGATGAGTGATCTAGCAGAAACCAAAGCAGAAGCTGCAATGTCTTTTATAACTTTGGAAGCTGCACTTTGTCATTTCTACAATTTCTTATTAGTTAAACAGTCAACCCTTTTCAAGTGCGAGGAGCCACACTGGTACATGGAGACTGGGAGATAATTAGGGGATAATTAGGTCCATCTTGGAGGCTGGCTACCAAAGTGGCTGACTAGCCAAAGTCTGAATTTTGTTTTCTTCACTTCTGGAGAGAAAAATGGTCAGTGAACCTCATTGGTGGTCTTTGAGATGTACCAAAGCTACCTCTTGCTCTCACCCCCAGCTGTGTGGCTGACAGGGTCTTGGTGCTCCAGCCGGGTGTCAAGCCTGTGCCTCTGAGGTGGGAGAGCCGAGTTCAGGACACTGGTCTACCAGAGACCTCTGGCACCTTGTAATATCAAATGGCGAAAGCTCTTCCAGAGATATCCGTCTCAACGCTAAGACCCAGCTCCACTCAGAGACCAGCAAGATCCAGTGCTGGACATCCCATGCCAAACAACTAGCAAGACAGGAATGCAGGCCCACCCATTAGCAGAGAGGCTGCCGAAAATCACAATAAGGTCACAGACACCCCAAAACACACCACCAGATGCGGATCTGTCCACCAGAAAGACAAGATCCAGACACACCCACCAGAACACAGGCACCAGTCCCCTCCATCAGAAAGCCTACACAACCCACTGAACCAACCTTAGCCACTGGGGGCAGACACCAAATACAACGGGAACTACGAATCTGCAGCCTCTGAAAAGGAGACCCCAAACACAGTCCCCAAAGCCAAATGAGAAGACACAGAAACACACAGCAGATGAAGGAGCAAGGTAAAAACCCACCAGACCAAATAAATGTGGAGGAAATAGGCAGTCTACCTGAAAATGAATTCAGAGTAATGATAGCAAAGATGATCCCAAATCTTGTACTGGAATGGAGAATAGACAAGAAACGTTTAACAAGGACCTAGAAGAACTAAAGAGCAAACAAACAATGATGAACAACACAATAAATGGAATTAAAAATTCTCTAGAAGGAAACAATAGCAGAATAACTGAGGCAGAAGAATGGATAAATGACCTGGAAGATAAAATAGTGGAAATAACTACTGCAAAGCAAAATAAAGAAAAAAGAATGAAAAGAATTGAGGACAATCTGAGACATCTCTGGGAAAACATTAAACGCACCAACGTTCGAATATAGGGTTCCCAGAAGTAGAAGAGAAAAAGAAAGACCCTGAGAAAATATTTAAAGAGATTATAGTTGAAAACTTCCCTAATATGGGAAAGGAAATCGTTAATCAAGTCCAGGAAGCGCAGGGAGTCCCATACAAGATAAACCCAAGGAGAAACATGCCAAAACATATATTAATCAAACTATCAAAAATTAAATACAAAGAAAAAATATTAAAAGCAGCAAGGGAAAAACAACAAATAACATACAAGGGAATCCTCGTAAGGTTAACAGCTGAACTTTCAGCAGAAACTCTGCAAGCCAGAAGGGACTGGCAGGACATATTTAAAGTAATGAAAGGGGAAAAGCTACAACCAAGATTACTCGACCCACCAAGGATCTCGTTCAGATTCGACAGAGAAATTAAAACCTTTATAGACAAGCAAAAGCTAAGAGAATTCAGCACCACCAAACCCGCTTTACAACAAATGCTAAAGGAACTTCTCTAGGCAGGAAACACAAGAGAAGGAAAAGACCTACAATAAGAAACCCAAAACAATTAAGAAAATGGTAATAAGAACATACATATCAATAATTACCTTAAATGTAAATGGATTAAATGCTCCAACCAAAAGACATAGACTGGCTGAATGGATCCGAAAACACGACCGGTATGTATGTGGTCTACAAGAGACCCACTTCAGACATAGGGACACATACAGATGGAAAGTGAGGGGATGGAATAAGATATTCCATGCAAATGGAAATCAAAAGAAAGCTAGAGTAGCAATTCTCCTATCAGACAAAAAAGACTTTAAAATAAAGACTATTACAGGAGACAAAGAAGGACACTACATAATGATCAAGGGATCAATCCAAGAAGAAGATATAACAATTGTATAATTTTATGCACCCAACATAGGAGCACCTCAAAACATAAGGCAAATGCTAACAGCCATAAAAGGGGAAATCGACAGTAACACAATCATAGTAGGGGACTTTAGCACCCCTCTTTCACCAATGAACAGATCATCCACAATGAAAATAAATAAGGAAACACAAGCTTTAAATGATACATTAAACAAGATGGACTTAATTGATATTTATAGGACATTCCATCCAAAAACAACAGAATACACTTTTTCTCAAGTGCTCCTGGAACATTCTCCAGGATATAGATCATATCTTGGGTCACAAATCAAGCCTTGGTAAATATAAGAAAATTGAAATCATATCAAGTATCTTTTCCGACCACAATGCTATCAGACTAGATATCAATTACAGGAAAAAAATCTGTAAAACATAAAAACACATGGACGCTCAACAATACACTACTTAATAACCAAGACATCACTGAAGAAATCAAAGAGGAAATAAAAAAAATACCTAGAAACAAATGACAATGAAAACATGAAGACCCAAAACCTATGGGATGCAGCAAGAGCAGTTCTAAGAGAGAAGTTTAGAGCAATACAATCCTACCTCAAGAAACAAGAAATACCTCAAATAAACAAGTTAACCTTACACCTAAAGCAATTAGAGAAAGAAAGAAAAAAAAAAAAAAACAAAGTCAGCAGAGGAAAGACATCATAAAGATCAGACCAGAAATAAATGAAAAAGAAATGAAGGAAACAACAGCAAAGATCAAAAAAACTAAAAGCTGGTTCCTTGAGAGGATAAACAAAATTGATAAACCATTAGCCAGACTCATCAAGAAAAAAAGGGAGACGACTCAAATCAATAGAATTACAAATGAAAAAGGAGAAGTAACAACTGACACTGCAGACAAACAAAGGATCATGAGAGATTACTGCAAGCAACTATATGCCAATAAAATGGACAACCTGGAAGAAATGGACAAATTCTTAGAAAAGCACAACCTTCCAAGACTGAACCAGGAAGAAATAGAAACTACAAACAAACCAATCCCAAGCACTGAACTTGAGACTGTGATTAAAAATCTTCCAACAAACAAAAGCCCAGGACCAGGTGGCTTCACAGGCAAATTCTATCAAACATTTAGAGAAGAGTTAACACCTATCCTTCTCAAACTCTTCCAAAATATAGCAGAGGGAGGAACTCTCCCAAACTTATTCTATGAGACCACCATCTCCCTGACACCAAAACCAGACAAAGATGTCACAAAGAAAGAAAACTACGGTCAATATCACTGATGAACATAACTGCAAAAATCCACTGCACAATACTAGCAAACAGAATCCAACAGCGCCTTAAAAGGATCATACACCATGATCAAGTGGGGTTTATCCCAGGGATGCAAGGATTCTTCAATACATGCAAATCAATGTGATACACCATATTAAAAAACTGAAGGATAAAAACAATATGGTCATCTCAATAGATGCAGAAAATGCTTTCGACAATATTAAACACCCATTTATCATAAAAACCCTCCAGAAAGTAGGCATAGAGGGAACTTTCCTCAACATAATAAAGGCCATATATGACAAACCCACAGCCAGCATCGTTCTTAATGGTGAAAAAGTGAAACCATTTCCACCAAGATCAGGAACAAGACAAGGTTGCCCACTCTCACCACTATTATTCCACACACTTTTGGAATTTTTAGCTATAGCAAACAGAGAAGAAAAAGAAATAAAAGGAATCCAAATCGGAAAAGAAGAAGTTAAGCTCTCACTGTTTTCAAATGACATGATACTCTACATAGAGAATCCTAAAGATGCTACCAGAAACCTACTAGAGTTAATCAATGAACTGGTAAGGTTGCAGGATACAAAATTAATGTACAGATATCTCTTTCATTCCTATACACTAAAGATGAAAATTCTGAAAGAGAAATTAGGGAAACACTCCCATTTACCACTGCAACACAAAGAATAAAATACCTAGGAATAAACCTACCTAAGGAGACAAAAGACGTTTACTCAACAAACTATAAGACACTGATGAAAGAAATCAAAGACGACACAAACAGATACAGAGATATACCATGTTCTTGGATTGGAAGAATCAACATTGTGAAAATGACTCTACTACCCAAAGCAATCTACAGATTCAGTGCAATCCCTATCAAACTACCAATGGAATTTTTCAGAGAACTAGAACAAAAAAATTTCACAATTTGTATGGAAACACAAAAGACCCCGAACAGCCAAAGCAATCTTGAGAAGAAAAAAAGAGCTGGAGGAATCAGGCTCCCTGACTTCAGACAATACTACAAAGCTACAGTAGTCAAGACAGTATGGTACTGGCACAAAAACAGAAATATAGAGCAATGGAACAGAAGAGAAAGCCCAGACATAAACCCATACACATATGGTCACCTTAATTTTGATAAAGGAGGCAAGAATATACAGTGGAGAAATCACAGCCTCTTCAATAAGTGGTGATGGGAAAACTGGACAGCTACCAGTAAAAGAATGATATTAGAAGACTCCCTAACACCATACACAAAAATAAACTCAAAATGGATTAAAGACCTAAATGTAAGGCCAGACACTATCAAACTCTTAGAGGAAAACATAGGCAGAACACTCTATGACATCAATCACAGCAAGATCCTTTTTGACCCACCTCCTAGAAAACGGAAATTAAAAAGAAACATAAACAAATGAGACCTAAGGAGACTTAAAAGCTTTTGCACAGCAAAGGAAAACGTAAACAAGACGAAAAGGCCACCCTCAGAATGGGAGAAAATATTTGCCAACAAAGCAGCTGACAAAGGATTAATCTCCAAACTTTACAAGCAGCCCATGCAGCTCAATATCAAAAAAAAAAAAAACACAAACAACCCAATCCATAAATGGGCAGAAGACCTAAATAGACATTTCTCCAAGGAAGATATACAGATTGCCAACAAACACATGAAAGAATGCTCAACATCACTGATCATTAGAGAAATGCAAGTCGAAATTACAATGAGGTATCACCACACACAGGTAAGAATGGCCATCATCAAAAAAATCTACAAATAATAAATGCTGCAGAGGTGTGGAAAAAAGGGAACCCTCTTGCACCTTTGGTGGGAGTGTAAATTGATACAGCCACTATCGAGAACGGTATCGAGGTTCCTTAAAAAACTAAAAATAGAACTACCATATGACACAGCAATCCCACTACTGGGCATATACCTGGAGAAAACCATACTTCAAAAAGAGTCATGTTCCACAATGTTCATTGCAGCTCTATTTGCAATAGCCAGGACATGGAAGCAACCTAAGTGTCCATCGACAGATGAATGGGTAAAAAAGATGTTGCACATCTTCAATATAAAATGGAATATTACTCAGCCATAAAAAGAAATGAAATTGAGTTATTTGTAGTGAGATGGATGGACCTAGAGTCTGTCATACAGAGTGAAGTAAGTCAGAAAGAGAAAGACAAATACTGTATGCTAACACATATATGTGGAATCTAAAAAGAAAAGGAAAAGAAACGGTTGGGAAGAACCTAGGGACAGGACAGGAATAAAGACACAGACATAGAGAATGGACTTGAGGACATGGGGAGGGGGAAGGGTAAGCTGGGACGAAGTGAGAGAGTGGCATGGACTTATATATACTACCAAATGTAAAACAGCTAGCTAGTAGGAAACAGCTGCATAGAAGAGGGAGATCAGCTCAGTGCTTTATGACCACTTAGAGGGGTGGGATAGGGAGGGCGGGAGGGAGACGCAACAGGGAGGAGATATGGGGATATATGGATATGTATAGCTGATTCACTTTGTTCTAAAGCAGAGACTAACACACCATTGTAAAGCAATTATAGTCCAATAAAGATGTTAAAATTAAATAAATAAATAAATGAATAATTTATGGCCCCCTCTCCAAATTAAATATTTTTTAAAAATAAATAAATAAAAAAGAGCACTCCATGACATGGAACGCTAAACCTAAGTATTTTCAGTACTATAGTAAATGTAAATGGATTAATATCTCCTATTAAAGTGTAATTTTTTATACTATGTGGAACTAAATTTTTTTCACAATATACAGGTAAAATAAAAGAATTACATTAGAAAGGAGAAAACATTCCATGTATTTAAAAACAATAAAACAATAAGCATATAATATGCATCTTAGATATAAGTAGTCTTTAAGTTAAGAACAATTTGTCATTATTGTAATTAGTATTATTATACCAATTTCTTTAAAACATTTCAATACTTGTTGTATTTGAAAAAATATTTTAATATTTTTTCTTCTCTCTTTTGTGGTCTAATACATGGTAAGTATTTAGCTGCTAACATAACTTAAAAATATATTCTGTTTTTTTACAGCCGAACAAAACTGAATCAAGAAGAAATAGATAACTTGAACATACTGATCACTAAAAGCAAAATAGAGGGCTTCCCTGGTGGTGCGGTGGTTGAGACTCTGCCTGCCAATACAGGGGACACGGGTTCGAGCCCTGGTCTAGGAAGATCCCACATGCCGCGGAGCAACTGGGCCCGTGAGCCACAACTACTGAGCCTGAGCGTCTGGAGCCCGTGCTCCACAACAAGAGAGGTCACGATAGTGAGAGGCCCACGCACCGTGATGAAGAGTGGCCCCCGCTCGCTGCAACTAGAGAAAGCCCTCGCACAGAAACGAAGACCCAACACAGCCAAAATAAATAAATAAATAAATAGAATTTAAAAAAAAAATAGAATCTGTAATTTAAAAAAACTCCCTAGCAACAGAAGTCCAGGATCAGATGGTTTCACAGGCAAATTCTACCAAATATAAAAAGCAGAACTTACACTGATTCTTCTCAAACTCTTTGAAAAGATTGAAGAGTAAGGAATACTTCCAAAGACATTCTATGAAGCCACTATCACGCTGATATCAAAAACAGATGGGGAGGGGGGACTTCCCTGGTGGCACAGTGGTTAAGAATCTGTCTGCCACTGCAGGGGACATAGGTTCGAGACCTGGTCTGGAAAGATCCCACATGCCATGGAGCAACTAAGCCTGTGTGCCACAACTACTGAGCCTGCGCTCTACAGCCCACGAGCCACAACTACTGAGCCTGATAGCCACAACTGCTGAAGCCCACGCACCTAGAGCCCATGATCTGCAACAAAAGAAGCCACCACAATGAACAGCCTGCACACCACAACGAAGAGTAGCCCCCGCTCACCGCAACTAGAGAGCCCGAGCACAGCAACGAATGTCCAGTGCATCCAAAAATAAATAAAGAAAGAAATTAACTTAAAAAAAAAACCAAATAAAACAGATGGGGACTTTTCTCGTGGTCCAGCAGTTAAGATTTCGCCTTCCAGTGCAGGGGGTGCGGGTTCGATCCCTGGTTTTGGAGCTAAGATCCCACATGCCTCACAAACAAGAAACCAAAACATAAAACAGAAGCAATATTGGAACAAATTCAATAAAGACTTTAAAAAAAAAACACAGAGAAAGACACTACCAAAAAAGAAAACTGCAGGCCAATATCGTTGATAAATATAGATGCAAAAATTCTCAACTGAATATTAGAAAACCGAATCCGACAACACATAAGAGGATCATACACCATGACCAAATTTGATTCACCCCAGTTTCACAAAGCTGTTTCAACATATGCAAATCAATCAACATGATACACCCCATCGACAAAGGAAAAACAAGAAACAAACGATCATCTCAATAGATGGCGAAAAAGCATTTGAAAAGCTTCAACATCCATTCATGGTAAAAACACTTACCAACGTGGGTAAAGAGGAAACATATTTCAACATAATAAAAGCTATTTATGACAAACCCACAGCCAATATAATACTCAACTTTCATAAGCTGAAAGCCTTCCCGCTAAAATCTGGAACAAGACAAGGATGCCCACTCTCACGTCTTCTCTTCAACATAGTATTGGAAGTCCTAGCCACGACAATCAGACAAGAAAAAGAAATAAAATCTAACCAAATTGGAAGGGAAGAGGTAAAGTTGCCATTATATGCAGATGACATGATAATACATATAAAGGAAACCCTAAAAATTCCACACAAACACTACTAGAACTGATAAACAAATTCAGAAAAGTAGCAGGATACAAGATTAACATATATAAATTGGTTGCATTTCCTGGTTTTTCTTTCTTTTTTTTTTTTAATTTATTTTGGCTGCATTGGGTCTTCATTGCTGTGCACGGGCTTTCTCTAGTTGTGGCCAGTGGGGACTAGACTTTCTTGTGGTGCACAGGCTTCTCATTGCAGTGGCTTCTCTTGTTGTGGAGCACGGGCTCTAGGCATGCAGGCTTAAGTAGTTGTGGCACATGGGCTCAGTATTTGTGGCTCACTGGCTCTAGAGTGCAGGCTAAGTAGTTGTGGCACACAGGTTTAGTTGCTCCACGGCATGTGAGATCTTCCTGTATCAGGGCTCAAACCCGTGTCCCCTGTATTGGCAGGCGGATTCTCAACCACGGAGCCACCAGGGAAGTCCCTGGTTGCATTTCTTTACACTAACAATGAAATATCAGAAAGGAAATGTAAACAAGCAATCCTTTTTTTAATGGCATCAAAAAAATAAAATGCTTAGGATTAAACCTCACCAAGGAGGTGAAAGACTTATATACTGAGAACTACAAAACATTAGTAAAGGAAGCTGAAGATGATTCAAAGAAATGGAAAGACATCCCACGCTCTTGGATGGGAGGAATTCATACTGTTAAAATGGCTATACTACCCAAAGCAATCTACAGATTTAATGTGATCCCTATCAAATTACCCATGACATTTTCCCCAGAACTAGAACAAATAATCCTAAAATGTATCTGGAACCATAAAAAAGTCAGAAATGTGAACACATTCCCCAGGAAAAAGAACAAAGCAGGAGGCATAACCCTCCTAAACTTCAGAAAATACTACAAAGTTACAGTAATCAAAGCCACATTGTATTGGCACAGAAAGAGATACATGGATCAATGGAATAGAATAGAGAGCTAAGAAATAAACCCACACACCTATGGTCAATTAACCTTTGACAAAGGAGGCAAGAATATACAATGGGGAAAAGACAGTCTCTTCAGCAAGTGGTGTTTTGAAAGTTGGAGAGCCGTATGCAAATCAGTGAAGTCAGAACATACCCTCACACCATACACAAAAATAAACTCAAAACGGCTTATATGCTTAAATATAAGATAGGACACCTTATAACTCCTAGAAGAGAACATAAGCAAAACATTCTCTGACATAAGTCATACCAAAATTTTCCTAGGTAGTTCTCCCTAGGCAGTACAAATACAGTAAGTCACCTACATACGAACCTTCAAGTTGCAAACTTTCAAAGATGCAAACGTCCATTCGCGTGTCCAATCATGTAAGTTAGTTCACGTGTCTGACATACATTGCCACGTGCGTGCTTCCTCTATATGTGGTTGTGCTTTTGTGTACTTTACAGTACTGTATAGAGTACAGTAGTACAGTACCTTTATTTCAAGCCCAAGATGTCTGGAAGCAAGCGTAAAAGCAGACGTGATGTAGCTGGTACTGTTAAGAAGCGCCAAGCGATAATGACGGAAACAAAAGTGAAAGTAATTGAGAGAGTGGAGCGAGGCAAAAAGATGTTAGACATCGCTCATTCTTATAATATGAATCATTCAATCATTGGCACGAATCTAAAGAACAAGTACAAGATCATGGAACATTTGAAGTCTGCTGTGCCGACGATGTTGACACAATATCCAAGAAGCATGGAAAAGTGATGGAGGAGATGGAGAAACTTCTCAGTGTGCGGATGCAGGATCAACATCAGCGCTGAGTCCTGCTCAACTTAACGCTGATTCAAGAGAAAGCTAAAAGCCTTTATGAAGACTTGAAGAAGAAACACGGCAAAGAATCAGAGGGCACATCTTTTAATGCCAGCCATGGCTGGTTTCATCGGTTCAAGGCTAGAGCCAGCCTTCACAATGTAAAAGTAAGTGGAGAGACAGCAAGTGCAGATAGGGTAGCTGTCCAGGAACTTCCAGAAACACTTTGAGAAATTATTGATGATGGTGTGTATTTACCCAACCAGGTTTTTAATGTGGATGAGACACAACTGTACTGGAAGAGGATGCCAGACCGAAGTTACGTCAGTAAGGAGGAAAAGTTGATGCCGGGCTGTAAAGCAGCAAAGGATAGGCTAACTGTTGTTTGGTGGCAATGCTTCCGGTGAATTGAAGCTGAAACCTCTCTTAGTTTATCATTCACAGAACCCAAGAACCCTTAAAAACATAGCCAAGGGCTCTCTTCCTGTTGTGTGGAAGCGTAACCCCAAATCCCGGATTACACAGACCACGTTTCAGGACTGGTTTTGCCACCACTTTATCCCAGATGTAGAGAAATATTGCTTGGAGAAGGACGTTCCAGCAAAACATTCTTTTGCTGCTCGACTATGCTCTGGGCCACCCCTCATTCATGGATGACTTTCATCCCAACGTCAAAGTACTGCATCTGTCACCAAATACTACGTTGCTCATCCAACCTATGGACCAGGGCGTTATAGCGACTTTCAAGAAATATTATTTATGTCACACTTTTTGTCAGGCAGTAAAGGTAAGTGACAAATCAGGAACAACCTAGGGACAACTTTGGGAGGACTATAACATCTACAGGACCATAAAAAACATTGACTTTGCATGGTGTGAGGGTATGGCGGTCACGATGAATGGGGTTTGGAAGAACCTTTGCCCACAGTTTGTTCATGATTTTTGTGGATTTGAGAAGGTAGATCAGAAGTCCGAAGAGGTCTTCAGCAACGTAGTGACCCTCAGCGAGAAGCTGGAGCTAGATCTGCAAGAGGACGATTTCGCTGACCTCCTTGCTGTGCAACATGAGGAGCTTACTGATGGAATTGGAGGCCCAGAGAAAGGATGAAGAGGGACAGGAGGAAGAAAAAGTAACTGAAGAACTGAAGAGATTCACGACACAGAAAATGGCAAGGGAATCTTCGTTATTTGAGGAAGCACTATTAGTTTTTGAGGCACAGGACCCGAACCTAGAATGGGACCCAAAGGTGGCAGCAGCCATTCAGATTGCAATCCAGTGTTACCTTGTCATCTATGATAAGAAAATAAGAGCTACTACCCAGACATCAATGGATCATTCTTTCAAGAGGGTAGATAGAATTAAATCCAGCAAGGAACCAGAACCTTTGCCATCAACGTCAGGTATGAGTGAAATTGCAGCTTGCCCTCTGTCTCCTACTGCTGATAATCCTTCACCCCTACCATCTCCCACCTCCCCTCCCTCCTCCAATCACTAACTCTGCTCGGCTGTTCCCTCGATGTCAGCCCGAGTATCCCAGCTGTTGTACTGTATTACTGTACTTTTCAAGTTACTGTACTGTAAGATTAAAAATGCTTTCTTTGTTTTTGTGCTTGTTTTTTATGTATTGTTTGCGTGAAAAGTATTATAAACCTATTACGGTACAATACCATATAGCCGACTGTGTAAGTTGGGTACCTAGGCGAACTTTGTTGGACTTACAAACAAATTGAACTTACAAACGCACTCTGGGAACAGAACTTGTTCATATGTAGGGGACTTACTGTAAAAGCAAAAAAGAAACAGGAACTAATCAAACTTATAAGCTTTTGCACAGCAAAGGAAACCATAATCAAAATGAAAATACAACCTATGCACTGGGAGAAAATATTAGCAAATGATGAGACTGACAAGGGCTTAATTTCCAAACTATACAAACAGCTCATACAACTCAATAACAAAATAACAAATAACTCAATGGAAAAATGGGTAGAAGACCTAAATAAACATTTCTCCAAAGAAGACATACAGAGAGCCAATAGGCACATGAAAAGATGCTCATCATCACTAATTATTAGATAAATGCAAATCCAAATTACAATGAGGTATCACTTCACACTGATCAGAATGGCCATCATTAAAAAAAATCTACAATTAACAAATGCTGGAGGGGGTATGGAGAAAAGGGAACCCTTCTACACTGTCGGTGGCCATGTAAGTTGGTGCAGCCACTATGGAAAACAGTATGGAGGTTCCTCAAAACAACTATAGGGTTGCCATATGATCTAGCAATCCCACTTGTGGACATATATCTAGACAAAACTATAATTCAAAAAGATACATGAAACCCTATGTTCATAGCAGCACTATTTATAACAGCCAAGACATGGAAACAACCTAAATGTTCATTGAAAAATGAGTGTATAAAGAAGGTGTGGTATACGTATACAAAAGATATTACTCAGACATAAAAAAGAATGAAATAATGCCATTTGCAGCAACATGGATGGACCTAGAGATAATGATACTAAGTGAAGTAAGTCAGAGAGAGAAAGACAAATACCATATAATATCACTTATATGTGGAATCGAAAACAGGACACAAATGAGCATGTCAGCGAAACAGAAACAAACACACAGATATAGAAAAGAGAGTTGTGGTTGCCAAGGAGAGAGTGAAGGAAAGATTGGGAGTTTTGGAATAGCAGAAGCAAACTTTTCTACATAGGATAGACAACCCACCAAGACCTACTGTATAGCACAGGAAACTATATTCAATATCCTGTGATAAACCATAATGGAAAATAATATATATAGATATATAGATATAGATATATAGATATAGATAGATATATATAAAACTGAATCACTTTGCTGAACAGCAGAAATTAATACAACAATGTATAAAGGCTGCAGAGGGTGTGGAGAAAAGGGAACCCTCCTGAACTGTTGGTGGGAATGTAAACTGATACAGCCACTATGGAGAACAGTATGGAGATCCCTTAAAAGCTAAAAAATAGAACTACCATATGACCCAGCAATCCCACTACTGGGCATATACCCGGAGAAAACCATAATTCAAAAAGATACATGTACCCCAATGTTCACTGTAGCACTATTTACAATAGCCAGGACATAGAAGCAACCTAAATGTCCATCGACAGATGAATATATAAAGAAGATGTGGCACATCTATACAATGGAGTATTACTCAGCCTTAAAAAGGAACAAAATTGAGTTATTTGCAGTGAGGTGGTTGGACCTAGAGTCTGTCATACAGAGTGAAGTAAGTCAGAAAGAGAAAAACAAATACCGTACGCTTACACATATATATATGGAATTTAGAAAAATGGTACTGACGAACCTAGTGACAGGGCAGGAATAAAGACACAGATGTAGAGAACGGACTTAAGGACACAGGGGGCAAAGGGAGACAGGGACATAGTGAGAGAGTAGCACTGACATATATACACTACCAAATGTAAAATAGCTAGTGGTAAGCTGCCGCATAGCACAGGGAGATCAGCTCGGTGCTTTATGTCCCCCAGAGGGGTGGGATAGGGAGTGTGGGAGGGAGGCTCAAGGGGGGGGATATGGGGAATATATGTATACATATAGCTGATTCACTTTGTTGTAAAGCAGAAACTAATACAGTGTTATAAAGTAAGTATACTCCAATAAACATGTATTTAAAAAACCCACAACATTGTAAATCAACTACACTTGAAAATATTTCTTAAGTGCAAACAATTTTCTGAATGTAAGTTTTACTGTGTGTGTGTGTACCACAGGTTCAATATATATGAATTATGTCAAACTGATTACATTGCTTTTCAAAATAAAGAATTTTTGATATTTTACATCAGCCTCATGTTATAAATGCAGAAAAACTATATTATTTTTTTCTAAAGTTCAGAAATAGCCATTTTGCTCATTCGGTATGCTATAAACCATTAACTCTTAAAAAGGGATTCGTGACCTCTTCCTTCCAAAGAAATATTTCTCCACTCACACAAGTTTAATAGAATGTTCCACCATGAACTGACTTCCCACCTTAGAGACACGAGATTTGCATCCTGAAATCTCTTTCTTGCAAAAATGTCCAATTATCATCCTAGCATAACAGAAAAGAAATACTTTTTTCCAGATCTCAAATTCCATACAACTTTAGTCAAGACATCATGTATGTTTTTTTTCACACACACACACACACAGACTGTATTTTATTTTTACAAGAGATAAATCAACTGACACCAAGCACTGTCAATGGATGACCACAACAAAAGCAACAATGATTGCAATTACCAAACACGAAACACACTCATACTATGTCATAATATTGACATTCAGTCCAGTAATCCTCCACTGTAACAGCTCCTTTACTTTGCAGTGAAAGACATCATGCATTTTTAAATAATCAGCACTCACCTGAGGTCTTTAAAAATCAACATAAACATAATTTTGTGTTCTCTTTCATTTACTCTGGTTCTAAGTGGTCATTTCTAAATGAAAGTATTTAAGTATGTTAACGTTATCTTATTTTTTTTTTATTAACGTCATCTTATAACATCATATTGCAAATGACTACCGTGTCTCCAAAGATGAAATATGAGGAACTCACAATTAGGCTCTCCAAAGTTTTCATCTCTGAATGTGTATGACCCTTCAGCTGAACTCCACACTGTTCATTATTCTCTGAGAATATTCTTTTTCTTGTATGGCCATCTCACATGCTCTTTCATTTCATGAAGTTTTTTCCTACAATGTTATGCCTAGTTTATTTCTGAGAATATGCATTATTTCAGAATGATATTTATAGACACAAAGACTTCTCTATAATTCCCTGAGAGTTTCAAGAACTCCTTCTTCTTTTTTTTTTTTTTAATAACTAGATTCTGAAGCTCTCCACAAAGCATTACTAAACTTGCATTTACATAAGTATCTACATATTAATCACACATTAATGCATTCACAAATGTATTATGATTTATTGCTAATTTTGGAGCTGTCTTATTTACCACCCTCTTGGAAATCACTTTAATATTTGCACTTAGGACTTGAAAGAGAATGGATAAATAAAAACCGGAAGAATATGCAAATACAATTTATATATTTCTCATAAAATTAGGTGATGATCTAACCTTTATCCAGAAAAAAAGAAGAGCCCAGATACTCTGCAGGCATGATCCTCGAGAATGTGTGGTCTTCCAGCAGGAAAACATGCAGTAATCCATGTGGCAGAGTTTACCTGTGACCAGCTGGGGTTAGTGACCTATGCATTCCTTACATGCAACATATCAGGAGTGGAAAAGGGGAATTTGTCCGTTGTGGCAATAAGTATAATGAAGATTTGTAGCAGGTCATGCTCATATGTTCAACACAGGTACAATCAAACGTTTACTCAATTCTGGTAGATCTAAGTCTGTATCTGTTACCTGGTCTTTAACGAGGAAATGTCACAACTGACTTACCAAAAAAAAAGTGTTTTGTTTGTTTGTTTGTTTTAATTAGAGTCACGGTGAGTAAGGCAGAGTTCAGAACAGCTAATGTGACTTAGTGATTCTCTCATCAGGAAATACAGTTTCTACTTCCCTGTTTATTCTCCACATCCTGTAGTAAGTAAAGTTTCCACGAAAGATAAATTTACAGCGTGAAAAGCAAAGAAAACTTACATGTGTTGATAAGGTCATTTTGACAGGTTTTACCACGTATGTCAGTGTTTCTGGGGATGGACACAAGCCAGAGCTCCCTACTCTGACATTTTCACTGATGTCATTCCCCTTGATCCTCAATTTGAAAGTGGATAAAAATGTTTTCTATGCTTTCTTCTTTAAGAAATTAAATAAAGAATGCTTTCTAGACATGATCCTCTAATGATTTGCAGTCAGTGGTCATCAACAGAGGAAAAGCACAGAATCTCATCCCCACAGAAGGGTGACATTCAGTCAGGTAAGAAAATGCTCCCCGAAATCAGAGCTTCATCTTTAACATGCAATCAAAGGCTTTCACAGCTTCTTCATCACTCTGCACTCAGCCCTACCATATGGGATTGGCTCTGAGAATATCACATCAGATGACTGACAAACATGTCATAGTACACTGATCTGGTACCAGATCCTGCCTCTCTTAATGATCTCCCACAGGGACATTGGAATATTCTAGGATATTTCCTGGAGCCCTCTATTCTACACAGGTACACTTCCAAGTAGAAGCAGAAGCTTGGATTCTCACTGGAACCCCTGCTCTGTCCAACCAACCTCTCTAGAAATATAATGTTCTAATCTCTCCTGAGTAGAACATTTCAAGGTCTCTCCCTGTGCTAATTTAGTAAAGGTAAAAGAGAAACAAGAAAGAGCAAACTATGCAGGGAGCAATATATAAGATTCCTTTACTTAACGTATTTATCTGATATACCCAAATACTGAGAAATATAGATTCATTTCATAATGTTCAAGAAAAGAGGAGGAGGAACCTCCATGCCAACAGTATATATAAAATGGAATCAATATTGCATAAGCTCCAGCTTAAGCTTAGCTATGAGGTACTAACCCTTCTCATAAAGAAGCAATAGTTCTCCATCATTTGAAGCACACTGAGGACTCAGACAGCTGGACACTGAAGGTGTAGCCTCCTCACTCGAATTCTGTACCTGCATCACAGAGCAGTGAAATATTCCCAAAGAATTATTAAGGATGAGGGGGGGAGGCGAAATAAAAAAGATGAATCCATAGTCTGTCCTGCCGTCTGTTCTGTTGGATATTACCACCATCTTGGCCCAATATGACCTTCCCACTTTCCTCTGGGTCTCCCTACTTTCCACCTCCATCCTCTCATTATATCTTACCTACACTTGGGAACGACTCTAGTTTTTCCACTTATCTTTATCAACAAGTAATCCAAATAGCAACTGTGTATATAACTCCTTAGAAACCTCAGGTCTGACTCAGTAATAATACATGACCTTCAAAGTCCAAAGTTTTCCTAATTCCCTTTATTATTATTTTTTTTCTAATTTCTATGTACTTACACTCTTAAGACCTCCACTGTTCTCAGGTTCGTCTTCCCTGCAAAATCTGTCAACCTAGACATAGACTTAAGTACCACCCACTAATTATCTCCTAGGGAGTCCAATTTTTAAAAAAGCCTCAGCAAGCCTTATGGACTTTATTAAAGACTCTTTAAGATAACCCATGGGAGATAGCAGCACACCCACAGATATCTATCTAATACACCCTCAGAGTAATTTTTTTTTCTCTTTTATAAAGTCTCTTCTGGCCAATGAAGACTCTGAGCTCTTCTTCTTCAACATATGCAGTGTCTCACCCTTCTGATTGCTCTCTGCTCTATCCCAGGTCCACTCCCTTTCCTGATATTACATTCTTTCCCAATTTTGTATGTTGGTAAAATCAAATAACATAAAATACAGCCTGTAAGTTATTATAAAGTGCACCGTTCAGTGATATTAAATGCAGTCATATTATTGGGCGATCAACATCACCATTTATCTTTCTAATTCTTTTCTACGTTTTAAAACTGTAACTCTATATCCTTTAATTATAACTTTCCTTTTTGTTCCATAACCACTTGAAAAGCGTCATTACCCTCCCAATTTCTACGGTTTGGACTACCCTAAGTAACCCCATAAAATTGAAATAAGTAGTTGTATTTTTATGACTCACTAAAAGTCACAAAAATGGCATTTTTGGTACCTAAATTTCCTCAAGATTCATCCAATTTGTAGCATATTCCTAGATCTTTTCCTTCTTAACACTGAATAATATTGTATTATATGGGTATACCACACTTTGCTTATCCAGGAACTAGTTGATGAACACTTAGGTTGCTTTCATATTTTAGCTACTGTGATTATTACTGCTCTAAACACTGGACTACAAATATTTCTTTAAGACCCTGATTTCAATACCTTTGGGTATACCTCATAGTAAAATTCCTGGATCATGTAGTAATTCTATTTTTCAATATCTGAAAAATTGCCATACTCTTTTGCAAAGCAGCTGTATCATTCTGCATTCCCTCTGACATAGCACAATGGTTCCAACTCCCTCACATCCTCACCAATAGTTGTTTTCTGCTTGTGTATGTGTGTGTGTGCTTGTGTGTGTATGCATGCACACAAATATATAAACATGCATTTAGTGATATGGAGCATCTATTCAAGTGCTTAGTCATTTGTACATCTTTTGGAAGAAACATCTATTGAAGTCTTTTATCCATTTTTGAATCAGGGTGTTTGCTTTTTGTTCAGTTCTAGGAGTTCTCTGTATATTCTGAATAGAAATCTCTTGTCAGATAGATGGCTCTGAAATATTTTCTCCCATCTTGTGGGTTGCCATTTTATTCTGTTTACATTTCTTTGATACACATTTTTTTTTAACTTATGTACTGCAAATTGTTTATTTTTTTGTTAGCTGTACCTTTGTTGTTCCTTCGTTTCATATGGAGGAAAACACTGCCAAATCCAATATCATGAAGCTCTTGTCCTGTATCTTCTTCTAAGACTTTTTATATTATTAGGTCTTATATTTAGTTTCTTGATACGTTTTCATTAATTTTTGCATATGATGTTAGGTAAGGGTCCATCTTCCTTCTTTTGCATGTTGACCACAAGACTTCTCAGCACCATGTTTTGAAAATACTATCCTTTCTACTTTGAAAAGTCTTGGCAACTTGTCAAAAATCATTTGGCCATATATCAGGGTTTATTTCTGGGTGTTGTATTCTATTCTATTCTATTGGTCTTGAATAAGGGAGAAAATAGTATAACCTATCCAGGTTGATGAAGAACATAAAGAAAGACCAGGACTGAGAATTAGGAGGGCAATATAAAACAGCAGGGAGTAAAAGACAGTGTGAGAGAAGATCTTGTATTTGCGAGTTCATGGAAATAGGATCATGCTAAAAGCACTAAACGCCTGACTTTGAACAATACGGTAAATGTGCCAGCAAGAAACATAACACTTACCCATCTCTGGGAAATATAGTATGGGCATAAAGATAAACTACACACAAATACATTAAAAAGGGAAGGGTTTTCATGGTGTGAGAATATTGTGGCATTTGAAATACAATTTACTTCTGTTCTACCATTGTCTCTAAAATTTATCAAAGTGTATATACAAGCAATTCCAATCCTGGTAATGTGCTTGACAGGTTTATATATGAACTTCAGTAGAGCAGTAAATGTACATTCATAGTAGGACTGTTCCCTAAACCAAAAAACAAAACACAAAAACTGCAAAGACTAGAGTTCACTTTGTCAACACACTTACAGATGCAATGATGGTTAACGGTCTGAAAACAGAAGGTGAGCATGGGTGCAAGAGGTTAATCCCCAGGCTGGGGTGGGGTGCAGAGTTTGAGGGTAACACAAGTAGAAAAGGCTTTTGTCCTATCCTTGATTTTTGAGGTATGGAAATTCACAGGTCACTACCTTCATTTCAAACTGAATGAATGCACTATTCAATTTTTTTAAACAGGCGAAGTAAACATGAGTGATAATAAATTTCAAACTGTCGCTAATCAAATAAGATATTAAGAAAACTTAAATAATATGATTTAAGAATGAAGTAGAGAGATTGTCCAACATGGTAGCATTCAAAGACCCAGAGCTTGATGTCTCTCATGGGCACACCAAAGTCACAACTGTTTACAGAACAGCAATTGATGAAAAAGGCCGGGACCTACCATAAAAGATGTTTTACAGCTAAAGATATAAGGAAGGCACCTCGACAAGACAGAAAGGAAGGGCAAAATCTCAATAGAGTCAAGACCCATACCACCAAGTGGGTGGCCCACAAATGGGAGAATAATTACAATTTCAGAGGTGCTCCCAGGTAGCAAGGGGTATGAAGCCAACATCAGGCTCCCAAGCCCAGGGATCCTGTTGTGGAAAGAAGAGTTCCTAGAAAGTTGGGCTTTGAAGACCAGTAGTGCTTATTTTCCAGAGAGCCAGAGGGTTGTGGGAAATAGAGATTCCACTCTTAAAAGATGCTCACAAAATCCCACATGATCTGAGAATCAGAACAGAAGCAGTCATTTGAAATGATCCCGGGTCACACCTACCTCCTGATCTTGGAGAGTCTCCCAGAGAGGCAAGAGGCAACTACAGCACAGCCTCAGGGACAGAGACACTGGCAGCAGCCATTCGGGGGAGCTCCTTCTACCTCGTGGACGCTGGTACCAGCAAGCATAATTTCAGAATCCTCCCTGTAGCTTGTCAGCCTCAGGACCGAGCCCCACCCATTTCCACCAGACTACAGACACAAGTACTAGGATGCTGCAGGCCAAGCAACTAACTGAGCAGGGGCATAGCCCCATCCACCAGCAAACAGGCTGCCTTCAGATCCTCTCAGTGCACTGCTGCCCCTGGACATGGGTACAGCCACCAAAAGCCCCAGGACCAGCCTCCACACCTCAGTGGACAGGCACCAGCCCCAGAGTCCCTGGCCCCTCTGACAAGTGAGCCTGCTCTGGCCTTGGAGTCAGCCTCACCATCGGCAGGTGGTAACTGCACAGACACTGGATGGAGCTTGGACCTACCCAACAGCAAACCTGCTTTAGCAGTGGAATCAGCCTCATACACCGACAGGCACACACCAGCTCCAGGGATACCACAGCCCAGCAGCCTGTGTAACCAGGCCACTTAATTGCAGGCCAGAAGCAGCCATGGACTCAGCTGGGTCCTGACCCTGCCCATCAGAATGCCAACACAAGATTAGGGATACCCCCGGCCCTGCAGAGAGCTGTGTCAGGAACAGTGATCCAACACCAACTCTGTGGCTCCTGGGCCCTGCAGCCAGAACGCAGAACCTGTCTCTTCCTCCCAGTAGCCAGCATAGCCCCAGAACCAGTGACTGGGCACTAGCCCTGATATCACCTGGACTGCAATTCTACCCATAAGTGAACCACCACCAGATTTGGTGTCCCCCAGAGTTGTGCAGCCAGCTGCCTTATGATTTAGTCTCACCAAGCAGCACAGACAGCCTCCATACAAGGCAGAGCCTGGCAAACAAGCAGTCTGGGGGCAGCCAAGCCTACCAGACGACCCACAGTAGTCAGCCCACCACAGCAGAAGTGCCCAAGCAGCCCACATAGGGGGTACATACACCTAGAATATATAGCTCTAGTGACCAGGGGAGAGGGGGCTGCTGGGACCCATAGGACAGCTCCTACAAAAGGCCACTTCCCCAAGGTCAGGTAATGTAACAAACCTACTACACACATAGCAATAAAAACAGGAAGTTAAGAAAAATGAGGTGACATGGAAACACGATCCAAATGAAGGACCAAGATAAGAATTCAGAAGAAGATCTAAGTGAAGTGGAGATAACCAATCTCCTCAACAAAGGGTTCAAGGTAATGACTGTAAAGATGATCAAAGAACTCAGGAGAAGAATGGACGACCAGAGCAAGAAGTTAGATTTTTTTTTAAAAAGAGTTAGACATTAAAGAACAACAAAACAGAGATGAGGAATACAATAACTGAAATGAAAAATACATTGAAGGAAACTACTGTAGACTAAATGATACAGAGGAATGAATCAGAAAACTGAAGGACAGAGTACTGGCAATCACTGAAGATGAACAGTAAAACAATAGATTAAAATGAAATGAGGAAAGTTCAACAGACTTGTGAAACAACATCAAGTGTACTAATATTTGCATTATACTGGTCCCAGAAGCAAAAAGGAAAGACAAAGCAGTGTAGAACATACCTGAAGACATAAGAGTTGAAAACTTCCCTAACCTGGGAAAGGAAACAGACATCCAAGTCCAGTAAACACAGTAAGGCCAAAACAGGATCAACCCAAAGAGGACCACACCAAGACTCATTGTAATTAAAATGGAAAAAAAAAATAATAAAGATAAAAAGACACTATTAAAAGAAGCAAAGGAAAAGCAACAAGTTACAAACATGGGAAATTGCATAAAGTTATCTGCTGACTTTTCAGGATAACCTCTGCATGCCAGAAGGGAGTGGCATGGTATATTTAAAGTCATGAAAGGGAAAAGCCTATAAGCAAAAATACTCTACCCAGCAAGGCTCTCCCTCAGCTTTGATGGTGAAATCTAAAGTTTTACAGAGAAGCAAAACTAAAAGAGCTCAGCATCGCCAAACCAGCTTTATGAGAAATCTTAAAGGGGCTTTTCTAAGTGAAAAAGAAAAGGTCACGATTGAAACATAAAAATTAGGAAAGGAAACTTACTAAAGGAAAAACCTCATTGGTTAAGGCAAATATTCAACAAAGGTAGTAAATCAACCATGGACACAGCTAATAGGAAGGATGAAAAAAAAAAACAGTAATAAAATCATCTATATTCACAATAAGAAGTTAAGGGACACACAAAACAAGTAGATGTAAAATATAAGGTCAAATTCAGTAACTGTGGGGGAGCAGAGTAACAATGCAGGGTTGTTAGTGTCCATGTGAAATTAAGAGGTCAGCAACTTAAATAATCACACACACACACACACACACACACACACACACACACATAAACAAAACTGAAAGAAATCCAAACATAATATTAAAGATAGTCCTCACATCACAGATGAAGGGAATAAAAGGGGAAGAAAGGAACACTGAAGAAATTAAAGAGGGATTCTAAAAATACCCAAGACAAATGAAAATGAACACACAATGATCCAAAATCTATGGGACACAGCCAACGCAGTTCACAGGGGGAAGTTATAGTGATACAAGCTTATTCTTAGGAATCAAGAAAAATATCAAATAAACAACCTAACATTACATCTGAAGGAATTAGAAAAAGAAGAAAAAACAAAACTCAAAGCTGTCAGAAAGAAAAATTAAGAAAACTATACCATATGCAATGACATCAAAAAGAATAAGACACCTAGGAATAAACACACCTAAGCAGGTAAAAGACATGTGCTCAGAAATCTATCAGCCATTGGTGAAAGAAGTTGAAGACAACACAAAAAGATGGAAAAATATAGCATGTGCATCGACTGGAAGAATTAATACTATTAAAATAACCATACTATCAAAGACAATCTACAGATTTAATGCAATCCCTATCAGAATACCAAAGCATTTTCACAGAACTTGAAAAAGTAATTTTAAAATTTGTATAGAAACACAAAGACCCCAAATAGCCAAACAATCTTGAGAAAGAACACAGCTGGAGGCATCAGGCACCTTGACTTCAGACTATACTGCAAAGCGACAGTAATCAAAGAGAAAGGTACCAGAGCAAAAAGAGACACAAAGATCACTGGAATAGAATAGAGATCCCAGCAATAAGCCCACACACTTATATTTAATTGATTTATGACAAAGCAGGCAATATGGAGAAAAAACTGTCTCTTCAATAAGTGGTACTGGGAAAACTGGTCAGCTACATGGAAAAGAATAAAATTAGATTATTTTAGCACACCATATATAAAATAAATGCAAAACTGAATAAAGACCTAAATGTAGGACCAGAAACCATAAAACCCCTAGAGGAAAATATAGAACATTCTTCAACATAAATGATAGCAACAGTTTTAGGTTCAGTCTACTAAGGCAAATGAAACAAAAGCAAAAATAAACAAATAGGACTTCACTAAACTTAAAAGATTTTGCACAGCAAAGGAAACCAAAGACAAAATGAAAAGACAACCTGCTGAGGGAGAGACCATATTTGCACATGATAAGAGGTTAACATCAAAAAAGATGACCAAGCAAGGGTTCACACCTAAACTACTGAAACAGCACATACAACTCAATATCAAAAAAACACCCAAAATCTTTTTTAAAAAAATGAGAAGACCTAAATAGACATTTTTTTCCAAGGAAAAACTACATATAGACAGCCAGAACTCACAAAGATGCTAAACATAGCTAATCGGCAGTAAAATGCAAATCAAAACTATGAGATATATCACCTCAGTCTTGTCAGAATGGCTGTCATCCAAAAGATCACAAATAACAAAGGTTGGTGAGGATGTGGAGAAAGGGAAACTCTTCTAAACTCTTGATGTGAATGTGAAGTAGTGCAGCTACTGTGGAAAGCAGAATGGAGGTTCCACAAAAAACGAAAAATAGAACTACCATAATATCCAGCAATTTCACTGTTGGGTATATCAGAAGAAAACAAAAACACTATTTCAAAAAAAAAAATAACTGCACACCAATGTTCATAACAGTGTTATTTGCCATAGCCAAGATATAGAGTCAAACTAAGTGTTCATCAATAGCTTCGTGGATAAAAAAGATTTTTTATGATGACTTCAGCAAAAAATGAAATTTTGCCATTTGCAAGAACATGGATGGATTTGGAGGGTATTATGCTTAGTAAAATAAAGCGCAGAGAAAACAAGCATGGCATGTTATGAGAAAAAAAGCATGGTATGGTATGAGAAAACAAGCATGGTATGTTATCACTTACACGTGGCATCTAAAAAATTGAATACAATAACAACAAAAAAACAGACTCACAGATTAAAGAACAGACTAGTGGTTACCAGCAGGGAGAGATAGGGTGGAGGAGCAAAATAGTGGTAGGAGATTTTGAGGTACAATCCACTATGTATAAAATCAATAATCTACAGTGATGTACTGTATAGCATGGGGAATATAGCCACTCTTTTATAATAACTATAAATGGAGAAGAACCTAAACATTTATGAATCACTATGCTGTACCTCTGAAACTAATATAATAATGTAAATTAACTATAGATCAATAAAATATAAAGTAAGAAACAATAAAGGGGAGACACAGATTATTAGATAGAAATCAATTAAATAAACACAAGTTTTGGAAATCAAGGAATTAAAAAACAACACGTAAGACACAACATTGGCATTTAAAGTGTACAATCTATTCATTTAAAAGAAATCATTTAAGTGGTAAAAGATGGTACCCATTCTCACAATTTTGTATATCTAGGATAAATTATTATCTACAAAAATATGTTACAAATATTCACTCAAAAAGAAAGAGAAAATTGGGATAAACCCATTTTAGTATCCAAATTTAATATCAAAGTCTCTATGCAAAATTGATTTGAATAAGTTCTGTTAGACACTTCTAGTTTCTTTGTGATGTAAAATCTTTTAAAGCATAAAAATCAGCCTTTCTACATTATTCCATTAGACATACATAGAAGTTAAAAGAAATGAGAAGACAGAACAATCAACCAGGAAGGTGAATTTACTGAGAAACAGTCATTCGTTCTCCCTCCTCCTTTTCTTTTCCTCCTTTTCCAGGTCTCTTTCGGTTCCGATCAAGAGAAATCTTGAGAGTTCTGAGAATATTTCTTTGAGGGCTTCAAATCACCATACCTACATCCTCTGCCACAACTACACACACGGCAACAAAAATAAACCTCTGCTATCTACTCACGTAGGAGGGATTCATGCAAAATAAACTCCTACATGGAGACCAACAGGTGAGTTTTCTACCTGTTCTTTCTAATGTCCTTCCATTATAGTAAATCCCACACATTATGAGGATGAAACGGTTATGTGAGCTTTTCCTTGAAGTCAAAAAACTTGCATTCATTTCAAGTACCTGGTGATCATAGGGTACAGCCAGGGAAGGTGCCATCCCCCTTGGGGGGAGGGGCGGTGGATGGGCTCCCGCACCCATGCACCTCCTGATGCACAGATTCTGGAGAAACAAAGGGCAGTCACACCGCAGTCAGCCTGTCAGGCTGTCGGGCCACTGGGCAACCCGACCAGCCTGGAAGTGCCCCATCAGTTTGCTGAAAGCAAAACCCTGTCCCCCCTGTGAAGCCAGGCAATTTGGGTCAGAGAGTCAGAGGAGACCGGTAATCAACTCCTCCTCTCTGCTCACCTCCTTGGGGTTACAGCAACCCCATCTCCAAACCCAAATCTGACCCTGGAGTGCCAAACTGGGAGTGGCAGGTGGGCTCTGCCGGTGCTTCAGCGCCCTCTGGAGGTTGTCTGCTCTAATGGCAACTCTCAGCCCTTCCTCCTCCTCCTTCCCTAGTCCTGGGGGCTGCCTTGGCCTCCTGCAGCTGCTGGCCTGAATTCATTCTTCTTTTTTCTCCAATTACAATGAAGTGTCTTACAGAGGTTTGGAATCTCTTGAAGAAGGAAGATCTTTTAGCCAATACACCTTAACCGTGAGAAGTTGGTTTCAAGAATGAACCTGAAATACTGTATTTTTCTCCTGATGATTCCAAGGAGAGACAGCTCAAGTTTTCTAAATCATACGAAAAACCAAGGTAAATATGATATTCTGAGCCAGAGATGAAAAAGCAGTTTTTAGCACCCCCTCCTCATGTCATATGACCGGGATTTAAATCAATCAACTGCCACTGGTTTGTAAATCAAGTGACCCAACTTTAAATCCATCAGCTGCTTCCCTGTAACTCACGTAACTTGGCTTTGAATAGTAAGAAATGCAGAGGTATAAAAATGATGTTCTGAACAATAAATGGAAAGACAACATTTTAGAAAGTTTTTTCCTTTTCGAATGGACCATTCATTGCCTACAGAATAAAGGATTCCCTTGTGGATTTCTTGAACTGTAAACACATACTTTGTCTCCGTTGGCTTGATTGACTTAGATTTTGGGTTTTTTTTTTTGTTGTTGTTGTGGTTAATATCTTTATTGGAGTATAATTGCTTTACCTTGTTGTGTTAGCTTCTGCTGTATAACAAAGTGAATCAACTATTCGTATACATATATCCCCATATCCTCTCCCTCTTGTGTCTCCCTCCCACCTTCCCTATCCCACCCCTCTAGGTGGTCACAAAGCACTGAGCTGATCTCCCTGTGCTATATGCAGTTGCTTCCCAATAGCTATCTATTTCACCTTTGGTAGTGTATAGATGTCCATGCCACTCTCTCACTTCATCGCAGCATACCCTTCCCCCTCCCTGTGTCCTCAGGTCCGTTCTCTACATCTACGTCTTTATTCCTTGGCAGCGACTCCTGCTAGGGACGGATACTTCCTTTTATGCTCAGGGAAATCCCCTAGTTTGAATATGATTTGAGTTTGATCCTGTGAAACCATCAGAACTTCCCACCAGAGATAAATGAGGAGATTCTGGCCTTTATTAGTATGCATGATGAACACGGGTGTCCTGGCTGTACTTGCCAACCCTCCTATTTTACCCACCTATTTTTATCCACCTTCCTCCCTGTGAGTACCTTTGACCAACCCTGAGTTCAGACTCCTGACCTATTACAGTGACTTTGTCAGCCTTTCTTTAAAAATGGACAGGTAATAAAACGAATTTAACCTAGAAGCAGTAGCTCAGTAAGGGAAATAAAATCATCAGAAGTTATCTAATCACAGCCACAGCCATCCAGGGCTCTGTCTTACCTGCTGGGTCATAAGAATGGGACCTTCCTAAACTTGAAGGGCATCCAATCAAATAAGTAAAGGTCTGCTCACCTCTTGCTCTTGGAGGGATTGCTAGACACTCTACCCAGTGTATACTAACTGCAAAACACTGTCATGGTTGTGAAACACCTATGTTCCAGGAAAGCTTTTTGGGGTGCATGGGGAAGGTTTCTTTTTGACATCAAGCAAAAAATAAGTCACCAAGCTCTTTGAGCACAGGGGTTCTTAAGAGGGCAGTAGAAGGAAGGAATGGGCAGAAAAGACGATCTCCAGTGAAGTGAAGGCCGTTTTTCCAAAAGAGTAGAATTTAGTCTCAGTTTAAGGAGAACACTTTTAAATAGCTGGGATAGCTCCAAACTGCAGTTTAGGGAACGAGTGCTTCAAAAGAACAGTGCTTTAAAAGTCCTGGCAAGGCAGCAAGAGGATGAAGAGTTGGTTTTGCATAGTTTTGAACACAGGAGTAAAGAAGCAGAGGCATCTCTGACTAAAAGGCCCTGAGATCCTATGGCATCAATGGGTCAGTTGCAGGGGCAGGGGGTGTGGGGGGCGATATTTCTCTCTCAATGTCTCCCAGGGCAGCCACCCCTCCCGACCCCACCACCCCCACTCCCTTCACCCTTCCTCCCTCCACTGTTGGGTCCCCAGGGACAGCACTTTTCAAGCTGGAGCCCTCAGGCACCATCTCTGCTGTCTGGATTCTTCCTGGAGCCTGGCAAGTTCTGGGACAGGAAGGCGGGTCTGCAAGGCCGCTGCGGTGCAGTCGGACCTGGAGGCCTGGAGGGGAACTGGAGCCCTGAAGCCCACCCACGTCCTTGAAGCCGAGGGAGGAACACATCCTCCTAACAGTACTTCTCAGGGGTCAGCATGCTTCCCACCCGACGGTGATCCATACTCACTTGAGGCAGCAAGAACTGCCTCTAACTGGCCCCCTCAATTCCGCCTTAAGGGTCCTCGCACATGTGTGATCGCGCAGGCCCCGGATCTCTTTAGTCAGCTGAGGCCAGTGCTGCTGGCATCCCTCCAGTCCCATCCCCCAGCCCCTCCCTCTGGGATTGTATCTAATAGAAGAAAGAGCACAGAGGAATTGGCTGAATCAAGGGACCTGGGAGCCTGGGGATGAGTTTGAAGACCGAGAACCTAAGGCGCAATTACATATTATTGGAAACTCTTGTGGAGTGTGTGGGGGGGGGAGGTTAGGAGGCTGAGAGGCTGAGTCGACCTGCTGAGTCCAGCCCCAGGACACCACACAGCCCTGTCCCCCTTTCCCTGCCATCAGACAAGCGGTGCCGCAACTCCAGCCGGGACTCTGCACTTCCCCCTCCCTGATTCTCCAGAAGAGCAGGTGTCCCCCCTCTGAGGGCAGGGGCAAGACAACGGACCGATGTCCCCCTGCACTAAGGCGCTACTGGAATCTCTTCCTGAACAGCAGTGCTGGCTTGGAGCGAACCCGTGCACCGCCAAAGTTGGTCTCGTCCTGCAGCTGAGGGACGCAGGCTTTAAGTCTGCTGCCTTGGCTTTAAATCAATCAGTCCCCCCTTTAAGTCAGGTGACCCGACTTTAAATCACTGTGTGCCCCTCAAGCCTGCCACTTCAAAAGTTGGGAACTTCACTTTGATCCCAGCACCTCACACAGCTGAATGCACACTGTAGTCACCCCCAAGCCTGGCTTAGAGGCAGGATATAAGGTAAGGGGATGGGCTGCACACATGGTGAGGAGGGTGCACTTCATGTACCAGAAGGGTCCAGGTACTCTGGGTACAGCAAGCAGTGCACAATACAGCAGCTCCCTGGCAAAGCTGGTGATGCACAGGGGGAGCAGGCACACTCAGGCATGCAGAGGTTCCAGGCCGGGAGCTGGGGCACAGCCAGCCGGGAGGGTGTGAAAGCCGAGGATCTGAGCCTTCTTGAGAAAGGCAGACACAGAGGATGGATGAGAAACAAAGACCAGATGAAACATGGATTTGAAAAGCACAACCTGCTCTTGAAATTGGGGTGGGGTCACCCCAGATTTGACTCTTCTTACGCCCCAGTACCTAGTGCTTTGTCATTTGCCGAATTACTTATAAAATGTGACTGATAATATCTAAACCATAGAATACTGCATTTGGAGTGGTTTTGCGTGTTTATGTTTCTATAGTGGAATAATCTTTTCTATAAGAAAAATGTACACAATCTGAAATAAATTCAAACCCCTCTTTAAAAAGTACTATATCGGACTTCCCTGGTGGCGCAGTGGTTAAGAATCTGCCAGCCAAGGCAGGGGACATGGGTTCGAGCCCTGGTCAGGGAAGATCCCACATGCCGCACAGCAGCTAAGCCCATGGGCCACAACTACTGAGCCTGCAGACCACAACTACTGAAAACCGCGCACCTAGAACCGGTGCTCCACAACAAGCGCAGCAAGAGAAGCCACCGCAATGAGAACCCCGCGCACCGCAACAAAGAGTAGCCCCCGCTTGCCGCAACTAGAGAAAGCCTGCGCATAGCAACGAAGACCCAACGCAGCCAAAAACTAATTAATTAATTAATTAGTTAACTATTTTATACAAAAGTACTATTTCCTTCTGTACAGCTTCTCTGGGAAGAACAGAGAGATGGCGTAGGAGAGTGAGAAAGACCAATATTTAGTGCACATCTCTCATGCAGGTGCTCTGCTGGCTCAGATAGATTTATCCCCACTTTACAAAGGAGGAAATAATCTCAGAGAGGTTTAGTAATTTTCCCAAAGCCAAACAGCTATGGAGTGGCAGAACCAAGATCTGAACCAAGTCTGTTACCTTCAAAGCCTAAGTCCTCATCACAACAAAACTCAATTAATATTTACATTTATCGAATTACATGGCAACCTGGGGAGTTCTTGGCACAATCCTGAATAAGAGTGAGAAAGAAAGAAATAGCATTGTTCCTACAGTCAACCCAAATTTTTGGAGCAGCTGCTAGATGCCTGGCCCTTTTTGGGGTTCAGCAGTGATCAAGACAGGAAGAGTCCTGCTTTCATGAACCACGTAGTGGGGAGGAGAGACGGGTGCAACTTGGGTGAGGGACTTCACCTTGCTGGAACTCTGTTTTGTCATCTGGAAAATGGTATGGGTGTTCCTCATTTTCTGAGATTGTCCAGACCTCACATTCTCTGATTCCATAAGAAGCATTTGTTTTCCTGTTTCTTTAAAATTCATTCAGGCCGTGAGCTGTCATGAATGTTGTTAGCTGCTCCCCAAATCACTCTACTCCCACCCTTTTCCTGTGATCAGGTCTTTCCCAAAACATAACTCACATTCAGTCAATTCACAGAACCTAAGGGGCACCCAGCAGAAAAATTCCAACCCTTGCTTCCCAGAAGCTCTGCGGTCTACCTGCCAGGTAAACTTAACTCACCTGGCAAAAGGTGGCCATCCCTGGTTTCACATCAACATGATCTCAGGCACAAACCTCCTTGTTTTTCCATTTTGTCTTGAAGTTACTTGTTGAAACAACTGCACAAATATGACACAGATATAAAATCAGGCACCTTCTGCCCCCAGTGCCTACTAATAAATGATTTTCTGCCACTTTAATGATAAAGATAGAACATTTCAACCTTCTGCTACCCTTATTATTTGTCATTTTTGTTGATATTTCTATTGACTACATCTTTCAATATTTTAACAATGGAACATTTATTTAGGGTGTTCCAGACGCAGCCTTTAGTGGTAAAGGTTTTGTTGTTATATTTCTATTATGTTTCCTTTAAAAATTATTATCCTATTTAAATGGATTAAGTCAATTCTATAGGCATTTATCTTATGATATTGATGAAATTGATACATAGAGGGCAGTAGTACAAGTTGATTGGACTTGAGGACCTCTAGTAGCACAATTTAGTATAAATATTATCTATATGTAAAACAAAGTACAGGCCGAGTGAGATTCTCTGACTTTTTTCCACTGTCTGCCCCTCAAGCCTGTGAGAAATGGAATAGTTCTTGCCCTATCAGTAAACAAAGGATGTCACAGTCTTCAGCACTTGCAGCCCTCCAATGTGAGCCGGCGGGCCCTGAGGCACTCAGGATATGCAAATACAGAATGCAGGCCCCAGAGAGCTGAGGTGTATATCAAAGGAAGGATTTCAGTTAGCCCAGGCAAAGAAAAGCGCCGCATTCCTCACCTTGGGAGAGCTGGTTTTCCTTAGTTAACAATCACCTTTTGATGTTCCCCATTACCTGCGACAGTCCCCTGCCCTGTCCCATCCCCCCGGTACTTTAGCTCAGGGAGGAAGGAGCGCAGAGGGACTCGGCTGAATAAGGGGCCTGCGCGCCTCGGGAGGAGTTTTCAGCCGCTTTCCCCGCAGTCGGGAGGAGGGGCGCTGATGCTGCAGCCGGACCCTGCGCCTCCCTTGCCCCGTTTCCCCTCAGGACGCTCAGGCCGACCCCCTCACCAGGCCCACCAGGCCTCGTGAGCCAGGCCGAGGGCAGGGGCGAGAGGACGGACCGAAGTTCCCCGGGAACAGACGCTGGAGGCCGCTCTTTCTGCACAGCAGCGGCGGGTGGCAGCGAACCCCTGCCCCTCAGAAGCTGGTCTTGTGCTGCCGCCCGGGCACCGGACCAGGCGGAGGGTCGGCGCCCACTTACCCGGCCCGCCGTCCCCGCGACTGTCATGGCTTCGGCCGCTGGGGCACCTCCAGAGCCGGCAGCCTCAGTGAGGTCGCCCTCCCCTCGGGCTCCGGGGCAGTTCCGTGAAGGCGGAGGGAGGAGACCCCGCCTGAGCCGGGAGTTCCAGCTCTGAGGAAACGCGGGCTCTGTTCAGCGCGCAGTGGGTGGGACCGCTCTGCCCCGAGGCCTTCCGGGAGGGAGCGGGGCGGCGGGGGAGGGAGCCGCCAGGAGCGCAGGGCCCCGTCGGGGGTCCTGGAGGGGCGGCCCGGCCTGGGGGCCACGCCCACTGTGGCCGCAGCCCAGGCCTTTTTCCTGGAATCCTACACAAAAAAATTAGAAAGATACACAGTCTATAGTAAATATTCACAAATGATTGTTGCTGCTGTGCTCACTATTCTATTAAAGGTGTAAAATCCATAAAACACTTTAAGTTCAAAATTAAATATGAATTTTTACCTTTCTAATTATGTCCCTGATATTCACAGTTGTGGTTAATGAATCAGAGACTGTGGCATCACTAGTTAAAAATGAGCTTGTTAAAAATATAGAACTCAGGCCCACCGGACCTACTGAATCACAATCTGCACTTTTACAATCTCCCCAGTGTACTCGTGTACCCATGAATAGTTGAAAGGTACATTTCTACCTCGACAGGTCTTTTCTCTATGAGAAATACACACATTTTATCCAGTTTGATATAAATAAAACACTCAAAAATGCATATGCCTGTGTTGAAACCATCATTTTATCATTTCTTTTCCAGACAAGTATAGTCTCTATACTGGTTTTGTGGATCACATGCCATACTCTTTTCTTGTAGTTAGAAATAAGGTAAAGAAAGTTACTTTGTAAAAAAAAAAAAAAAAATATATATATATATATATATATATATATATATTAGTGGTAATGAAGAAACTCTTCTAAATTAAAACCTTCTCTTAACTTGCTGTTTTCTTCTTGGGTCATATTATTAACTCTTCCCGTGGCCACATGGCATGTGTACGTTTAATTTCAGGGACTGCTGACATTCCAGGATGTGGCCATAGATTTCTGTCAAGAGGAGTGAGAATGCCTGGACCAAGATCAATGGGAATTGTACAGGGATGTGATGTTAGAGAAGTATAGGAACCTGCTCTCCTTGGGTGAGGATACCTTCCTTCCAGAATTCCTTATCCAACCACTGGGTTTGCAGTCCTTCATTTGTAGAATGTCTCCTGGAATCTTCTCCTTCCTACAATAGGGTTTCAGATTGCAACGTTTCAGGAAAGATTGGGAGTTTGTGGGTATAATTTTTCTTATTCTTTTAAAATTGCAGCCTCCCTTTTAATATACTTTGTAACTGCTTGGGATGTGTCTATATGAACTGTGTACTATATGCTTCTGTTGTAGTCCTTACAATATTTCATTGTCTTATTTTCTCTAACAATTTTCCATGGATTCTTTGGGCTTAAGGTATATTAAAAGGGAGACTGCGAATCTGGGACTTCCCTGGTGATGCAGTGATTAAGAATTCGCCTGCCAATGCAGGGGACCCGGTTCGATCCCCAGTCCGGGAAGATCTCACGTGCCACGGAACAACTAAGCCAGTGGGCCACAACTACTGAGTCTGCACGCCACAACTACTGAAGCCGGTGTGTCTTGAGCCCGTGCGCCATTTATTTTTTGGAGAATAAAACCACTTCTGAGTGATTAAAATTTAGGCCAGCTAGTCAAAATGCTTTATCACATGTTCTTCTAAAACACTGGTCAATGGAACAAGTTTTACTAGGGATTACAGTGTAATTGTATTCTGGAGTTCATATGGGCAATATGGTTTATGACCTTGATGCTGGATCACGACATTTCAACGGTATAACTGCTATTAATTGTCTGTTTGTTCAACGATTAAAGTCTCACGTGATCTGAGTTCAGACTGGAGTCATCCTGGTTGGTTTCTGTCTATTGCAGATTTCTTCCAGTATGAAAGGACAAGAGCAATACGGCTTCCTTTACAAAATGTCTTCAAACTAAATGATGATATAATCTACATTCAATTAATTTATACATACCCTACTGTAGAACAGGGTTCGTTACGCTGGCAGAGCCCGGAAATTATGTAAAACTGAAACTTTTTCTGCACTGGTTCAAGTCCTCTTCCTAAGAATATGTTTATAATCAAAATTCTTTCACAAATTACCCAATTTAATTCACCATAGCATTACTCATGTTAACTAAATGGAAAATCCTAGGCTATATACAAATCCAGAAAGGGCCAAAAATCATCAGCCCCCATGGATGATTACAACCCATTAATGAGGCATTCAAATTAATGATTAAATAACCACTATGTCCATCAACATCATCAATTTATATATTATTGCCCAAATGCTAGACTTAACACTGGCTCTCACAACATGAATTCCTCTTCCCATATCTTATCCACTAATTAGTATAAATGTAGGCATATTATTTCTATTAGCCATATCACACTTAGCCATTTATTCCATCCTCAGATCTGGATGAACTTCACATTCAAAATACTCACTCACTGGAGCTCTAGGAACAATAGCACAGACAATCATCTCATATGAAGTAATGTAGCAGTTATTCTATTCTCAGTCTTACTGATAAATGGATCATTTACACTTTCAACAGTAAGTATTACACAAGAACACCTATGACTCATTTTCTCCTGACCCCTACCCAGAATTTGATTATCTCCGCAGTAGCAGAAATCCAATGAAGCCCCACTTGATTTAACGGAAGTAGCATCAAAACCTGTATAAGTCTTCAATGTAGAAAATGTAGCAGGCCCATTCACCCAGTCCCTCCTAGAGAATATGTCAATTCCCTATAATAAACATTTCCACAGCAATCTATTTTTCGGAGCATTCGACAATCCCTAGGTGCCAGAATTATATACAGCCCAAGTCATCAGTAAAACACATCTAACAATCTCCTTTCTATGAATTTGAGCCTCCTACCTACAATTTTGATATGATCAACGCATACATCTCTTATGAAAAGTTTTTTACGACTAACATTAACCTTATGTATATGAGAGATTTCACTACTTGTCATCATACCAGGCAACCCACCACAAATTTAAGAAATATGTCTGACAAAAGAGATTCTTTGATAGAGTAAATCATAGAGGTTTCAATGCTCTTATTCCTGGAATTGAATTCTTCCTAATAATTTTACATTCTCCATGCTACCTACCACATTACACCACATGCTATATAGTAAAGTTCTCTAAGTAAGCTTCAGGCCCGTACCCCCAAAATATTTTTGTATATCCTTCCTGTGCTAATAAACTCTCATTGTTTTTACCATCATTCTACTGACCATTTTCTCAGGAAATATAATTGTATAACAAGCTCACACTGGTTAATGGTATTACCATTCTAACAAAAAAACATGAACCCATAAGCTACAGAAGCATCCAACAAATATTTCCTAAAACAGTCCACCACATCAATACTACTTATAATGGCTATTATCATTAATCTAATATACTCTGGTCAAAGAGCACAATGAATAACAAGAATCTTTAATCCAGCAGCATCCACCCTCATGACAATCGCCCTTGTCACAAAAGTAGGACTTTCCCCATTTCACTTCTGAGTGCCTGAAGTCACACGAGGCATCCCATGAACAGCAGACCTGATGCTATCAACATGACAAATTGCACCCCTATCAGTTTTATACCACATGTCACCATCCATCAACCTAAATATACTATTAATCATAGTGATATTATAAATCATAGCTGGAGGCTGAGGCAGACTTCGCCATGCTCACCTGGAAAGTATTACACCCTCCTCATCAATTGCCCTTATAGGATGAATAACAGCTATTATAATGTATATTCAGAATATAACAATCCTAAACATACTAATTTATATCATAATAACACTATCTTCTTCTTATTTATGCCCAGATCATGTACTACAAGAGTATCATTATCACACACATGAGATAAAACACCTCCCATCACAATCATTTTCCTCACCATTATAGTATCATTAGGACATCGCCCACCACTATCAGGCTTTCTACCCAAATGAATAATTATCCAAGAGATAACAAAAACGACAACATCATTCTACCAACACTAATAGCCATCATAGCAGTCCTCAGCATATATTTCTACTTGTAGCTAACATACTCCACATCACTAACTATATTCCCTTCATTAAACAAAACAAACACAAAACAATTTGAACATACAAAGAAATAACCTTCCTATCATTACCAATCATAATACCCACACGGTTACTACACACAACACCCATTCTATCGGTGCTGGACTAGGCATTTAGGTTAGTTCAGACCAAGAGCTGTCAAAACCCTAAACAAGTGAAATTTACTTAATTCCTAAAAATAAGGATTGCAAGACTTTATTCTACATCAATTGAATGTAAAGCAAACACTGTATTGAAGCCAAATCTTTACGAGATTGATGAGTTTTAACCCCAGGAAACTTTAGTTAACAGGCAAATCCTCTAGTCAACTGGCTTCAGTCTACTTCTCCTTCATTTGAGAAAGAAAAAAAGAAAAAAAAAGAGCAGGATAATCACTGGCAGAATTGAAGCTGCTTCTCTGAAGTTACAATTCAATTTGTTGATTCACCACAGGGTTTGCCAGAAAGAGGGTAAAATCTCTGTCTTTAGATTTACAGTCTAATGCTAACTCAGTCATTTTACCTCTGTTCATACACTGCTGATTATTTTCAACAAATCACAAAGATATCGGCATTTTATATTTATTATTTGGTGCTTGAGCTGGAGTAGCAGGCAGCACCTTAATTATATTAATCCAGGCTGAGCTATCCTGACCTGGACCGCTACTTGGAGATGCCCAAATCTGTAAGGTTGTCATAACAGTCCCTGCACTTGTAATAATTTTCTTTATTGCTGTACCCGTTATGATTGCAGGCTTTGAAAACTGACTTGAGCCACTAATAACTCGGACACCTGAAGTAGCATTTCCCCCAATAAATCATATAAACTTTTGACGACTTCCCCCATCATTCTTACTCCTACTCATATCACCAATAGTAGAAGCTGGTTCTGGTACCAGTGGGACCGTGTATTCAGCTCTAGCCTGCAATCTGGCCCATGCAGGAGCCTCTGTCGAAATAACTGCTTTCTCCTTACATTTAGCAGGTGTCTCCTCAATTCTTGGTATTATTACTTTTATTACTATAATCTTTAATACAAAACCAGCAGTCATATCCCAATACCAAACACCATTATTTGTTTAATCTTCCCCAACTATAGCCATATTACTATAATTACCAATCTCAGTCCAAGCAGCCAGAATTGCCATGCTGTTAAGAGATAGAAATCTAAACACTACTTTCTTTGACCCTGCAAGAGGAGACCGAATCCTATACCAACACCTCTTTTGATACTTTGCTCACCCTGAAGTCTGTATTCATGGCCTAACAGGGTTTGTTATAAACTCACATATCATTACATACTATTTAGGACAAAAATTGCCTTTCAGCTATCTGGGAATAGTATGAGTCATGTCCACTGGTTTTTTAGGAGTTCTCTTGTGGGCCCATCACATGTTTACCATAGGGATAGCTGTGGACTCAGGAGCATACTTTGCATCAGCTACCGTAATTACTTCTATCCCTACAGGAGTAAAAGTATCTAGCTGATTAGCAACTCCTTATTTAATTTTTCTTTTTCTTTTCTTTTTTATTTTTTGGCTGAGTTGGGTCTTGGTTGCTGCGCATGGGCTTTCTCTGGTTGCGGTGAGCGGCAGCTACTCTTCGTTGTGGTGTGCGGCCCTTTCATTGCACTGGCTTCTCTTGTTGCACAGCACGGCCTCTAGGCGCGTGGGCTTCAGTAGTTGTGGCTTGCGGGCTCTAGAGGGCAGGCTCAGTAGTTGTGGCACACGGGCTTTTTGCTCCACGGCATGTGGAATCTTCCCAGACAAGGGCTCGAACCCGTGTCCCCTGCATTGGCAGACGAATTCTTAACCACTGCGTCACCAGGGAAGTCCCTGGTTAGCAACTGTTCACGGAGGTAATTCTATATGACCTCCCACTATATTATGAGATTTAGGCTTTAGTTTTTCTTTTTACAGTAGGTGGTTTGACAGGAATCATCTTAGCCAACTCATCCCCAGACATTGTCCTCCAGGATACATACTATGTAGTAGCACACTTCCATGACCTAATGTCCATGGGAGCAGTCTTCACTATTATAGGAGGCTTTCTACACTGATTCCCACTATTCTCAGGTTATACAGTTAACTCAGCATGAGCAAAAATTCACTTCACAAGTATATTTGTAGTAGTAAATATGACTTCCTGCCGCACTTTCGTGGCCTCTCAGGGATGTCACTACGTTAGTCTGAGTACCCTGAGACACACACAACATGAAATGTTTTGTCTTTAGGCTCATTCATCTCAGTAGCAGCAGTAATGCTAATAATCTTCATACTTTGAAAAGCATTTGTGTCTAAACAAGAAGTCTTAGCAGTGGAAATTGCTACTCCTAACCTAGAATGGTTACACGGATGTCCTCCACCATATCCTACGTTTCAAGATCCTACCTATGTAAATGTAAAATAAGGAAGGACTCAAGTCCTTTTCAACCAGTTTCAAGCCAACACCATAACAATTATGTCTTCCTCAATAAATGAGATAAAAGTAAAAAGTGATGTAGCTTTGTCAAAGTTAAATGATAGGCTAAAATCCTGTATATGACTAAGGCATATCAATTTCATCTAGGCTCTCAAGATACAACATCACCGATTATGGAAGAACTTTTACATTTTCTTCATCACACATTAATAGTGATTTTTAAAATAAGTTCTCTAGTCCTCTATATCATTTCACTAATATTGACATCTAAACTCATATGCATACAATAGATGCACAGGTAGAGAAAATGTGAACAATTTACTAGCTATTATTGTAATCTTAATTGTCCTATCATCATTGTGAATCCTTTACATGATACATGAAATCAATAACTCTTCCCAAACCGTAAAAAACTATGGGTCAGTAATGATACTGAAGCTACAAATACACAGATTACGAAGATTTAAATGTTGACTCCTCTGTAATCCCCACATCAGAGCTAAAACCAGGAGAATAATGACTAATAGAAGTCAACAACCGAGTAGTTAGGGATAGTCATTGAATATTAGTTTCCTCTGAAATTGTTGTACACTCCGGAGTTGTTCCTTCTCAGGCCTAAAAGGAGCTGCTATCCCAGGACGCCTAACTTAAAGAAACCTTGTATCAAGAGGACGAGGCCTATGTTGTGGACAAGAGAGCTCGTTTTCCTGAGTTCAAAGACAGGACAGAGGGATATGGCTGAGATATGGGGTGCATCTGAAGCCCATGGGGATGCACTCTCCAAGCTCCAGTATAGGAATGGGGCCTCTAGGGTCCCAGGCCACCCACCACGCCCTCTGGAGCCGGATCTGGGCAACATTCCCTGTCAGTGATGAGGCAGCCCTAGCACTTGTCACGCCCCGATGTCGTGTCCTATGTGGGCCCCATGCTCTTGGGACCACACCCCACAGTCTGCAGGTCCATGCTACAGGGTCCTTCATGCCTCAGGAGTAGAGACCACCCAGCAAGCAGTTCCCTCCGCAACCAGCAGGAGGAGGGGAGGAGAGCAGGGGCACCAGGGGACTCTCACTCAGACAACAACACCCCAGCGGTGCCAGCGGGGACAGTGATGATGCAGATGAGGCACAGACCAAGAGATGGGACCAGAGGACCCAAAAGGCAGCTGGTCAGGTCCTGGCTCACCTGCACCCCGGACACCTTTGTCCCGCAGACACCCCCTTCCTCATACACCCTCTCCTTAAATGCAGATTCTTCAGATGCCAACAGGCAGAGCTTCAGACTGAAAGTCAGCTCTTCCAAAATGACCCGTCAGCAAACACTGCAGGATTCCACTCCAGTGGGTGCCCTGGAGTCGACAACTCAGGGACTGAAGTGGATATCGGTGCCAGGGGCAGTGGGAGGGAATGGGGAATGAGACTTTCATGGTTGTGGAATTTTGGTTTTGCAAGATGAAAAGTTCTAGTGATGGTGGTGATGGCTCCACGAGAAAGTGAATCTATCTGACGCCTCAGAAACGTGCACTTAAAACGGTGATGATGGTAAAGGGTATGTGACGTGTGTTTTATTTCACTTAAAATAAATTCTTAAAATAATGTCTTGTTAATTGACATTCCATTTCGACTCCCCTTCATCACAAATGTCGGAGGCCCAGACACAGTCCCCTACCATAGGGGCCATCACGGTACCCTCACAGAGCACATGGGAGACCATTCTTAGGGGGGTCTAGTCTGTGCTCACTTGACCTCTGTCCAGGGGGACCCAGGCAGTGGTGACCCCCATAGATTAGACATATGATATGCTATAGTATTAATACGATACGACCAAGTGTTGTCACTCACCGGAACACAGAGCAGCAACCCACTCAAACATGCCTGACCTAATATGATTGTGACAAGATGAAGAGAAGAAAAGGAACCACAGGTTAATCAGGACAATACCCTTAATGCAGAGGTTGGAAATCTCAAAGGGGACAGGACACACTGCAGGCAAAGAGCGCATATGCGGTCTCCCCATCCATGTGATCCTGACCCATGCAGGTATGGTGAGACCCACACAGTCCCCGCACCCTATACCTGGGGCCACACATCCACACTCACCAGGGTGACCCACCTCCCCATGCCCCTCCACCTGGGTCACATGTCCACAGTCCCAGGGTGCCCTCACCTCCCCAGACCCTGCACCTGGGGTCACACGTCCCCTTGGTCAGGACACCATGGCTCTGCAGGGGGCTCCCCCAATGTGGAAACAAGCTGGGTCCCTGGGACCTCCTGGGATGGGAAAAAGTGGCAGGTGGGTCTCCTTTCCCCACACTTGTCCCAGAGGAGTCCTCCTCTTCTCACTTTGGTTCTGTGTGATTTTAACTGTTTTTACAGCTTTCATACTAGAGTTGGACACACGACCCTGGTGCTGGCATGCTCAGTCCTTTCTCGTCTCACTTACATGTTGAGAAAGCTCACAGGACAGCAGGGCTGAAAGCCGAGGGGCAGCTCTGGACTCTGCTGAGTAGGGACGGTAGACTGGAGGGAGAGCTCAGCAGCAGCCTCAGCTGTCACCCATCGGCCTTTTGCCCGATCTGCGTGCCCTGCAATCAATTCAGCAGCTAAACCTGCTTCCCTATGCACCATGCACGTGCTGGTAAACTGGAATTATTGCCAGGTAGTCCTCCTGAGGATTCTCCATGAGCCCCAGGGAAGGTGAACCTTGCAGGGATTAAGACTAAGGCCCCGACCATAGCACTGACCCTTGGGAGGACCAGGTCACCACACTCAGAAGAGAGGCTGTTACGTAGACAAGCCCACCTCAGCTCCAGACCCCAGACATCTAAGCACTGACACTCAGATGCAGGCATGGAGCTTCCCAGTACTGAGGCCAGGCCGGGTCTCTACCCAGGTCCCCATAGTCCTAGCGTACACAGAACATGATCAGGTCTAAATCTTCTTATTATAGACAACACATGGTCAGCTCTAAACATAATCAGTAGACAGGACATGCAGAGGTCTAAATCTACCATGTAGACACAACTTGATCATGTTTCAACTAGCTTACGGCTGATCTCATAGGAGGTACAGATCACACACATGGGTCTCTCATCTTTGGACACCCACATCAGGAAACTGAACAAAATCTTTGTCATTAAACATTTCAACAGGCAAAACAGAAATGTTCCCAATTTCTCTGGCCACCTGATGGTCAGGATCCACGGGCGAGCCACTAACTTCTTAGAGTGCAGCCCAGTCTGCTGCCAGGACAGATAAGAAGTGGCCTGATTCCAGCCTCCCAGGCTTCCAGAAGGAGGCGGCCACACTGCAAGCCAGGTCAGGAGAGTCCTGCATGGTCCGGGCCGGGAGATCCGGTCTGTCCATTCGGCTGGCCGATTCCGGGCGGGGCGCTCAGGGCCGCTGAGAGCCCTGCACTCAGGTCCTGCTTCCCTGCAGCGTGTGCGTGTGCGTGTGCGTGTGCGTGTGTGTGTGTGTGTAGAGGGGGCGGTGGCTGACGGCTCCCATGGTTCCCAACCCGGGCACCGTGCTGTCTTCGAGGGGAGGCACGGGGAGAGGTAGGGGCACAGAAGCCGTTGGAGAGGAGAACCCACCGCGGAACTCCTTGCACACTGGCTCGCCCCACCCGGAGACCCGCCTGCCCATCGTGGGCCGCATGTCGCCCCCCAGTCCCCCACCCCCGAGGGCAGGGTGCCTGCTCTTTCAACAGCACAGGGTCTCACATGAAGGAGACCCAGTGGGGACTGTCAGCCCCCGACTCCTGATGCTGTGTTTGGGGAGAATGAACCCCCTTGACTGGGCGATGGGACCCTGTGAGGAAAGAGGTGGCGGCCCGATCCAAGTCGGGGCCTGGCTGAGATATGAGAAAACAGGAGCCAAGGGCAGGGCCTGGAGGCCAGGCCAACAGGAGGGGCACACCCAGCCTTGGCCGGGCTCTCCAACGGTGACATTGTTGCTTTAGGGGACCTGGGACAGGTGACTGAATGTAATGGGAGTCTAAACTGGACCCTGAATGGGGCTTAAAGAAGGTGTGAAGGATGTTACTAAGACAGTGACAGTCATTGGAAGACAAACTCTGTGTCAGGATATCCTGCTCCATCCATTTAAATCCCTGAGATCTGTGACCTTTACGTGGCTACGCAGGATTGTTAGAGCAGCTGCGTGCGGATATATCTGGGGCACAATTCAGTCTGCAGCCAACTTGCAAGTGGTTCCAGCAAACACACAGGTGTGCGCACAGGCAGGCACAGCACACACACAAACATATGCACGTGCACAGCACAACTATATTCACACACTAGCATGTGAACACACATGCACCCATATGCCCATGCACACACTAATGTGTGCAAGTTCACATACATATGCACATGCACAGCATATGTATGCAAACAGGCACATGCACACGCAGAGCACACACACAGGGAATAAAGTGAATCCGTAAAGCATTAATTCCTGAACACAAGTGAAGCTGACATGTATTTTTCCCTTTTCTTAATCTTGATGTTTTCCACAACAACAAGTTTAAGAAAAAAGTTAATGGCAAATGAATTTTGATTCATAGGACTTTCTGAGTTTATTCCACAAATATTATGACAGTAGAAATGAATGTAGATATTACATGTGTCCACTAATGGATGAATGGAGAAGAAAAACACGGTCCATCAATACAAGGGAATGCTATTCAGCCTAAAAAGGAAGTCAATTCTGACACAGGATGCAGCAGGGATGAACCTTGAGGGCATTATGCTCAGTGATGTAAGCTAGACACAAAAAAACAAACAGTGCTTGATCCACTCATACAAGGCCCCTAGAGCAGTTGGAAATATAGGGACATAAAGTAGGACGTTGGGGACCAGAGGCTGAGGGAAGGACAATGGGGAGTGAGTGTTTAATGGGGACTGTTTCAATTTTGCAAGATGAAAAAGTTCTGGAGCATGATGGTGGTCAGGTTTGCACAAGAGTGTGAATTACTTCTTGACCCTGAAATGTGCACTTAAAAATGGTTAAGATAGTACATTTTACGTTATGTGTACCAGACCACAATTTTTAAAACTTTTCAAAAAACAACAGGAAATAGTCCATGAATACCACAAGATGCACAACTTCACTAACAACAGAGGGATTAAAGCCATAAGCAAAATACTGTGCATACACCTACCAGAATGGCAGACATGAAAGACATAGTATCAATTATCAGCAGGATGTGGAGCAATGGAAAGCCTGGTACGCAACGGGGGGATGCAACCACTTCTGAAGCAATCGGGCCTCAGATAGCGACGTCCGTGCACAGAGACCCACAGTGCTCCTCCCAGTTGAACACAAACCCACCAGCCCTGCACCAGGACACACGGACATAGACGTGCAGCCACAGGAGCCAAACCTGAAAGAACCTGAAGGCCATCACAGACGGATGCAGAAATGAACCATGCACGCTCCTATGAAGGAATATTCCACAGCAATGGAGTACATTTTGTTTAAAGGTAGTAAAACTATAAAAATTATTTAAAAAAAAAAACTATATTTAAAAGATGAAAGAATATATAATTCTGGCACCTAGGGATTGCCGAATGCTCCTAAAAATAGATTGCTGTGGAAATGTTTATTATAGGGAAATTGACATATTCTCTAGGAAGGACGGGGTGAATGGGCCTGCTACATTTTCTACATTGAAGACATGTACAGGTTTTGATTCTACTTCTGTTAAATCAAGTGGGGCTTCACTGGATTTCTGCTACTGCGGAGATAATCAAATTCTGGGTAGGGGTCAGGAGAAAATTAGTCATAGGTGCTCTTGTGTAATAATTACTGTTGAAAGTGTAAATGATCCATTTACCAGTAAGACTGAGAATAGAATAACTGCTACATTACTTCATATGAGATGATCGTCTGTGCTATTGTTCCTACAGCTCCAGTGAGTGAGTATTTTGAATGTGAAGTTCATCCAGATCTGAGGATGGAGTAAATGGCTAGGTGTGATATGGCTAATAGAAATAATATGCCTACATTTATACTAATTAGTGGATAAGATATGGGAAGAGGAATTCATGTTGTGAGAGCCAGGGTTAAGGCTAGCATTGGGGCAATAATATATAAATTGATGATGTTGATGGACATAGTGGTTCTTTAATAAGTAATTTGAATGCCTCAGCAATGGGTTGTAATCATCCATGGGGGCTGATGATTTTTGGCCCTTTCTGGATTTGTATATAGCCTAGGATTTTCCATTTAGTTAATATGAGGAATGCTATGGTGAATTAAATTGGGTAATTTGTGAAAGAATGTTGATTATAAACATATTCTTAGGAAGAGGACTTGAACCAGTGCAGAAAAAGTTTCAGTTTTACATAATTACCGGGCTCTGCCTGCGTAACGAACCCTGTTCTACAGTAGGGTATGTATAAATTAATTGAATGTAGATTATATCATCATTTAGTTTGAAGACATTTTGTAAAGGAACCGTATTGCTCTTGTCCTTTCATGCTGGAAGAAATCTGCAATAGACAGAAACCAACCAGGATGACTCCAGTCTGAACTCAGATCACGTGAGACTTTAATCGTTGAACAAACAGACAATTAATAGCAGTTATACCGTTGAAATGTCGTGATCCAGCATCAAGGTCATAAACCATATTGCCCATATGAACTCCAGAATACAATTACACTGTTATCCCTAGTTAAACTTGTTCCATTGACCAGTGTTTTAGAAGAACAGGTGATAAAGCATTTTGACTAGCTGGCCTAAATTTTAATCACTCAGAAGTGGTTTTATTCTCCAAAAAATAAATGGCGCACGGGCTCAAGACACACCGGCTTCAGTAGTTGTGGCGTGCAGACTCAGTAGTTGTGGCCCACTGGCTTAGTTGTTCCGTGGCATGTGAGATCTTCCCGGACCGGGGATCGAACCGGGTCCCCTGCATTGGCAGGCGAATTCTTAATCACTGCATCACCAGGGAAGTCCCAGATTCGCAGTCTCCCTTTTAATATACCTTAAGCCCAAAGAATCCATGGAAAATTGTTAGAGAAAATAAGACAATGAAATATTGTAAGGACTACAACAGAAGCATATAGTACACAGTTCATATAGACACATCCCAAGCAGTTACAAAGTATATTAAAAGGGAGGCTGCAATTTTAAAAGAATAAGAAAAATTATACCCACAAACTCCCAATCTTTCCTGAAACGTTGCAATCTGAAACCCTATTGTAGGAAGCAGAAGATTCCAGGAGACATTCTACAAATGAAGGACTGCAAACCCAGTGGTTGGATAAGGAATTCTGGAAGGAAGGTATCCTCACCCAAGGAGAGCAGGTTCCTATACTTCTCTAACATCACATCCCTGTACAATTCCCATTGATCTTGGTCCAGGCATTCTCACTCCTCTTGACAGAAATCTATGGCCACATCCTGGAATGTCAGCAGTCCCTGAAATTAAACGTACACATGCCATGTGGCCACGGGAAGAGCTCATAATATGACCCAAGAAGAAAACAGCAAGTTAAGAGAAGGTTTTAATTTAGAAGAGTGTCTTCAATTATCCACTAATACATACATATATATATATATATATATATATATATATATATATATAATTTTTTTTTTTACAAAGTAACTTGCTCTACCTTATTTCTAACTACAAGAAAAGAGTATGGCATGTGATCCACAAAACCAGTATAGAGACTATACTTGTCTGGAAAAGAAATGATAAAATGATGGTTTCAACACAGGCATATGCATTTTTGAGTGTTTTATTTATATCAAACTGGATAAAATGTGTGTATTTCTCATAGAGAAAAGACCTGTCGAGGTAAAAATGTACCTTTCAACTATTCATGGGTACACGAGTACACTGGGGAGATTGTAAAAGTGCAGATTGTGATTCAGTAGGTCCGGTGGGCCTGAGTTCTATATTTTTAACAAGCTCATTTTTAACTAGTGATGCCACAGTCTCTGATTCATTAACCACAACTGTGAATATCAGAGACATAATTAGAAAGGTAAAAATTCATATTTAATTTTGAACTTAAAGTGTTTTATGGATTTTACACCTTTAATAGAATAGTGAGCCCAGCAGCAACAATCATTTGTGAATATTTACTATAGACTGTGTATCTTTCTAATTTTTTTGTGTAGGATTCCAGGAAAAAGGCCTGGGCTGCGGCCACAGTGGGCGTGGCCCCCAGGCCGGGCCGCCCCTCCAGGACCCCCGACGGGGCCCTGCGCTCCTGGCGGCTCCCTCCCCTGCCGCCCCGCTCCCTCCCGGAAGGCCTCAGGGCAGAGCGGTCCCACCCACTGCGCGCTGAACAGAGCCCGCGTTTCCTCAGAGCTGGAACTCCCGGCTCAGGCGGGGTCTCTTCCCTCCGCCTTCACGGAACTGCCTCGGAGCCCGAGGGGAGGGCGACCTCACTGAGGCTGCCGGCTCTGGAGGTGCCCCAGCGGCCGAAGCCATGACAGTCGCGGGGACGGCAGGCCGGGTAAGTGGGCGCCGACCCTCCGCCTTGTTCGTTGCCCGGGCGGCAGCACAAGACCAGCTTCTGAGGGGCAGGGGTTCGCTGCCACCCGCCGCTGCTGTGCAGAAAGGGCGGCCTCCAGCGTCTGGTCCCCGAGAACTTCGGTCCCTCCTCTCGCCCCTGTCCTCGTCCTGGCTCGCGAGGCCTGGTGGGCGTGAGGAGGGGGTCGGCCTGAGCGTCCTGAGGGGAAACGGGGCAAGGGAGGCACAGGGTCCGGCTGCAGCGTCAGCGCCCCTCTTCCCGACTGCGGGGAAAGCGGCTGAAAACTCCTCCCGAGGCGCACAGGCCCCTTATTCAGCCGAGTCCCTCTGCGCTCCTTCCTCCCTGAGCTAAAGTACCGGGGGGAGGGGACAGGGCAGGGAACTGGCGCAGGTAATGGGGAACATCAAAAGGTGATTGTTAACTAAGGAAAACCAGCTCTCCCAAGGTGAGGAATGCGGCGCTTTTCTTTGCCTGGGCTCACTGAATTCCTTCCTTTGATATGCACCTCAGCTCTCTGGGGCCTGCATTCTGTATTTGCATATCCTGAGTGCCTCAGGGCCCGCCGGCTCACATTGGAGGGCTGCAAGTGCTGAAGACTGTGACATCCTTTGTTTACTGATAGGGCAAGAACTATTCCATTTCTCACAGGCTTGAGGGGCAGACAGTGGAAAAAAGTCAGAGAATCTCACTCGGCCTGTACATTGGTTTACTTATAGATAATATTTATCCTTAACTGTGCTAATAGAGGTTCTCAAGTCCAATCAACTTGTACTACTGCCCTCTATGTATCAATTTCATCAATATCATAAGGTAAATGCCTATAGAATTGACTTAATCCATTTAAATAGGATAATGATTTTTAAAGGAAACATAATAGAAATATAACAACAAAACCTTTACCACTAAAGGCTGGGTCTGGAACACCCTAAATAAATGTTCCATTGTTAAAATATTGAACGATGTAGTCAATAGAAATATCAACAAAAATGACAAATAACAAGGGTAGCAGAATGTTGAAATGTTCTATCTTTATCATTAAAGTGGCAGAAAATCATTTATTAGTGGGCACTGGAGGCAGAAGATGCCTGATTTTATATCTGTGTCATATTTGTGCAGTTGTTTCAACAAGTAACTTCAAGACAAAATGGAAAAACAAGGAGGTTTGTGCCTGAGATCATGTTGATGTGACACCAGGGATGGCCACCTTGTGCCAGGTGAGTTAAGTTTACCTGGCAGGTAGACCGCAGAGCTCCTGGGAAGCAAGGGTTGGGATTTTTCTGCTGGGTGCCCCTTAGGTTCTGTGACTTGACTGACTGTGAGTCATGTTTCGGGAAAGACCTGATCACAGGAAAAGGGTGGGAATAGAGTGATTTGGGGAGCAGCTAACAACATTCATCACAGCTCACGGCCTGAATGAATTTGAAAGAAACAGGAAAACAAATGCTTCTTATGGAATCAGAGAATGTGAGGGCTGGACAATCCCAGAAAATGAGGAACACCCATCCCATTTTCCAGATGACAAAACAGAGGTCCAGCAAGGTGAAATCCCTCACCCAAGTTGCACCCGTCTCTCCTCCCCACTACGTGGTTCATGAAAGCAGGACTCTTCCTGCCTTGATCACTGCTGAACCCCAAAAAGGGCCAGGCATCTAGCAGCTGCCCCAAAAATTCGGGTTGACTATAGGAACAATGCTATTTCTTTCTTTCTCACTCTTATTCAGGATTGTGCCAAGAACTCCCCAGGTTGCCATGTAATTCGATAAATGTAAATATTAATTGAGTTTTGTTGTGATGAGGACTTAGGCTTTGAAGGTAACAGACTTGGTTCAGATCTTGGTTCTGCCACTCCATAGCTGTTTGGCTTTGGGAAAATTACTAAACCTCTCTGAGATTATTTCCTCCTTTGTAAAGTGGGGATAAATCTATCTGAGCCAGCAGAGCACCTGCATGAGAGATGTGCACTAAATATTGGTCTTTCTCACTCTCCTACGCCATCTCTCTGTTCTTCCCAGAGAAGCTGTACAGAAGGATATAGTACTTTTGTTTAAAATAGTTAACTAATTAATTATATAATTTGTTTTTGGCTGTGTTGGGTCTTCGTTGCTATGCGCAGGCTTTCTCTAGTTGCGGCAAGCGGGGGCTACTCTTTGTTGCGGTGCGCGGGCTTCTCATTGCGGTGGCTTCTCTTGCTAGCCTTAACCCCAATGCTAGCCTTAACCCTGGCTCTCACAACATGAATTCCTCTTCCCATATCTTATCCACTAATTAATATAAATGTAGGCATATTATTTCTATTAGCCATATCACACCTAGCCATTTACTCCATCCTCAGATCTGGATGAACTTCACATTCAAAATACACACTCACTGGAGCTCTAGGAACAATAGCACAGACAATCATCTCATATGAAGTAATGTAGCAGTTATTCTATTCTCAGTCTTACTGATAAATGGATCATTTACACTTTCAACAGTAATTATTACACAAGAACACCTATGACTCATTTTCTCCTGACCCCTACCCAGAATTTGATTATCTCCGCAGTAGCAGAAATCCAATGAAGCCCCACTTGATTTAACGGAAGTAGCATCAAAACCTGTATAAGTCTTCAATGTAGAAAATGTAGCAGGCCCATTCACCCCGTCCCTCCTAGAGAATATGTCAATTCCCTATAATAAACATTTCCACAGCAATCTATTTTTCGGAGCATTCGACAATCCCTAGGTGCCAGAATTATATACAGCCCAAGTCATCATTAAAACACATCTAACAATCTCCTTTCTATGAATTTGAGCCTCCTACCTACAATTTTGATATGATCAACGCATACATCTCTTATGAAAAGTTTTTTACGACTAACATTAACCTTATGTATATGAGAGATTTCACTACTTGTCATCATACCAGGCAACCCACCACAAATTTAAGAAATATGTCTGACAAAAGAGATTCTTTGATAGAGTAAATCATAGAGGTTTCAATGCTCTTATTCCTGGAATTGAATTCTTCCTAATAATTTTACATTCTCCATGCTACCTACCACATTACACCACATGCTATATAGTAAAGTTCTCTAAGTAAGCTTCAGGCCCGTACCCCCAAAATATTTTTGTATATCCTTCCTGTGCTAATAAACTCTCATTGTTTTTACCATCATTCTACTGACCATTTTCTCAGGAAATATAATTGTATAACAAGCTCACACTGGTTAATGGTATTACCATTCTAACAAAAAAACATGAACCCATAAGCTACAGAAGCATCCAACAAATATTTCCTAAAACAGTCCACCACATCAATACTACTTATAATGGCTATTATCATTAATCTAATATACTCTGGTCAAAGAGCACAATGAATAACAAGAATCTTTAATCCAGCAGCATCCACCCTCATGACAATCGCCCTTGTCACAAAAGTAGGACTTTCCCCATTTCACTTCTGAGTGCCTGAAGTCACACGAGGCATCCCATGAACAGCAGACCTGATGCTATCAACATGACAAAATTGCACCCCTATCAGTTTTATACCACATGTCACCATCCATCAACCTAAATATACTATTAATCATAGTGATATTATAAATCATAGCTGGAGGCTGAGGCAGACTTCGCCATGCTCACCTGGAAAGTATTACACCCTCCTCATCAATTGCCCTTATAGGATGAATAACAGCTATTATAATGTATATTCAGAATATAACAATCCTAAACATACTAATTTATATCATAATAACACTATCTTCTTCTTATTTATGCCCAGATCATGTACTACAAGAGTATCATTATCACACACATGAGATAAAACACCTCCCATCACAATCATTTTCCTCACCATTATAGTATCATTAGGACATCGCCCACCACTATCAGGCTTTCTACCCAAATGAATAATTATCCAAGAGATAACAAAAACGACAACATCATTCTACCAACACTAATAGCCATCATAGCAGTCCTCAGCATATATTTCTACTTGTAGCTAACATACTCCACATCACTAACTATATTCCCTTCATTAAACAAAACAAACACAAAACAATTTGAACATACAAAGAAATAACCTTCCTATCATTACCAATCATAATACCCACACGGTTACTACACACAACACCCATTCTATCGGTGCTGGACTAGGCATTTAGGTTAGTTCAGACCAAGAGCTGTCAAAACCCTAAACAAGTGAAATTTACTTAATTCCTAAAAATAAGGATTGCAAGACTTTATTCTACATCAATTGAATGTAAAGCAAACACTGTATTGAAGCCAAATCTTTACGAGATTGATGAGTTTTAACCCCAGGAAACTTTAGTTAACAGGCAAATCCTCTAGTCAACTGGCTTCAGTCTACTTCTCCTTCATTTGAGAAAGAAAAAAAGAAAAAAAAAAGAGCAGGATAATCACTGGCAGAATTGAAGCTGCTTCTCTGAAGTTACAATTCAATTTGTTGCTTCACCACAGGGTTTGCCAGAAAGAGGGTAAAATCTCTGTCTTTAGATTTACAGTCTAATGCTAACTCAGTCATTTTACCTCTGTTCATACACTGCTGATTATTTTCAACAAATCACAAAGATATCGGCATTTTATATTTATTATTTGGTGCTTGAGCTGGAGTAGCAGGCAGCACCTTAATTATATTAATCCAGGCTGAGCTATGCTGACCTGGACCGCTACTTGGAGATGCCCAAATCTGTAAGGTTGTCATAACAGTCCCTGCACTTGTAATAATTTTCTTTATTGCTGTACCCGTTATGATTGCAGGCTTTGAAAACTGACTTGAGCCACTAATAACTCGGACACCTGAAGTAGCATTTCCCCCAATAAATCATATAAACTTTTGACGACTTCCCCCATCATTCTTACTCCTACTCATATCACCAATAGTAGAAGCTGGTTCTGGTACCAGTGGGACCGTGTATTCAGCTCTAGCCTGCAATCTGGCCCATGCAGGAGCCTCTGTCGACCTAACTGCTTTCTCCTTACATTTAGCAGGTGTCTCCTCAATTCTTGGTATTATTACTTTTATTACTATAATCTTTAATACAAAACCAGCAGTCATATCCCAATACCAAACACCATTATTTGTTTAATCTTCCCCAACTATAGCCATATTACTATAATTACCAATCTCAGTCCAAGCAGCCAGAATTGCCATGCTGTTAAGAGATAGAAATCTAAACACTACTTTCTTTGACCCTGCAGGAGGAGACCGAATCCTATACCAACACCTCTTTTGATACTTTGCTCACCCTGAAGTCTGTATTCATGGCCTAACAGGGTTTGTTATAAACTCACATATCATTACATACTATTTAGGACAAAAATTGCCTTTCAGCTATCTGGGAATAGTATGAGTCATGTCCACTGGTTTTTTAGGAGTTCTCTTGTGGGCCCATCACATGTTTACCATAGGGATAGCTGTGGACTCAGGAGCATACTTTGCATCAGCTACCGTAATTACTTCTATCCCTACAGGAGTAAAAGTATCTAGCTGATTAGCAACTCCTTATTTAATTTTTCTTTTTCTTTTCTTTTTTATTTTTTGGCTGAGTTGGGTCTTGGTTGCTGCGCATGGGCTTTCTCTGGTTGCGGTGAGCGGCAGCTACTCTTCGTTGTGGTGTGCGGCCCTTTCATTGCACTGGCTTCTCTTGTTGCACAGCACGGCCTCTAGGCGCGTGGGCTTCAGTAGTTGTGGCTTGCGGGCTCTAGAGGGCAGGCTCAGTAGTTGTGGCACACGGGCTTTTTGCTCCACGGCATGTGGAATCTTCCCAGACAAGGGCTCGAACCCGTGTCCCCTGCATTGGCAGACGAATTCTTAACCACTGCGTCACCAGGGAAGTCCCTGGTTAGCAACTGTTCACGGAGGTAATTCTATATGACCTCCCACTATATTATGAGATTTAGGCTTTAGTTTTTCTTTTTACAGGAGGTGGTTTGACAGGAATCATCTTAGCCAACTCATCCCCAGACATTGTCCTCCAGGATACATACTATGTAGTAGCACACTTCCATGACCTAATGTCCATGGGAGCAGTCTTCACTCTTATAGGAGGCTTTCTACACTGATTCCCACTATTCTCAGGTTATACAGTTAACTCAGCATGAGCAAAAATTCACTTCACAAGTATATTTGTAGTAGTAAATATGACTTCCTGCCGCACTTTCGTGGCCTCTCAGGGATGTCACTACGTTAGTCTGAGTACCCTGAGACACACACAACATGAAATGTTTTGTCTTTAGGCTCATTCATCTCAGTAGCAGCAGTAATGCTAATAATCTTCATACTTTGAAAAGCATTTGTGTCTAAACAAGAAGTCTTAGCAGTGGAAATTGCTACTCCTAACCTAGAATGGTTACACGGATGTCCTCCACCATATCCTACGTTTCAAGATCCTACCTATGTAAATGTAAAATAAGGAAGGACTCAAGTCCTTTTCAACCAGTTTCAAGCCAACACCATAACAATTATGTCTTCCTCAATAAATGAGATAAAAGTAAAAAGTGATGTAGCTTTGTCAGAGTTAAATGATAGGCTAAAATCCTGTGTATGACTAAGGCATATCAATTTCATCTAGGCTCTCAAGATACAACATCACCGATTATGGAAGAACTTTTACATTTTCTTCATCACACATTAATAGTGATTTTTAAAATAAGTTCTCTAGTCCTCTATATCATTTCACTAATATTGACATCTAAACTCATATGCATACAATAGATGCACAGGTAGAGAAAATGTGAACAATTTACTAGCTATTATTGTAATCTTAATTGTCCTATCATCATTGTGAATCCTTTACATGATACATGAAATCAATAACTCTTCCCAAACCGTAAAAAACTATGGGTCAGTAATGATACTGAAGTTACAAATACACAGATTACGAAGATTTAAATGTTAACTCCTCTGTAATCCCCACATCAGAGCTAAAACCAGGAGAATAATGACTAATAGAAGTCAACAACCGAGTAGTTAGGGATAGTCATTGAATATTAGTTTCCTCTGAAATTGTTGTACACTCCGGAGTTGTTCCTTCTCAGGCCTAAAAGGAGCTGCTATCCCAGGACGCCTAACTTAAAGAAACCTTGTATCAAGAGGACCAGGCCTATGTTGTGGACAAGAGAGCTCGTTTTCCTGAGTTCAAAGACAGGACAGAGGGATATGGCTGAGATATGGGGTGAATCTGAAGCCCATGGGGATGCACTCTCCAAGCTCCAGTATAGGAATGGGGCCTCTAGGGTCCCAGGCCACCCACCACGCCCTCTGGAGCAGGATCTGGGCAACATTCCCTGTCAGTGATGAGGCAGCCCTAGCACTTGTCACGCCCCGATGTCGTGTCCTATGTGGGCCCCATGCTCTTGGGACCACACCCCACAGTCTGCAGGTCCATGCTACAGGGTCCTTCATGCCTCAGGAGTAGAGACCACCCAGCAAGCAGTTCCCTCCGCAACCAGCAGGAGGAGGGGAGGAGAGCAGGGGCACCAGGGGACTCTCACTCAGACAACAACACCCCAGCGGTGCCAGCGGGGACAGTGATGATGCAGATGAGGCACAGACCAAGAGATGGGACCAGAGGACCCAAAAGGCAGCTGGTCAGGTCCTGGCTCACCTGCACCCCGGACACCTTTGTCCCGCAGACACCCCCTTCCTCATACACCCTCTCCTTAAATGCAGATTCTTCAGATGCCAACAGGCAGAGCTTCAGACTGAAAGTCAGCTCTTCCAAAATGACCCGTCAGCAAACACTGCAGGATTCCACTCCAGTGGGTGCCCTGGAGTCGACAACTCAGGGACTGAAGTGGATATCGGTGCCAGGGGCAGTGGGAGGGAATGGGGAATGAGACTTTCATGGTTGTGGAATTTTGGTTTTGCAAGATGAAAAGTTCTAGTGATGGTGGTGATGGCTCCACGAGAAAGTGAATCTATCTGACGCCTCAGAAACGTGCACTTAAAACGGTGATGATGGTAAAGGGTATGTGACGTGTGTTTTATTTCACTTAAAATAAATTCTTAAAATAATGTCTTGTTAATTGAGATTCCATTTCGACTCCCCTTCATCACAAATGTCGGAGGCCCAGACACAGTCCCCTACCTTAGGGGCCATCACGGTACCCTCACAGAGCACGTGGGAGACCATTCTTAGGGGGGGCTAGTCTGTGCTCACCTGACCTATGTCCTGGGGGACTCAGGCAGTGGTGACCCCCATAGATTAGACATATGATATGCTATAGTATTAATACGATACCACCAAGTGTTGTCACTCACCGGAACACAGAGCAGCAACCCACTCAAACATGCCTGACCTCATATGATTGTGACAAGATGAAGAGAAGAAAAGGAACCACAGGTTAATCAGGACAACACCCTTAATGCAGAGGTTGGAAATCTCAAAGGGGACAGGACACACTGCAGGCAAAGAGCGCATATGCGGTCTCCCCATCCATGTGATCCTGATCCATGCAGTTATGGTGAGACCCACACAGTCCTCGCACCCTATACCTGGGGCCACACATCCACACTCACCAGGGTGACCCACCTCCCCAGACCCCTCCACCTGGGTCACATGTCCACAGTCCCAGGGTGCCCTCACCTCCCCAGACCCTGCACCTGGGGTCACACGTCCCCTTGGTCAGGACACCATGGCTCTGCAGGGGGCTCCCCCAATGTGGAAACAAGCTGGGTCCCTGGGACCTCCTGGGATGGGAAAAAGTGGCAGGTGGGTCTCCTTTCCCCACACTTGTCCCAGAGGAGTCCTCCTCTTCTCACTTTGGTTCTGTGTGATTTTAACTGTTTTTACAGCTTTCATACTAGAGTTGAACACACGACCCTGGTGCTGGCATGCTCAGTCCTTTCTCGTCTCACTTACATGTTGAGAAAACTCACAGGACAGCAGGGCTGAAAGCCGAGGGGCAGCTCTGGACTCTGCTGAGTAGGGACGGTAGACTGGAGGGAGAGCTCAGCAGCAGCCTCAGCTGTCACCCATCGGCCTTTTGCCCGATCTGCGTGCCCTGCAATCAATTCAGCAGCTAAACCTGCTTCCCTATGCACCATGCACGTGCTGGTAAATTGGAATTATTGCCAGGTAGTCCTCCTGAGGATTCTCCATGAGCCCCAGGGAAGGTGAACCTTGCAGGGATTAAGACTAAGGCCCCGACCATAGCACTGACCCTTGGGAGGACCAGGTCACCACACTCAGAAGAGAGGCTGTTACGTAGACAAGCCCACCTCAGCTCCAGACCCCAGACATCTAAGCACTGACATTCAGATGCAGGCACGGAGCTTCCCAGTACTGAGGCCAGGCCGGGTCTCTACCCAGGTCCCCATAGTCCTAGCGTACACAGAACATGCTCAGGTCTAAATCTTCTTATTATAGACAACACATGGTCAGCTCTAAACATAATCAGTAGACAGGACATGCAGAGGTCTAAATCTACCATGTAGACACAACTTGATCATGTTTCAACTAGCTTACGGCTGATCTCATAGGAGGTACAGATCACACACATGGGTCTCTCATCTTTGGACACCCACATCAGGAAACTGAACAAAATCTTTGTCATTAAATATTTCAACAGGCAAAACAGAAATGTTCCCAATTTCTCTGGCCACCTGATGGTCAGGATCCACGGGCGAGCCACGAACTTCTTAGAGTGCAGCCCAGTCTGCTGCCAGGACAGATAAGAAGTGGCCTGATTCCAGCCTCCCAGGCTTCCAGAAGGAGGCGGCCACACTGAAAGCCAGGTCAGGAGAGTCCTGCATGGTCCGGGCCGGGAGATCCGGTCTGTCCATTCGGCTGGCCGATTCCGGGCGGGGCGCTCAGGGCCGCTGAGAGCCCTGCACTCAGGTCCTGCTTCCCTGCAGCGTGTGCGTGTGCGTGTGCGTGTGCGTGTGTGTGTGTGTGTAGAGGGGGCGGTGGCTGACGGCTCCCATGGTTCCCAACCCGGGCACCGTGCTGTCTTCGAGGGGAGGCACGGGGAGAGGTAGGGGCACAGAAGCCGTTGGAGAGGAGAACCCACCGCGGAACTCCTTGCACACTGGCTCGCCCCACCCGGAGACCCGCCTGCCCATCGTGGGCCGCATGTCGCCCCCCAGTCCCCCACCCCCGAGGGCAGGGTGCCTGCTCTTTCAACAGCACAGGGTCTCACATGAAGGAGACCCAGTGGGGACTGTCAGCCCCCGACTCCTGATGCTGTGTTTGGGGAGAATGAACCCCCTTGACTGGGCGATGGGACCCTGTGAGGAAAGAGGTGGTGGCCCGATCCAAGTCGGGGCCTGGCTGAGATATGAGAAAACAGGAGCCAAGGGCAGGGCCTGGAGGCCAGGCCAACAGGAGGGGCACCACCAGCCTTGGCCGGGCTCTCCAACGGTGACATTGTTGCTTTAGGGGACCTGGGACAGGTGAATGAATGTAATGGGAGTCTAAACTGGACCCTGAATGGGGCTTAAAGAAGGTGTGAAGGATGTTACTGAGACAGTGACAGTCATTGGAAGACAAACTCTGTGTCAGGATATCCTGCTCCATCCATTTAAATCCCTGAGATCTGTGACCTTTACGTGGCTACGCAGGATTGTTAGAGCAGCTGCGTGCGGATATATCTGGGGCACAATTCAGTCTGCAGCCAACTTGCAAGTGGTTCCAGCAAACACACAGGTGTGCGCACAGGCAGGCACAGCACACACACAAACATATGCACGTGCACAGCACAACTATATTCACACACTAGCATGTGAACACACATGCACCCATATGCCCATGCACACACTAATGTGTGCAAGTTCACATACCTATGCACATGCACAGCATATGTATGCAAACAGGCACATGCACACGCAGAGCACACACACAGGGAATAAAGTGAATCCGTAAAGCATTAATTCCTGAACACAAGTGAAGCTGACATGTATTTTTCCCTTTTCTTAGCCTTGATGTTTTCCACAACAACAAGTTTAAGAAAAAAGTTAATGGCAAATGACTTTTGATTCATAGGACTTTCTGAGTTTATTCCACAAATATTATGACAGTAGAAATGAATGTAGATATTACATGTGTCCACTAATGGATGAATGGAGAAGAAAAACACGGTCCATCAATCCAAGGGAATGCTATTCAGCCTAAAAAGGAAGTCAATTCTGACACAGGATGCAGCAGGGATGAACCTTGAGCGCATTATGCTCAGTGATGTAAGCTAGACACAAAAAAACAAACAGTGCTTGATCCACTCATACAAGGCCCCTAGAGCAGTCGGAAATATAGGGACATAAAGTAGGACGTTGAGGGCCAGAGGCTGAGGGAGGGACAATGGGGAGTGAGTGTTTAATGGGGACTGTTTCAATTTTGCAAGATGAAAAAGTTCTGGAGGATGATGGTGGTCAGGTTTGCACAACAGTGTGAATTACTTCTTGACCCTGAAATGTGCACTTAAAAATGGTTAAGATAGTACATTTTACGTTATGTGTACCAGACCACAATTTTTAAAACTTTTCAAAAAACAACAGGAAATAGTCCATGAATACCACAAGATGCACAACTTCACTAACAACAGAGGGATTAAAGCCATAAGCAAAATACTGTGTATACACCTACCAGAATGGCAGACATGAAAGACATAGTATCAATTATCAGCAGGATGTGGAGCAATGGAAAGCCTGGTACGCAACGGGGGGATGCAACCACTTCTGAAGCAATCGGGCCTCAGATAGCGACGTCCGTGCACAGAGACCCACAGTGCTCCTCCCAGTTGAACACAAACCCACCAGCCCTGCACCAGGACACACGGACATGGACTTGCAGCCACAGGAGCCAAACCTGAAAGAACCTGAAGGCCATCACAGACGGATGCAGAAATGAACCATGCACGCTCCTATGAAGGAATATTCCACAGCAATGGAGTACATTTTGTTTAAAGGTAGTAAAACTATAAAAATTATTTTTTAAAAAAAACTATATTTAAAAGATGAAAGAATCTATAATTCTGGCACCTAGGGATTGCCGAATGCTCCTAAAAATAGATTGCTGTGGAAATGTTTATTATAGGGAAATTGACATATTCTCTAGGAAGGACGGGGTGAATGGGCCTGCTACATTTTCTACATTGAAGACATGTACAGGTTTTGATTCTACTTCTGTTAAATCAAGTGGGGCTTCACTGGATTTCTGCTACTGCGGAGATAATCAAATTCTGGGTAGGGGTCAGGAGAAAATTAGTCATCGGTGTCCTTGTGTAATAATTACTGTTGAAAGTGTAAATGATCCATTTACCAGTAAGACTGAGAATACAATAACTGCTACATTACTTCATATGAGATGATCGTCTGTGCTATTGTTCCTACAGCTCCAGTGAGTGAGTATTTTGAATGTGAAGTTCATCCAGATCTGAGGATGGAGTAAATGGCTAGGTGTGATATGGCTAATAGAAATAATATGCCTACATTTATACTAATTAGTGGATAAGATATGGGAAGAGGAATTCATGTTGTGAGAGCCAGGGTTAAGGCTAGCATTGGGGCAATAATATATAAATTGATGATGTTGATGGACATAGTGGTTCTTTAATAAGTAATTTGAATGCCTCAGCAATGGGTTGTAATCATCCATGGGGGCTGATGATTTTTGGCCCTTTCTGGATTTGTATATAGCCTAGGATTTTCCATTTAGTTAATATGAGGAATGCTATGGTGAATTAAATTGGGTAATTTGTGAAAGAATGTTGATTATAAACATATTCTTAGGAAGAGGACTTGAACCAGTGCAGAAAAAGTTTCAGTTTTACATAATTACCGGGCTCTGCCTGCGTAACGAACCCTGTTCTACAGTAGGGTATGTATAAATTAATTGAATGTAGATTATATCATCATTTAGTTTGAAGACATTTTGTAAAGGAAGCCGTATTGCTCTTGTCCTTTCATGCTGGAAGAAATCTGCAATAGACAGAAACCAACCAGGATGACTCCAGTCTGAACTCAGATCACGTGAGACTTTAATCGTTGAACAAACAGACAATTAATAGCAGTTATACCGTTGAAATGTCGTGATCCAGCATCAAGGTCATAAACCATATTGCCCATATGAACTCCAGAATACAATTACACTGTTATCCCTAGTAAAACTTGTTCCATTGACCAGTGTTTTAGAAGAACAGGTGATAAAGCATTTTGACTAGCTGGCCTAAATTTTAATCACTCAGAAGTGGTTTTATTCTCCAAAAAATAAATGGCGCACGGGCTCAAGACACACCGGCTTCAGTAGTTGTGGCGTGCAGACTCAGTAGTTGTGGCCCACTGGCTTAGTTGTTCCGTGGCATGTGAGATCTTCCCGGACCGGGGATCGAACCGGGTCCCCTGCATTGGCAGGCGAATTCTTAATCACTGCATCACCAGGGAAGTCCCAGATTCGCAGTCTCCCTTTTAATATACCTTAAGCCCAAAGAATCCATGGAAAATTGTTAGAGAAAATAAGACAATGAAATATTGTAAGGACTACAACAGAAGCATATAGTACACAGTTCATATAGACACATCCCAAGCAGTTACAAAGTATATTAAAAGGGAGGCTGCAATTTTAAAAGAATAAGAAAAATTATACCCACAAACTCCCAATCTTTCCTGAAACGTTGCAATCTGAAACCCTATTGTAGGAAGCAGAAGATTCCAGGAGACATTCTACAAATGAAGGACTGCAAACCCAGTGGTTGGATAAGGAATTCTGGAAGGAAGGTATCCTCACCCAAGGAGAGCAGGTTCCTATACTTCTCTAACATCACATCCCTGTACAATTCCCATTGATCTTGGTCCAGGCATTCTCACTCCTCTTGACAGAAATCTATGGCCACATCCTGGAATGTCAGCAGTCCCTGAAATTAAACGTACACATGCCATGTGGCCACGGGAAGAGCTCATAATATGACCCAAGAAGAAAACAGCAAGTTAAGAGAAGGTTTTAATTTAGAAGAGTGTCTTCAATTATCCACTAATACATACATATATATATATATAATTTTTTTTTTACAAAGTAACTTGCTCTACCTTATTTCTAACTACAAGAAAAGAGTATGGCATGTGATCCACAAAACCAGTATAGAGACTATACTTGTCTGGAAAAGAAATGATAAAATGATGGTTTCAACACAGGCATATGCATTTTTGAGTGTTTTATTTATATCAAACTGGATAAAATGTGTGTATTTCTCATAGAGAAAAGACCTGTCGAGGTAAAAATGTACCTTTCAACTATTCATGGGTACACGAGTACACTGGGGAGATTGTAAAAGTGCAGATTGTGATTCAGTAGGTCCGGTGGGCCTGAGTTCTATATTTTTAACAAGCTCATTTTTAACTAGTGATGCCACAGTCTCTGATTCATTAACCACAACTGTGAATATCAGGGACATAATTAGAAAGGTAAAAATTCATATTTAATTTTGAACTTAAAGTGTTTTACGGATTTTACACCTTTAATAGAATAGTGAGCACAGCAGCAACAATCATTTGTGAATATTTACTATAGACTGTGTATCTTTCTAATTTTTTTGTGTAGGATTCCAGGAAAAAGGCCTGGGCTGCGGCCACAGTGGGCGTGGCCCCCAGGCCGGGCCGCCCCTCCAGGACCCCCGACGGGGCCCTGCGCTCCTGGCGGCTCCCTCCCCCGCCGCCCCGCTCCCTCCCGGAAGGCCTCGGGGCAGAGCGGTCCCACCCACTGCGCGCTGAACAGAGCCCGCGTTTCCTCAGAGCTGGAACTCCCGGCTCAGGCGGGGTCTCCTCCCTCCGCCTTCACGGAACTGCCTCGGAGCCCGAGGGGAGGGCGACCTCACTGAGGCTGCCGGCTCTGGAGGTGCCCCAGCGGCCGAAGCCATGACAGTCGCGGGGACGGCGGGCCGGGTAAGTGGGCGCCGACCCTCCGCCTTGTCCGGTGCCCGGGCGGCAGCACAAGACCAGCTTCTGAGGGGCAGGGGTTCGCTGCCACCCGCCGCTGCTGTGCAGAAAGAGCGGCCTCCAGCGTCTGGTCCCCGGGAACTTCGGTCCCTCCTCTCGCCCCTGCCCTCGTCCTGGCTCGCGAGGCCTGGTGGGCGTGAGGAGGGGGTCGGCCTGAGCGTCCTGAGGGGAAACGGGGCAAGGGAGGCACAGGGTCCGGCTGCAGCCTCAGCGCCCCTCTTCCCGACTGCGGGGAAAGCAGCTGAAAACTCCTCCCGAGGCGCACAGGCCCCTTATTCAGCCGAGTCCCTCTGCGCTCCTTCCTCCCTGAGCTAAAGTACCGGGGGGAGGGGACAGGGCAGGGAACTGGCGCAGGTAATGGGGAACATCAAAAGGTGATTGTTAACTAAGGAAAACCAGCTCTCCCAAGGTGAGGAATGCGGCGCTTTTCTTTGCCTGGGCTCACTGAATTCCTTCCTTTGATATGCACCTCAGCTCTCTGGGGCCTGCATTCTGTATTTGCATATCCTGAGTGCCTCAGGGCCCGCCGGCTCACATTGGAGGGCTGCAAGTGCTGAAGACTGTGACATCCTTTGTTTACTGATAGGGCAAGAACTATTCCATTTCTCACAGGCTTGAGGGGCAGACAGTGGAAAAAGTCAGAGAATCTCACTCGGCCTGTACTTTGGTTTACATATAGATAATATTTATACTTAACTGTGCTAATAGAGGTTCTCAAGTCCAATCAACTTGTACTACTGCCCTCTATGTATCAATTTCATCAATATCATAAGGTAAATGCCTATAGAATTGACTTAATCCATTTAAATAGGATAATGATTTTTAAAGGAAACATAATAGAAATATAACAACAAAACCTTTACCACTAAAGGCTGGGTCTGGAACACCCTAAATAAATGTTCCATTGTTAAAATATTGAAAGATGTAGTCAATAGAAATATCAACAAAAATGACAAATAATAAGGGTAGCAGAATGTTGAAATGTTCTATCTTTATCATTAAAGTGGCAGAAAATCATTTATTAGTAGGCACTGGGGGCAGAAGATGCCTGATTTTATATCTGTGTCATATTTGTGCAGTTGTTTCAACAAGTAACTTCAAGACAAAATGGAAAAACAAGGAGGTTTGTGCCTGAGATCATGTTGATGTGACACCAGGGATGGCCACCTTGTGCCAGGTGAGTTAAGTTTACCTGGCAGGTAGACCGCAGAGCTCCTGGGAAGCAAGGGTTGGGATTTTTCTGCTGGGTGCCCCTTCGGTTCTGTGACTTGACTGACTGTGAGTCATGTTTCGGGAAAGACCTGATCACAGGAAAAGGGTGGGAATAGAGTGATTTGGGGAGCAGCTAACAACATTCATCACAGCTCACGGCCTGAATGAATTTGAAAGAAACAGGAAAACAAATGCTTCTTATGGAATCAGAGAATGTGAGGGCTGGACAATCCCAGAAAATGAGGAACACCCATCCCATTTTCCAGATGACAAAACAGAGGTCCAGCAAGGTGAAATCCCTCACCCAAGTTGCACCCGTCTCTCCTCCCCACTACGTAGTTCATGAAAGCAGGACTCTTCCTGTGTTGATCACTGCTGAACCCCAAAAAGGGCCAGGCATCTAGCAGCTGCCCCAAAAATTTGGGTTGACTATAGGAACAATGCTATTTCTTTCTTTCTCACTCTTATTCAGGATTGTGCCAAGAACTCCCCAGGTTGCCATGTAATTCGATAAATGTAAATATTAATTGAGTTTTGTTGTGATGAGGACTTAGGCTTTGAAGGTAACAGACTTGGTTCAGATCTTGGTTCTGCCACTCCATAGCTGTTTGGCTTTGGGAAAATTACTAAACCTCTCTGAGATTATTTCCTCCTTTGTAAAGTGGGGATAAATCTATCTGAGCCAGCAGAGCACCTGCATGAGAGATGTGCACTAAATATTGGTCTTTCTCACTCTCCTACGCCATCTCTCTGTTCTTCCCAGAGAAGCTGTACAGAAGGATATAGTACTTTTGTTTAAAATAGTTAACTAATTAATTAATTAATTTGTTTTTGGCTGTGTTGGGCCTTCGTTGCTATGCGCAGGCTTTCTCTAGTTGCGGCAAGCGGGGGCTACTCTTTGTTGCGGTGCGCGGGCTTCTCATTGCGGTGGCTTCTCTTGCTAGCCTTAACCCCAATGCTAGCCTTAACCCTGGCTCTCACAACATGAATTCCTCTTCCCATATCTTATCCACTAATTAATATAAACGTAGGCATATTATTTCTATTAGCCATATCACACCTAGCCATTTACTCCATCCTCAGATCTGGATGAACTTCACATTCAAAATACACACTCACTGGAGCTCTAGGAACAATAGCACAGACAATCATCTCATATGAAGTAATGTAGCAGTTATTCTATTCTCAGTCTTACTGATAAATGGATCATTTACACTTTCAACAGTAATTATTACACAAGAACACCTATGACTCATTTTCTCCTGACCCCTACCCAGAATTTGATTATCTCCGCAGTAGCAGAAATCCAATGAAGCCCCACTTGATTTAACGGAAGTAGCATCAAAACCTGTATAAGTCTTCAATGTAGAAAATGTAGCAGGCCCATTCACCCCGTCCCTCCTAGAGAATATGTCAATTTCCCTATAATAAACATTTCCACAGCAATCTATTTTTCGGAGCATTCGACAATCCCTAGGTGCCAGAATTATATACAGCCCAAGTCATCATTAAAACACATCTAACAATCTCCTTTCTATGAATTTGAGCCTCCTACCTACAATTTTGATATGATCAACGCATACATCTCTTATGAAAAGTTTTTTACGACTAACATTAACCTTATGTATATGAGAGATTTCACTACTTGTCATCATACCAGGCAACCCACTACAAATTTAAGAAATATGTCTGACAAAAGAGATTCTTTGATAGAGTAAATCATAGAGGTTTCAATGCTCTTATTCCTGGAATTGAATTCTTCCTAATAATTTTACATTCTCCATGCTACCTACCACATTACACCACATGCTATATAGTAAAGTTCTCTAAGTAAGCTTCAGGCCCGTACCCCCAAAATATTTTTGTATATCCTTCCTGTGCTAATAAACTCTCATTGTTTTTACCATCATTCTACTGACCATTTTCTCAGGAAATATAATTGTATAACAAGCTCACACTGGTTAATGGTATTCCCATTCTAATAAAAAAACTTGAACCCATAAGCTACAGAAGCATCCAACAAATATTTCCTAAAACAGTCCACCACATCAATACTACTTATAATGGCTATTATCATTAATCTAATATACTCTGGTCAAAGAGCACAATGAATAACAAGAATCTTTAATCCAGCAGCATCCATCCTCATGACAATCGCCCTTGTCACAAAAGTAGGACTTTCCCCATTTCACTTCTGAGTGCCTGAAGTCACACGAGGCATCCCATGAACAGCAGACCTGATGCTATCAACATGACAAAATTGCACCCCTATCAGTTTTATACCACATGTCACCATCCATCAACCTAAATATACTATTAATCATAGTGATATTATAAATCATAGCTGGAGGCTGAGGCAGACTTCGCCATACTCACCTGGAAAGTATTACACCCTCCTCATCAATTGCCCTTATAGGATGAATAACAGCTATTATAATGTATATTCAGAATATAACAATCCTAAACATACTAATTTATATCATAATAACACTATCTTCTTCTTATTTATGCCCAGATCATGTACTACAAGAGTATCATTATCACACACATGAGATAAAACACCTCCCATCACAATCATTTTCCTCACCATTATAGTATCATTAGGACATCGCCCACCACTATCAGGCTTTCTACCCAAATGAATAATTATCCAAGAGATAACAAAAACGACAACATCATTCTACCAACACTAATAGCCATCATAGCAGTCCTCAGCATATATTTCTACTTGCAGCTAACATACTGCACATCACTAACTATATTCCCTTCATTAAAAAAAAACAAACACAAAACAATTTGAACATACAAAGAAATAACCTTCCTATCATTACCAATCATAATACCCACACGGTTACTACACACAACACCCATTCTATCGGTGCTGGACTAGGAATTTAGGTTAGTTCAGACCAAGAGCTTTCAAAACCCTAAACAAGTGAAATTGACTTAATTCCTAAAAATAAGGATTGCAAGACTTTATTCTACATCAATTGAATGTAAAGCAAACACTGTATTGAAGCCAAATCTTTACGAGATTGATGAGTTTTAACCCCAGGAAATTTTAGTTAACAGGCAAATCCTCTAGTCAACTGGCATCAGTCTACTTCTCTTTCATTTGAGAAAGAAAAAAAGAAAAAAAAAAGGGCAGGATACTCACTGGCAGAATTGAAGCTGCTTCTCTGAAGTTACAATTCAATTTGTTGATTCACCACAGGGTTTGCCAGAAAGAGGGTTCAATCTCTGTCTTTAGATTTACAGTCTAATGCTAACTCAGTCATTTTACCTCTGTTCATACACTGCTGATTATTTTCAACAAATCACAAAGATATCGGCATTTTATATTTACTGTTTGGTGCTTGAGCTGGAGTAGCAGGCAGCACCTTAATTATATTAATCCAGGCTGAGCTATCCTGACCTGGACCGCTACTTGGAGATGCCCAAATCTGTAAGGTTGTCATAACAGTCCCTGCACTTGTAATAATTTTCTTTATTGCTGTACCCGTTATGATTGCAGGCTTTGAAAACTGACTTGAGCCACTAATAACTCGGACACCTGAAGTAGCATTTCCCCCAATAAATCATATAAACTTTTGACGACTTCCCCCATCATTCTTACTCCTACTCATATCACCAATAGTAGAAGCTGGTTCTGGTACCAGTGGGACCGTGTATTCAGCTCTAGCCTGCAATCTGGCCCATGCAGGAGCCTCTGTCGACCTAACTGCTTTCCCCTTACATTTAGCAGGTGTCTCATCAATTCTTGGTATTATTACTTTTATTACTATAATATTTAATACAAAACCAGCAGTCATATCCCAATACCAAACACCATTATTTGTTTAATCTTCCCCAACTATAGCCATATTACTATAATTACCAATCTCAGTCCAAGCAGCCAGAATTGCCATGCTGTTAAGAGATAGAAATCTAAACACTACTTTCTTTGACCCTGCAGGAGGAGACCGAATCCTATACCAACACCTCTTTTGATACTTTACTCACCCTGAAGTCTGTATTCATGGCCTAACAGGGTTTGTTATAAACTCACATATCATTACATACTATTTAGGACAAAAATTGCCTTTCAGCTATCTGGGAATAGTATGAGTCATGTCCACTGGTTTTTTAGGAGTTCTCTTGTGGGCCCATCATATGTTTACCATAGGGATAGCTGTGGACTCAGGAGCATACTCTGCATCAGCTACCGTAATTACTTCTATCCCTACAGGAGTAAAAGTATCTAGCTGATTAGCAACTCCTTATTTAATTTTTCTTTTTCTTTTCTTTTTTTTTTTTTTGGCTGAGTTGGGTCTTGGTTGCTGCGCATGGGCTTTCTCTGGTTGCGGTGAGCGGCAGCTACTCTTCGTTGCGGTGTGCGGCCCTTTCATTGCACTGGCTTCTCTTGTTGCACAGCACGGCCTCTAGGCGCGTGGGCTTCAGTAGTTGTGGCTTGCGGGCTCCAGAGGGCAGGCTCAGTAGTTGTGGCACACGGGCTTTTTGCTCCACGGCATGTGGAATCTTCCCAGACAAGGGCTCGAACCCGTGTCCCCTGCATTGGCAGACGAATTCTTAACCACTGCGTCACCAGGGAAGTCCCTGGTTAGCAACTGTTCACGGAGGTAATTCTATATGACCTCCCACTATATTATGAGATTTAGGCTTTAGTTTTTCTTTTTACAGTAGGTGGTTTGACAGGAATCATCTTAGCCAACTCATCCCCAGACATTGTCCTCCAGGATACATACTATGTAGTAGCACACTTCCATGACCTAATGTCCATGGGAGCAGTCTTCACTATTATAGGAGGCTTTCTACACTGATTCCCACTATTCTCAGGTTATACAGTTAACTCAGCATGAGCAAAAATTCACTTCACAAGTATATTTGTAGTAGTAAATATGACTTCCTGCCGCACTTTCGTGGCCTCTCAGGGATGTCACTACGTTAGTCTGAGTACCCTGAGACACACACAACATGAAATGTTTTGTCTTTAGGCTCATTCATCTCAGTAGCAGCAGTAATGCTAATAATCTTCATACTTTGAAAAGCATTTGTGTCTAAACAAGAAGTCTTAGCAGTGGAAATTGCTACTCCTAACCTAGAATGGTTACACGGATGTCCTCCACCATATCCTACGTTTCAAGATCCTACCTATGTAAATGTAAAATAAGGAAGGACTCAAGTCCTTTTCAACCAGTTTCAAGCCAACACCATAACAATTATGTCTTCCTCAATAAATGAGATAAAAGTAAAAAGTGATGTAGCTTTGTCAGAGTTAAATGATAGGCTAAAATCCTGTATATGACTAAGGCATATCAATTTCATCTAGGCTCTCAAGATACAACATCACCGATTATGGAAGAACTTTTACATTTTCTTCATCACACATTAATAGTGATTTTTAAAATAAGTTCTCTAGTCCTCTATATCATTTCACTAATATTGACATCTAAACTCATATGCATACAATAGATGCACAGGTAGAGAAAATGTGAACAATTTACTAGCTATTATTGTAATCTTAATTGTCCTATCATCATTGTGAATCCTTTACATGATACATGAAATCAATAACTCTTCCCAAACCGTAAAAAACTATGGGTCAGTAATGATACTGAAGCTACAAATACACAGATTACGAAGATTTAAATGTTGACTCCTCTGTAATCCCCACATCAGAGCTAAAACCAGGAGAATAATGACTAATAGAAGTCAACAACCGAGTAGTTAGGGATAGTCATTGAATATTAGTTTCCTCTGAAATTGTTGTACACTCCGGAGTTGTTCCTTCTCAGGCCTAAAAGGAGCTGCTATCCCAGGACGCCTAACTTAAAGAAACCTAGTATCAAGAGGACCAGGCCTATGTTGTGGACAAGAGAGCTCGTTTTCCTGAGTTCAAAGACAGGACAGAGGGATATGGCTGAGATATGGGGTGAATCTGAAGCCCATGGGGATGCACTCTCCAAGCTCCAGTATAGGAATGGGGCCTCTAGGGTCCCAGGCCACCCACCACGCCCTCTGGAGCAGGATCTGGGCAACATTCCCTGTCAGTGATGAGGCAGCCCTAGCACTTGTCACGCCCCGATGTCGTGTCCTATGTGGGCCCCATGCTCTTGGGACCACACCCCACAGTCTGCAGGTCCATGCTACAGGGTCCTTCATGCCTCAGGAGTAGAGACCACCCAGCAAGCAGTTCCCTCCGCAACCAGCAGGAGGAGGGGAGGAGAGCAGGGGCACCAGGGGACTCTCACTCAGACAACAACACCCCAGCGGTGCCAGCGGGGACAGTGATGATGCAGATGAGGCACAGACCAAGAGATGGGACCAGAGGACCCAAAAGGCAGCTGGTCAGGTCCTGGCTCACCTGCACCCCGGACACCTTTGTCCCGCAGACACCCCCTTCCTCATACACCCTCTCCTTAAATGCAGATTCTTCAGATGCCAACAGGCAGAGCTTCAGACTGAAAGTCAGCTCTTCCAAAATGACCCGTCAGCAAACACTGCAGGATTCCACTCCAGTGGGTGCCCTGGAGTCGACAACTCAGGGACTGAAGTGGATATCGGTGCCAGGGGCAGTGGGAGGGGATGGGGAATGAGACTTTCATGGTTGTGGAATTTTGGTTTTGCAAGATGAAAAGTTCTAGTGATGGTGGTGATGGCTCCACGAGAAAGTGAATCTATCTGACGCCTCAGAAACGTGCACTTAAAACGGTGATGATGGTAAAGGGTATGTGACGTGTGTTTTATTTCACTTAAAATAAATTCTTAAAATAATGTCTTGTTAATTGAGATTCCATTTCGACTCCCCTTCATCACAAATGTCGGAGGCCCAGACACAGTCCCCTACCTTAGGGGCCATCACGGTACCCTCACAGAGCACGTGGGAGACCATTCTTAGGGGGGGCTAGTCTGTGCTCACCTGACCTATGTCCTGGGGGACTCAGGCAGTGGTGACCCCCATAGATTAGACATATGATATGCTATAGTATTAATACGATACCACCAAGTGTTGTCACTCACCGGAACACAGAGCAGCAACCCACTCAAACATGCCTGACCTCATATGATTGTGACAAGATGAAGAGAAGAAAAGGAACCACAGGTTAATCAGGACAACACCCTTAATGCAGAGGTTGGAAATCTCAAAGGGGACAGGACACACTGCAGGCAAAGAGCGCATATGCGGTCTCCCCATCCATGTGATCCTGATCCATGCAGTTATGGTGAGACCCACACAGTCCTCGCACCCTATACCTGGGGCCACACATCCACACTCACCAGGGTGACCCACCTCCCCAGACCCCTCCACCTGGGTCACATGTCCACAGTCCCAGGGTGCCCTCACCTCCCCAGACCCTGCACCTGGGGTCACACGTCCCCTTGGTCAGGACACCATGGCTCTGCAGGGGGCTCCCCCAATGTGGAAACAAGCTGGGTCCCTGGGACCTCCTGGGATGGGAAAAAGTGGCAGGTGGGTCTCCTTTCCCCACACTTGTCCCAGAGGAGTCCTCCTCTTCTCACTTTGGTTCTGTGTGATTTTAACTGTTTTTACAGCTTTCATACTAGAGTTGAACACACGACCCTGGTGCTGGCATGCTCAGTCCTTTCTCGTCTCACTTACATGTTGAGAAAACTCACAGGACAGCAGGGCTGAAAGCCGAGGGGCAGCTCTGGACTCTGCTGAGTAGGGACGGTAGACTGGAGGGAGAGCTCAGCAGCAGCCTCAGCTGTCACCCATCGGCCTTTTGCCCGATCTGCGTGCCCTGCAATCAATTCAGCAGCTAAACCTGCTTCCCTATGCACCATGCACGTGCTGGTAAATTGGAATTATTGCCAGGTAGTCCTCCTGAGGATTCTCCATGAGCCCCAGGGAAGGTGAACCTTGCAGGGATTAAGACTAAGGCCCCGACCATAGCACTGACCCTTGGGAGGACCAGGTCACCACACTCAGAAGAGAGGCTGTTACGTAGACAAGCCCACCTCAGCTCCAGACCCCAGACATCTAAGCACTGACATTCAGATGCAGGCACGGAGCTTCCCAGTACTGAGGCCAGGCCGGGTCTCTACCCAGGTCCCCATAGTCCTAGCGTACACAGAACATGCTCAGGTCTAAATCTTCTTATTATAGACAACACATGGTCAGCTCTAAACATAATCAGTAGACAGGACATGCAGAGGTCTAAATCTACCATGTAGACACAACTTGATCATGTTTCAACTAGCTTACGGCTGATCTCATAGGAGGTACAGATCACACACATGGGTCTCTCATCTTTGGACACCCACATCAGGAAACTGAACAAAATCTTTGTCATTAAATATTTCAACAGGCAAAACAGAAATGTTCCCAATTTCTCTGGCCACCTGATGGTCAGGATCCACGGGCGAGCCACGAACTTCTTAGAGTGCAGCCCAGTCTGCTGCCAGGACAGATAAGAAGTGGCCTGATTCCAGCCTCCCAGGCTTCCAGAAGGAGGCGGCCACACTGAAAGCCAGGTCAGGAGAGTCCTGCATGGTCCGGGCCGGGAGATCCGGTCTGTCCATTCGGCTGGCCGATTCCGGGCGGGGCGCTCAGGGCCGCTGAGAGCCCTGCACTCAGGTCCTGCTTCCCTGCAGCGTGTGCGTGTGCGTGTGCGTGTGCGTGTGTGTGTGTGTGTAGAGGGGGCGGTGGCTGACGGCTCCCATGGTTCCCAACCCGGGCACCGTGCTGTCTTCGAGGGGAGGCACGGGGAGAGGTAGGGGCACAGAAGCCGTTGGAGAGGAGAACCCACCGCGGAACTCCTTGCACACTGGCTCGCCCCACCCGGAGACCCGCCTGCCCATCGTGGGCCGCATGTCGCCCCCCAGTCCCCCACCCCCGAGGGCAGGGTGCCTGCTCTTTCAACAGCACAGGGTCTCACATGAAGGAGACCCAGTGGGGACTGTCAGCCCCCGACTCCTGATGCTGTGTTTGGGGAGAATGAACCCCCTTGACTGGGCGATGGGACCCTGTGAGGAAAGAGGTGGTGGCCCGATCCAAGTCGGGGCCTGGCTGAGATATGAGAAAACAGGAGCCAAGGGCAGGGCCTGGAGGCCAGGCCAACAGGAGGGGCACCACCAGCCTTGGCCGGGCTCTCCAACGGTGACATTGTTGCTTTAGGGGACCTGGGACAGGTGAATGAATGTAATGGGAGTCTAAACTGGACCCTGAATGGGGCTTAAAGAAGGTGTGAAGGATGTTACTGAGACAGTGACAGTCATTGGAAGACAAACTCTGTGTCAGGATATCCTGCTCCATCCATTTAAATCCCTGAGATCTGTGACCTTTACGTGGCTACGCAGGATTGTTAGAGCAGCTGCGTGCGGATATATCTGGGGCACAATTCAGTCTGCAGCCAACTTGCAAGTGGTTCCAGCAAACACACAGGTGTGCGCACAGGCAGGCACAGCACACACACAAACATATGCACGTGCACAGCACAACTATATTCACACACTAGCATGTGAACACACATGCACCCATATGCCCATGCACACACTAATGTGTGCAAGTTCACATACCTATGCACATGCACAGCATATGTATGCAAACAGGCACATGCACACGCAGAGCACACACACAGGGAATAAAGTGAATCCGTAAAGCATTAATTCCTGAACACAAGTGAAGCTGACATGTATTTTTCCCTTTTCTTAGCCTTGATGTTTTCCACAACAACAAGTTTAAGAAAAAAGTTAATGGCAAATGACTTTTGATTCATAGGACTTTCTGAGTTTATTCCACAAATATTATGACAGTAGAAATGAATGTAGATATTACATGTGTCCACTAATGGATGAATGGAGAAGAAAAACACGGTCCATCAATCCAAGGGAATGCTATTCAGCCTAAAAAGGAAGTCAATTCTGACACAGGATGCAGCAGGGATGAACCTTGAGCGCATTATGCTCAGTGATGTAAGCTAGACACAAAAAAACAAACAGTGCTTGATCCACTCATACAAGGCCCCTAGAGCAGTCGGAAATATAGGGACATAAAGTAGGACGTTGAGGGCCAGAGGCTGAGGGAGGGACAATGGGGAGTGAGTGTTTAATGGGGACTGTTTCAATTTTGCAAGATGAAAAAGTTCTGGAGGATGATGGTGGTCAGGTTTGCACAACAGTGTGAATTACTTCTTGACCCTGAAATGTGCACTTAAAAATGGTTAAGATAGTACATTTTACGTTATGTGTACCAGACCACAATTTTTAAAACTTTTCAAAAAACAACAGGAAATAGTCCATGAATACCACAAGATGCACAACTTCACTAACAACAGAGGGATTAAAGCCATAAGCAAAATACTGTGTATACACCTACCAGAATGGCAGACATGAAAGACATAGTATCAATTATCAGCAGGATGTGGAGCAATGGAAAGCCTGGTACGCAACGGGGGGATGCAACCACTTCTGAAGCAATCGGGCCTCAGATAGCGACGTCCGTGCACAGAGACCCACAGTGCTCCTCCCAGTTGAACACAAACCCACCAGCCCTGCACCAGGACACACGGACATGGACTTGCAGCCACAGGAGCCAAACCTGAAAGAACCTGAAGGCCATCACAGACGGATGCAGAAATGAACCATGCACGCTCCTATGAAGGAATATTCCACAGCAATGGAGTACATTTTGTTTAAAGGTAGTAAAACTATAAAAATTATTTTTTAAAAAAAACTATATTTAAAAGATGAAAGAATCTATAATTCTGGCACCTAGGGATTGCCGAATGCTCCTAAAAATAGATTGCTGTGGAAATGTTTATTATAGGGAAATTGACATATTCTCTAGGAAGGACGGGGTGAATGGGCCTGCTACATTTTCTACATTGAAGACATGTACAGGTTTTGATTCTACTTCTGTTAAATCAAGTGGGGCTTCACTGGATTTCTGCTACTGCGGAGATAATCAAATTCTGGGTAGGGGTCAGGAGAAAATTAGTCATCGGTGTCCTTGTGTAATAATTACTGTTGAAAGTGTAAATGATCCATTTACCAGTAAGACTGAGAATACAATAACTGCTACATTACTTCATATGAGATGATCGTCTGTGCTATTGTTCCTACAGCTCCAGTGAGTGAGTATTTTGAATGTGAAGTTCATCCAGATCTGAGGATGGAGTAAATGGCTAGGTGTGATATGGCTAATAGAAATAATATGCCTACATTTATACTAATTAGTGGATAAGATATGGGAAGAGGAATTCATGTTGTGAGAGCCAGGGTTAAGGCTAGCATTGGGGCAATAATATATAAATTGATGATGTTGATGGACATAGTGGTTCTTTAATAAGTAATTTGAATGCCTCAGCAATGGGTTGTAATCATCCATGGGGGCTGATGATTTTTGGCCCTTTCTGGATTTGTATATAGCCTAGGATTTTCCATTTAGTTAATATGAGGAATGCTATGGTGAATTAAATTGGGTAATTTGTGAAAGAATGTTGATTATAAACATATTCTTAGGAAGAGGACTTGAACCAGTGCAGAAAAAGTTTCAGTTTTACATAATTACCGGGCTCTGCCTGCGTAACGAACCCTGTTCTACAGTAGGGTATGTATAAATTAATTGAATGTAGATTATATCATCATTTAGTTTGAAGACATTTTGTAAAGGAAGCCGTATTGCTCTTGTCCTTTCATGCTGGAAGAAATCTGCAATAGACAGAAACCAACCAGGATGACTCCAGTCTGAACTCAGATCACGTGAGACTTTAATCGTTGAACAAACAGACAATTAATAGCAGTTATACCGTTGAAATGTCGTGATCCAGCATCAAGGTCATAAACCATATTGCCCATATGAACTCCAGAATACAATTACACTGTTATCCCTAGTAAAACTTGTTCCATTGACCAGTGTTTTAGAAGAACAGGTGATAAAGCATTTTGACTAGCTGGCCTAAATTTTAATCACTCAGAAGTGGTTTTATTCTCCAAAAAATAAATGGCGCACGGGCTCAAGACACACCGGCTTCAGTAGTTGTGGCGTGCAGACTCAGTAGTTGTGGCCCACTGGCTTAGTTGTTCCGTGGCATGTGAGATCTTCCCGGACCGGGGATCGAACCGGGTCCCCTGCATTGGCAGGCGAATTCTTAATCACTGCATCACCAGGGAAGTCCCAGATTCGCAGTCTCCCTTTTAATATACCTTAAGCCCAAAGAATCCATGGAAAATTGTTAGAGAAAATAAGACAATGAAATATTGTAAGGACTACAACAGAAGCATATAGTACACAGTTCATATAGACACATCCCAAGCAGTTACAAAGTATATTAAAAGGGAGGCTGCAATTTTAAAAGAATAAGAAAAATTATACCCACAAACTCCCAATCTTTCCTGAAACGTTGCAATCTGAAACCCTATTGTAGGAAGCAGAAGATTCCAGGAGACATTCTACAAATGAAGGACTGCAAACCCAGTGGTTGGATAAGGAATTCTGGAAGGAAGGTATCCTCACCCAAGGAGAGCAGGTTCCTATACTTCTCTAACATCACATCCCTGTACAATTCCCATTGATCTTGGTCCAGGCATTCTCACTCCTCTTGACAGAAATCTATGGCCACATCCTGGAATGTCAGCAGTCCCTGAAATTAAACGTACACATGCCATGTGGCCACGGGAAGAGCTCATAATATGACCCAAGAAGAAAACAGCAAGTTAAGAGAAGGTTTTAATTTAGAAGAGTGTCTTCAATTATCCACTAATACATACATATATATATATATAATTTTTTTTTTACAAAGTAACTTGCTCTACCTTATTTCTAACTACAAGAAAAGAGTATGGCATGTGATCCACAAAACCAGTATAGAGACTATACTTGTCTGGAAAAGAAATGATAAAATGATGGTTTCAACACAGGCATATGCATTTTTGAGTGTTTTATTTATATCAAACTGGATAAAATGTGTGTATTTCTCATAGAGAAAAGACCTGTCGAGGTAAAAATGTACCTTTCAACTATTCATGGGTACACGAGTACACTGGGGAGATTGTAAAAGTGCAGATTGTGATTCAGTAGGTCCGGTGGGCCTGAGTTCTATATTTTTAACAAGCTCATTTTTAACTAGTGATGCCACAGTCTCTGATTCATTAACCACAACTGTGAATATCAGGGACATAATTAGAAAGGTAAAAATTCATATTTAATTTTGAACTTAAAGTGTTTTACGGATTTTACACCTTTAATAGAATAGTGAGCACAGCAGCAACAATCATTTGTGAATATTTACTATAGACTGTGTATCTTTCTAATTTTTTTGTGTAGGATTCCAGGAAAAAGGCCTGGGCTGCGGCCACAGTGGGCGTGGCCCCCAGGCCGGGCCGCCCCTCCAGGACCCCCGACGGGGCCCTGCGCTCCTGGCGGCTCCCTCCCCCGCCGCCCCGCTCCCTCCCGGAAGGCCTCGGGGCAGAGCGGTCCCACCCACTGCGCGCTGAACAGAGCCCGCGTTTCCTCAGAGCTGGAACTCCCGGCTCAGGCGGGGTCTCCTCCCTCCGCCTTCACGGAACTGCCTCGGAGCCCGAGGGGAGGGCGACCTCACTGAGGCTGCCGGCTCTGGAGGTGCCCCAGCGGCCGAAGCCATGACAGTCGCGGGGACGGCGGGCCGGGTAAGTGGGCGCCGACCCTCCGCCTTGTCCAGTGCCCGGGCGGCAGCACAAGACCAGCTTCTGAGGGGCAGGGGTTCGCTGCCACCCGCCGCTGCTGTGCAGAAAGAGCGGCCTCCAGCGTCTGGTCCCCGGGAACTTCGGTCCCTCCTCTCGCCCCTGCCCTCGTCCTGGCTCGCGAGGCCTGGTGGGCGTGAGGAGGGGGTCGGCCTGAGCGTCCTGAGGGGAAACGGGGCAAGGGAGGCAGAGGGTCCGGCTGCAGCCTCAGCGCCCCTCTTCCCGACTGCGGGGAAAGCAGCTGAAAACTCCTCCCGAGGCGCACAGGCCCCTTATTCAGCCGAGTCCCTCTGCGCTCCTTCCTCCCTGAGCTAAAGTACCGGGGGGAGGGGACAGGGCAGGGAACTGGCGCAGGTAATGGGGAACATCAAAAGGTGATTGTTAACTAAGGAAAACCAGCTCTCCCAAGGTGAGGAATGCGGCGCTTTTCTTTGCCTGGGCTCACTGAATTCCTTCCTTTGATATGCACCTCAGCTCTCTGGGGCCTGCATTCTGTATTTGCATATCCTGAGTGCCTCAGGGCCCGCCGGCTCACATTGGAGGGCTGCAAGTGCTGAAGACTGTGACATCCTTTGTTTACTGATAGGGCAAGAACTATTCCATTTCTCACAGGCTTGAGGGGCAGACAGTGGAAAAAGTCAGAGAATCTCACTCGGCCTGTACTTTGGTTTACATATAGATAATATTTATACTTAACTGTGCTAATAGAGGTTCTCAAGTCCAATCAACTTGTACTACTGCCCTCTATGTATCAATTTCATCAATATCATAAGGTAAATGCCTATAGAATTGACTTAATCCATTTAAATAGGATAATGATTTTTAAAGGAAACATAATAGAAATATAACAACAAAACCTTTACCACTAAAGGCTGGGTCTGGAACACCCTAAATAAATGTTCCATTGTTAAAATATTGAAAGATGTAGTCAATAGAAATATCAACAAAAATGACAAATAATAAGGGTAGCAGAATGTTGAAATGTTCTATCTTTATCATTAAAGTGGCAGAAAATCATTTATTAGTAGGCACTGGGGGCAGAAGATGCCTGATTTTATATCTGTGTCATATTTGTGCAGTTGTTTCAACAAGTAACTTCAAGACAAAATGGAAAAACAAGGAGGTTTGTGCCTGAGATCATGTTGATGTGACACCAGGGATGGCCACCTTGTGCCAGGTGAGTTAAGTTTACCTGGCAGGTAGACCGCAGAGCTCCTGGGAAGCAAGGGTTGGGATTTTTCTGCTGGGTGCCCCTTCGGTTCTGTGACTTGACTGACTGTGAGTCATGTTTCGGGAAAGACCTGATCACAGGAAAAGGGTGGGAATAGAGTGATTTGGGGAGCAGCTAACAACATTCATCACAGCTCACGGCCTGAATGAATTTGAAAGAAACAGGAAAACAAATGCTTCTTATGGAATCAGAGAATGTGAGGGCTGGACAATCCCAGAAAATGAGGAACACCCATCCCATTTTCCAGATGACAAAACAGAGGTCCAGCAAGGTGAAATCCCTCACCCAAGTTGCACCCGTCTCTCCTCCCCACTACGTGGTTCATGAAAGCAGGACTCTTCCTGTGTTGATCACTGCTGAACCCCAAAAAGGGCCAGGCATCTAGCAGCTGCCCCAAAAATTTGGGTTGACTATAGGAACAATGCTATTTCTTTCTTTCTCACTCTTATTCAGGATTGTGCCAAGAACTCCCCAGGTTGCCATGTAATTCGATAAATGTAAATATTAATTGAGTTTTGTTGTGATGAGGACTTAGGCTTTGAAGGTAACAGACTTGGTTCAGATCTTGGTTCTGCCACTCCATAGCTGTTTGGCTTTGGGAAAATTACTAAACCTCTCTGAGATTATTTCCTCCTTTGTAAAGTGGGGATAAATCTATCTGAGCCAGCAGAGCACCTGCATGAGAGATGTGCACTAAATATTGGTCTTTCTCACTCTCCTACGCCATCTCTCTGTTCTTCCCAGAGAAGCTGTACAGAAGGATATAGTACTTTTGTTTAAAATAGTTAACTAATTAATTAATTAATTTGTTTTTGGCTGTGTTGGGCCTTCGTTGCTATGCGCAGGCTTTCTCTAGTTGCGGCAAGCGGGGGCTACTCTTTGTTGCGGTGCGCGGGCTTCTCATTGCGGTGGCTTCTCTTGCTAGCCTTAACCCCAATGCTAGCCTTAACCCTGGCTCTCACAACATGAATTCCTCTTCCCATATCTTATCCACTAATTAATATAAACGTAGGCATATTATTTCTATTAGCCATATCACACCTAGCCATTTACTCCATCCTCAGATCTGGATGAACTTCACATTCAAAATACACACTCACTGGAGCTCTAGGAACAATAGCACAGACAATCATCTCATATGAAGTAATGTAGCAGTTATTCTATTCTCAGTCTTACTGATAAATGGATCATTTACACTTTCAACAGTAATTATTACACAAGAACACCTATGACTCATTTTCTCCTGACCCCTACCCAGAATTTGATTATCTCCGCAGTAGCAGAAATCCAATGAAGCCCCACTTGATTTAACGGAAGTAGCATCAAAACCTGTATAAGTCTTCAATGTAGAAAATGTAGCAGGCCCATTCACCCCGTCCCTCCTAGAGAATATGTCAATTTCCCTATAATAAACATTTCCACAGCAATCTATTTTTCGGAGCATTCGACAATCCCTAGGTGCCAGAATTATATACAGCCCAAGTCATCATTAAAACACATCTAACAATCTCCTTTCTATGAATTTGAGCCTCCTACCTACAATTTTGATATGATCAACGCATACATCTCTTATGAAAAGTTTTTTACGACTAACATTAACCTTATGTATATGAGAGATTTCACTACTTGTCATCATACCAGGCAACCCACTACAAATTTAAGAAATATGTCTGACAAAAGAGATTCTTTGATAGAGTAAATCATAGAGGTTTCAATGCTCTTATTCCTGGAATTGAATTCTTCCTAATAATTTTACATTCTCCATGCTACCTACCACATTACACCACATGCTATATAGTAAAGTTCTCTAAGTAAGCTTCAGGCCCGTACCCCCAAAATATTTTTGTATATCCTTCCTGTGCTAATAAACTCTCATTGTTTTTACCATCATTCTACTGACCATTTTCTCAGGAAATATAATTGTATAACAAGCTCACACTGGTTAATGGTATTCCCATTCTAATAAAAAAACTTGAACCCATAAGCTACAGAAGCATCCAACAAATATTTCCTAAAACAGTCCACCACATCAATACTACTTATAATGGCTATTATCATTAATCTAATATACTCTGGTCAAAGAGCACAATGAATAACAAGAATCTTTAATCCAGCAGCATCCATCCTCATGACAATCGCCCTTGTCACAAAAGTAGGACTTTCCCCATTTCACTTCTGAGTGCCTGAAGTCACACGAGGCATCCCATGAACAGCAGACCTGATGCTATCAACATGACAAAATTGCACCCCTATCAGTTTTATACCACATGTCACCATCCATCAACCTAAATATACTATTAATCATAGTGATATTATAAATCATAGCTGGAGGCTGAGGCAGACTTCGCCATACTCACCTGGAAAGTATTACACCCTCCTCATCAATTGCCCTTATAGGATGAATAACAGCTATTATAATGTATATTCAGAATATAACAATCCTAAACATACTAATTTATATCATAATAACACTATCTTCTTCTTATTTATGCCCAGATCATGTACTACAAGAGTATCATTATCACACACATGAGATAAAACACCTCCCATCACAATCATTTTCCTCACCATTATAGTATCATTAGGACATCGCCCACCACTATCAGGCTTTCTACCCAAATGAATAATTATCCAAGAGATAACAAAAACGACAACATCATTCTACCAACACTAATAGCCATCATAGCAGTCCTCAGCATATATTTCTACTTGCAGCTAACATACTGCACATCACTATCTATATTCCCTTCATTAAACAAAACAAACACAAAGCAATTTGAACATACAAAGAAATAACCTTCCTATCATTACCAATCATAATACCCACACGGTTACTACACACAACACCCATTCTATCGGTGCTGGACTAGGAATTTAGGTTAGTTCAGACCAAGAGCTTTCAAAACGCTAAACAAGTGAAATTTACTTAATTCCTAAAAATAAGGATTGCAAGACTTTATTCTACATCAATTGAATGTAAAGCAAACACTGTATTGAAGCCAAATCTTTACGAGATTGATGAGTTTTAACCCCAGGAAATTTTAGTTAACAGGCAAATCCTCTAGTCAACTGGCTTCAGTCTACTTCTCCTTCATTTGAGAAAGAAAAAAAGAAAAAAAAAAAGGGCAGGATACTCACTGGCAGAATTGAAGCTGCTTCTCTGAAGTTACAATTCAATTTGTTGATTCACCACAGGGTTTGCCAGAAAGAGGGTTCAATCTCTGTCTTTAGATTTACAGTCTAATGCTAACTCAGTCATTTTACCTCTGTTCATACACTGCTGATTATTTTCAACAAATCACAAAGATATCGGCATTTTATATTTACTGTTTGGTGCTTGAGCTGGAGTAGCAGGCAGCACCTTAATTATATTAATCCAGGCTGAGCTATCCTGACCTGGACCGCTACTTGGAGATGCCCAAATCTGTAAGGTTGTCATAACAGTCCCTGCACTTGTAATAATTTTCTTTATTGCTGTACCCGTTATGATTGCAGGCTTTGAAAACTGACTTGAGCCACTAATAACTCGGACACCTGAAGTAGCATTTCCCCCAATAAATCATATAAACTTTTGACGACTTCCCCCATCATTCTTACTCCTACTCATATCACCAATAGTAGAAGCTGGTTCTGGTACCAGTGGGACCGTGTATTCAGCTCTAGCCTGCAATCTGGCCCATGCAGGAGCCTCTGTCGACCTAACTGCTTTCTCCTTACATTTAGCAGGTGTCTCCTCAATTCTTGGTATTATTACTTTTATTACTATAATCTTTAATACAAAACCAGCAGTCATATCCCAATACCAAACACCATTATTTGTTTAATCTTCCCCAACTATAGCCATATTACTATAATTACCAATCTCAGTCCAAGCAGCCAGAATTGCCATGCTGTTAAGAGATAGAAATCTAAACACTACTTTCTTTGACCCTGCAGGAGGAGACCGAATCCTATACCAACACCTCTTTTGATACTTTGCTCACCCTGAAGTCTGTATTCATGGCCTAACAGGGTTTGTTATAAACTCACATATCATTACATACTATTTAGGACAAAAATTGCCTTTCAGCTATCTGGGAATAGTATGAGTCATGTCCACTGGTTTTTTAGGAGTTCTCTTGTGGGCCCATCATATGTTTACCATAGGGATAGCTGTGGACTCAGGAGCATACTCTGCATCAGCTACCGTAATTACTTCTATCCCTACAGGAGTAAAAGTATCTAGCTGATTAGCAACTCCTTATTTAATTTTTCTTTTTCTTTTCTTTTTTTTTTTTTTTGGCTGAGTTGGGTCTTGGTTGCTGCGCATGGGCTTTCTCTGGTTGCGGTGAGCGGCAGCTACTCTTCGTTGCGGTGTGCGGCCCTTTCATTGCACTGGCTTCTCTTGTTGCACAGCACGGCCTCTAGGCGCGTGGGCTTCAGTAGTTGTGGCTTGCGGGCTCTAGAGGGCAGGCTCAGTAGTTGTGGCACACGGGCTTTTTGCTCCACGGCATGTGGAATCTTCCCAGACAAGGGCTCGAACCCGTGTCCCCTGCATTGGCAGACGAATTCTTAACCACTGCGTCACCAGGGAAGTCCCTGGTTAGCAACTGTTCACGGAGGTAATTCTATATGACCTCCCACTATATTATGAGATTTAGGCTTTAGTTTTTCTTTTTACAGTAGGTGGTTTGACAGGAATCATCTTAGCCAACTCATCCCCAGACATTGTCCTCCAGGATACATTCTATGTAGTAGCACACTTCCATGACCTAATGTCCATGGGAGCAGTCTTCACTATTATAGGAGGCTTTCTACACTGATTCCCACTATTCTCAGGTTATACAGTTAACTCAGCATGAGCAAAAATTCACTTCACAAGTATATTTGTAGTAGTAAATATGACTTCCTGCCGCACTTTCGTGGCCTCTCAGGGATGTCACTACGTTAGTCTGAGTACCCTGAGACACACACAACATGAAATGTTTTGTCTTTAGGCTCATTCATCTCAGTAGCAGCAGTAATGCTAATAATCTTCATACTTTGAAAAGCATTTGTGTCTAAACAAGAAGTCTTAGCAGTGGAAATTGCTACTCCTAACCTAGAATGGTTACACGGATGTCCTCCACCATATCCTACGTTTCAAGATCCTACCTATGTAAATGTAAAATAAGGAAGGACTCAAGTCCTTTTCAACCAGTTTCAAGCCAACACCATAACAATTATGTCTTCCTCAATAAATGAGATAAAAGTAAAAAGTGATGTAGCTTTGTCAGAGTTAAATGATAGGCTAAAATCCTGTGTATGACTAAGGCATATCAATTTCATCTAGGCTCTCAAGATACAACATCACCGATTATGGAAGAACTTTTACATTTTCTTCATCACACATTAATAGTGATTTTTAAAATAAGTTCTCTAGTCCTCTATATCATTTCACTAATATTGACATCTAAACTCATATGCATACAATAGATGCACAGGTAGAGAAAATGTGAACAATTTACTAGCTATTATTGTAATCTTAATTGTCCTATCATCATTGTGAATCCTTTACATGATACATGAAATCAATAACTCTTCCCAAACCGTAAAAAACTATGGGTCAGTAATGATACTGAAGTTACAAATACACAGATTACGAAGATTTAAATGTTAACTCCTCTGTAATCCCCACATCAGAGCTAAAACCAGGAGAATAATGACTAATAGAAGTCAACAACCGAGTAGTTAGGGATAGTCATTGAATATTAGTTTCCTCTGAAATTGTTGTACACTCCGGAGTTGTTCCTTCTCAGGCCTAAAAGGAGCTGCTATCCCAGGACGCCTAACTTAAAGAAACCTTGTATCAAGAGGACCAGGCCTATGTTGTGGACAAGAGAGCTCGTTTTCCTGAGTTCAAAGACAGGACAGAGGGATATGGCTGAGATATGGGGTGAATCTGAAGCCCATGGGGATGCACTCTCCAAGCTCCAGTATAGGAATGGGGCCTCTAGGGTCCCAGGCCACCCACCACGCCCTCTGGAGCAGGATCTGGGCAACATTCCCTGTCAGTGATGAGGCAGCCCTAGCACTTGTCACGCCCCGATGTCGTGTCCTATGTGGGCCCCATGCTCTTGGGACCACACCCCACAGTCTGCAGGTCCATGCTACAGGGTCCTTCATGCCTCAGGAGTAGAGACCACCCAGCAAGCAGTTCCCTCCGCAACCAGCAGGAGGAGGGGAGGAGAGCAGGGGCACCAGGGGACTCTCACTCAGACAACAACACCCCAGCGGTGCCAGCGGGGACAGTGATGATGCAGATGAGGCACAGACCAAGAGATGGGACCAGAGGACCCAAAAGGCAGCTGGTCAGGTCCTGGCTCACCTGCACCCCGGACACCTTTGTCCCGCAGACACCCCCTTCCTCATACACCCTCTCCTTAAATGCAGATTCTTCAGATGCCAACAGGCAGAGCTTCAGACTGAAAGTCAGCTCTTCCAAAATGACCCGTCAGCAAACACTGCAGGATTCCACTCCAGTGGGTGCCCTGGAGTCGACAACTCAGGGACTGAAGTGGATATCGGTGCCAGGGGCAGTGGGAGGGAATGGGGAATGAGACTTTCATGGTTGTGGAATTTTGGTTTTGCAAGATGAAAAGTTCTAGTGATGGTGGTGATGGCTCCACGAGAAAGTGAATCTATCTGACGCCTCAGAAACGTGCACTTAAAACGGTGATGATGGTAAAGGGTATGTGACGTGTGTTTTATTTCACTTAAAATAAATTCTTAAAATAATGTCTTGTTAATTGAGATTCCATTTCGACTCCCCTTCATCACAAATGTCGGAGGCCCAGACACAGTCCCCTACCTTAGGGGCCATCACGGTACCCTCACAGAGCACGTGGGAGACCATTCTTAGGGGGGGCTAGTCTGTGCTCACCTGACCTATGTCCTGGGGGACTCAGGCAGTGGTGACCCCCATAGATTAGACATATGATATGCTATAGTATTAATACGATACCACCAAGTGTTGTCACTCACCGGAACACAGAGCAGCAACCCACTCAAACATGCCTGACCTCATATGATTGTGACAAGATGAAGAGAAGAAAAGGAACCACAGGTTAATCAGGACAACACCCTTAATGCAGAGGTTGGAAATCTCAAAGGGGACAGGACACACTGCAGGCAAAGAGCGCATATGCGGTCTCCCCATCCATGTGATCCTGATCCATGCAGTTATGGTGAGACCCACACAGTCCTCGCACCCTATACCTGGGGCCACACATCCACACTCACCAGGGTGACCCACCTCCCCAGACCCCTCCACCTGGGTCACATGTCCACAGTCCCAGGGTGCCCTCACCTCCCCAGACCCTGCACCTGGGGTCACACGTCCCCTTGGTCAGGACACCATGGCTCTGCAGGGGGCTCCCCCAATGTGGAAACAAGCTGGGTCCCTGGGACCTCCTGGGATGGGAAAAAGTGGCAGGTGGGTCTCCTTTCCCCACACTTGTCCCAGAGGAGTCCTCCTCTTCTCACTTTGGTTCTGTGTGATTTTAACTGTTTTTACAGCTTTCATACTAGAGTTGAACACACGACCCTGGTGCTGGCATGCTCAGTCCTTTCTCGTCTCACTTACATGTTGAGAAAACTCACAGGACAGCAGGGCTGAAAGCCGAGGGGCAGCTCTGGACTCTGCTGAGTAGGGACGGTAGACTGGAGGGAGAGCTCAGCAGCAGCCTCAGCTGTCACCCATCGGCCTTTTGCCCGATCTGCGTGCCCTGCAATCAATTCAGCAGCTAAACCTGCTTCCCTATGCACCATGCACGTGCTGGTAAATTGGAATTATTGCCAGGTAGTCCTCCTGAGGATTCTCCATGAGCCCCAGGGAAGGTGAACCTTGCAGGGATTAAGACTAAGGCCCCGACCATAGCACTGACCCTTGGGAGGACCAGGTCACCACACTCAGAAGAGAGGCTGTTACGTAGACAAGCCCACCTCAGCTCCAGACCCCAGACATCTAAGCACTGACATTCAGATGCAGGCACGGAGCTTCCCAGTACTGAGGCCAGGCCGGGTCTCTACCCAGGTCCCCATAGTCCTAGCGTACACAGAACATGCTCAGGTCTAAATCTTCTTATTATAGACAACACATGGTCAGCTCTAAACATAATCAGTAGACAGGACATGCAGAGGTCTAAATCTACCATGTAGACACAACTTGATCATGTTTCAACTAGCTTACGGCTGATCTCATAGGAGGTACAGATCACACACATGGGTCTCTCATCTTTGGACACCCACATCAGGAAACTGAACAAAATCTTTGTCATTAAATATTTCAACAGGCAAAACAGAAATGTTCCCAATTTCTCTGGCCACCTGATGGTCAGGATCCACGGGCGAGCCACGAACTTCTTAGAGTGCAGCCCAGTCTGCTGCCAGGACAGATAAGAAGTGGCCTGATTCCAGCCTCCCAGGCTTCCAGAAGGAGGCGGCCACACTGAAAGCCAGGTCAGGAGAGTCCTGCATGGTCCGGGCCGGGAGATCCGGTCTGTCCATTCGGCTGGCCGATTCCGGGCGGGGCGCTCAGGGCCGCTGAGAGCCCTGCACTCAGGTCCTGCTTCCCTGCAGCGTGTGCGTGTGCGTGTGCGTGTGCGTGTGTGTGTGTGTGTAGAGGGGGCGGTGGCTGACGGCTCCCATGGTTCCCAACCCGGGCACCGTGCTGTCTTCGAGGGGAGGCACGGGGAGAGGTAGGGGCACAGAAGCCGTTGGAGAGGAGAACCCACCGCGGAACTCCTTGCACACTGGCTCGCCCCACCCGGAGACCCGCCTGCCCATCGTGGGCCGCATGTCGCCCCCCAGTCCCCCACCCCCGAGGGCAGGGTGCCTGCTCTTTCAACAGCACAGGGTCTCACATGAAGGAGACCCAGTGGGGACTGTCAGCCCCCGACTCCTGATGCTGTGTTTGGGGAGAATGAACCCCCTTGACTGGGCGATGGGACCCTGTGAGGAAAGAGGTGGTGGCCCGATCCAAGTCGGGGCCTGGCTGAGATATGAGAAAACAGGAGCCAAGGGCAGGGCCTGGAGGCCAGGCCAACAGGAGGGGCACCACCAGCCTTGGCCGGGCTCTCCAACGGTGACATTGTTGCTTTAGGGGACCTGGGACAGGTGAATGAATGTAATGGGAGTCTAAACTGGACCCTGAATGGGGCTTAAAGAAGGTGTGAAGGATGTTACTGAGACAGTGACAGTCATTGGAAGACAAACTCTGTGTCAGGATATCCTGCTCCATCCATTTAAATCCCTGAGATCTGTGACCTTTACGTGGCTACGCAGGATTGTTAGAGCAGCTGCGTGCGGATATATCTGGGGCACAATTCAGTCTGCAGCCAACTTGCAAGTGGTTCCAGCAAACACACAGGTGTGCGCACAGGCAGGCACAGCACACACACAAACATATGCACGTGCACAGCACAACTATATTCACACACTAGCATGTGAACACACATGCACCCATATGCCCATGCACACACTAATGTGTGCAAGTTCACATACCTATGCACATGCACAGCATATGTATGCAAACAGGCACATGCACACGCAGAGCACACACACAGGGAATAAAGTGAATCCGTAAAGCATTAATTCCTGAACACAAGTGAAGCTGACATGTATTTTTCCCTTTTCTTAGCCTTGATGTTTTCCACAACAACAAGTTTAAGAAAAAAGTTAATGGCAAATGACTTTTGATTCATAGGACTTTCTGAGTTTATTCCACAAATATTATGACAGTAGAAATGAATGTAGATATTACATGTGTCCACTAATGGATGAATGGAGAAGAAAAACACGGTCCATCAATCCAAGGGAATGCTATTCAGCCTAAAAAGGAAGTCAATTCTGACACAGGATGCAGCAGGGATGAACCTTGAGCGCATTATGCTCAGTGATGTAAGCTAGACACAAAAAAACAAACAGTGCTTGATCCACTCATACAAGGCCCCTAGAGCAGTCGGAAATATAGGGACATAAAGTAGGACGTTGAGGGCCAGAGGCTGAGGGAGGGACAATGGGGAGTGAGTGTTTAATGGGGACTGTTTCAATTTTGCAAGATGAAAAAGTTCTGGAGGATGATGGTGGTCAGGTTTGCACAACAGTGTGAATTACTTCTTGACCCTGAAATGTGCACTTAAAAATGGTTAAGATAGTACATTTTACGTTATGTGTACCAGACCACAATTTTTAAAACTTTTCAAAAAACAACAGGAAATAGTCCATGAATACCACAAGATGCACAACTTCACTAACAACAGAGGGATTAAAGCCATAAGCAAAATACTGTGTATACACCTACCAGAATGGCAGACATGAAAGACATAGTATCAATTATCAGCAGGATGTGGAGCAATGGAAAGCCTGGTACGCAACGGGGGGATGCAACCACTTCTGAAGCAATCGGGCCTCAGATAGCGACGTCCGTGCACAGAGACCCACAGTGCTCCTCCCAGTTGAACACAAACCCACCAGCCCTGCACCAGGACACACGGACATGGACTTGCAGCCACAGGAGCCAAACCTGAAAGAACCTGAAGGCCATCACAGACGGATGCAGAAATGAACCATGCACGCTCCTATGAAGGAATATTCCACAGCAATGGAGTACATTTTGTTTAAAGGTAGTAAAACTATAAAAATTATTTTTTAAAAAAAACTATATTTAAAAGATGAAAGAATCTATAATTCTGGCACCTAGGGATTGCCGAATGCTCCTAAAAATAGATTGCTGTGGAAATGTTTATTATAGGGAAATTGACATATTCTCTAGGAAGGACGGGGTGAATGGGCCTGCTACATTTTCTACATTGAAGACATGTACAGGTTTTGATTCTACTTCTGTTAAATCAAGTGGGGCTTCACTGGATTTCTGCTACTGCGGAGATAATCAAATTCTGGGTAGGGGTCAGGAGAAAATTAGTCATCGGTGTCCTTGTGTAATAATTACTGTTGAAAGTGTAAATGATCCATTTACCAGTAAGACTGAGAATACAATAACTGCTACATTACTTCATATGAGATGATCGTCTGTGCTATTGTTCCTACAGCTCCAGTGAGTGAGTATTTTGAATGTGAAGTTCATCCAGATCTGAGGATGGAGTAAATGGCTAGGTGTGATATGGCTAATAGAAATAATATGCCTACATTTATACTAATTAGTGGATAAGATATGGGAAGAGGAATTCATGTTGTGAGAGCCAGGGTTAAGGCTAGCATTGGGGCAATAATATATAAATTGATGATGTTGATGGACATAGTGGTTCTTTAATAAGTAATTTGAATGCCTCAGCAATGGGTTGTAATCATCCATGGGGGCTGATGATTTTTGGCCCTTTCTGGATTTGTATATAGCCTAGGATTTTCCATTTAGTTAATATGAGGAATGCTATGGTGAATTAAATTGGGTAATTTGTGAAAGAATGTTGATTATAAACATATTCTTAGGAAGAGGACTTGAACCAGTGCAGAAAAAGTTTCAGTTTTACATAATTACCGGGCTCTGCCTGCGTAACGAACCCTGTTCTACAGTAGGGTATGTATAAATTAATTGAATGTAGATTATATCATCATTTAGTTTGAAGACATTTTGTAAAGGAAGCCGTATTGCTCTTGTCCTTTCATGCTGGAAGAAATCTGCAATAGACAGAAACCAACCAGGATGACTCCAGTCTGAACTCAGATCACGTGAGACTTTAATCGTTGAACAAACAGACAATTAATAGCAGTTATACCGTTGAAATGTCGTGATCCAGCATCAAGGTCATAAACCATATTGCCCATATGAACTCCAGAATACAATTACACTGTTATCCCTAGTAAAACTTGTTCCATTGACCAGTGTTTTAGAAGAACAGGTGATAAAGCATTTTGACTAGCTGGCCTAAATTTTAATCACTCAGAAGTGGTTTTATTCTCCAAAAAATAAATGGCGCACGGGCTCAAGACACACCGGCTTCAGTAGTTGTGGCGTGCAGACTCAGTAGTTGTGGCCCACTGGCTTAGTTGTTCCGTGGCATGTGAGATCTTCCCGGACCGGGGATCGAACCGGGTCCCCTGCATTGGCAGGCGAATTCTTAATCACTGCATCACCAGGGAAGTCCCAGATTCGCAGTCTCCCTTTTAATATACCTTAAGCCCAAAGAATCCATGGAAAATTGTTAGAGAAAATAAGACAATGAAATATTGTAAGGACTACAACAGAAGCATATAGTACACAGTTCATATAGACACATCCCAAGCAGTTACAAAGTATATTAAAAGGGAGGCTGCAATTTTAAAAGAATAAGAAAAATTATACCCACAAACTCCCAATCTTTCCTGAAACGTTGCAATCTGAAACCCTATTGTAGGAAGCAGAAGATTCCAGGAGACATTCTACAAATGAAGGACTGCAAACCCAGTGGTTGGATAAGGAATTCTGGAAGGAAGGTATCCTCACCCAAGGAGAGCAGGTTCCTATACTTCTCTAACATCACATCCCTGTACAATTCCCATTGATCTTGGTCCAGGCATTCTCACTCCTCTTGACAGAAATCTATGGCCACATCCTGGAATGTCAGCAGTCCCTGAAATTAAACGTACACATGCCATGTGGCCACGGGAAGAGCTCATAATATGACCCAAGAAGAAAACAGCAAGTTAAGAGAAGGTTTTAATTTAGAAGAGTGTCTTCAATTATCCACTAATACATACATATATATATATATAATTTTTTTTTTACAAAGTAACTTGCTCTACCTTATTTCTAACTACAAGAAAAGAGTATGGCATGTGATCCACAAAACCAGTATAGAGACTATACTTGTCTGGAAAAGAAATGATAAAATGATGGTTTCAACACAGGCATATGCATTTTTGAGTGTTTTATTTATATCAAACTGGATAAAATGTGTGTATTTCTCATAGAGAAAAGACCTGTCGAGGTAAAAATGTACCTTTCAACTATTCATGGGTACACGAGTACACTGGGGAGATTGTAAAAGTGCAGATTGTGATTCAGTAGGTCCGGTGGGCCTGAGTTCTATATTTTTAACAAGCTCATTTTTAACTAGTGATGCCACAGTCTCTGATTCATTAACCACAACTGTGAATATCAGGGACATAATTAGAAAGGTAAAAATTCATATTTAATTTTGAACTTAAAGTGTTTTACGGATTTTACACCTTTAATAGAATAGTGAGCACAGCAGCAACAATCATTTGTGAATATTTACTATAGACTGTGTATCTTTCTAATTTTTTTGTGTAGGATTCCAGGAAAAAGGCCTGGGCTGCGGCCACAGTGGGCGTGGCCCCCAGGCCGGGCCGCCCCTCCAGGACCCCCGACGGGGCCCTGCGCTCCTGGCGGCTCCCTCCCCCGCCGCCCCGCTCCCTCCCGGAAGGCCTCGGGGCAGAGCGGTCCCACCCACTGCGCGCTGAACAGAGCCCGCGTTTCCTCAGAGCTGGAACTCCCGGCTCAGGCGGGGTCTCCTCCCTCCGCCTTCACGGAACTGCCTCGGAGCCCGAGGGGAGGGCGACCTCACTGAGGCTGCCGGCTCTGGAGGTGCCCCAGCGGCCGAAGCCATGACAGTCGCGGGGACGGCGGGCCGGGTAAGTGGGCGCCGACCCTCCGCCTTGTCCAGTGCCCGGGCGGCAGCACAAGACCAGCTTCTGAGGGGCAGGGGTTCGCTGCCACCCGCCGCTGCTGTGCAGAAAGAGCGGCCTCCAGCGTCTGGTCCCCGGGAACTTCGGTCCCTCCTCTCGCCCCTGCCCTCGTCCTGGCTCGCGAGGCCTGGTGGGCGTGAGGAGGGGGTCGGCCTGAGCGTCCTGAGGGGAAACGGGGCAAGGGAGGCAGAGGGTCCGGCTGCAGCCTCAGCGCCCCTCTTCCCGACTGCGGGGAAAGCAGCTGAAAACTCCTCCCGAGGCGCACAGGCCCCTTATTCAGCCGAGTCCCTCTGCGCTCCTTCCTCCCTGAGCTAAAGTACCGGGGGGAGGGGACAGGGCAGGGAACTGGCGCAGGTAATGGGGAACATCAAAAGGTGATTGTTAACTAAGGAAAACCAGCTCTCCCAAGGTGAGGAATGCGGCGCTTTTCTTTGCCTGGGCTCACTGAATTCCTTCCTTTGATATGCACCTCAGCTCTCTGGGGCCTGCATTCTGTATTTGCATATCCTGAGTGCCTCAGGGCCCGCCGGCTCACATTGGAGGGCTGCAAGTGCTGAAGACTGTGACATCCTTTGTTTACTGATAGGGCAAGAACTATTCCATTTCTCACAGGCTTGAGGGGCAGACAGTGGAAAAAGTCAGAGAATCTCACTCGGCCTGTACTTTGGTTTACATATAGATAATATTTATACTTAACTGTGCTAATAGAGGTTCTCAAGTCCAATCAACTTGTACTACTGCCCTCTATGTATCAATTTCATCAATATCATAAGGTAAATGCCTATAGAATTGACTTAATCCATTTAAATAGGATAATGATTTTTAAAGGAAACATAATAGAAATATAACAACAAAACCTTTACCACTAAAGGCTGGGTCTGGAACACCCTAAATAAATGTTCCATTGTTAAAATATTGAAAGATGTAGTCAATAGAAATATCAACAAAAATGACAAATAATAAGGGTAGCAGAATGTTGAAATGTTCTATCTTTATCATTAAAGTGGCAGAAAATCATTTATTAGTAGGCACTGGGGGCAGAAGATGCCTGATTTTATATCTGTGTCATATTTGTGCAGTTGTTTCAACAAGTAACTTCAAGACAAAATGGAAAAACAAGGAGGTTTGTGCCTGAGATCATGTTGATGTGACACCAGGGATGGCCACCTTGTGCCAGGTGAGTTAAGTTTACCTGGCAGGTAGACCGCAGAGCTCCTGGGAAGCAAGGGTTGGGATTTTTCTGCTGGGTGCCCCTTCGGTTCTGTGACTTGACTGACTGTGAGTCATGTTTCGGGAAAGACCTGATCACAGGAAAAGGGTGGGAATAGAGTGATTTGGGGAGCAGCTAACAACATTCATCACAGCTCACGGCCTGAATGAATTTGAAAGAAACAGGAAAACAAATGCTTCTTATGGAATCAGAGAATGTGAGGGCTGGACAATCCCAGAAAATGAGGAACACCCATCCCATTTTCCAGATGACAAAACAGAGGTCCAGCAAGGTGAAATCCCTCACCCAAGTTGCACCCGTCTCTCCTCCCCACTACGTGGTTCATGAAAGCAGGACTCTTCCTGTGTTGATCACTGCTGAACCCCAAAAAGGGCCAGGCATCTAGCAGCTGCCCCAAAAATTTGGGTTGACTATAGGAACAATGCTATTTCTTTCTTTCTCACTCTTATTCAGGATTGTGCCAAGAACTCCCCAGGTTGCCATGTAATTCGATAAATGTAAATATTAATTGAGTTTTGTTGTGATGAGGACTTAGGCTTTGAAGGTAACAGACTTGGTTCAGATCTTGGTTCTGCCACTCCATAGCTGTTTGGCTTTGGGAAAATTACTAAACCTCTCTGAGATTATTTCCTCCTTTGTAAAGTGGGGATAAATCTATCTGAGCCAGCAGAGCACCTGCATGAGAGATGTGCACTAAATATTGGTCTTTCTCACTCTCCTACGCCATCTCTCTGTTCTTCCCAGAGAAGCTGTACAGAAGGATATAGTACTTTTGTTTAAAATAGTTAACTAATTAATTAATTAATTTGTTTTTGGCTGTGTTGGGCCTTCGTTGCTATGCGCAGGCTTTCTCTAGTTGCGGCAAGCGGGGGCTACTCTTTGTTGCGGTGCGCGGGCTTCTCATTGCGGTGGCTTCTCTTGCTAGCCTTAACCCCAATGCTAGCCTTAACCCTGGCTCTCACAACATGAATTCCTCTTCCCATATCTTATCCACTAATTAATATAAACGTAGGCATATTATTTCTATTAGCCATATCACACCTAGCCATTTACTCCATCCTCAGATCTGGATGAACTTCACATTCAAAATACACACTCACTGGAGCTCTAGGAACAATAGCACAGACAATCATCTCATATGAAGTAATGTAGCAGTTATTCTATTCTCAGTCTTACTGATAAATGGATCATTTACACTTTCAACAGTAATTATTACACAAGAACACCTATGACTCATTTTCTCCTGACCCCTACCCAGAATTTGATTATCTCCGCAGTAGCAGAAATCCAATGAAGCCCCACTTGATTTAACGGAAGTAGCATCAAAACCTGTATAAGTCTTCAATGTAGAAAATGTAGCAGGCCCATTCACCCCGTCCCTCCTAGAGAATATGTCAATTTCCCTATAATAAACATTTCCACAGCAATCTATTTTTCGGAGCATTCGACAATCCCTAGGTGCCAGAATTATATACAGCCCAAGTCATCATTAAAACACATCTAACAATCTCCTTTCTATGAATTTGAGCCTCCTACCTACAATTTTGATATGATCAACGCATACATCTCTTATGAAAAGTTTTTTACGACTAACATTAACCTTATGTATATGAGAGATTTCACTACTTGTCATCATACCAGGCAACCCACTACAAATTTAAGAAATATGTCTGACAAAAGAGATTCTTTGATAGAGTAAATCATAGAGGTTTCAATGCTCTTATTCCTGGAATTGAATTCTTCCTAATAATTTTACATTCTCCATGCTACCTACCACATTACACCACATGCTATATAGTAAAGTTCTCTAAGTAAGCTTCAGGCCCGTACCCCCAAAATATTTTTGTATATCCTTCCTGTGCTAATAAACTCTCATTGTTTTTACCATCATTCTACTGACCATTTTCTCAGGAAATATAATTGTATAACAAGCTCACACTGGTTAATGGTATTCCCATTCTAATAAAAAAACTTGAACCCATAAGCTACAGAAGCATCCAACAAATATTTCCTAAAACAGTCCACCACATCAATACTACTTATAATGGCTATTATCATTAATCTAATATACTCTGGTCAAAGAGCACAATGAATAACAAGAATCTTTAATCCAGCAGCATCCATCCTCATGACAATCGCCCTTGTCACAAAAGTAGGACTTTCCCCATTTCACTTCTGAGTGCCTGAAGTCACACGAGGCATCCCATGAACAGCAGACCTGATGCTATCAACATGACAAAATTGCACCCCTATCAGTTTTATACCACATGTCACCATCCATCAACCTAAATATACTATTAATCATAGTGATATTATAAATCATAGCTGGAGGCTGAGGCAGACTTCGCCATACTCACCTGGAAAGTATTACACCCTCCTCATCAATTGCCCTTATAGGATGAATAACAGCTATTATAATGTATATTCAGAATATAACAATCCTAAACATACTAATTTATATCATAATAACACTATCTTCTTCTTATTTATGCCCAGATCATGTACTACAAGAGTATCATTATCACACACATGAGATAAAACACCTCCCATCACAATCATTTTCCTCACCATTATAGTATCATTAGGACATCGCCCACCACTATCAGGCTTTCTACCCAAATGAATAATTATCCAAGAGATAACAAAAACGACAACATCATTCTACCAACACTAATAGCCATCATAGCAGTCCTCAGCATATATTTCTACTTGCAGCTAACATACTGCACATCACTATCTATATTCCCTTCATTAAACAAAACAAACACAAAGCAATTTGAACATACAAAGAAATAACCTTCCTATCATTACCAATCATAATACCCACACGGTTACTACACACAACACCCATTCTATCGGTGCTGGACTAGGAATTTAGGTTAGTTCAGACCAAGAGCTTTCAAAACGCTAAACAAGTGAAATTTACTTAATTCCTAAAAATAAGGATTGCAAGACTTTATTCTACATCAATTGAATGTAAAGCAAACACTGTATTGAAGCCAAATCTTTACGAGATTGATGAGTTTTAACCCCAGGAAATTTTAGTTAACAGGCAAATCCTCTAGTCAACTGGCTTCAGTCTACTTCTCCTTCATTTGAGAAAGAAAAAAAGAAAAAAAAAAAGGGCAGGATACTCACTGGCAGAATTGAAGCTGCTTCTCTGAAGTTACAATTCAATTTGTTGATTCACCACAGGGTTTGCCAGAAAGAGGGTTCAATCTCTGTCTTTAGATTTACAGTCTAATGCTAACTCAGTCATTTTACCTCTGTTCATACACTGCTGATTATTTTCAACAAATCACAAAGATATCGGCATTTTATATTTACTGTTTGGTGCTTGAG